>NC_071499.1:91875000-92500000 GCF_028408465.1 Anastrepha ludens
TGAAAGCTGTGGCTAACGATCCATTCAAATGCAAATGCGCTGAGTGCGTCAAAGTTTTGAACTGCGGCAATTCTGATTTGCAGAAGCACGCCTAAAATAAACAGTTTTTTTAAGAAAAAGCCGAGTAATCCAAATGGTTCCAGAAATTTCGAAATAAGATTTAGCATGTTCTTCGCTGAGCATAATGTCGCCCTGCAAGTGGTGGACCATTTAATCCCCATCTTAAAAGTAATCGTGCCGGATTCTGAAAAAATAGAAACTCTGTCTTGTTTTAAACAGAACTGAATGTAATGAAAAAGTGTAATTTTTAGTCTTTTTGCTGAATTTTTCTTCATATATGTGTTTATATATATATGTGTATTTAGTATATATACTTTTGAAATAAAATTTCTTATTAAAGTGCCTTATAAAGTGCCAAAATAGCACCAAGCCCAAAACTTATGCAAATAATTCAATTTTGACGTTGCAAGTGCCTCATTATAGTGTAAACACAGGAGAAAAATATGTGGGGAATTTTGTAGGGAAAATTTTTTGAAGCGTAGGAAAAAGTAGGGAATTTTTTTGGGCTGTGTAGGGATTTTTCAAAAAATCATTTACCATCACTGGCGGGAACCAGTATTTAATCACTATAAAGGAGGCAGAAGCCAACGAAATATCGCTGAAATGGTTAACTACAGAACGCAACATGACGTGTGGTCTATATCATACCGTTAAATACTAGTAGGTTTGTCTTTTTAGCAATCCAAAAAGGAACGATACTTAAATTAAAGAAGAAGTAACACAAATTTAAAATTTCGTATGGAGGAAAAAACTAACAAAAAAAAAAAAAAAAATACTAAAACCAAGACTAATTTGCTAATATGCAATTTTAGTCTGCCTGATAGCGGTGACAAAAAGAACAAAATCTTACGAAAGATATCAAGGCTATAAAGTCTAGTGTCAGGCAATCTACAGTAATGTTCGGTAGACTCTAAACGGCTTTCTGAGGCAAGGCAAGCGAGATCGCTGAGCCTCACAACATAAATTAAGGTTAGTGTCCATGCAGACGCTGTACACCGTATAACTATTCGCCTCAAATGCTGGTTATATCCAAATGCATAGGTAGGTACTACATTTTGCTTCCATTTCTTACCTGTAGTTCTTTTACGAGTATAGAAGGATATGCGATTACAGTTGCTGAGTTTCGAGTATTACATTACCAAATATTTACTCCATAAAATGGCAAATCAGTATAGTACCTGGGAGTTGTTAATTGAAATGCCATCGAATATATTCTAAACGGGCTTATAAACATCACTTTGGTGCCAACGCTTAATAATGAAGTAACTCTTCTTCTTCTTCTTAATTGGCGCGATAACCGCTTACGCGATTTTGGCCGAGATTAACAAAGCGCGCCAGTCGTTTCTCTCTCGTGCTAACCGGCGCCAATTGGACACACCAAGTGAAGCCAAGTCCTTCTCCACCTGATCTTTCCAACGCAGAGGAGGCCTTCCTCTTCCTCTGCTACCACCAGCTGGTACCGCATCGAATACTTTCAAAGCCGGAGCCTTTGTATCCATTCGGACGACATGACCCAGCCAACGAAGCCGCTGGATCTTAATTCGCTGCGCTATGTCTATGTCGTCGTAAAGCTCATACAGCTCATCGTTCCATCGTCTACGATATTCGCCATTGCCAACGTGCAAAGGTCCAAAAATCTTACGCAGAATGAAGTAACTCACTAAAATATAAATATCAAAATTCATAAAATCAGTTCTTCAATACGCCTTTAGTCATGGTTGACCTAGAACTGTTTAGCTAAATTTTGCTACCAATGCTAAAGAAAAGAAACACAAGTTGTCATTCATATAAGCACAAACATACATTTGGCAATTCCTCGGGCGTTATTTAACAACTCAGTTGAATGCTGCTAAGTTCAACGTACAATTACACTCGTTTTTTTTAAACGGTAGCCAAGGTGTTATTAATGATGTAGCACCAAAGCTCATCGAATACCATCGTCAAGTATTAGCAAAACGAAAACTAAGAAATCGACATTTAATTGATTGAAGTAAGATTAAACTGAATACGGTTGGAGGCCTTTGGCTGTTGATTTACATTAATACTTGTAAATATGTATACATGGCTCGACATTGTTGACTGTCGTGAAGTCAGTTTGAGGTGGCCGTTGGCAATCACAACAAAATAATTCAGAAATTTAATATCTGATACCCTGTGATGATCTTGCCAGAAAAGCAAATGGTACTAAACACATTAAGTGTAGCTGCGTCAAACGTATTCCCTTCAGCGAAAAACCAAGTTGTGTGTTGTGGATTTATTTATTTTCTTATAACATCTGTACGTTGATGGATTGCAAAGCGAAGTGGGGATGGAGCGCATTCACGACCAAAATTTAACCATAAAATTTCATCTATCCAAATGCTTACGAAAAAATTTTAAAATATTCTGGGCAAATACCATCTCCAATGCTGAATCATGGGCTAGAACACAGCAGAAGCCAGTGGAACTAGAAGTCCGAAGGAGGAAATTGGACTGTATCGATCATGTACTGCAAATAGAAAGAGGCGATGTAAAGTCCTTGGGGGTGCCAGTAACTCGTTGCAGGCGAGGAAGATCAGTGAACACCTGGAGACGACTGCTGGAGTCAGAAAACCGTACCATGCGCCATAACTGGAATAAAGTTAAGGGATTGGCGTAAAACAGAACCGAATAGAAGACATTCGTTGTAGCCTTGTGCCCCAATCTAAAATTACTTACAAAAAAACTTCAATTTTTGTATCGAAGAATTTATAAAATTATCAATCAAACTTAAATTGTATTCTCTTAGTTAATTATATATATATAATTGGCGCGTACACCCTTTTTGGGTGTTTAGCCGAGCTCCTCGTCCGATTTGTGGCGTGCGTCTTGATGTTGTTCGACAAATGGAGGGACCTTCAGTTTCAAGCCTACTCCGAACGGCAGATATTTTTATGAAGATCTTTTTCATGGCAGAAATATACTCGGAGGTTTGCCATTGCCTGCCGAGGGGCGACCGCTATTAGAAAAATGTTTTTGTTAATTTTGGTGTTTCACTGAGATTCGAACCGACGTTCTCTCTGTGAATTGCGAATGGTAGTCATGCACCAACCCATTCGGCTACGGCGGCCGCCTTAGTTTATTGGCTCATTAAAAAAAAATGAGTTAGTTTGGATTTGTGAGCTATTTGAGTAAGACGTGTTTCGTAATTTTCGTTCGGTAATTCGCTTTTTGTTTTTGGATAGGGAGGAGATAAAAGTAAAGTTGGATGCTATCTATGGGGTCGCTTCACCGTCTATGGCCACAGTTTGATGACGTGATTACCGAGGAAATCATTCAAAACGTCCACGACATGATTCTCGCTGATCGAAAAGAAAGAGCGCGAAGTAATATAACAGAGGCCATAGGTGTGGCGAAGACAATCCCATCGTCCGGAAAGGTCATGGCGAGTTTTTTTTTTTGGGTTGCGAACGGCATGTATTTTTTAGAAAAAGCAAGAGCGATCACTAGACAATACTATTATTATTTGTTATTGGACCACTATCACAAAAATTGAAGGAGACACGCCCGCATTTGGCGTTCTTCGCTGTTTCACCACGATAACGCACCTATCATGAAGAAATGGCTCACGGGAAAAAGATTTAAATCAATCGAGGAAGTCGACGCCGAGACAAATTCGGCAAATCCTATTTTTTGGAGGGGTTAAACAAATGGCCGGAGCGTTGGGGGAAGTGTATCTTTCTAAAAGGGCACTATGTTGAGAAATAAGAAACATTTTTTTCAAAAAATCGTGTCTTCGTTTCTAACACACATTATTGAACCCCCCTCGTAGTAGAGTAAATTCACCAAATTTCATCAAAATCAAAACGATTTCGTTTTTATGCGGATCCACCTCGCGTGTTTTGCGACATACAAAATGTTGCAAAATTAATCAAATTGTCGGAAAATTTATGAATTTTGCAAATGGTGTTGTACGTCAATCTTGTGAACTAAACAGCTGTGAACAAATAGACAAGCAATGGAGTGAATAACTAAAAACCATTATTTTACTTATTTTTATTTGTACATCACTTAAAATTGCTTTTATGTTAGTCTAAGCACTTCATATTTGATTTGATAATTTTATCCCTTTCAAATTACCGCAGAGCAAAATGGAGGTAATGGAATACTTATAAAAAACTTATCAATATAGCCTTTCAGCAAAAGCGTAAAAGTTCACTTTAATTCTATAAAAGTATGCTCTTTCACAAACCTTTATTACATTTCTTAAATCAAAAGCATCCACTAACAAAAACAAATTCACTAAAGCATTTCCCTTGTGAAGCCACTGGAAGACGTCATCGTTGGATCTCTTGTCGTCTCTCGCCGCATGTGTCTGAAAAGGTGATGATGTCTGCGAAATATGTGACGTCCATTGCTTCTTTGTAGGAACACAAAAGCTATCAACATAAAAAGTATATACCTCCAGCTCCAGCTACGCATTCTGGCCTAACCGCGTAAACGTAAATCTCTCAGCCAGCTCCTGTATTCTCTTCAAACAATCACAGTTTATTAAGAACTGTGAACGCGGAGAAAGGCCCACAATCTTTTATATACGCGTTATACGCGCTTCAACAAATTTTGAATATGTGGATCTGAGACGATGGCCAACTAAATAAATTATTTAATCATAAATTATAATAATCTACCGTTTATTGACTTCTAATGGCTAATATTTCAGTAAATCTTCTTAAGCTCTTCGCCAGGTATCGTAAACAAAGCATATGTATGTGTATGTTGCACATTAATGAGACGATCAGTAGCCGGTCATTGGCCTTTGCTTGGTAAACAAAATAATTAGCTATGCAAAATTTGTCTCAAATGATATTGAGAAAGCGTTAATTGAATGGATGAGTGCGATGGCGAATATAGGTCAGAGAAAGAATGAATTAAATTTATTCGGCATGAACGGGTCTCTTTTGATGTTAAATGTAAAAGCTGATTTATGGATCTGGGAGGTATTAACAAAAGACGAAAAGGACGAATTTGAGGGATAACCATTCATTTTTGTTACTTAAAATCATCAAAACTCAGTAGCGTTCAAATATAATTATTTATTTATTTATTTCAGGTCATGAAGTAGTGTATGAAGATGCTTTCTGATAAAATATTAAATTCACACAGAGTTCACGCCAAAGGAGCCTTGTTTGGACTCTTGCTAAATAAAATGGATAAAATACTCAAAGATTCCGCCCGAGAACATTGAAACTTATCCTTTCCAAACTCTAAGGGCAATGAATTAGAATGTAGGAGCATTCCATGGTTCATACGGGACAGATCGTACGAATTTTTACAGTTTACAAACTTAATTATAGACTAACCATAACTTTTTAAAACGAGTTATTTAGTGCACTAATACTGTGTGGTAGTTTTCTAAACGAAACCTATAAACGTGCTTTAAAATATTCGCATATCTTTGCAAAATCAAAAAAAAATTATATGTTCGTACGGGACAGCTCCAGCCTACCACTACTCTGAGTTATAGTGAATTAAGTGAAATATTCAGCGAAACTAATAATATTAACAAGAAAACGAAAATAACATTTGATTGTGATTGTATTACAGTTTATTAACACAACAAAAACAATTAAAACATATTTAGTTTAAATGACTTATAGTGTAAAAATGAAAATGTTCGTACGGGACGCGTACGAAATTCAGCTCTTAAATTTTGATTTTAACGTTCTCTAAATGGAAAATTTGATGCTGTTGTTATCTTGAGCATGGCTTTTACATATAACTTCGCGCCCATTTGCTAATATTTCGTGAAATTTGGATATTCCGGGTATAGGCTTGGGCGATTCCCAGGGACGAACATCCCGAATTTTGTCAGCTATTTCGGATGCAGAAATATAAAAAATGGATGTTGAAGGAACTAATATGGCAGCAACTTTTGCGAAATCATTCGCGTTTTGGATTACAGTATTGCTTCCTTGGCTACGGGCTTTTTGATTAACAAGTCTTTTTATATTGCCACCGACTCCGTCTACAACTCCCTTACCATGGGAAGTGGAAAAATACTTCCATTCAAATTGTTTGCTATATCTTTCAGAGAGATATACATACCAATAACGAGACCATAGGTATAACGATTTTTGAATTCAGAAGAAGGACCATCACTCCATATAAATTCTTTAATTCTTTCGCCATGATCTGCTGTTGTATCATACAAATATGTCACGAAGGCGAATATACTGTCTTTATCTTTTTGCTTTGTATGAGAGCATATCACAAAAGTTTTACATTGTGCCATGAAAAATGAAGCAGCGGTAAAGAGAGTAACACTTTCCCAGCTCCATAAAGCTGACTGCACCTCGTTCTGATATGCGCAAGAATAAGACATAGCAAAATCAATTTGAAGTATTCTTGCATGTTCATTATTTTTATCGCTTTGGAATGCTTGTGCTTGTGCTCTTTTTATATTTATGTGGTACATGACATATGGTAAGTCGGATATAAGGTTTTCGATCTCTGATTTTCTGATTTCTTCTGTCTTCAGTTTTACTCGTTGATCGTCTCCTTTTTTCCATTACTTATAAATTATATTTTTTTTCAGTGGGTGAACTGGGTAGACTTCGCATACATTTCTGTACAGTCTTAGCATACGTTTGCTTACATTTGTATGGAAAAAATTCAGATTCGCAATCACCAACAATATTTGAACCAGCCTCCCTGTCTTGGGTTTGGATCAACTTTTTGGCTCTTTGGACTCTCTTTTTTTCTTTTTCGTACTTCTTCCTCTTCTGTATTTCTTCCTGTGTCAGGGCTTCAGTTTTTCTTTTCCTCCACTGTTTCACTCTTTCTTTTTCGTTGTTTTTGAAATCTGGACCTTTTTTTCGTTTCTCGTCTATCCATTTTTTATAACGTGACACGCTATGGTTGATATGTATTATTTTCACTAATTTTCTCCATTTTTTATTTAAAAGAAAAACTTATATGCCGTGTTCGTACGGGACAAAATTTAATGACTGAATATTTAACTTATTTGCGATGTAAACTGAAATCCATGCTTTACAAGTAAAAAGAGCACCAGTAGTTTGCTTTAAATGTAAAGCAATCGAAACAAATAAGTTACTCGGGTGAGCACAGAAATAACTGTACAGTGTTAAGTGCGTTCGTACGGGACATCATCGAACCATTTTTTTAAAAGAGCATATCTGCGTTGTTCATAAATAAACTTTTTTTTTAATATTACGTTTCAAAACGTAAAAGTTTGTTCTTTTAACACCAATTATCAGTTTGACCAAATTTCGATAGAAGAAAATAAAATTTTTATGAGTTGTTTTTGTTGTAAAAAAAGATACTTCAAACTGAGGTCAAGTAAAAGGTCGATGTTTATAATGTAGATTGATATATTTTAAATACATTAACACTAATATAATCATCTGGAAATGCAATTTGTTCGGCGGTCGAAATTTACCATTTTCCATGGAATGCTCCTGTATGGCTTTTGAAAAATTGTCAATCTATCAGCTTGAGACGCGAAGCCTAAGAGGCAACAAGACTCAAATTTTAGGTACTGTAGGGAAATCGTTTGTATGCGTTTTATGCTGTTTTTGGAAAGTTGGCCATGGGGCCTCCAAACTAACACGACATATTCGAGATGGGAACACATACAACTAATAAATTCCGGTTTTATAGTATATAATTCCATTGCTAAAATTAACTTAAATGCCCGCTGTTTCACCTATGGATATTAGGCCGGGTCGATTTGTGGGGAGGCAAAAAAATCGCCCATTGCTCTGTGAAAATCATATTCTAGAGATCAAAATAAGAAACTTTGCCGAAGGAACCATACCTCTAAAACAAATTCTGATATCCCCCAATTTGGGTCGAACTTTTTAGTTTCTTTTCTCATGTAAAAGCCAAAAATGGTGATATTTTGAAATGATTGTATGGGGAACCCCACAGGGGTTCCAGGGGGTGTGCCACTGGCATGGGTGGATCGGCCGTCCAAAGTTAGTGGGGGTCGGTCATACATTTGGACTCGATTGGAGCACTCTAAATGTGCCAAAGTGGGATTTTTCGTTCGACCCAAATTGGGGGACATCAGAATTCGTTTTAGAGATATGGTTCCTTCGGCAAAGCTTCTTAATTTGATCCCTAGAATACGATTTTCACAGAGCAATGAGCGATTTTTAAATCGACCCGCCCTAATGTATATGATAGATATGTGCATGGATTTGTGCTGTGCTTACTGCTGTGCGTTATATTTCAAAAAGTCGCATGCCCTTTCTCGCCTTTATTCGTCACCTATCATTTGTCATTGGTCATCCGTCATTCGTCGTTTGTCGCTACGCATTTGATATGCGCCTACTTTTATTGCCCGTTGACATTTATGCCTGTACCTGAATGTAAATCAGTGTAGACTTGTGAAGTTTTTTCAAATGCAGATCTCTACTTTACTTAAATCTTCTCGGGTTACTGAAGAAAAAAACACCAGGTTCGATTCTCCTCAACTATCAGTTGCTTCAAGCGCTACTGTTTAACTGTCATTATTATCACTCAGAGGAACTTGTATAAATTAAAGTGTAAACATGAAAAGGGCTTGATAATTAAAATTGTAAAACAACAATGAGAAAGCGACACAAAAACACTAGCTGCACACTGGACCACATTTTATACAAAAAGCCGAAGTGCGCGACCAATCGATCTTGTCGCAGACGGTTAGCGCCAATGGCGATCCATTAATACTTGTAAAGTCGGAGACTTACGATTGTTTTTTGTTATAGACAGGCGCAATAATGAGTGAGTTTCTGTATGTGGCGAGAGTGTGTGTATTTACTTGTGTATTTACGTACATTCTGGCGACCGTCCCTTGAGTGCAGCTGTGCATAATCCATGAATAAATCAATTAGAAGAATGAAGCTAAGCCCCAGGGGATCCGCTGGTAGTGGAAGGTGCCGATCAGCCGCATACCTACTCTGCTTGCATGTTTGTATGTAAGCATGTGCTTATGGATGTGTGTATTCAAGCGTAGGAATCGCATTCGTTTTGGTTAACAAATGATGATGATGATGGCTTCATTAAATGTTGTTGAAGAGAAATTCAGTTTACAAGTAGGTATGCATGTATGTATTGTATATATGTATGTTTGTATATATGTATGTATGTTTGTATTTATGGTCTCAGTTATTGATTACCAGTAACGAGATGGATACATAGTGGGCTGCAAATTTATAAATATTTACGATTAATAGGGGTTATTCCACTCTAAAATGGTCGCACCAAAATAATAAATTTTTTTTTAATTTCAAACGAATCTAGGTTGCTGGAGTATGTATAAATAGCAATAAATGTAAAGGTCGATTTCCATATAATTTTATTCCTAGTACCCAAAATTCACCAAATATACGGTATTAAAAAAATATATTGTATAAAAAAATATAGCGAATCAAGTGTGGAATTGAATCCGCTCCCAGAGGATTAATTACCTTTGTGAATTGAATACCTTTCTTCCATGGGCGATTTTGATGAAAATTATCAGCACTTCAGATAAAGTCCGTTACTTTTTTTCTAAATATTTAGCATCGCTAGTGTTCCAAAGCGTAAGCAAATATCTATAACGGTAACATTCAATAAAATGCGTCGGGCCAGTGGCCTGTCCGTAGCACTCAAGAAACAGAACTCCACCCGGAGGTCCAAGTAAGAGCGACAATATGTGCAGAGGGGTGCTTTATAGTAGTTCTTTAGTTCTTCTTAAGAAAAGTAAAACCATTCAGATAACGAAAGTAATCAATATATCCAAATAAAATGTTCAATGAAAAAAATCAATTATCGTAGAACAGTCCCAAAACTTATTATTATTATAAAACAAAAAATATTTTTAAGTATCTCGTTATACTATTTTGATGAAAAATCGAACTTATTTTTCGAGTGTTACTTTTTCGCTCGAATAATTATTTTTTGAGTTGTTATGGTTTTTGATTAGAAATAATCATTATTTTTAAAACTCGTTTTTTCATTCAAAATAACAATTGTTTTTTGAGTTTTATTTAATTTAATTTTCTTTTTAATCGAAAAAAAACTTTTTTATGGAGTGTTATTTTGTTTCCAGAAATAAAAATTATTTTTTTTTAGCAGATAGAAAAACTCAAAACACCACACCTCATCGAAACCCACTTAAACTCAGTTTACACATTTGCGGGGAGCCGTTCCACGTTTTTGCTACAAAAATTTAACTTTTGGCTAGTAGACTTTAACTTTTGGCTAGTAGACTTGAGCGAGTAACTTCGGTTACCACGTCACCGGGTAGGTAAGATGGCAAGAGTACTCCAGGTACACTACAAGTAGCACTTACGTGCCGTTTTGATACCATAATGTGGACCACTACCTGTGAAAGGATTTAGGGAGGAGATCAAACCGTCTACAGCCATCCAGTGCTGTTGATGTAGCGGAGGAGAGAAAAGGGATCTAGGCTGGAGAATTTCATCAAGTCATCCCCAAAGGGGACGCTGAGGAATCTCAAGCGCCTAGCCGCCAGAGCCGGACATCTGCAGAGAAAGTGTTCCACACAGCTTCTGCAATGGGGGTTGTACGGTATTCCAAGCTTCTCCGCATGAGTGCCGATCACCCACTAACCAGTGATCACCGCAATCAGTTTGGAAATTGAATGGCGGGGGGTTCCAATCACCTTAAGCGTTCTGTTTATATCGTATTGAGGCCACAGTGCTCTTGAAATGGCACACGATGAGACATACCTCCATCTGTCTTGCGCTTTTCTTAGAAAGAAGTTGTGTAGTTTCCCTTTAACAACGGCCAAGGGGATACCGATGTCTGAGAAGGGGGCAGCTGGATCCGGTTCTGCCGCCCCCTTCCTGGCAAGCTCATCGGCAATTTCATTTCCCTCTATATTCCTGTGCCCAGGAACCCAGATGAGGGAAATGTTTCCTGCAAATTCGAGACGTTTAAGTGCCTCCTTACAGGAGTTCACGAGAAGAGAGCTGCCATATGGCGACGACAGTGCCTTGATTGCAGCTTGGCTATCGGAAAAAATATTAATGTCTCCCTCCCAATAGCTATCCCGAAGCATTTTGCATGCCTGCACGATCGCGAAGGCCTCTGCTAGAAAGACGCTGCTTGTCTCCGGCAGTTTAAAGGAGACCGAGATGCTGGCTACTTTAGAGTAGACCCCCGCTCCCACTCCAAACTCCATTTTGAATCCGTCAGTGAAAACAGAGGCATCTATTCCGCACCAACTCTCTCCTCTTTCCAGTCTTGCCTGCTCGGAAAGATAGACCTAGCACAACCCTCAAAGCACAGTTTGCGGATGGAGAGGTCGGTGCGAATATCAGAGGAGGTAGGGGAGATCTGCTTCAAGATGCTACTATGTCCTACAGGAAGTTGTCTCCAAAGGCCAAACTCCTTCAGCCTAATAGCACTCTGAGCAGCAATGTATTTAACCTGCAGATCCACAGGAATTAAGTGGAGAATAACGTTGAGCGCAGCGGTGGGACATGTTCTACAGGCACCAGTGATACCCAAATATGCAGTTCTCTGCACTCTCTCTAATTTAGTGGAGTTGTAGCCCTTCTGAAGAGCTACCCACCAAACTAGGCAACCGTATGTCAAAATTGGCAGAACCACTAAGTTGTACATCCAAAGTACGACATGTGGCTTGAGACCCCATTTTTTGACGAACATAGATTTACAGGCGTAGAAGGCTAAATTGGCCTTCTTAACTCGATTTTCTATGTGCAGCTTCCAGTGGAGCTTGGGGTCAAGTATTACACCAAGATACTTGACTTCCGATGAAAGTGTAAGACACTGGTTGTTAAGTCTAGGAAGCTTAAAAGGTGGAGGCTTGTTTTTCTGGTGAATATCATCAACTCCGTTTGGTCAGAGTTGACTCTGAGACCGCTACTGGCGGCCCATCTGCTGAGTGTAGCCAGTGCACCTTCCCTTCACCGGGTATTCGGTAGCAGAATTCCGCCTGCTCATTTCTCACGGTGTGAATATGTACATTGTTCAGACGGCAACGAAGTAATATGAGCGTAGACTATGTTAATTTTTTTCGTATATGAACAAACCGCTGTCATGATCTGGTTACGTCAGCCAATCAGCTGATTCATTCATATTAGCTAAGACTCGGTTAATGGTCTGGTCATTGCTAGATCTATACAATTTTTTCACCATATCTGCAGCTCATCAATATATAAAGATTGGGGTCCTCATATAGCATTTGCTGAACGACATGCGTGAAAAAATATTACAGTTTCGGCAAAAGGAACAAATAATGCGGCTTTCGGAAAAAGAGTGATTTGAACAGACCCTGCAGACCCCGTATCTGATTGCTACTTTTGATTGACTAATACATACATGTAAATGTAAGACGACCCCTTCCTCATAGTGCTGGTTTACCAAATCAGACAAATGACTCAGGAAATGATGTCAGCGATTTACCTTCATGTAATACAACTGAACATTCATGCAGATTCATGTCAAGTCACATACTCCAGAAAATCATAATTTTTAGATGTATAAAACATATTTTCTAGTTGTAGTTCAATATCTGTTTTTATGAGATATAAAGTCATGAAAATCTGTTTTTACCACTTGACTCCTGTTTTCCACTTTAGGGAGTCAAAATGAAGTAAGAAATAGCATCTATAGTAAGTTAAAGTTCATTTTTTTCTTCACTTGCCGTGGAATTATCCTAAAATATTCCTACTAACTTATGTATGCGTATATGTAAGTGCAGATGTATTGCACATCATATTTACTTCGACATTGGGCAGCACTAATTCTTTATTACCCCAAATCGGGTAAGCACCGGCAATGACGGGTTTACACCTGCGGCGATTGCGCACTACAACTATTCTTCCATCGAGATACTTGCTTAACAAATTTCTAATACTCATACCGATAATATGGGTTGCCTTATTGAATAAATATTAAAATTCAATGGCTGTACTGAAGCCCTGCATATACGCGCGGACCACCATTCTGAAATACCTGGATTTTATACCTGTTGTATGCAGAGAAATTAATTGTATTTAAATTGGACAAGCTCTCCCTATTGTAGCTTATACTAAATTACTGGCCATCGGAAGGCAGTGGCAAGACTTCGAGTGTATTTCTGTTCTGCAGGCAGAGTAATTGATTTCAAGCGATAGGTTTTCGATTCCATCCAAATGAAAAAAATTTAAATTTTTTCACAGAAGTAATGGAGGTGGGTTGGTGCGTGATCACCATTCGGGAGTGCATGAAACAGCAAAATTATAGAAAAGGTGTTTTCTTATACCGGTTGCCTGTCGGCAGGCAATGCCAAACCTCTGCCATGAAAAAGCTCATAATAAAAAACCATCTGCCGTTCGGAGTCGGCTTTAAACTGTAGGTCTCTCCATAAGTGGAACAACATCTAGACGAACACCACGAATAGGAGTGGAGCTCGGCCAAAAACCTATCAGAACGCGCCAAATATTTATTTTATTTATTATGTATGAAGCCCACGCAAGTGGGGAAAGTTACTGACCGCCATTCACTTGGTAGTGGCCAGGGCGATTCTTCTCCATATGGTGCAAGCAGTTTACAATTTCCGGGACTAGCCCAGGTATCCTCTAGGTAGCTTCCGAACACCCGTTCGAGAGTGAGCCAACGTGAGAAGGCGAAGTATCCCACGATAGGTGGTTGTGCGCTAGGTTTTGGACTCGCCACGTAAAAATACCGCCAATGAAAACAGTAATAAAGCCCTCGATGAGAACTTACTGTACTGATGCCGACCCCTGCAAACGAACTAAGGACTACGATTTCATGCACATGGAATGTCTTGGAAGGGGATTTGTTGTGGGAGAAAGACTTCGTTGCCAAGTACTGTTGCGCCCAGCCTTGACAGAAGAGAAGGACGATGCGACCAAAGATTTCTTCTATTAACGTCTAGAACGTTCCTATGAGCGCTGCCCCCACCACAACATAAAAATAGTACCTAGCGATTTTAATGCCAAGGTGGGCAAGGAGGGAATTTTTGGTCCTACAGTCGGAAAATTCAGCCTGCATAACGAAATATCTGAGGCTGACCGACTTCGCCGGGGCCAGCATAAGAAGATACACCCATCTACCTGGATGTCTCCTTATCGAAAAACGCGAAACCAGATCGGATATGTTGTGATAAATGGAAACACGTCATTACCTCGTTGCAGCCAAACTGCGCCCTCGCCTCTGTGCAGCAAACAACGTACATCTATGTACGCAAAAAATGTTCGACATCGAAAAGTTGCAATCAGAACAGATAGCCACAAGATTCGCCACTCGACTCTCACTCCTTTTCTCAGAGAGTACTGCTCAATAATCCGGCGTACAAGAGTAATGGAGCAACATTTCTCGTTCTCTACGTACCGCCGTCGAAGAAGAAAATGGATTACGGCAAGCCCGATAAAACAGTTGTTACGACGAGGAATGTCATGCTACGCAGAAAGAAAATATGCTGCCTAAAGAACCACGCTGCTATCGGGCGCAACGCGAGCCATGTGGGATCGCTACCGAGAACTAAAAAAGGAAGAGAGACGTATTATCGGAAAGAAAAACCTAGAGGCCGAAATACGTGAGTGCGAGGAGCTTGAGATGCTGACCAATAGGAACAACGCCCGAAAATTCTACCAGAAAGTTCGGCGGCTTACAGAAGGTTTTAAGACCGGGGCGTTTTCCTGTAAGGACAAAGACGGCGATCTGGTAAGTGACATCCAGAGCAATCTAAAATTATGGAGGGAACACTTCTCGAATCTGTTAAATAGTGAATGTCACAGAGAATGTGAAGATACCGATACCCCAATCGTTGACGATGGAGCTGTCATTCTGCTACCCGACTATGACGAGGTAAGAAAGCGATAAAGGGGCTAAAGAACAACTAAGCCGCGGGCACTGAAGGACTGCCGGCTGAGCTATTCAAACATGACGGCGAGAAGCTGTTAAGGTGCATGCATCAACTTCTATGCATATGGTCGGAGGAAAGCATGCCGCCGACTAGAATTTAAGTGTGGTCTGCACACTCCATAAGAAGGGCGATCCTGCAATCTGTGCCAATCACTGCGGGACTAGTTTTCTGAATATCGCCTACAAGCGTATTGTGTGAAAGGCCAAAGCACAACATCAGCCAATTGATTGGGCCTTCTCAGTGTGGGTTTAGATATGGAAAGTCCATTATCGACCAGATATTCAAAATGCGTCAAGTCTCTGAAAATACTCTTGAAAGGAGAATCGACACACACCATCTTTTCGTCGACTTCAAAGCTGCATTCGACAGTACGGAAAGGAGTTACCTGTATGCCGCGATATCTGAATTTGGTTTCCCCACAAAACTAATACATCTATGCAAGATGATCGCGCCAATTAAGGGGGGGAAGGGTTTTTAGGGTAAAAAAAAAATCGATTTTGGTTTATTTGAGAAAATGAATGTACATAATCTCAAGAATGTTGAGTCCAAATTTTAAGTCAATCGGTGCAAAACTCACAAAGTTAGAGCATTATAACCGTTGGCCGCTCCGACTCGGCTACCTGCTATGGTCGAACTTTAAATCGATTTTCTGGAAAACGACGTTTTTCAAGTCGGTGGACACTTTTTCAAATTTTGTACACACTTTCTCTACATAATTACTGAGGTAACCCTGGGAGGTTTTTTTTCAATTTTTATTTATTTTACAATAAACAATATTATGCGATTTGTCGTCTAAAAATCGAATTTCTACTTCAAATGTTAAAAAAAATTGAAAAAAATTTTTTTTTTAATAAAAACTCGACAGGGTTACCTCGAACAATTGATTACCTAATGAAAACTTTTTGAGTTTTTGATTTCAGATGATCCAATGCTGAGGAAAACGGAAAACTGTCCACGGCAAATTGCCTTTTTTTCGAGACGTCTGCGTAGATCTGCTGTCAACGGCTCAATTTTGTATATTTTCTTGTGAACATTTTTGAAAATATTTTTGAAATATGAGTTTACAGTATACTAATTGGATAAATCAATTTACATGAATCATCTTTCCAAAAAAAATTCTTAAATAAGTGCATATTTTTAGTGGAATTAACCCTAAGATATTTCCCGGAATAGAGTCTCAAAAGCTTCTGAATGTACATATACTCGCAAATTAAAAAAAACTATAGAGTTTACAGAAATAGTTCCCATAAATAGGTAAACTCTTTTTAAATTTGAATTTTGTAATCTTTTATGCCCTTTTGATAATGATCTCGCATCAGTTATTTGATAATTTCCTTTACAATCTATTTTTGCCAGTGTTTCGCTGGAATGCGCCGCCAATATCAACTCGTTTTCTTTTTGATATGGTAAGAATAATGCCACTCTTCTTCGAAATCGTATTTTTCCTTCAGTTCACATAAAGTGAAAAAATTGTGCTTTTTTTACTGCCAACTGGTGCCGTTAAAGAGAAAATTTTTTACACCATTCCAAATCGTTCTTTCAAATACTTGATAAGTACAAGTTGAGATTGGTATACGCATGCGTGCTTTCAGCCCTCGGCAATTTTGACCAGACTTAGGTGTTCAAGACTTCCATCTACGCCGTCCCTGAAATATATTGCGAATGGATGTATTGTGCATTATGAGTTTGCCCAATGCCAACCTTAAACCTCGCCTTGCACTACAAATAATGTCTGCAACAACCGCACATTCTACCAAATAAATATAATTATTTTTAAATGTAAGGTCTTGCGTCTGTGGGTTAATTTTCCCAGAAAAATCTCCCCAATAAAAGGAACAGGTTTCAATTCAATCAAAGAAATGCAAACACTTAATTTTGAATTTATTTCTACCGCCAACGTTTATTCATGTTGTTGCTTTAAAAAATGTCTGCCAAATTCTTCTCAACTGATGTTTGCCGCATGCATTTGGAACAGAGATTTAAGCGACATATTTTGCTAAGATTTTTGTACTGAATATTTTTTAGTAAATCAAGGAATGGGGCATTTTTGTTCGGTCCATAAATAAGTCTCTTATACATTTAAGCGTAGAGATTTCACTCTTCGGATAGTACATTTACTTACGTTTATCTGTTACACATAAAAAATATAATTAGATTTTTTTAAGGTGCGCATGGACGAAAGTTTAGATTACAAAATTGTTAAACACATTTTTTCCAAACCTCCATATCAAATTTGGGTATAATTGGAAATTATTTTCCTTAAATTCGATAATTAACGATATCCCAAACGATTTATGTATACAAATCGGAATAGAAAATTTTAACTTATATAACATTTTATTGCCTCTTGTTAGGGACTTTTTTGATTTTTGTCACTTTCATAACTTCTGTAAAAAAATTCCTGAAGTTTGAACATGAATTTAGCCCATTTTGCGCGCAAGCGAATACCATGTTGAAGGAAATCACGACATTTTGCTACATTTCCTTTCAAGTGGCTGTATGAAAAAGTTGTGTATGAAAACCTTATGACGGCACTACAGCGAGCAACGCTCTTCACCAGCGAGAAACATCTAGCCAAACATCAAAAATTGTGCAGAAGCTTAGCTGAAGGCTGAACAAAATATGTATAAAGAGAGTATTACCAAGTTGGTATTAAATGAAAGAATGGAAGATGAGAAAAGTACAATAAATGTTGTCTGCTTATTCGCAAAAAGGTCTAGTCCTTTTGGAAGAAATATACGATAGAAATAATTTCAGACCTTCAAAGAAGGTTAAAATTCGAGAAAAGATTTTTGGAAATGTCGAGCTTTCGTTATATGCACGAAAATGCGTAAGTCTACCAACAAAATGAAATTAAATTAATAGAACATAAAAAAATTAATAAATAAAAATCAACGTATTTTTGAGCCACTTTACATTTTGTGAACTGCACATTGTGAATCACTTTCTTTTACAAGAATTCAATAACATAATAAAAAATGAAAAATTTGAAATTGTAATGGAATTTTTTTTTAATCCTTTTCTCCATCCATTAATCCATTCTATTTTATCCATCTGTTTTTTAAACATTAAGCAATATTTTTACTTAAAGGAATTTAATTCATTTAAGAGAAAAAAATATTTATAGAATACACCCATGATGCAACCATTTACTAATTATAATAAATGATAATTTAGACTAATTTATTAACATATCTGGTCTTTTGTAGATTTTCTTTCGAGTCTGGTAACGTTATGGGATTCGCAATTATTCCTGTCACAAGAGGATTTGAGTGCGATTGTTGTCGTGTGTTGTGTGATGTGGCATATTTTCTTATTTCTTCAATTATTGTGGGTACTTTGAGATCACGATGGATTTTGTGCATTGATGATTTGTGAGCGTTTGAGATAATTCTGAGGGTTTTCGATTGGAATCTTTACGTATTTCGATGTTGGAGTTAGCTGCATCGCCTCATTGTTGAATGTCATATGTCCATATTGGTTTTAAGGTAGCTGAGTAAAGTAAGCTTACTTTCGAGAGAAACACGAGAATTTCGATGTAGTAACCAATTTAGGTTTCTAAGTTTTATTCCTAGATCCTTCCGTTTGATGAAAATATGTGTTTTCCATGTGAGTTTGCTATCAAGATGCATGCCGATATATTTTGTGTAAAAGTGACTTGGGAAGATTTTGTCTCGTTAGGCTTAATGCGCCACTCTTTCATCTAATGAGTTATTTTATCAAGTCCTTTCCATAGTTTTTGGGAGGTCACATGGAGATGAGGGTCAATTGTGGATACGGCAGTGTCTCCCGCGAACTTTCCAACTATTATTACTTCAGAAGCTGGTAAATTGTGTGTGTATAGCAAGTATAGTTTATTGATAGAGTGTCTTTTATTGTATAGAGTAAGCCATCATGCCAAACGCGGTCAAAGGCTTGAAATATATCCAGAAAAGCCGCTGTGCAGTATTTTTTGGGATTATATTTCGTTATTCAATTATAGGCATCATTCTTTGGGGAAAAGGGAATGAATTACTTTAGAGGCAATAGGCGATAGGCTGATGGGCCGATATGGTTTAACTTGTTCAGCGCTTTTTCCTGGTTTGAGGATCATTTTTCTTGAGCTACTTTCCATTGAGAAATTTATTGAATTATTTTCTAAATTTACTCAAAGTTTAAAATTGGATTTTTATGTTTTCCAATGTTGTAGAATTGGAAATTATTAAATTTAAATAAGAAAGAAATAAATAGTCAAAAAATTGTCAATAAGCCTATGTGATAAGTGGTTTATATATTGTAATAAAATAAAGCTAACAGATCGCTACTAATCAAATGAATTTAATCAGTAAATTCAATCGTAATTCACGATAAGCGTCGCCTATAAGCAGGCGTTATGCTGCATGCAAGTTGTGACAAGTACGAGTGAGTATGCGCTGCGGATGACTTGCGTGCGGTTTCTCTTATAAACACAGGTGTGCAGCAAAGAGGCATAGAGACAATAGATTAAGTTGTGAGCCATGCGCGGAGACCCTAAGCCTTACTTCAAAAGCTGTATGGAGTACTAAGCCTTGCCAGCTGACCAATTTTAATATTTCATGATTTTAATGGAGATATTTTTTACTCAACATACATACATTCACACATAGGTATGTACATCTAAGACAGAATATTCTGATATGATGTGAATTAAATACAGATAAAACCATGGTTTTTTCGCTGACATTCAGTGACTGTCATTTTAATGTTATGCTTGTAATTTAATCTCTAAGCGCCTGCACCACCGAGTTGGTGTCTTCCGCCACGCACCGCAGGCGGCCTTTTGAATATTCATCGAACTTTTGTTATACCTTCGTATGGGGCACATGCTCACGAAAAGAGACAAATGCATTTTTAATAAACTGTTTGATGGTCACTTAATTGAGTTGTAGTTGATGCTCTGGACACAAAAAGTCTAAAGAAATAGTTTGAGCGGCCAATATGAATGTGTAAAAATTCGACGTCGTTAACCTCAAGCGAGAGCTGCGTTGTTACACATATGAGCATACATGTGTATGTATGTATGTATGTATGCTCTATGTGTATACAGCAATAGTAAAATTTATAATTAACATATTGTAATTTCTTACAAACCAAATCGTTTGCCTTGCATCTTGATTTGGAAACGTGAGTGAGAATTTTTTACGCACGCTATTTTGTTAATTCTTAACCACTTTTGTTTTTGTTAAAACATAATCGAAATCAGTTTCCAGTTATATGTAGCACGAAATGAAAAATCAAAGTAAGTAAAATGACGGGAATTCTAGTGCCTAGATGAGCTCTGCAAAGGCAACCTCCAATCACTGCATACTTACTACCATTTCAATGGCTAGGAGCAGTCAAAAATGATGAAAGGCAGAATTTCTAAGAATTCATACATATGTATACACATTAGACTGGCCCAAAAAAATCGACTATTTTTTTATTCTTCACTATATCGAAAATCTTGTTCAAGGTGATAAAAAAAAAAGATTGTGAAGATTTGAGCCCTTAATATTAATATTAAGAGGTCTATCACCTTCAGTTTTGATTTTTTATTTGTGCTTTGAATTTTGCGTCAAAGCTCCCAAACTACTGAGGTGAAAAAATATTTGTATGCATAGATTTTTAGTAAATTAAATTCCCTACAAAAAAGGTCTCCTTCAAAATATTTGCCAGATGAGTCGTTTTCGAGTAGTCAAGCTTTCAACATTGATGTACTTTTTTTATTTAAGTTTAAGTAAAATTATGTTTTCGTATAATAAATAGCTATTAACAGAAAATAGGTTTGGATACCTTATAAAATTTAGATATTTTAAGTGATAATATTGAGAATGTCATCATGATAATTTTTAATTAAATAAAATATCAATTTGTTCCACTGAGTATAAAAAATTGGTTAAACAACGAAAAAAACAATAATTCAATTTTTTTTTCATCTACAATTGGGAATAACTTTTGAAAGAGCGATTTTATAAAAAAATGTTAAGAAACCTTTTTTGTAGAGAATTGAATTTCCTTACAAAATTTTTATTGTTCGTTTTTTTATATTTATTTGTTGATAAGTTGCAGAACTGCAAAATAAAAAACTTAAATAAAAAAAATACATCAATATTCAAAGCTTGATTACTCGGAAACGACTTATCTGGCAAAAGAGACCTCTTTTGTAGGGAATTTAATTTACTAAAAATCTATGTATACAACAATTTTTTCTCCTCAGTAGTTTGGGAGCTTTGACGCAAAATTGAATGCACAAATAAAAAATTAAAATTGCAGGTGATAGACCTCTTAATATTAATATTAAGGGCTCAAATCTTCACAATATTTTTTTTTATCACCTTGAACAAGATTTTCGATATATTGAAGAAAAAAAAAGAAGTCGATTTTTTGGCCCAGTCTAATACACATATATGTACAGGCTTTGCGCATGCCTCGATTAAGAACTGCTGTTCCCGCTGGCGCCTATTGGCGCATCCTCTTTTCCCTCTTTCGTACACAGCTACTCTTGCAGGAAACCAGTGGTTAATCTAATTTTCAGCGGCTTCTTTTTACTGATGTATTGAAAAGATTAACGAGTATGTATACTAATTAGAGCATCCGGAAGCGTGGTATTAGTGTACATGATTCGTATAAATATTGAAATGAGGTGAGCCAAATAAAATAAACAAAACGATGTGGAAGTTAAGAGAATTATACTCGTAAACATAGGAATTGTGCATATTTTTAGAAGGGAGATATGAACCACCAGCTGTTTCTGAAATAAAAAAATATATAAAAATCGCTTTGTTGATGCCGATCTTAACTAACTATGCAGTTTTTGTCTTCTGGTGACCTTTACATTTTGTGAACTGCTCACTGTGAAGCCAGTTCGCTACTCCCAACGGTTGGCAATTATCAGATTAATAAAGTTATTTGATGTATGGTAGTCATAAACTTCTTCAGCGAATTTTATGAACTCAAAACAAACAAAAAAATAAGTTTTTTTTAACAAATAGAAAATAAGTTTTTGTTATTATCCATTTATTTATTGCGATCTGTTTAATAACATTTAACAATATTTATGCTTAAATCTAAGATACTCTTCGAGACATGCATGGAAAGCATCCAGTGGTGCAACCATTCCTCAATTTTTGTTTTTTAGCGTATGAGATCTATTGTTGACTTCCTCTTTAATCTGTTAAAGTAAATAGAGTTGGTGGTAATTTCTGTAATTAGTGGGTTTGGGTGCGGTTGAAGTCTTATATTGTGTGATGAAGCTTTCTGCAGCTATTGTGGGAACTTTGGGATTACGATCAATTTGTGCATTTGTTATATAATAAGGGGCGTTTGAGTACATTCTCAGAGTTTTCGATTGGAATCTTTCGAGTACTTCTATGGTTGAGTTAGCTGCGGTGCGCCAGAGTTGTATGCCACATGTCATAATGGTTTTAGGATAGCTGAGTACAGTGAGAGCTTATATTCGAAAGATTCATGGGAATTGCGATTTAATAGCTCATGAAGACTTCGAAGTTTGTAAAGGTAACTTGAACAGATTTTGTTTCATTTAATTTTATTTTTTAGTCTTTAAGCCATTGTGTTATCAATGTTAATGGCACTCTGGCACTGATGATGGTCCTTTTTGGACTTTAAGACAAGCTACATCCTGAAGAGAATCAATTGCGAGTAAAGCGATGCCATCTGCAAAAGTTCCGACGATAGTTACCTCAGTAACTGGTAGATCGTGAGTGTAAAGTAAGTGTAAAATGGGGCACGTAATAGTTCCTCGGGTACACCAGCTAAACTTTCGCAGAGCTGAGATTGTTCTTCATGTTGTTTTAAAAAAACGTGCCGACTTTTTGGGTATCATTTGATAAAGATATAATAATTTGTGGGTAGAGTTGCCTTTATTTTGTAGAGTAAACCATCATGCCAGAAACGGTCGTAGACTTGAGATATGTCGAGAAAAGCGGTTGTGCAATACTTCTTCTCTTCAAATACTTTGTGAATAGTATTTACGAGTCTATGTACTTGTTAAATGGTACTATGTGTTTTTCTTGAAGCCGAATTGGTGATTTAGGACTACTTTTCGTTCATCAATTATAGGCATCATTCTTTTGAGAAATAGTGACTCCAAAACTTTTGAGGTAATAGGTAACAAGCTAATGGTTCCATAAGATTCTACTTTTTCGGAGCTTTTTCCGGGTGTTAGGATCATTTTTATTAGTGCAGCTTTGAATTGGGGAGGGACAAAACCAGTTATTATTGAGGCATTGTACCTATGTATATATGCGTGAGGAAAGATATTTTTTCTGCTGGGAGTTGCTTGAGTACTTCTGCAGTGATGAGATCATATGGGGGGGCTATCTTGATTTTAAGCTTTTTTATTGCTTCTTTCACTTCATTTTTTGATGGGTGAATCGATCTGGTGGATGACCTCTAGGGTGTCTTTAACTTTTTGAGCAGTACTTAGCGAGGGTGCGATATTATGTGGGGTAAAACTTGGGATACGTGACGAGCAAATGTTTGAGTTTTATAAAGATTCCACTTAGCCCATTTGTTATTTTCCATTTTAGGGCTGACCTTTTGAACTTTTTTGCTGCTATCCAAAGAGAGTAATCTGAGAAAGAGGATGCATCGAGATTACTGAGATAGTTTTGTGGTTGAGAGTTACGTTCATTTTTGAGAAGTTCCTTGAGTTCTTGTGTAAGCGAGTTCAGGGTTTTTTTGTCTCCAGGGTGTCTGGTTTGTTGTAAATGCTTTCTCGCTTGGCGTTTTTCTATCAGTTTTTCTTCAACAATACGAGATGTCTGTGAGCGTTGTCGCTTGGCTACTCAAGGAGGGGATTGCCAATCTGCTTCCTGGACGCTGCTATTACAATGCTTTACAGCATTAGTTATATCTGCGTTGGTCTTGAGAGGGTGCTTCAGATCAATTGCTGAGAATACAAGCGTCCGTAAATACTTCCAATCAGTTTTACTACTGTAAAGACAGGATGTGGTAAGTGAGTCAGGTGAGGCCTTATTCAACGTGGTTTGTACGAGAGAGTGGTCGGAGGAAAGTTCATAACATGAGTTACAGGTTATTTCACTAGCCGGAATAACTTTTGCTATAAAAAAGTTGATTAAATCGGGAATTTTCTTTGTGTCATTCGGCCAATATGTTGGAGAGATGATGAGATTCAATTTTGGATAGCTTCTGTGCAATAAAAGTTAATGTTGTAGTATTCGATGGTGTTTTTTAAATAAAAAAATAAGTCAAAAAAATCCAATTAAGGATATATTTTCTTTCGTTGGATGTCCATATTAATATCATTGAGTGCGTATAAGTATTTAAAATTATTTTTTGAAAATTTAGTCGTTTGAAACTTTAAATTCTTTAAACAGTTAAATTGATTACATAGAAAGCTAAAAATGTTGTATGCAACATTTCCATATAAAATTTATGCATTCGCGTGCATATGAAATTTTTCCTGGATAACGAAAAAAAAAAATATTTTTTATTCCTTTTTTTCAACAATTTTGGGAGTCATATCATTGTGTTTCAGGTTTCTCCCATCGGCGTGCATATAATGTGAACTAAATTTTTCGAACCACTGCTAAACGGTACCTTTTTCATGTCTTCTTTGACATTTGTGAAGTAGACAGATGTCCAATTTACGCGATAGAATAGAACTTTCAAATTATTGAAACTTATTATGAAAATGGTCGATTTTAAAGATTAAATTTCTGACTTCGTTATTGGAAATGATTGCCCGATAATTAAAAGGTTGGTGAAAAAATGTCAAGAAACTGGTTCTGTCGAGGATAGAAAAAGGACAGGCAGACCAAAAACTGGACGTTGTTGTTGAGAATATCGCTGCTGTAGCGCAAAGTATTGCTGAACAACCTTTAATATCGAATTTAGAACTAACCAAGTCCCACTGTGGGTTGTAATTTCAACTTAATCTGTAGGTTGCGTCTAGCTGGATAACAAGGGTTGTACAAGGTGGCGCAAAATTAATCATCCGAATATTTTTTACTACCACGCTACCTTGGCGCCGTATACAACTCGAGAAAGTATAAAAAAGTCACTAATAACAGGCTTTATTACAACGAAAAAACCAACAGAAACCAATAATAATTTGAAGTGATTGTTTTTGAAGTGAAACTTCTTTAGCGGCGGTCTGATATTTGAGCGAGAATGGAAAGTGAATTGGAAAAAATGTAACGTTTAGAAATTTCGTTACGCGAGAGAGAAAAAAAGATACAACGTAGAGAGAAGGAGAAAGAGAGCTATACATTTTCTATACCTAAGACATAGACCAATCGGACGACGTACATCAACAATCCCGGTTAACAACAACAAAACGATTAACGCTAAACGATCACATTTACCATTACTTTGTGCTGGTGCGACGACCATTCACAAGTCTCAGGGAAGCACGTATTCTGAATTTGCTTACGAATATGATAAAAAAACATTCGCAATCATTAGTTTACGTTGCTTTGTCACGAGTCACTTGTATTGAAGGCTTGTGGATTATAACGAACGGAAATGATTTCAGATACTACTATGGTCGACGAGCATCAGTCAGTATGTCTCATTTACAAGATGAACTCCGGAGACTATCGTTAAATAGACTGGAAACTGTGAATAAACAAATAATCGATTTCATGACTCAGAGAAGAGGGCTATCTGTATATACTCTTAATTGTCAGAGCCTACGAGCACATTCCGCAGATTTAACAGACTCTGTTATCCGCAAATCGAGTATAGTACTTTTGTCCGAAACTTGGTTAAACGATAACGAGGATATTAATATAGTATACCAAATTTCAATTGCGTCATCAAATATAAGCGACTAGTGTTAGAGCTGGCGGTGTGGCAATCTACCACAATCAAGATGATAGCATAAATATCGTCACACCAACCATGGAAATGACTGCAAGGCAGTCTCAGACATATTCATCAACAGTCACACCAGAATGTCAAACGCTGAATGGAAAAACTATTGTCATAGCCGCCATCTATATACATATATCTCACCGAACCAAAATCTTGATGACATAATATATTTCATTCACCGCTCTCTACTGGTTTACAGCCACGCAGGTGCAAATGCACTTGAAAGGGGCGAAGACAAAATTCCACTGATTCTCGGGGAAGATTTCAACGTAAATTTCGGATCCAATGATTCTTTGCCGTTGATTCAATTTCTTCGAGAAACATTCGGTTTGCAGATAAACAATAACCCTAATGAATCAACAACAAAATCCGGAACTACACTAGATGCAATTTTCACACGTTATCTAGAAAATATTGAATCACATACATATATTTCATATTTCAGCTATCACAAACCAATTATACGAGTATCAGTATTACCAATTGAACCACCAACAGATGATAGCATAATGCATATATAGTTAATAAAATCGAATTTTGGTTACACAAATTTTATACTGTTGTATTTCTTTTGAAATTATCCCTGTCTCCTTTTCTTCCTCTCTCGCTCTTTCTCTCTCTCTCTCTCTCTCTCTCTCTCTCTCTTTCTCTCTCTCTTATTCACACTCATTCACACACAGAAGTTTCACTTCTACCACGAGTACGATGCTGCACATGATTTTTGTTGTTTTGTAATAAAACTTAATTGCTTTTGTTTTATTAATACTTATGTTACATACTTTTCATTATTACTTATTTTGCACGTTTTTGTTTTTGAAAATATTTAGGGGTTTTCCCTCTTACTAGATTTTTTAAATTTACGGAACCTATCCACAAATGTTTCATATGTCCCATGTGCTTTTTTATACAATTGTTTTGCACGCATTTCTAAGTAACGATGCTACCCTGTTAAAACAAAGATAAGTGTACATTCTTTTAGGTAAAATGGCGTTTTGAGCGATTACTCTTTTTAACGGTATTTATATACAATTAAATTCGGATAAATTACTTTCACTTTTGTTTGCAACAAACTATAAATTATCAAAGCCCATTAGGCTCGGCTAAGTCATTAGATCCTTTTATTTTGGCATAAAAAATCACTACATATCTCGAATAAAATGGGGAAAGCTGGGAATTAGTGATTTGTGCAAAAATGTATGTGCCATTGTAAGCAGCTAAATGACTTTTTACCTTTTCACCGACTAAAATATTTATAAACTTACGGATAAGTAAACATATCTATGCCTCAACCTTTGGGAAGTGAGTGTTTTTGCACAGTTTTTTAGGCCCAATTCTAATTTTGTTCATGTAGTTTTTTGTTTACTTGACCAAACCTACAACACTTACATACCTGAAAAAACAGTATATTCAAATTTTTTTTACCACAATGCTTTATTATTAGCTTAAAAATATTTAAAATTTTCGCATGTAAAAATTTGCTAAATTTTTCAGGCCGGACTTTTGTGTATAAATTCTGTTGTTTTTTACATACATTCCTACTTCTGAATTCGCAAATCCGAGCAATTAACAAAAAAATTCAAATTCTTATGTGCCAAATAGCCATAAATCACGGTGATTAGTTGTAACGGGCGATAACGAGGCGAACAACGAATCGAATGGACTTTACAACGAATCAATGAATTACTAACCGAGATTGTACGAATCACATTGACATAATTTACAAAGTGTCACCAAACGAAACATTAGCAGCTAAAAATTTATGCTAGTGTTGCACGAAATACGGCAGCAAACGCGTAGGAAAAATACATGAAAATATTGTTGCTGCGAATGTACGTAGTTATATTATTTCACCACAACTGAATAAATGAACGAATGTGAGCTACGAAATCGTTTGAGTTATGTGGAAAAAATCGAAGCAGAAAAATAATTAGAATGGTGAAGGAGAATTGCGAAATTTCAAGATATCAAACTTTAAGCGAAGGGGAAATGTGTTTGTCAGCACTGGATAGCAAAATGGGTGTGCTGATGAGGTGGGTAGGGTAGCGTATTTTTTATCAAATTGACCTAGAATTTTTCTAATTTGGCACTATTTACATACATATTTTATCAAACCAGAGTAAACTTGAAAGTTTGTTTCGTCTATATAAAAATAATTAAATTAAGTATCCGTTGCACCTAAGTAAAGCGTAATTAAAGTTTCTAGTTTTAAATTATCTTTGGTACTCGTATAATATGCCCCTTATGCTGTACAATTTTTCATTATGGCTCAGTGATAATTTTGCATGCACAAGAAACTCTTAACAAAGAATTTAAAAATATAGTATATATTTGGTAAGGAAATGTTGAAGGGAAATAATCACCGTATTTTCATTAGTTCGGACTCCATATTTTCAACTTTGGGAAAACTGCAAAGAAAAAGATCCAATGTCATTACTAAGTTCAAAGTTATCAGTAGTAAGGATCATAATAATTTCCAGGTTGGTAGTATTTCATCACTACGATGGTAATGATGGATATTTTTTAATGTAATTATGATAAAATATTGGCGGCCGCCGTAGCCGAATGGGTTGGTGCGTGATTACCTTTCGGAATTCACAGAGAGAACGTAAGTTCGAATCTCGGTGAAAGCAAAATTAATAAAAAACATTTTTCTAAAAGCGGTCGCCCCCCGGCAGGCAATGGCAAACCTCCGAGTGTTTTTCTGCTATGAAAAAGCTCCTCATAAAAATATCTGCCGTTCGGAGTCGGCTTGAAACTGTAGGTCCCTTCATTTGTGGAACAACATCAAGACGCACACCACAAATAGGAGGAGCTCGGCTAAACACCCAAAAAGGGTGTACGTATATATATATGATAAAATATTATTGTAATATTAATATTTACCAAAAAATTTAAAGAAAAAACAAAAAAAATGTTATATATTCTTTCTTGCTATATAAAAAACACCAATGTGAATTGTTCATCATTTTCAGGGGTTGACACTTTACTATTCACCCACAACTATTCACCAGAAGCGATCAGACTTCATGAATATGAACGTGTTGTGCAAAACTGCCCCCAAAAAGTGTTAAGTTTTATACCAATAGTGACGCTAATTTCTTCTTCTTCTTCTCTTCTTAATTGGTGCGATAACCGCTTACGCGATTTTGGCCGAGTTTAACCAAGCGCGCCAGTCGTTTCTTTCTCGTGCTAACCGGCGCCAATTGGGCACACCAAGTGAAACCAAGTCCTTTTCCACCTGATCTTTCCAAGGAGGTCTTCCAGGTCTAGAGGAGGTCTTAGTCTTTCTCTGCTACCACCAGCTGGTACCGCATCGAATACTTTCAAAGCCGGAGCGTTTGTATCCATTCGGACGACATGACCCAGCCAACGTTGCCGCTGGATCTTTATTCGCTGCGCTATTTCTATGTCGTCGTAAAGCTCATACAGCTCATTGTTCCATCGCCTGCGATATTCGACGTTGCCAACGTGCAAAGGTCCAAAAAACTTACGCAGAGTCTTTCTCTCGAACACTCCAAGCGTCGCTTCATCGGATGTTGTCATCGTCCAACGCTAATTTGTACAATCGAGAAATTATAAATACACCTGCCTGAGTAGTAGTGTTGCCTAGTACAGCAGGGCAATTTTGGTAATAATTTCAAGGAAAGTACTTTGGAATTTTCAGCTGAACGTCAAACTGCTGGAAATATAAATAAAATGAAACAAATTGTAGGAAACTCGCGTTGCATAGTTTTTTCGTATAAAAATATCGAATATAACTTATATTAGTTTGGGGAAAAAGAAATCCATAATTTTCTCGGTAGGTGGCTGTGTTGATCGATATCTCGTAGTGTAAAGTCTATGCTCGTTGTCAAGATGACATTTCACAATAAAAAAATTCTTTTGCTGTTTTTTGTTTGTTCCATTCAGTTATGAGTTACAGGGTGTCAGCAATGGAAGTCAACAAAAAGCAAATTCGGTATATTTTACAGTTTTTCTTTGATAAAGGCGAAAATGCAAGCCAGGCCGCTGAAATTTAGAATGTTGTTTATGATACCGATATTGTAACAGCTGCGGGTAATTTTGGTTTCGGTGATTCCGTTTAGGCATTTTTAATGCTAAAGAAAATGTTGATAACGTCGAAAATGTCGATAAAATCACAGAAATAGTCGAAAGAGCAAAAGAAATACTATAAAGCCGTTTTAAACTATTTGCGCAAAAATTTTACGCAAAAACAATAGATTTCTTTTTCCCCAAACTAATATTTCAGAATATAATAAGTGCGTTCCGGCGAGAATGAGCAGATTTTAATTAGAAGTTACATAGAAGAAATTGAGTGCTCTCTCGTGAGATTAACTTAGGCTCTCTCTCAGTAAAAAATTGTGGGACCTAGTCAGAGATTTTCTTCAGGCAAATTGTTGAAAACAGTCAAGTGATGGGTAATGTTGCATTTGTATACCAAAAATGTATTAAATAAAGGGTATAGAATTGCAATAATTGGATATTTTTCCATTCAAATTCTCAGAAAACTTATCTGATACGCAATAAATAGTGTTATAGTTAAGAATTTAAAAATTTTGCAAACAACCCGTTTGACATTTATATAAATACAGGTCAGCCCATAAGTTCGTGCGTATTTTACCCATAATTTCACTTTTGTACGTTTTTTGCATACAAAAAATTATTCGCGGAATATAACGGAACTGTTTATATTTTCTTTGATATATTGTGCATTCAACAAGTGATTTTAATCGCGGATAGAAGCACGAGTTGTTAAAAATAAAATGAAGTCTTCGAACGCGTAGAAGAGGCATATTTTGTATTTTTTTATAAAAGTGGTAAAAACGCAACACCTGCTGCTGCAGAAATAAACACTCTTCACGGAGAGCATACCATCAGTGTAAGGACTGCGCAAAAGTGGTTTTCAAAATTCCGAAGTGGTAACTGCGACGTGGAGGATGCCCCTCGCGCTGGTCGTCCTGAAGTCTTTAAATCCGACGCCTTGCTCGAACTCGTGGAAGCTGAGCCAAATTTGACAGTCGATGTGATAGCTCAGAGGTAATATTCATCGCATGGAGCAGTTCACAGGCACCCGGTTCAGTTGGGAAAGGTTTCAAGGCTGGAGAAATGGGTTCCGCATTGACTTTCCGTCGCCAACCTTCAGCAGAGAGTGAATGTGTGTTCTCAGCTGCTGCAACGGCTTGAAAATGGAAGTTTGTTGAACCGTATCGTTACTGGTGGTGAAAAGTGGGTGCTTTACAATAATCCTATTCGCAAACGCCAATGGTTAGATAAAGATGAAACACCAGAACCGACCCCTAGAGATGGCCTTCACCCCAAGAAGATTCACCTGTCTATTTGATGGGATATGGCCGGTATTGTTTATTATGAACTTCTGGAACCAAACCAGACGATAACTGCGGATTATTATTCCTATCAGCTATCAAACCTGAATGAGGCACTTAACAAAAATCGACCGTCTTTAGTGAATAGACGCAAAGTTTTGTTTCACCACGACAACGCAAGACCTCATACCGCAAGGCAAGCTGAACGAGCTCGGATGGGAGCTAATGCCGCACTCTCCATACTCTCCGGATATTGCACCCTGTGATTATCACCTTTTCCGTGGACTTCAATCCCCCAGTAAAGCGAATCTGACCGAGTTTAGCAAAGCCAATCGTTCCTTTTTCTTGCTAACCAGCGCAGGTTTGACACACCAGGAAGCCAAGTCCTTGAATACTTTAAAAGCAGGAGCGTTTGTATTCATTCGGACGATTAAGTTTTGCGGCTCGTACGATCCATCAGATTAAAGAAGTCACACGACAGCGAGTTTCCCTGTCTGAATCCTCTGAGCAACGTCATCTTAGTTTTGTGGGGACACCAAATTCAGACATCGGGGCATATAGGTAACTCCTTTTCATACTGTCGAATGCAGTGTTGAAGTCGACGAAAAATTGTTGTGTGTATATTCTCCTTTCATGGGTATTTCCCAAGATTTGGTGTATTATACAAAACGCTCGCTAGCACCTTATAAGCGATGTTCAGAAGACTAATCCCGCGGTAAATGGAACAGATTGCACAGCGGAGTGGGCTGATCACATTTAAACTCCAATTGGGGGCATGCTTTCATCCGACCATGGTTTGCATAGAAGCTGAAGCATACACCTTACCAGCTCCTCGCCGCCATGTTTGAATAGCTCAGCCGGCAGTCCGTCGGCGCCCGCGGCTTTGTTGTTCTTTAGTGGCATTATCGCTATTCTCACCTCGTCGTATTCGGGTAGCGGAATACCAGTTCCAGCGTCAACGATTGGAGTATCGGTACCTTCACATTCTCTGTGACATGCGCAGTTGTCCCTATTTAGCGAGTTCGAGAAAAGTTCCTTCCAAAACTTAAGTATTCTCTGGATGTCAGTCCTTGTTTTTACAGGAAATTGCCCCGGTCTTAAAACCTTCTCTAAGCCGTCGAACATTTTTCCTATTGGCCTGCATTTCAAGCTCCTCGCAGTCACGTATTTCGGCCTCTTGTTTCTTCATGCTGATAATATGTCTCTCTTCCTTGTGAAGCTCCCGGTAACTCGCGTTGCGCCCGATCGCAGAGTGGAAGAATGGAGCGAAGCAACTTTATATATATATATATATAATTGGCGCGTAGACCCTTTTTGGGTGTTTGGCCGAGCTCCTTCTCGTATTTGTGGTGTGCGCCTTGATGTTGTTCCACAAATGGATGGAATGGAGCGAAGCAACTATTATAGCAAAAAAGCAGCTGTAGTTATATTTTCGTCACCCCCACTTTTCCCTTGAAGTTATAGACTCAATCAAATTGCATTTAAAGAAATCTCCAAAGATGGTAATAATATTGAAAAGCTGAGTCTTAATTTATCAACCTTAAAGGCCGCAATTAAAACAACTCAGGATCAGAGGCAAATGAGCTGCAAGTAAATAATTTTTTACGGACGGAAAATATCTACGGCCAATGTTTTTGAAGATATAAACCAGGTTCTAGTTTCAGCTAAAAAGTAGATCGAGAATATATCTACCCTTTTAAAACATATAACCTCTTAAAATACTATCGAGTTCGATAGTTTGGAAAAAAATGTCGGCATTGGAAGCAATAAGTTAGTTAATGTAATTTATAAATTCAATTGTAAAACTTTGAAGCGAACCATTAAGAAGCGTTAAGCGTATACGAGTATGAGCGCTAACATAAAAAATAAATATAAGAGTACCATCTCGATCATACCATCTCCATTTACCTCTCTACTCATCTCTTTGAATTTCTTCGGCTGTTTCTTGAAGCTGCTAGGAAAAATATTTAAAGTGACTGCTAAATAAAAACATTTTCAACTTATCAGTTTTCTATATCATTTATCATCTTTCTTTTATATTTTTTTTATAAGCCCACATACACTTATGCATATGTGTGTATATATAATATTATGAAATGTCATAGAAATTTCACTTGTAATGGAGTTACCTTCTTTCTTGTGTCATTACTTGTTACTTGGATGGTATGTAAATCTTTATGGAAATAGTTGTGCATAAAATATTAGCAAATCATTGCAGATGCCATTGGAAAGATTGTAGGAACTCAGTGAATTGGCATTTTCATTGTTGTGGCTGTTTTTGTAGTTGTGTCATATTTATTGCATACAATGGCAGCTTCCTTATGCACAAAACATTAATTAAGGCGACTAATTTCGCTATAAATAAGCCGGATAAAATGCATTATGTTAAGCTCTGTGTAGTCATGTTAACACTAACTTACAAGTGGCATCATTGTTGCAACAAACCAGTGAATTAATAATTAGACGTAACATTGTGCGTCGAGCGATCGTTGCAACATACAAATGCACATTCATATTGCACAATTAAGGTTTATTGTACACATAATTCAAAGCAATTTGTAAGCTGTCATGCATTCATCTGCGATTTGCTACTTGCCACTTGCTTCTGTAGGCCATACAAACATACGTATGAATGTCAATAGGCATTTGTAATGGAGTGCAGTAAAATGGAATATTGATTATTGCTCCCTGGGTTTCTCTTTCAGAATTTATTTGGATAAGCTGCAGGAATCTCTCATGTTCTTTATAGCCTCAATTTAAGCTTCTGTCTAGCTTAATTTGGTAGCTGATCTTCAAGTATATCAAAGAATTATTGCGGTAATTCAACAGACAAGCTTTATTCACAATTTCCGCAATTTCGATAGTACAGCATAACCAGTTGGACACTCTCTGCGCTATTTTTCTCTTCTTAAATTTCTTAAATATAAAGTCAGGGTAAAGTATATGTTTTCTGTGCTGAGGCTGAAAAAGTACTCAAGTTTAATTTGGTTATTTCGCAGAAGATATAAATTAATTTGAAGTTTACATTTAGTTGTTTTGCATAAATTCATCACTGCTGATCCTACGTGCGTCCTCCGAATCGAATGTATTAAAAAAAAACATTTACCTTTCGGAGTCTGCTTAAAACTGTAGGTCCTTCCACATGTGGAACAACATCAAGACGCACCCCACAAATAGTAAGTAAGAGTAAGAGCTCGGCCAAACACCTAACAGCAGTGTACGCGAAAATTATTTAGTTTTTTTTTAATCTTCGTCAAGTGCTCGATACCAAATTTTGTCCTCATAACGATTTTATATAACAGCATAAAGGAATCGAGATAGATATATGTACATAATTATAACAGGTGGCGCTAAAGTAATCCTCCTATCAGAAAATGCTGTAAACTTTGCGATTGGCCCCTAATGTCAGTTCTGTTTTGACATTTGTGTAGTAAACACATGCGAAATACACGTTAATAAACAATGTTACGCTACACTGCTCCAGAACGCGGAATATTGCTGACTATTTATTTGACCAATAATCGGTCGGTGACTTTGGCACAACGTGAATTTCGTTGCAGATTTCCTCGCCATCCAACGCCTACTGGTGAAACACTGCGACGTTTACCCGCTCGCCTCGAAGAGACTGGCACAACACGAGATGCTGCCAGGCGTGGCAGACCCCGGAGTAGCCGTTCTGCAGAGAATATTGCTGCTGTAGCCGAGGATGTCATTGAAGCGCCAGACGACGTGCCACGCAATGGGTATCAGTCGACGGTCTTTACAGCGAATTTCGGTTCAAGATTTGAAGATGTTTCCGTACAAAGTCCAGACGGTGCATCAGCTGTTAGCTGCTGACCGCCAATCGCGTCTAACATACGCTCAAGCCATCCTTAATGACCACCAAGAGGAAGATGATTTTTCATCAAAAATAATCATGAGTGATGAAGCCCATTTCCATCTTAGCGGGTACGTAAATAAGCAAAATTTACGCTTCTGGGGCACTGAAAATCCGCGTGTAACCCACGCAGAGCCATTACACCCGCTCAAAGCCACTGTATGGTGTGCTGTTTTCGCTGGAGGAGTCATCGGACCTTTTTTCTTCGAAGACGTCGCGGGCCAAACGATTACTGTGAATGGTGAGCGCTACAGAGCAATGATCAACGAGTTCTTTTTGCCGCAACTTGGTGAATTGGTATTGGAAAACATGTGGTTTCAACAGGACGTTGCAACGGCACACACTGCACGTGCCACAACCGATATGCTGAAGGATGCATTTCTCGGGCGCCTAATCTCCCGGTTTGGCGATTTGTACTGGCCAGCAAGATCGCCTGATTTCACCGCTCCAGACTTCGTTTTGTGGGGCTTTTTGAAGTCGCGGGTTTATGTCAACAAGCCTCAGACTCTTACAGCTCTGTAAGACAATATCCGTCAAGAATGTGAGGACCTATCGCCGGAAGTTTTGGCCATCATATTCTCGACCTGATGTAAAAAAAAATTAAAAGACCAAATAAAAATAATCCACAAGAAGAATCAAAGTTTTTCATTTTTTTTTTAAATTACAGCCAAAAAACATCGCAAGGTTACTTTTGCGCCACCTTGTATAACCAAAAGGCTCAGAATTATAAGTGGAGTCGAATTAGCAATGTCTGTCTGTCCGCCCACGCGCACGATACGCGAACAAAAATTAATATATTTCTATGGAACTCAATATTTTTTGGCTGATGTGGATTAGTGTGCATTTGTTTTTGTTTTCTTGATCGGTATTACACAATCCAAAATTGAAAAATTTAGTAAGATTAAAAAAAAATCTCTGATTAGGAATCATATTATTTCATTCCATTCCATGTTTCACCACTTTGGCAGCAAAGCGTCAACTTAGCACTTTATTTTGAAATTCTCCTCATTTTAAACTTAAAACTCTGCCTTTGTGATCAAATGCATTTTAAGCTGACTATGGCGAGTTGGCTATGGCCGGTACGTCGGTTCTTAGAGTTTTTTGTTCCTCAGTCGCGCGATTCCTCCAGCCTCCAGGTCGGGTCATGGAAACTCCGGTAAAGCCTAATAGGTCATTCTTGGCGTTTGACTTAAAGCAGCAAATAAATTTCACTTAGCTGGGTTCTCCTTTGGAAGTGTTGTAGGAACTGTTTGCTTTACATCAGCAAAGCTATCTCCCTTGCACACGCAACTCTACTTGCAAATGTGTGTGAAATGTATATGGAGCACAGCCGTTAAGTAGTGAAATTAAACAAACTTGGTGTGCAAATACAATTACTACGTCACATCTTGGGCATGCAACAGAACCGGGTGAAATCACGTTACACAAACAAATTGCAAGCCAATTGTGCTAATAAGAAATAATTCGTTTTCACTGCAGTCGCAGTTGACCTGGTATGTGGCGTGTGCCAGTAGGAAGTTGTGGGTGGTTGGTTGCAACAATGTGAACATAAAACAACAACAACGACAACAACATGCTTAAGAAATTGTGTAATATGTGTGTTAGTCGAACGCGACACAATTCACACCTGTAGCAATTTGAACAGTTATCTACACATGTGAATGTACATATGCTGTGGCATGCCACATACCTCGGGTAACACGCATGCATTTTTGTGCAGCTTCAGCGCGTTAATCAGATAAACGTGTAGCAGAATGCGGTGGTGGTGGTGGTGGCGGTGAGAAACGCGATCTCGCTTTTATGATTTGTTGCGGTAATTTGCATAAATTAAGCTTGAATGCGATTTGTGGCATGCCGCAAAATTGCATTTTGAAAGAAAATCTACTTTTTTGATTTTTGTTATTTTTCTTCTTCTTAATTTCTTGTTTTTACGGGAAATTAACAGCATTTTGCCACTGCGATTCACTTCGGCAATCACCTGCTGCTACGGCAAATGCAAATTCTCATTGTGCATCCACATTACAGCGACCTGTGTTGCACTTTGATGGTTATGTGACATCATTCCATGACCGAGCGGGGTAGATAAATGAGGTCTTACGCGTGCAAGCAACAGCTTCTTGAAGGTTGGAAAAGTGCAACAAGCAAATTAAGTTGGAAAAAGTGAAGATGCAAGTAAACAGATAAACAATTTAGGTAAAGCAAAAATGTTGCAAGCAAATTGCGAAAATTGCGCAAATAGCGCAAATCAGTTCAACTCCACTCTACCCAACCCAGTTCACTGCAATGCCAAGCGCATTCTTTTTTCAAGCCAGCTATTATTTGTGATTGTGTGCGTTCTTCCTATTTTAGTTAAAAGCAAAACAGTAGCTGCTGTGGGTTGTGGTTAGGGTTGTGCGCACTTACACCTGCCACAAGCTGATTACATTAATCACAGCACCAGCGCTGCCAAAGGCAACTCAGCGCAAACAACAATGCAAATGCTGAAAGGCAGCTGGCCAAAAAGCATGCCCGTCGTCTGACTCTATTCATTTTCCGCTGCATTGCAAGGCAAATTTCTACTCAACTCCACTCTACCTCTACTTCATACGATTTCAGCAGCCCAGTTCGGCATAGCCCAACCCAACGCCTGGTTTGCATACAATTCAAAGTCAATCGGCAACGCCACTTCATTTTCTTCAAAACAGCACTTAAGTTTCACTTAACCGCACACTTGCTCACATTTATATACAAACACACCTATGGATATCTGTATTTGGCTGGCTGGCTGCGCATGCGCGCATTCCGCTTTTTCCTTGGTCTTCTTGTTCGCTTAATTTTCCAACAGTAGCTGTAGCAGAAATGCGACAAGTTAATTTTTCTATTCATTCAATTTTCGTTGAAGCACAAAGACGCAAATTACTGCCACAAATGCTGGTGCTGGGCTGAGTGAATGTGACTTTGTGCCTCTTCGCTGATTTGCTTATTTGTTGAAATATCTACTAAGCAGCAATATGTCATGTTTGTATGTACGGGTACTTACACAAATACCCTGCAGGGAAAATTCAAACTAGTAGGGGAACAGTCAGGTTCAGTTAGTGGTATTTTATACACGAAATCATACCAGTTCGCCATTGACTAGAATAGTAGTGGCGGGAAAATTATCAATTTTTTTATAAACAAATTATTTTTTATTTTATTATTTTTTATTTATTCATTTATTAACCTAAAAATGCAGTATTTCAGACTATGAATAGATTAATGCTAAACATTTCAATTAAAAATAAATCAAACTTATAATTCCATTATTTCGTTTTAGTAAAGTAAATGTTGCAATTTCCAGAAAAAGAATATTCGAGAATTCTTAGAATATAGAGAAAAAGATCATTTGTTACTATTTGGAAGGGGGAACGAAATAGTAGATGAGATAGCAAAAAGTGCTGTGAGACTACCATTTGAACAAGAGAACGACATACCGAAACCGCTAAACACAATATACAACGAAATGGACGACCACATGAAAAGGCAAGTGGAAGCTAGGTGGACTAACCTGACCCCACGCAAAACAGCAAAAGTCATGTATAGAACTAACGACAAAAAACTTACTCAATTCGTACTTACGCTCTCGCGAAAGGAATGCAAAACTATCATAGGTATGCTAACAGGTCATAACCTATTGCCTGCACATGCGTACAAGATAGGGATTGCTAACACGGATAAATGCAGAAAATGTAGAGAGGATGTAGAGGAAATTTTACAACACCTTCTGTGCGTTTGTCCGGCATGTTTGAGGCTCTGGAAGACGTCTCAAAAGCGGAGCTCCCAGCCGTACTTAGATTCGCCAAAAGCGCTGACATCCTACATGATGTCTACTTTAGGTATTCATAGAGGTCGGTCTCCATCTGGTATCGCTAGGGACCAAAAGGTCTATGCGTGGCTTATTACCAACCAGGCTAACCTAAACTAACCTACTATTTGGAAGAAAAATCTTAGACAATATCATTTGAAATCGAGTTAAATTCGCTTAAAGTTGTAGAATCGGAGCATCGGAAGCGTAATTAGTTTTAACCATCGCTAACCAGAAAATATCATAATTTCGAAAGCTTCGCTGAGGAATATTGAAATTAGTTTACTCGAGTAGCGATGTGGAGCCAATCGCTCCACTCATCAAATCGAAAACGAAAGTGAGGAAGAGAATAGTTTTTCTAATATCTAATGATTTTAGATTATTGAACAAGCACCAACTTTTATACGATGAAATTGGATCAATGATCAAAGAATGCAAAGCATACAAAGACTTATGTAATATGACAAGCATATTCCTTCAAACAGAATTGCAGCGGACAGGGGACAAGGGTTTGACAGGTACCCTCTGTCAAAATTAGAACACATTTAAAAGTGTGAAAATGCATAGAATTGCGCTGAGGAAGAATACCTTGCCGTAGGTTATTTTTATGCCGGCAAAATAATTAGATTTATTTCTATTTTCTCCGCCAGGTTGAAGGCTCAAGGTTGCTTTTCTGATCAACTCGAAAACAAATTGTTTGTTTACAATAGCAGACAAATAACAAGCAAATAAAATGCATTCAATTTACTCAAGAAAACCCAGAAAATATTAATTATTTCGAAAAAAAAAATTTTTAACACTGATCATCAACAGTTGCTTTACAAATATAGGAAAATATTTCACTACAAAATTAATGTTATTGTAACCACAAAATGCCAGCTGCCCGTCGCAATTGTGTTTAACCGAACGAATTTTCCGACGGAAGCTGATCACCATCCGGCAACCCGTTCCCCGCTGCCCCCCTGCAATTCTTTTTCGGACCTAATATGGCCTCCAAATAAAGACGGCGTATTCCAGCTTCGAACGCACCAGAGAGGTATACGACTTATTTATAACAGCTTTAGAGTATATGGATCAACAAAGTCCGAACTAAAACGTCGAATAAAAGCAAGTACAGAATATGACTTTGCAATCGTGTAATTTAGAGGTTTTTGGAAAGAGAATCTAAAGTCAAATGCAACACACACGAGATGTAATGATCGAAACAAAAAGTAATCAGATAATTCAAGGTCAGGATTACATGGTGGATGTGGCAAAACATCCCAACCAAACTGCAATAATTTTTGCCGAGCGGCCAAAAATGTGTGTGGCCTTGCATTGTCATGAGGGAATATAATTCCTTTCCGATTTGTCCATTCGGGCCGCTTTTCTTCAATTGCATTGTTTAATTTCGTTAGTTGTTTAATGTAAAGATCAGAATTGATCGTTCGGTTGGGTGCTAAGAGTTCAAAGTAGACAATTCCTTTGTAAACTCACCAAACTGATAACAAAACCTTCTTTTGTTGAATATCAGGTTTTGATGTTGTTTGAGTTGGTTCACCTGGCCTGCTCCACGATCTTTTCCGCTTGGTATTGTTTCTTCAGCAAATCGCAGCTGTTAATGCGTTGCGTTAAATGCGTTTCTTTCAGTTCGTGAGGAATCCGAGTATCGAATTTTTGAACATAGCCAAGTTGTTTTATGTGATTTTCAATGCATGTATGTGATATATGAAGCTCCTCTGCTATCTCACGTGTTGTACTGTGACGATCCGAATCGATTATTGCTTTGATTAGGGCATCATCAACTTCAACTGGACGACCAGAGCGTATTTCATCTTTGAGTGAAAAATCACCGGAACGAAATTTGGCAAACCAATTTTGACACTGCCATTATTTTAAGGTTTCGTCACCATAACCAGCACATAACTTTTTATGAGCTTGCAATACGGTTTTCTCTTTGCGGAAATAAAAAAGCAAAATATGACGAAAATGTTCCTTTCGATTTTCCACTTTTTAAACGAACGCCAAACGAAAACCACGCAGCCGGTTAAAAAGACTTTTTTTACTTGCTGACAGCTGAATTGCACACCTTTTTTAAAAAAGAAAGTAATCGGATCCAACTATCCCAAAGAAATAAAACAACTTATAGCAAGGAAAAGACAACTCCGGCGAAAATGTCAACACACACGATTCCCTGGAGATAAGGCCACTCTTAACAAAGCTTCTCAGGAACTAAGACGAGAAATAAATAATTTAAAAAATGAGTCAATGAGTCGATATTTATCTGAGTTGACAGCTGATAAAAGAAATGACTACTCTCTTTGGAAATGCACAAAATATTTAAAAAGACCAAACTGTGCCGTTCCGCCAGTAAAAAATGCAAATGACACCTGGACGAGAAGTGATAAAGATAAAGCTATAACATTTGCAAATCATCTATCCAACACCTTTCAACCGAACGAGAGCCAATCCGATGACTTATATCCCTCCTTAGATCAAGAAACAACTCTAATCCCACATATAACTGTGAGCGAACTGAAAAGAGAAATCAAGCATCTAAAAGACAAAAAGGCACCTGGATTTGATTTAATCACAGCGGAAGTATTAAAGCAACTACCCAACAAAAGTCTAGTAAAATTAGCCAATCTATTCAATTCGTCGATCCGACTCCAGTATGTTCCAAGCCTGTGGAAAGTTGCAGAGATGATTATGATTGCCAAACCAGGACAGGATCCACATATTGTTTTTTCATATCGCCCAATCTCCTTGTTGCCGCAAATTTCAAAACTACTAGAAAAGCTCATTCTAAATCGCTTAAAACCAATAATTGAATTTCGCAATCTGATACCTTCACACCAGTTTGGATTCCGCTGTAAACACTCCACCATAGATCAGGTGCACAGAATTACAGCTGAAATAGAAAAATCGTTCGAAGAGACAAACATATGCTCAGCAGTCTTCCTGGACGTCGCGCAAGCATTTGACAAGGTTTAGCATGAAGGCCTTATCAACAGATTGAACTCATGCCTGCAACTTCAATACAGTGCATTTATGAAATCTTATATAACTGAACGGTATTTTCGCGTAAAACAGGGGAATGAGTATTCCAAATTGCAGAAAATAAACGCCGGTGTGCCGCAAGGAAGTATCCTTGGACCCCTTCTTTACCTTATATATACGAAAGATATACCAATACCTCCAAGCACTATGATCGCCACCTTTGCTGACGACACAGCAATCCTCGCAACAGGAAAAACGGCTGTAGCTGCAATTAAACTTCAAATCGCTATAGACGCAGTAGAAAAATGGACGAAAATTTGGCGAATAAAATTAAATAGTAACAAATCAATTCATGTGACCTTTACCAATAAAAAAGTAAACCATCACCCAATAATGCTACTAGGCGCTCCAATTCCATACGCAAATACTGCCAAATATCTTGGTATAACCCGGATGCTAAGCTACGTTGGAAGGAGCATATAAAAATAAAACAAAGCGAACTTAATTTGAAAATATTAAAAATGAACTGACTTATTGGACGGAATTCAAAACTCTCCTTATATAACAAAATAATGATATACAATCAAATTATCAAACCCGTGTGGTCTTATGGCGCTCAAATTTGGAGCTGTGCCAGTCAAAATATTGTAATATTAATATAATTCAACGATTTCAAAATAAAATTATCAAAAATATTGTCAACGCACCTTGGTACGTCTGCAATGCAGATATTCATCGTGACCTCTGCATTCCTACGGTCGCTGAAGTTATTAAAATACAAGCAGAAGCCCACTCTATGAGGCTCCAGAGGCACATTAACGAGGAAGCTAGGAAACTTCTCAACACCGCAGGCCTAACCCGACGACTCCAGCGAAAAAAACCATATGATCCTTTCGGTAGTTAATGTAAAGAAGATATTTTAAAATTCTCTTCATAAAAACCCCACAAAATTGTTAAAATCATACAGCTTGTTAGTTTCCCTTAAACTAGTTGTAGTGTCAACAAACATTGTATACCTATATATAGTTAAATGTTTGTAATAACAGAAAAAAAAAAAACCTTGCTGACAGCTGAATTGCCAACTATCAAATAACAAAATGTATTTAACATTTGTGCTACGTCTGCAAACCTAAAAATTCAACTGAAGCCATCTATAAGGGAAATCCGCAATTACTTAGTTGCCAACCCCAAAGAATTGCTTTAAATATTGTACTTCTGCTCACCTCTATGGTATTAAATTGTAAAATTTATTTATATTGAGCAAGAATGAATATATGTAAATGTTTTATAATATCCATCCCATATACTTTATTTTATATGATTTCTTTTTTTCACGTAGAACTTCAGCAATTTTTTTGACAGAAGGACTATGTACATAAGTTGAAAAGTAAAAGCAAAATTGACCATCAAAATGGTACATTTTGCTGTGAGGATTTCTAAAGCTATAGTTCTAAACTTAAAAGCCGAAATTGACCTATAGTTCTCAACTTAAAGCCGAAATTGACCTATGATCTTTGATCTTTCTGGATATTTGAATGAAAAAGCTATCATAGGAACCCGTTCTTTATTGAGAACCTCTATATTGGTCGAGCTTCCCCACTAATTTATGATATGCATTGCCTTACAAATAAAGGAACTTGCATAGTTTGAACAAATTAATATCCTTCTAGCAACACGATTTCAAAAAAATTCATTCCATAGTAGAAAAGAATTGCGATCTGGCAACCCAAAAAATATTATAACGAGTAAACAGTCTAACCAACAAATTAAACCTCTTACTGACCATTTGGTCAAACTCGATGCTGCAAAGAGTGCGGAAAAAATTGTTGAACATACAAAGACTAGTCTTGTTTTGTGGGTAGTTTTTGTTCCATCATTTGGACTTAGCATTTTTGCTGCGTTGCTGCCGATGCGCATAATGATGATTACGATTACCAATTCGAATGTGTTGCCATAATGATTGCCACTGTCAGCACGATCGGCTCCACCACCTCTCCACCTCTTCACCTGATCGGCATGCCAAACCGTCTTCACGCTGCAAATCGTTTTCAGAATATCAATTATAAGTCATTTACTTAGCCACTCAGCTCATTCGAAGCGATGCGAACCGTCAGTGTGGCAAGAAACCAAATGTGCAAGAATTTATATTTTTATACCCGCGCGCACTTATACAAGAGGGTATTATATAAGTAATTTTATTCCCATCACGGTTGTGTGTAACTTAATAAAGGAAAAGAGAGAGGAAAGTTCTTCTATATGCTGAAGATCTTAAATTTATTCTGATTTTAGAGGTTTTTGTGACTCAACGATGCTTCAATTAGAACTTAACAGGTTTTATAATTGGTGTGCTGCCTTCTTCTTCTTAATATCAAAAGGTGTCACAAAGCAAATTATTTTCAGATTTTGAAATATGTCGTACTAAGATTAAATAAAGGAAAGGCCTGAAGAGTGTTTTGATAATAGATTGAGTTCCGATTAATTTATTTATTATCATGAACTGCTAGAATAACTCTCTTTTCGGTTTCGTTCAATTTTGATCTGATTTCCGACAAGACTGGTCGCACTTTTCTACTTCATCGAAGAAATTGGAGCTTTGCATGCTAAAATTTGCATAAATTTGAAGTTTGTGCCCATTTACCCAGGGAAATATTTGGAAGGGAAACATTTTGTTCGTGGAAGAAGGACGGACGCGGAAAAGAGAAGAGATTTCGTCTCCCGTGCTGGCCGCACGCTTTGCGCTTCTTATTCTTATTTCCAATCATAAAGCAATTTTTGACAGTTGCTTCATTCATTTTCTTCTTTTGTGAGAGAAAGCTTTGAGTTGGTTTTCAATTAAACGGAAGAAATCAACGATGACTAACATTAGAACGCTGCTTGGGAAATGCAGGATTATTTTTGCTAGAAAAGTTGGTATAATTAAAAAAAACGTATGGGCATGTTTATGTTGAGTTCTAATTCCAATTTTGCCCGTGTGACCGCCAATGAAACATGAAAAGAGAATTTCCAGAGTCTCCCTTCTAGATGGGTCTGTGTGTAAGTCGGAACTTTTTCGTATTGGTTTTAGCCGAACAGTCTTGAAACAAATGCGTTTGCTTATTTAATGTGAGAAATCGTCTTGAATATTAGTCGTTACCCCATTAGAGGTCAAATGCAAAGTACAAATAGATTTCTGAATTAATCTTTATTTATGAATTAAAATTAGGACAATAAATATAAAATAAAAGAAAAAATAATAAAAACATAGTTCCCTGGAGATTACAGGTGCGTACTCAAATGAGTACACTGACCGTCAAAGTATGAAGCTTTTCGAAACACACTTTCTCACATTGCCAGCGCACTCTTGATTGACGAAGAACACACCGTAACTGTTTTCTAATTTTAGTGGGATAGTGCCCAATTCCAGTTTGAGGTATGCCTGTATCCACCGACGAAGACTGGCGCAGTTTTTTGTACACTGTGATGTACATAGATAACATCGTGCGAAATGACGTCGGAACTTGAGTTGATCCAAGGTTGCATCATTACTCATTGCATCTAAATGCCAGGCATTAGCGATAACCATGTCCAACAGGTGTGTTAATAACACCCACCCCCGCTTTTTACCACGAATAAGGATTATTCTATTACAACCAACTTAACTTCAATTTATTTCTTTTAAAACTACAAGTATTTGATTATACTATGATTACAGATATGTTTCGTTTACTAACTGAATGTGAAAACAAATTATTAATTGAAATGCATACCTGCAAGTACTCAATTTGCACAACTTCACCTGGTATTTTGATGTAAAAAATAACACAATATCCACGAAGTATTTATGCATAGCTTTGAAGAGTATTATAATGATATAAAAAACAAGAGCACTACCGCAAATTATTTGAAATCTAAAGTCCACACTTAAAGTTATGGCTGTACTCAATTAGGTATGGTGATCTCTAGTGGGTTAATATGGAGTCCACACTATGAAGTCTGTTCCAAAAAAATCGAAAGAGCACAAAAAATATTTACCAAATTCGCTGGGAATAAGATTGATTGGCAAAATGGTCCACCCAATTATATCGGCGGACGAAAACTGTTAGGTACAGTATATATCTTCACCTTTCAATAAAGGGAGGAGACAACGCATGAAAACATGTTTACGGTTGGCTGAAAGCTGGGCGCAAGGGTTGCTGAGGGGGTATTCTGCAAAGAGCTCAAATATAGTCTTCCGGTCAACTGTAGTGTTTTCCAATTGGAGGTAGCCCCAATTAAGGAATCAGTGTTGGTTGGTTGCTTACTTCTGTTATTACTGTAAAGGGCGTAAATATCTACGTTGTCAGCCAAACGGCAATAAGGGCCATGGGCTCGTTGTTTGTGCATTCGAAATTCCGAGTCATCAAAGATGTGTGTGGCCTAGCGTTGTCCTGATGGAAGACGACGCCCTTTCTGCTGATCAGTTCTGGCCGTTTTTTTCGGTTGCTTGCCTCAATCTCATTAGTTGTTGACAGTTAAGTGTAGAATCAATCGTTTGAGCAGGCTGGAGCAGCTCATAGTGGATGATTCCTTTCCAATCCCACCAAACACACAGCATAACCTTTCGAGGCGTCAATCCTGGTTTTGCGACCGATTGTTAAGCTTCACCACCCTTGCACCATGATCTTTTTCACACATTATTGTCATATTTGATCCACTTTTCGTCTCCTGTTACCATTCGCTTCAGAAATGGTTCGATTTCATTTCGTTTCATCAAAGAATCGCAGATGTTAATTCGGTCCATTAAATTTTTCCCAGACAATTCATGTGGTACGCAAACATCGAGCTTCTTTTTGTAACCATCCTTTTTTGAATGGTTCAAAACCGATTGATGATGAATGTTTAGTGCCTTGCCAATGTCATGGCGCTTATGTGAGGGTCCTGGTCAATCTTTTCCATAATTTCCTCGACTTTTTCAACGATAGGTCGACCGGAGTGACGTGCATCTTTCACATCGAAATTTCCAGAACGGAAGCGATTTTTATACAAAAATTTCAAAATATAGCGAATTTCTTCATTATTTTCACTCATTTTTGCACAGCTATAACTTTTTTTCAACTTCTCCGAATTTAATTTTTTTTTTGGTTAAATGAAGCTTAAAATGTCACCTTTCTAACTCCATATGATATGACACAATGTGATTGGTAGCACTGGAGATAGATGACTCCTCCGACATCTGTTGATAAAATACGAAAAGACTTTTTCGACTTCCCAATAATAAATAAATATAATACATTCGTATTGTAAAGGCTCAGAATGATAAGAGGAGTCGATTAAGTCACGTGTGTGCGTCTGCTGTACGATAGCTCAAGCAAAAGTTAATATACTTCAATGGAACTCGGTACCCTTTAGCTAAGATAGGCAACGATTTTCACTCGAACTAGGTACTGCTTCCTATCACATTTAGATCAGACGTAAATATTATTGAGATCAGATAGAAATCGAGCCCACTTTTTGTATGTTCTCAAACCAAATCGCAGTCCGTCCGTCTGACATTACTAACTAAAACTCTTATTATCTATGGGTTCATCTGATTCCAAAAATTCCAAACAGCCAGCCTGAATTAAATTTAACTAAAATGTGTGCAAGTATATAAAGTTCGGTTCGGGCCGAATTTAGTACTTCCCTACTTGCCTTGTTTTTGCTTTTGTTTTTAGACTAAGTAAGTGCTGACCATTTTAACAAGCTTTTTGTAAATCAAAATGTGGACTCTGTAGAATTTGTGTGATTATATTCTCCTCTGCGTTTTGTTGCTTATAAGCATTTACATGCATACTTAAGTGTGGAATTCGAGATTTCCACCTGATAAAGCTCGTAATGTTGAAAACTATTTTCAATTCCCATTCTTATGGGTAATTTTCGGGAAATTAGTTGAAAATTTATGTCATAATTTATTTTCATAGCATCTAATTCCCTTCAATTGGTGATTTCATTTTAATTGTGTGAATGTTTTCGGTTGTTGACTTGGAAAATTATCAGTTACGTCGACACCTGACATCTAATGAGCCTATGAAAATTCTAATTGTGTTTCGTGGCGGATATGTTGAGATGCATTGGCGTGTGGGTGTGACGATTTATGTGGCTTGGGTCAACGCTGCTTCCGGCACAGAAAGCGTGCGTCTTAAAAACAAAGGAAAGCTGATAGGAAGTTGGATTTAAAGTACTTTTAATGGTAATATAAACATATAAAATTATGATTAATTACGACAAAATTATGTGCTTTGTCAAATGTTGTTTTTTCTATCATTGGACGTTGACACTTAACGGACTTCAAAATTATCACAATTTTACCTAAACTTTTCTTAGCTTTTCCTTTTCTTTTCGGTTTTATCGTTTGGCTATTCATCATTGAATTATTTAATAATAATAGTATCACCGATAATGGCTCAGACATGAGAAAATTCAACATCCAAGTTTTTTGTTTAGCTTATTTTACTATAAAAATAAATATAATTTATATAAATGAACTGTCTTAATAAGTTATTTAAGTTAGATAGGGAGATAAGGATGACATTAATTTAGGAACATTTATATATATTACTCTCCTTCAAGTCTAAAGTGCTACAATGTTTGAATTAATATGGCATATGCTTTATTTTAACAAAAACAAAAGAAAAACACAAATCGCATAAATATTAATAATATTGAAATAGCAAAAGTAGGTACATCCTGGAAAACAATTTTCTTATAATAACAACTCACACTATTTCAGTCACAATTTTGGAACGTTCTTGTGCCTAGATATTCCATTATATCAGACCATAGCGCCAAACATCGAATTTTTCTTCATAATCGGGTATACTACTGTAGACAAAAAGTAAGGTTTTAAAATGAAAAATCTTTATTTATTCTTGTTAATCAATTTCATCCCCTTTAAAATAAACCCCTCTCGTTGAAATACACTTATGCCAACGATTTTTCCAATCCCCGAAATATGCCAAATAGTCCATTTCCGGTATAGCCATCATCACCTTCTTCGATTCAGCTTTTATCTCCTCAATGCTTCACGTAAACGACGCATAACGCTCAAATAATATTCCTTATTAACAGTTTGGCTAGGTGGAAGGAATTCATAGTGCACCACACTACGAAAATCAAAAAAAGCTGTTATCATGACCTTTATTTTCGAACGACTTTGACGTACTCTTTTCGGTCTGGCCTCGCCTTTAGCACGATATTCGTTTGACTGGTCTCATCTCCCATAATGATGCATTTGAGCTTGTCCTGGTAGTCTGAAGCATTGTTTCACACACATCAACGCGACGACTTTTTTCCAAGAAATTGAGAGTTTTCGGTACCAAACGAGATTTGACTTTTCGTAGGCCCAAATGGTCTTTCAAAATGGTTTTCACAGATCCTTATGATATTCCGATCATATCAGTAAGGTCTTTAACAGTCAACCGACGATTTTTGAGCACTAACTCCTTCACTTTATTGACGTGTTGGTCATCTGTTGACGTCGATGGTCGTCCGGAGCGCTCCAAGTCATCAACACGTTCTCGACCCTCTTTGAAGTCTTTGTACCACTTATAAACATTTTTCTGCGACATGGTCGAATCACCAAATGCCTTCTGCAACATGCTAAACATTTCCGCAGCCGAAGTTTCATTCCGCAAACAAAATTTGATGGAACTTCTCTGCTCAATCAAATCAGACATTGTAAAAATCGAAAAATGCACTCTTGGTCGTTTGGTAAACACAAGCGTAAATATATTACTGATAATGACATTCACATGAAAGTTGGCCCAGATGTTATTAACAGTGCTGCCAACTCATGACAAAAATAACTAGAGCGAAATTTTAATCCCGCGAAGTTTGACAAATAAATTCACCTTACTTTTTGGCCACAGTAGTATACACATACAAGTTATGACAATTTATTTGTTTCTTATTTAATTAAAATATTTTTTTTAATGAAAACATATGCAGTTCATACTCGTGCAACAACTTTATTAATCTTTCTTACTTACTTACTGCTGGCCTGATCTCCTCGTGGAGCATATGTGTAGGGCCTGTTGGTTTCGTTCATCACGTTAACATTTCTGCATGAACTTGACATCACCATATACGATGTGCCGGCTGCATTTTATATTAATTGATTACCCCATGGAGACAAATTTCCATAAGTATTTGGATCCAGGCACTAACATCAGTATTTGCTAAACAGTCCATTTTTGATTAGTTCAAGCACCGCACACTTATATAACAAGCCGCTTGATTCAAGGCCGACACCCGCTTCAGCCGCACTAGACCGCCATAACTTGGAAACTATTTCACCAATTCGGTTCTAATAAACTTCATTGTGTGGGCTTATATTTATTCAACACAATAAATGTAATGAAAAATATAGTCACTACCATTAGCTTTAATGGCTTGACATCTTTGTGGAGCTAATCGGGTCCAAATCAGTCGAGTTTGCCATGATAACTGTTTGATCGCGCATATTTGTTTTCCTTTGAATTTTTGTTTAATTTAAAACATTTTCAATAGGATTGGTATCAGGCGATTGTGAAGGCCAACCCAACATTTCAATCCCATTTTGCTATTTCGAGTCTACGCACCTTCGAATTGGATGCTTGGGATTGTTGTCTTCTTGTAAAATCCAAGGTTGGCTAGTTTTCCAAACATCTGCGTAGCTGACGGCAATAATGCTTTTTGGTAAATTTTATTCACCAAAACTTCAATCAACTTGGCGGTAAGCACAAATAAACAGCTAAATCCCTTTTCGAAGTAGTAAAACCTTAACTGGACACTCAACAGCTCGTTGAAGTTGTCGATTATCTGCAGTACACCAGGACCGACGTATGCAACTATTCGTGGAAAAGGAAGATTCATCCGTGAAAATTATGTTTGCCCATGCAGTTTTTTTTGTCAATGCACTCCGGAATTGGAGTTCTTCTGCACGTAAACGTCCTCAAATCGTGTCTTTAAATACATTAACACCGTTTTTTTCTGAAATCGCTTAAGCTTCTAGCAATGATAAGTTCGGTTTTGTCACAAAAATTTCAATGATCTTCTGATCTTGCTTAGGTTTTTTTTGTTTTACCACTACCGGGGAAGTCGTCAACGTTTTTAACTTCGGTATACGCATATTGCGCAAAGGATACAAACGCTATGCTTGAATTTTATCAGTCACCCTTCTGTTAGACATGAAGTAGATATAATACTTATATATAATTGGGGCTTACCCCCTTTATTGGGTGTCTGACCGAGCTACTCCTTCTTTCAATGGATAAATGGAGGGGCGTACAATTTTAAGCCGAGTTAGAATGGCAGAAGGTTTTTTCTTCAGGAACTTTTTCGTGACAGAAATACACTGAGAGATTTGCCATTACCTGCTGAGAGGCGACCGCTTCTTCTATTATTGGTTGTTTCATGCCCGAAAATTCGAAGCTAGGTACTTTCCATGCGCCTACGGCCAAATTGTATAATTTAGCTGTGTCGAAATTCAAATTTTAGGGGAAAACTCCAATTCTACTTCCAAAATTTTGAGGAAAAATATTCTTCCCGGGAGTTTAGAATTGGAGGATTTTTATCTCGCAATATTTATATTTTCAGCACATATTATTCCCTCTAAAATAATATAAGCAACTCGTGATTCCATGCATTGTGGTGATGAAGAAACGATGGGTTATTTCTCCACAATTATGATCTCTGGCGACACTTGAATTGATGTTTTCGTTTTATTTTATTTTTTGCTATTGATTGACGTAACTAAGTTTACTGCTTTTATTCAATGGCAGCGATTATGGCAATAACATAATTAATAACTGGACGATGTTCACACTGAGGTTCTAAGAGCAAGGGTGTACAGAGGCCCTTATATAAATTAACACTTTAAAATAATGAACAGATTGGTTAAATGTTCCTGCTGATTCGTATTTTCTATATAAATATCTTAAGAACAGCTGGCGCATAAATTGCAAGTCGTTGTATGTTTAATTATGTATTCGTATTGTATCTGCTTTATGCAACACGCGGCCTGGGCATCTTAGACATGCGGCAGTTGCAAGATAATTGATGTAATAGACACAAGATATGTGGATAATTGCTGGGAGCGGGTAAATAGTTTTCAAGGCCTTGGGGATGCCAACAGAGTTCACTTAATATGTACAATTCACAGCCAAGCGGCGGCAACAACATTAAAAGTGCTGCATACAACAGACAGCATTGACAACGGGGCAGCTTATAATGGTTAAATATCACTATCGATGTGGAATAGCAGAAAATTGCAATGTGAACAACTACTGAGAATGAAAGTTGCAGCGCAAATATACCACTTTACACACGCATGCACATGTACGTAAATTTCTAAGTGTGGAAAATAGTTTGATGCTCAGGTGAATTGGTTAATAAGTGGCATTGATAGTTATAGTGAGTACTTGTGGCAAGTTGCACAAACCTGTCGCAAGCAAACACTTGACGGCATGCTTGCAACAACGCTGGTTGAAAGGCAATGATTGCGCATATTTTCCTAATAACTTTGGTCATAAGATGAAACTGCAAATGATACCGGAACGGTGCTGCTCATTGCCTGCCACATTCGCAATACAGGTATCCCTTGTATAACGCGGTCTTATACAACGCGGTTTCGATATAACGCGATTTGGAAAAATTAGGTTTCAGTACAACGCGAAATTTAGGCTTATATAACGCGAAGGGGAAAATACATAATTATAAAATCTGGTAACACTAATTTCAACCAGATATCGCGGTCATTGGATTTGGTAGATTGGGAAACTGTCTTAACAAACCCGTACTATCACAGATGTATGATGATTTCGTAGGAAGACTAGAAAGTGCAATTCATATGTTTGTTCCAATAGTGTCTGCAAAAAATCAGTCCAAACCGGCCTGGTACAATTCTAGGCTCATTAATCTTAACAATAAAAAAACCAAAGCATACAAATTATACCGCAAATCTAAAAATAACGCAAAACTTTATGAAGCGTACAATCGTTTGCAAAAAGAATTCGATGTTCTGAACAAATTTTTATATCAGAACTACATTTCTAAAGTAGAGAGTGGTATCAAAGAAAATTGTAAATCTTTTTGGCAGTTCATTAACGGTAAGAAGAAAACCACTGGAATTCCAGAAAAAATGCATTATTTGGGGGAAACGTCGTCGGACATTCAAAAAATTAGTAATCTTTTTGCAGATTTTTTTCGATCTGTTTATGTTCGTCAATCCGACACCGGAATAGAAGATACCTCTTTTAACAGCTCACGAACAAATAAAGGTTTCCAGCTCTCATCTAATGATGTACTCAGGAGCCTATCGGCCTTGGCAAATGACCCAACTCCTGGAGAAGACGGTTTCCCTCCTATATTACTAAAAAACTGTGCTACATCGCTAGCAAAACCATTAACAATTATATTCAATAAATCACTAGCTTCTGGTGAGTTTTTCCATAATTGGAAAAAATCGTTTATCATACCGAAACATAAGTCTGGAAGTAAGTCGGAAGTCCAAAATTATGGCCCTATCTGCAAAATCTCTTGCATACCTAAACTCTTTGAAAAGCTAGTTTATGATTTGATTTTCTTCCAAATTTCAAATCTCATATCGCCTAATCAGCACGGCTTTGTTAAGAGTAGATCTACTGTTACGAATTTAGGGTTATTTACAAATTATGTCTTAAACCAATTTGAAACAGGCCAACAATGCGATGTCATATTCACTGATTTTTCGAAAGCGTTTGATCGAGTCAGCCATAGTATCCTACTTAAAAAGCTGGGTTCATTTGGTCTTCATCCTAGCTTACTCAAGTGGCTTGCATCTTATCTAACAGATAGAACTCAATTCGTTCGTATAAATAACATAAAATCTGATGCCATCAAAGTTACCTCAGGCGTACCTCAAGGTAGCCATCTTGGGCCACTATTGTTCTTAATGTTTGTTAATGACATTCCAGACGTTTTCGAGACATCACGTTGTCTGATGTATGCAGATGACCTGAAAATTTACAGTCGGGTAGAGAAAGTAACTGACTGCATAAGACTTCAGGAAGACTTAGCCAGATTGGAAGCTTGGTGTGATAATAACTCCTTACCTCTTAATGCTGGTAAATGCCAGCACATGTCATTCAGTAGACGAAAAGTTACGATTGATTTCGATTACAAGTTGGGCACTACCACCCTCACAAAAATTTACGAAAAGAAAGACTTGGGGGTCATATTTACATCAAAAATGTCATTTTCCAAACATATAGACTTTATGATTGCCAAGTCTAGATCTATGCTTGGATTTGTAATAAGGAATTCGAGGGAGTTCCAGGATATCTCTACGCTGAAAAATTTGTATTTTTCTCTTGTGAGATCAAACCTCGAATATTGCAGCATCATTTGGGATCCATTCTATATGGGTTCATCTTTAAGAATTGAGAAGGTTCAAAAACGTTTCACTCGATTTGCTATTTATTCACTTCGTTGGCCTTGCAGTTTGCCTGCATATAAAAGTAGATGTCTTTTGTTAGCACTGCCAACTTTAGAAATGCGGAGAAAAACTTCATCGGTAATGTTTATAAGAGACATAGTTACGAATCATATCAAATGTCACTTCTTGCTGGAGCTAATACTCTTTAATTGTCCCACTCGTAACCTAAGACTCAGCAATATGTTCCATTTACCTTATCACAAGACCAATTTTAGTCGAAATGAACCGCTCACACGTTGTACAAGACAGTCTAACCAATTATGCAAACATTTGGATATATTCTCTAACTCACGAGAGACTTTCAAATCAAGACTTAATCTGGAGATACACTTTTTGAATTGTGACTAATGTATCTCACAGTATTGTTTACCATAAATTATATTTAAGCTTTAATATTAGTAATCTATTTAAGTTATACTTTAATTGATGAATAAATAAATAAATAAATAAATAAATAATTTGCGTACCACATATATATAATATGTAATTTTTAATATAAACCGGGAATTACCCTTTTTGCCCTCACAACATGTGTGAGTATACCAGAAAAGGAGCTTAAAAAAACCACCCACCAAAAACTGATAACAACTGATTTTGAAATTATAAAACCAATAGAAGAACCACAAGGTCCCACAACTAGTTTCTTATCCAATAGCGAAAACTCTGTTGAAGAAATATCTTCTGATGAAGCTATTGCTCCCCCAAAACGCCCACGTGCAAAGATCTTTGAAGACAGTGAAACAGATTAATTACCATATGAAGTTTAAAGAATAACAATAAAGTTTTTAATAAACCTTTAATTTTTTTAATATAGTTTGTTTTTAAATTTTTTAATGTGCACATAATTAATATATTTAAATTTTGTTTTTTGAATTTCGAAATATGTATGTACATATGTATTATTATTCATATCTTGTGTTTTTAATTGTATAAGAAAGTCTGAACTTAAGTATTGAGTTGAAATATATGTGCATCTGTTATTTTGTATGTATTTTATTTAAAAAAAACCTATTGGAACATAACCCTCAAATTTATATGAAAACTATGTTTTAGATAACGCGGAATTACATAACGTGCAATTCTTCTGGAACGTAACTATCGCGTTATACGAGGGATACCTGTACTTAGCACTTTTGTTATTGTAGCTTTAACTTATGACAACTGCAATACGCCCCATAATTCTCTTTGTCAAATAAGCTGAGGCAAATGGACCAAAGTAGGTAGATATAGTGTTCCAATAGCAACGTTGCAAGCAAACACAATTCTAATAACAAAAGCCGTGCAACATTAGCAGATAAGCTGGGTAATAATAAGTCCGATGTCCATCATGCCACAGCGTTGTGCTACGTAAATTTGTTTTGATTTCACAGAAAGCCCACAACCCCGTCGGCCACTTGTCGACGCTGCATCATTTTTCGTATATGAAATTGGCACGCATGTGTGAAATTTCCGATTTTCCAACTCACTACAGGTGCACTTGCTGGGGTCCGTATATTTCGGTTGCATTGGCAAACGATACCAGTGTCTCAATGGCATAGAATTTTTTTGCGCCTGCTATTGCTGAGTGGCGGCAAAATGCCCGCGGCAACAAAGCGCCTCAACTGTTTATCTGGCAGCTGGGTGATTGGCCTGCCTGGGGCGCACCTCGGCAGCCAAACAAATAACTGGCCAAATACAAGGCGTCAATGTGTAACTCTGCCAAGTCTTTTTTTTATAGAATGGCTGCATGCACGTCACAACTGCCTCAATTCGCAAAATGCTGTTGTGATGTTGCGTGTATGAATGTCTGTGGTGGTGTGTGCGCTTTTATTGCGCTGATTTTATTTTGCAGCTGCTGATATGGTCGTGCGTCCCGCGTGTGATCATATTGCAACATGGCAGACTAAGAGATTGTGCGCTGTTTATTCTGATTTTACTTCGGAGCAGTTGTTACGTGGGGCAGCAAGCAGTAGCATCAGCATAGTCGTCGAATGGTCGTGTTGCAGAATCGCGCCGCCGATATCGTAGTTTAATTGAGTTTTTATTTCGCAGCACAACAGCTTGGCATTCGCCTGGCCTCTTCTATAATCTCTGATAGCTGAGTAGGGCGTGAAGATTTCGTGGCGTTGGTGCTGTAACAATTGCAGCAAAAGACGGCTACGTACAGTGCCTATAAAAGGTAGTCTGGGAATTAAGCACCGGGTGGCACGTTGCGTATATAAATGAAATTACAAGTATGCTCCTAAATGCAGCCATGTTGCACGTGCTGCAAGCCGCTAATTGTTAACATCTAAAGTGAATCTAAAAAAGGTAGCATTTTTTCATAAAGTTTTTCATTACTGCCCGCTGAGCATCGACGAATTGCATTTCCCTTGCGCGTTCGTTCATAGCCAACAAACAAAGGTGTTTATCTCTCTTAGCAAGTGAGTAGATGTCGTTAACTTCTATGGTAACACTATCGATGGCTGCAAGTGGTAAGCTAGCACTTTTAGGTTGTTCATGTACCTGGCTACTCTTTCGAATATTGATCGCTTGAAGCAGACAAGCTCACCAGTACTTGAGTTGTGAGTTGCTGCTACTTATTACAATACAGTAGACTCTCGGTAATGTCAACTAAACTATCAAGGGGAAGTTCACTAAATCTACTTCGGATGCATGGCTGGTGGCGATATCTATATCTTACATTGTTCAATTGGTGTATTTTATCAAAAAAGTGCTCGGACCAACATATAATACATTGTTTATTTTTCATTCAGATTCATTGTATCCATTCAAAAGTGAACCTCGGCCAAAAATTTGTTGGAAATAATTATAGCTTTGTGAGCCATGTGCTAATTTCGTAAATCTGATTAAAAGAGTAATCAAATGCCCCGATAATTTTCTTTATTTACCGACAAACCTTTGTGTTTTGTTTGTAGGTTTGACAATCTCTATAAAAAAACTTTTTTTTTTTTTTATATCTCCCCTTTATTTATTACAGTCTGATATATATTAACAATATGTAATTTTTTTCTTTTATCAATGTGAAAAGAATCTGTTATTATTATTATTATTTTGTTTTTGTAATTACACTGTAAATCTTATAGTTAGATCAGTCGGTGTGAGTCGCTTTAATCTTCGTTTGATATTTTCTGCCGGTGCTATTTTACGCATTTCTTCGTTTTGGTGGGCTGACAGTCGCTGTATATGCTTCGTGCTACATTTTGTGATTATTTCTTGGATTGTGTCTACGCTTAAGTCACGATGTATGGCTTCATTAGAAATAAACCAACCAGCATTTGTTATATTTCGTAATATTTTGGATTGTGTTCGCTGTATGGGCTGAATATTTGTGTTTTTAGCCGTTCCCCATATTTGTATTCCGTATTTCTAGATAGGAGTAATAATTGTTTTGTATATAGTCACCTTATTATAAAGTGATAGTTTTGATGCTCGTCCGATTAGCCAACTTAATTGTCGGTACTTATTCTTGATTTGATTTCTTTTGTTAATGATATGCTGCTTCCATGTTAGTTTTTCGTCAATAGTTATTCCAAGATATTTTGCTGCTGGGCAGATTTTTATTTTGTTGTTTTTTAAGGTAAGATTATATTTTGATGTCTTTTTGTTTGTATATATAACTTGTATAGTTTTGCCTTTATTAACTTCTATACCCCATTCGTCAAACCAATTTACTGTATTGTTTATTAATTTTTGAAGTGTAAAGGTCGCCAGTTTTTCGTCATTGTTTGATGCCATTAATACAGTATCATCCGCGACCGTTGCTATCATTGTATTATCTGTTGTCGGAGTTGGCACATCTGCGGTGTATTTTAGATATAAAAGAGGTACTCCAGCTGTCAAACTTTTTAAATGATCAATTCCCGTTACTTGTTTGACATCCCGTACCTTATTTCGCCTCTTGCAGTAAAGTTGCATTATATTATATTTGACAGACTGCAAGCGGAGTTGTTGGCCCTATTGGTGAATAGGCATTTTTTTTTTAATTTAGATTTTAGGTAATTTGGGTAATATTCGAAAACACCTTCATTGGGAAATCTCTTTGGTACAAATATTTACTTTGTGATCGAAGCAAATTAAACACTTCTCTCACCCAAAATGGGGCAAAAGGAAACTCCGAAAACACTCTTGTAAGAGAAGTCATAACCAAGGTATTTCAGTTTTGTTTCTCTAAAACATGTGTACAGGTCTGGAAGGGAAGTGCGGTTTTTCGACTTTCATGCCTTATTTTGTCGTGTTTTTCCAATCAGAGGCTTCAAAGCAAGCAGTTTCTAGAAAAATAAAACCCGGTCTCATCTGCATGCTAGCTCTTCATCTCTGGGCTTAAACTTGAAATCCAATATGACAGATAAAAACGGCCGGCTTATTAGAATTATTAGTATTGGTCATTTAGAATTATTAGTTGATTTAAATTTTCTTGGATTTTGAGACGTACGTAAAATTTGAAATATGTTTTGTACTTGTCTATTTCTATATTCACTACGAAGCCGTGTACGTATCATTTGTTACTTTTTTTATATCAAAAGAAATTATCTTCGCCTCCCTGCCTCCTTTAGAATGAGGGCGCTTGGCAAGTCCCTTTTCATATGGCAAGCTTACGGCATATATCTCAACTGCTGGACTAAGTTTCAAGTTGATACTTGAACTTTTCGAAGTTTGACCACAGAATAGTGTTCGCCATGGCCAAATGTATCAGTAATACCTATACGTGACTATCATTGGGCATGACCGGAGCTCGATACCCATTAAACAAACACCAAATGACGACAAAGAGTTTTTTTAATAGTTAGCAGGCAATGGAGGCGGGCAAAATTCATTGTCAAATTTTGAAATAATTCAATATGGTTTAAATCAACAGAAATCCACTAACAATGCAAAAATTTTATTTTTTAACTTTCATTTTGAAATTTTTCTCACGTGCAGAAGTGGGAAAATTAAAATTTATTTTTGAAACTTTTTTAATTTTTTGAAGTACACATTTTGTAAAAAAAGTGCGTGTAGCGTTGTGCACATAACACAAGTGAAACTTTCACGGCAGACAAAGAAAGAGGGAGAGACCCGGGAGAGAATAAGAGAGAGAGAGAAAGAGAGAAAGAATATATATCTAAATAAATTCACAATATTTGCAGAGAAGACAAATAGACAAAATGTACAAAAAAACTGCAAAGGGTCGACCGGTTTAGCTAAACGCCGGACACAAACCGTGGCAACAACGCGCACTACTCCAACCGTTTATCACCCGCACAAACGCAGCGATTCCAGGACCGCAGTAACGGCACAAATTACCGGAAGGCAATACCTATAAATCCGACGCCGGAATGGATAGCACTTTATAGTATGCACAAGCACTAGCCAGGAAACGGAAATAAGTGCCAAAAAGTAGGCAACAGAAAAAAACGCCAAAAAAAATTGGGACCAAAAAACACCCCAAACAGTAGGCACCGCGGAAATATAACGCCAAAAAGTAGGCACCAAAAATATATTTCCTACAAGTTTGCACCAACAAACAAGCGCCAAAAAGTAGGCAGTGTTATTTCCCACTAGAAATTAGCAACCACAAAGAAAAACTCAGGAAAAATAGCCTAAAGTGCATATAAGATATATATAAGGCATAGCTCTCTCTCTCCTTTTCCTCTACGTTATATCTTTTTTCTCTCTCGCGGAACGAAAATGCCCAAAACGTTGCATGGCCTTGAAATTTTACTCTCCATTCTCGCTCATCCATCGACACCTAAGAAGTTTCACTTCAATAACACAAAATTGTGATATCTTTTGATGACAGTGCACCAGCGAAAACGTTAAGGGTCTTAAATAAAGGGTGGGCCATATAGCGTTTGCTTTTTGAACCACCTATATTTTTGAGAATGGTAACACATTTGACATGTCAAATGTGTCCATAATTTACTTAAAGGTTTGACATTTACGAAATGGGACGCTATACGCTTGAACAAAATTGGGAAATATTGAAAACCTATTTCCAAAGTGGTGAGTCTTCTTCTTCTTTTCTGATTTTCACATCGATGGCTACGTCAATAAGCAAAATTATCGGATTTGGGGCTCAAAAAATCCACACGTTACTGTAGAGAAGCAAATGCATTCACAACGAGTCACTGTTTGGTGCGGTTTTTGGTCTGGCGGCATCATCGGGCCATTTTTTTTTCGAAAATGAACGAGGCACCGCGGTTACAGTAAATGGCGAGCGTTACCGTGACATGCTCAACGAGTTGTTTCCAAAAATTTAAGAGGATGACATGGACGATATTTGGTTTCAACAGGACTGTGCAACTTGTCACACTGCAAAAGTTACACTCGAACTTTTGGCTACCGTTTTTGAAAACCGAATAATCAGCAGAAATTCCGATATCCACTGGCCGCCTCGGAGCTGTGATTTAAGACCGTTGTACTATTTTTTGTGGGGAGCCGTTAATGACAAATGCTATGCGAACCATCCAGAGACGATTGATGCTTTAAAACACGAAATCGAAGTTGCCATTCATGAGATTGGAGCCCAAACAATCGAAAATGTGCTTAAAAATTGGGTTCATCGAATGGCCTACTGTAAAGCCAGTCGTGGCAGTCATTTGAACAATATTATTTTTCATTCACAAATAACAATGTTCAATATTCAAAATAAAAATAAAAAGTTTGAAAAAATGTTGAACAGTTTTTTTTTTACAGCCGATTCAAGAAGCAAATTTTACATGGCCCATACTTTATTATAACTTCTATACATATAAAGATGAAAATCTAAAGGATTACATCGCATCATATCACTCTGTATATTTGACATTGTTTACCTCATATATCTCACTTTGCTTATTCGAAGAGTTTAGACCGCGCATCAATGCATTTTTGGTATTGCAAAGGTCATTGTACTAATCAAGTTCGCTCCTTAAGTCTTTGTCGGAAGCCCATGTCCAAAGCAAGGAATAGCAATTAAAGACGCAGTTTGATAAAATAGAGTACGCACAGCTGTGGCCTGCCGGTAGAAGAGAAAGCGAGTAAAAATTGTATTTCAGAAAATCGCTAGAAAATTGAGTTATTGAAGTTATTGGTTTCCCAGGTTGAAGAAAATTTTAATATAGAACAAGAAGCGACCAGTACTAATGCTGCAAACCAATAAAATCTTTCTTCAGCTGCGTGGAATGCACTTATTGACTTTCAGAGAAAAATCTTTTTGAGTCACGTTCTAACACTGAATTATCCTTTGCAGCTCAAATGAATAAATAAAATAAGAAATATACTCGGAGATTTGCCATTGCCTGCCGAGGGGTGAGAAAGGAGGAGGAGAAAACGTTTTCTATCATTTTGCTGTTTCTCGTTTCGAAATTCGAACCACCAGAATAGTAGTCACGCACCAACACATTTGGCCTCGGCATGACTAAACTTATTTATTTTATAATTGATTTTCATGCCTGTGTTTAGAAACAAAATACCAGATTAATTTTTTCTGTGTATTAATACAGCAGATTGAGAGTACCTCTCCAAAATAAATTCCTAATGTTTGTGCATATTATGAAAACCTGAGCATACTGAGCGTTTCAAAGAGTATTTATAAAATTATATACGATAAGTAGTTCAGAATATACGCTGGATTAAGTGGAGAACCCTAAGGAATACCACTCTTAATTCACTACCTCACATGCGGTGTGCAATAAATCTCTATCGCCGCATAGTTTTTAAATTATTTAACAATATTAATTCTCTTTCTGTTCTATAATTAAAAAGCTTAAAACAAATTTCTCCGGATAACTGTGGATCTCTGCATGGGAGCCACCTCCGTAATCGGCCGTAGGTCCAAAATTATGGATACGAACGCCAATATTTGGTTGCATTTATGAAAGTCGCTAGTAATGCCAGACCTTCAAACAAAAATTCAATAGAGACGAAAAAAGATTGGATAATGTTTTCCAAGAGCACTGACATGGTTTTACATTGGATCCAAGATTTTGTCGGCGAGCTCCATGTTGGTGCGCTTCTTTTGTTCTGTTAGCATCTTCTCGTATTTTCGTATGTATTCCCTGAGTGCGGGTAACTAAACTTGAAACAGTGAAGCTTTATTTTAATTTGTTTATTAAATAAATATAACCTAAAATTGAAAATATTTCAAGTTTGTTCAGCAGTCCAAGAACGACTGAAGTTTGGCACAAGAAAAGCTGATATTGTAGTTCTGCGACAGGCTAGAGAGTGCGATGCCTAACAATAACCTTCAATTTCTCGGACTTACTTCTTAAGGGAAAATTTGCTTTGTTCGATAGTGCCATGGAAAAGAGGAAGATAATTGTAGAACAATGGCAGATCACTTTTTCAATGGGAAAAATTTAAGGTGTTGCTATCTGGTTTTAGGTCTGTTTGCTTACTATACATACATATACATTAGGCCGGTTCGATTTGTGGGGAGGCAAAAAAATCGCCCATTGCTCTGTGAAAATCATATTCTAGGGATCAAAATAAGAAACTTTGCCGAAGAAACCATGCCTCTAAAACGAATTCCGATGTCCCCCAATTGGGGTCGAACTTTTTAGTTTCTTTTCTTATGTAAAGGCCAAAAATGGTGATATTTTGAAATGATTGTATGGGAAACCCCCCCAGGGGAGTTCCAGGGGGTGTGCCACTGGCATGGGTGGATCGGTCGTCCAAAGTTTGTGGGGGTCGGTCATACATTTGGACTCGATTGGAGCACTCTAAATGGGTCAAAGTGGGATTTTTCGTTCGATCCAAATTGGGCGACATCAGAATTCGTTTTAGAGGTATGGTTCCTTCGGCAAAGTTTCTTATTTTGATCCCTAGAATACGATTTTCACAGAGCAATGAGCTATTTTTAAATCGACCCGACCTAGTATACATATGTATAGAAACGTTTAAAATATTTGTTCAGATTTTCTGTAAGTACTTCTGCAAATATTAGCTATTGTTCGCAACCTCATAAATCTTTTCGTAGACAAAAAAAATAATTGGAAAACTGCCTTTTCACTTCATAGAGCTGAATAGTGTTTACTCTTTCGAACCTTGTGTTTTTGAATTTTCTTGTTTTCAATTTATTGTTCTTTATTTCGAATGTCCATTTGAACGAGTGTCCGTACATTCGAGCGGCTACTGTAATTACCTTTGTCCAGCGTATCTAAAAAGATCAGCTATGAAATATTGGCTATCGTTATTGCAAATTAAAAACTAAATAAGAAATTAAAATGCGTAGATTTTTGTAAAACCGAACCAATAGTTGCAAAATATAAATCAGAAATTGCGGCAATGAAATTTAATATAATCAATTAATTTTGCTCAAAGTGGCTTACAGAGCACCAATGAGATTTTAATCATAAGCGTACACAGATGAATGTTTAGAATGGATCTTAGTGCAGAGATTTTAAGGTTTTCACGTTTAATGGAACTTGGTATCCTAATAGGTTTTGGAAAAAGTCTAAATGGATGCAATGCAATTTAAGGTATATGAGTGAGCTCACTACAACAGCTATTTATGGGCAAAATTGGTTACCAGTAGAGGGGCAGGATCAATATGTCTACCCCAAAGCACCAAAGCCAAATTCTCGGTAATATGGGTTTTGAATTAAAAAATAATAATAATAATAATTTGTTACCTTCGAAGGTTTGTGATATTATTAATTCTACATCAAAATATCTTTTAAGTCATTAACTTGTCTATGAACTTTTAAATGCCCAAGACAAGTTCTTGCCATTCTTTAGAAAGCTCAGAGAAAGAGTAGCGAGAATTGCCTGCTGCAATTGGAATGAGCCTGTTACATATGGCGAAAGAACGATAGTACTGAAAAGGATCGGGAACTCTATAATTATCGAAATCACCAAAAAGTATTGACATGAAATAAAATTTTATGGTCAGCACTAACCAGGAATGACGCTTTGCATATGATGGCAACTCTAATATGACGTATGAAACAAAAGAGAAATACCATTTGATATGAAATCCGTTGCGTGGAAAAAAACGGCGTGCGAGTTATTGGCGCTCATACCCTTTGTGGTGTTTGACCAAGCTCCTCTTCCTATTTGTGGTGTGCGTCTTGATGTTGTTCCAATAATGGAGGGACCTACAGTTTTAAGCCGACTCCGAACGGCAGGTATTTTTATGAGGATTTGTTCCATGGCAGAAATACACTCGGAGGCTTGCCATTGCCTGCTGGAAGCCGACCATAATTAGAAAAACTATTTCTACAATGTTGTTTCGTCCCGGCTGGACATTTCAGTTCTGCAAGCGTTTTATATTATACATACATACCTACATACATATGTGCTTATGAGTGTACAAAGGTAGTTCAACTACGGATTTTTTACTTTTTCCGGCAATGATACCATTGTTTAAAAATTATATTAAAATTTAAAAAAATTTATTACAACATAAAACAGTAATTGTCGACCTTGTGGGGCATATGGAAAAATGTATCAAAGTCTAGTGGATACCACTAGATGCGTATATATTCATATGTATTTGACGGTGAAATGTCTGCATGTATTTAGATGTAGGATTATTTAACGAATTTATATAAATTTGAGTGTGAAATATTATTTTATAGTGAGAATTGCAATATTCTTTCATATGAAAAAAATGCCGCAAGGCAAAATTTCGCGGCTGTCATGGAATACAATGCGCAATTTTTATTCCGAATTTTCGTCTGCGGCGCTTTTGATTATTTTTATATATATTTTTATATATATAAAAGACTATTTCAATAAATTGCAATTTTTCCCGTTTTTTCTATTGTGTCTGCATAATTCATCAAATATTAATGTATGTACAGTGATAATATGGATTAAAAAATTCAGCGCTTTTTGTTTTAATTATTGTATTTTAATGTGGTCTTTATTAATAATAATTGAAGCAAAGGCTGTGTCTCCGTTCCAAAGTCATATATAAATCTGCATGCCAATATATTAGTAAAAGTGTAAATTTTGCAGTATGAAATAATTTACCTTAAATAGCATACAAAAAATTCTTTATCGCTACATTTCAATAGAGTGGCAATACCAAATATCATTTGGCTTATTTTTCGACAATCAAACCTTCCATAGATTTTTACCAACGATATATTTAAGTTCATGCTGATGTTTTCTGTGTCTTTGTTGAAAATACAGTTAAAATATATTATCATGTGGAAAGAAAAAGTGAAGTTTCAATGATCTCAAGCCTTACCATTTTATAAACTGATTATTTCTATTACCAATATTCCTTTCAACTTCCACGGCTAACGCATTTGAATCCTGAGTTGTGAGGGTCATATTGGCAGAAGTAGTATATAATATTTTAAAATAATTTTTGAAAGGATATGGTTTAATTGTTCTGTTTTTTATAGCAATAGAATACAAAATAATGTTTGAATAATTTTTTTTGCTTATTTCGCTAATCACCATTTGACGTCGATGATACGTCCCGCAGCCGAAGGCCTTCTGAATTCGATGAAGAACGTCTCAAATGGACAGCAGTTCTAAAATGATTCTCAATCACCTTCATTCAACGGGATTTACCGAAAAGTTGGGAACCTGGGTGCTTCAGAGCTCAACGAAAATAACAAAGAAAGTCGCCTTCGAATTGCTTCTCAGCATCTCGCCCATCATCGAGCAACGCGCGCCCTTAAACGGCGCTTTTTGCACTGAATTGCCCTGGGAGATAAGAAATGGTGCCTATACATTAATATATATGACGCAAAGAAAGGAGTGGGTTGCTCCAGGAGATACGCCAAAGCCGGGAGTCAAGTCGGATCATATGCGTTTTGTTTATATTAAAATTTATTTTATTTATTATTTATTTAAGCTTTTTACACGGCCGCCGTAGCCGAATGGGTTAGTGCGTGATTACCATTCGGAATTCACAGAGAGGTCGTTGGTTCGAATCTCGGTGGAAGCAAAATTAATAACAACATTTTTCTAATAGCGGTCGCCCCTCGGCAGGCAATGGCAAACCTCCGAGTGTATTTCTGCCATGAAAAAGCTCCTCATAAAAATATCTGCCGTTCGGAGTCGGCTTGAAACTGTAGGTCCCTCCATTTGTGGAACAACATCAAGACGCACACCACAAATAGGAGGAGGAGCTCGGCCAAACACCTAACAGAAGTGTACGCCGAATTATTTATTTTTTTTAAGCTTTTTATACTCAAATATTGACATGAAATACTATTACAAACAAATAACGGGTGATTTTTTACCTATTATCTTTTTAAAAAGTTGGTTTAAACAGCTGACACACGTTTCGTTCTTTGTTTCAGTGTCAAACATCTTCAGTTTGGTCTATAATTTAACCACGAATCGTCTTACAAACGAACAACGCTTGCAAATCATTGAGTTGTATTATAAAAATGCGTGTTCTGTTAAGAAAGTTTATCGCGCGCTTCTTCCATTTTATGGTCAGATTAATCGACCTACTGAAGCGGCTATTCGAGCTATTGTGACTAAATTTAGAACCAAATTTACATTATTGGACATCAAACCACCAACACGCTTACGTAGAGTGCGAACTGAATAAAATATCGCAGCTGTATCGGCCAGTGTTAATGATGACCATCAATTATCAATTATCGATTCGTCGCCGTTCGCAGCAATTGGGCCTCTGTTACTCAACGACGTGGAAAATTTTGCGAAAGGATTCAGGTGTGAAGCCTTTCAAAATACAGCTGGTGCAAGAATTGAAGTCGAACGACCTACCGCAACGCAGAATTTTTGGTGAATGGGCTCTAGGGAAGTTGGCCGAAAATCCACTTTTTTATCGAAAAATTGTGTTCAGCGACGAAGCTCATTTTTGGATCAATGGGTACGTAAATAAGCAGAATTGTCGATTTTGGAGTGAAGATCAGCCAGAAGAATTGTAAGAGCTACCAATGTATCCAGAAAAGGTCACAGTTTGGTGCGGTGTATGGGTTGGAGGTATCATTGGACCGCACTTCTTCAAAGATGCTACGAATCGTAACGTAACTGGGAATGGTGAGCGCTACCGTGAAATGATACCCAACATTTTTTTGCCCAAAATGCAAGAGCTTGACTTGGATGACATGTGGTTTCAAAAAGACGGTGCCACATGCCACACAGCACGCGTAACAATGGACTTGTTGAGAGGCGAGTTCGGTGAACAATTTATTTCACGTTCGGGACCTGTCAATTGGCCACCCAGATCGTGCGATATAACACCTTTAAATTATTTTTTGTGGGGCTATGTTAAAGCTCATGTCTATTCAGACAAGCCTGCTTCAATTAACGCATTGGAAGACAACATTGAAGCATTTATATGTGAGATACCGGCCGAAACATTGGAAAGAGTATGCCAAAATTGGACTAAGCGGATGGACCATTTGAAGCGCAGTTGCGGTCAACATTTGCATGAAATTATCTTCAAACATTAAATTATATGGACTGTACTATCGATTTAAATAAAAATTTCATGAATTTTTCTGAATTTTACGTGTGTTGTTTTCCTATATATATATATATATATATATATATATAATTGGCACGTACACCCTCTGGGTGTTTGGCCGAGCTCCTCCTCCTATTTGTGGTGTGCGTCTTGATGTTGTTCCTATAGCTTTTAAAAAATCACCCTTTAGTTTAGTTTTTCTTCATTTTTATGGCTGCCTGTAGTAATCCCTATTAAAAAGTGATTGACATATTGTCTTAGATTTGGAGGACCTGAAACAAAAAAAGTTAGTAATAAAAGGATGGTTGAAGTAGAACAAAAAATTGAAAATTGTAAAATTTGTTTAACAGTAAATTGTTTGAAACAGGTTATCTAGTACTTAATAATTATGATCGTACTTCATGCTATACAGTCATAGATGAAGAATAAGCAGCAAAAGTTTTAGCACCAGTGGGCCAATAGCTTTTTGTGAATCACGTCAACCAAATGGTAAAACATTGTTTCGAGAAAAACGCCAAACGCAATACTCAGTCATTTTTTTACCAAAATGTCCTCTCCCACAACAATTCCACAAATGTCTGCTATTGCACTTTCTTCTTTTAAAAATCCGAAATTATCTTTGGTAATTAATTTGTTGCCGTATTTTTCATTAAACGAGGAGGGAAGCGATTTGAAAATAGCGTATATAACAATAATGTGGCATTCAGTTGGCAATTAAAGTGATGGCAAACAAATCAGACTTTCGGCCATACGATATTTCATATTAAGAGGTTCTGAAAGCTCACAAAATCTAAACGACAACATCAGAGCCATTCTAAATGAAACTAGCAATACCTATGGATCATTGCGGTCAGATTCCTTTCAAGTGGACACAAATTATACTGCCCTCCGCTCGGCACACCAGGGCTAATTTCTGCGAAAACTCTAGTGTCATTGCATTTTTTTCAAACACTTTTGCTGAATTCTCGTCTGTCTATATTTCTATGAAGCTACTATGTAAAATGTCTGCGTTTGTCAAGAGATTTTTTCTGTTTTATTTGTGCGCACCCTCTATTAAAAAAAACTATTCGTTTTAAAAATAAGTTACTTTTAGCGTCATAATGTGAACAATTTTTGAAGTAGATATCCAAGTTAGTTCAATATTGCAAAATGTTAATGAATCATCTTTGTTAGTATACCAGGGCTACCATTTGTATTTTGCGCCCAATAATGAAAACACAGTAAAATATTAGTGAAAATGGCTTTCCATTGTATTTCAAAACATTTTACTTGTACTTTAATACACTTCTGCATTCGATTGAATCCATTCTAAAAACACTTTTGCCACTCAGAAGTGGATATCTAAAAAACGAGCTCTTTAAAAGGCTTCAATTGTGTTCTTCAGCATTGAAAAAGCTTGACCTCGCACTTTATTTTTGATATTCGTGAGCAAAAAGAAATAATTAGTGCCAAATCAGAGCTATCCGTGAGGGCTTATATTGCCTTGGTGAAGAAGGATTCATGTTCGGCGGTTAGGTTTCCTGAATTCTCCGAACACTTCTAGCAAACAAATGGTTGTGTACTACTCACAATTGACTGTTTTAAATTCTCTATAGGTACAAATACGACATTACTAGATTTTCCGAAAAACAGACGACCTTTTGCTTTGAGGTGCTTCTTCCGTGAACAACTTTTGTTGGTTTAAGTTCGCCTGGGAACTTTTATTGCTCTTTTGTTTCGAGCTCATAGGCATAGATCCAAGACTCGTCACCTGTTAAGGTTGAACTTGTTCACAATTTCCTTACACCAATCGACCGACACCAGTTCTTTTTTGGGCAGAACAAAAAAAAACATCTTCTTGACGACCAATGTTCAATGACTTTACTTATCTTGCGATTTGTCACATGACAATCTTGCGTTATCAATTGACGCAGAGATGGTTGGCCTTCACCAAATTCATCCTCATTGTAGTAGCTTTCACAGTGGCTAAGTGTGGTGTTTCAACAATAAAAGTCGAAGAACTGCACTTTGATCTCAACAATCCGCGTCGAAAAACCATAATAAAATTTCGGAAGAAAATTTTTCCGAATTCATTCTATCGTTTGGCAGAGATGAATTTTTCAACTCACTGAAAAAAGGGCATTTAAAGCTCCCAAGTGAAAACTTGATATGCAAGTTATACTAAAAAATACAAAACTTTTCGATGAAGGTATTGAATTAGAGCTCATCACACGTAGTGCTTCTGTGTTAGACTTTGTAAATCTTCTACCGAAAAGCTCCAAATGGTGGAACATTTATATGGCGATGGCTGTCATTGTCAAAAAATGTAAACTTTGGAAGTGAAGTAAGGAAAGGCTTAGTGGAGATAAAGTACCAGGTCATCTGCAAGCTTTACATTTTCAGGAAATATATATATTTTTTTTGTTTTTTTATTTCCTAAATTAATCATACGTCTGTCATACTGACAACTAGTACATTTTCTAACAATTAGGTAGGAAAATTATTAAATATATTTCATCATGACCAGTGCCTAGATGAATACAGCAATTACATTTTAAGACAGCAATTACATTTTACACAGAACAGTTATTTTAGCATACGAGAATTCATATTTAATTTAATAGGCCAATTGGTCGGTTTCTCTTCAGACGTCGTAAAGTTCTTCTTTCAAGTTGTGAGAGTGTATTGACTTCTCTATTTTTGTGCTGGTTTATTTCGTTAAAATACCTTGTTGATATCGCTTTTATTTCTTCGTCAATTAATGGTATATTGAACGTAGTGTGGATGTCATCATTTTTTGTGTACCTGTCGGACATTGGTATTATACGTAAGATTTTTGATTGTTGTCATTGTACTTTGTTTATGTGAGTTCTTTCTGCAGTTCCCCACACTTGAAGTCCGTAGGTCCAGATTGGTTTAATGACCACCTTCTATATTAAAGGTTTGTTGGAAATACTGAGCTTAGAATTTCTACCTATTAGCCAATGCAATTGTCGAAATTTTCCTTTATTTGCTTTATTTTGAGTCCAGATGGATTCCAAGATATTTTGCAGATATTTCAATTATTATATTTTTATTGTGGAGCTTAATCGGCATAGCAGCAACCTCCGTTCTTGTCGTAAATATTACTTGTACAGATTTGTCTTCATTTACTTTTAAACTCCATTTATCCAACTACTTCTTTACATTATTGATGTACATCTGTAATTTTGTTGTTGCGGTTGAGAGGTTTTTGTCAAATGATAATAAAATTGTGTAGTCTGCAAATGGTGCTATAGTTGAATTAGTTTTATCTAGGAGTGGTAAGTCAGAGGTGAATAAGACATATAGCAGGGGTCCTAGAACGCTGCCTTAAGGAACTCCTGCTGTTATTGGATGTACATATATGTGAGTATTTGTCATTGAATTTAATGTAGAAGCATCGAGCAGTAAGGTAGCTCTTGATAATTAAATAATAGTCCAGTGGTAATATTGTCCTAATTTTATGTAGAGGAAATATAAATAATATAATCGTATGGGAAAATCATTAAAATATAAATGGGCAAATAGACAACTGTTGTTCGCATTTCCACTGAGTCTTTAGGCCTCCGTAAGTTGAATTCAAGATCGGTGTCACTCAAGTTGGCATACATGTCATTGTCATTTCATCAGTTAAGAGTTGGGTGTGAATTTCTGAATTTCAAGCCACTAAGACCAAGCGAAATTCTTAAAAGAGGCATTTGAAAAATAATTCAGAAGGTTAATGCATTCATTCGTCACCATCATTGTTGGCGTGGTGATGCGGGTTGAACCTTGGCATCCCTCAAGAATCTTGATCCTTTGTAGACATCCTCCATTGTTTCAGTCCAAAGATCTTAGCACCATCATTATTGCTTAGAAAGAAACGATGAACCTAGAGTTTTGGCTGTTGCGTCCGCAGAGATGTTAGAGCCAATATATTGATATACTTGTATATTGATTAATAATAAAATATTTGTCACACAAGGCACATTGTTTACCTCTATTTGCCCAAAGTCCGGTTTTTTTTTAATAGAGGCTGTATTTATAAAATTTCCTTCAAATTATTCAATTCCTTCCACGGACTGCTGCTTAATGCTAAACAAATGTGTACTAAATGCTGATAAAGCGAATTAATGCCAAGCATGTTGCATGCCACAGCGTGACAGTCATAAGCAAAAGAAGCACGTGAAATGACTGATGGCCGTTAGCGAAATTACTGGCAATACGCATTACGTAAATATGCCTAAGGGCGCAGCAGTACCACACATGCACAACTAAATAGATGAACGATAAGTGGCAAGTTACATGCAGACCATGCAAAAAGAACAGTTCAAATGAAATTGAATGAGAAATTTACTGAAATAAAAAAATGAAATAAAAAAAAACCAAGCGAATGCGAAGGAAAAAGCGGCTAAGAAATGGTGCATCAATAACAATAACAACAGCTGACAAGCCGACAATTCGAGCAATTTAAGAACGCAGCTAATATGAGGCAGTTAAGCGAGGAGAACGCGTGACCAAGCCGAGTGGACTTCGAAGTTAATGCTGAAGTTGTTGCGTCAAGTGAAGTCGAGCACAAATCCAATCAAATCCATGCATTGCTAACGTAAACGCAAATCACACAGCCCAGCAATTGTCCGACTTACCGGCAGATTGTTTTCCTCTACTTCGTGGCTAGCTGGAAGTCAGCTCACCCCGTTTTACCCAACACAAGTGAAACAATATTTACCTTGCCTCCACAAACTGTTGGTCCAAGTGTATCAGCCGCATGGGTAATGGGTAATGGCATTCCACTGCAGCAGGTGTTTAGCATAAGTAATTGATATTCTATTCACATTCATCACGATTCACCGACTAGTAGAATAAAAATCAACAAGCAGTGAATAGCCACACTACGCGCGGCAGCCAAGCGGTTAACTAGGCACTCAATCTGTGCGTACGTTTTGATACAGTAAATCAGGCGCAACAATGCGCATGCGGTGCGGCTAAACTCCAGTGCACCGCTTGGTCATGAAAACATCAAGTAATGTAAAATCATATTATACATATTTACACAAATAAGAATCTAATAAAAAGTCACTAACACATTGTTATGTTATTGGAGTGCAAGCAATGTGGCACGGCAACCACAACTTGCCTCATCAACGGTTGGCAATAAAAATGAGTTGAACCAAGGAGCCTCAGCAATTAACTGCGAGGTAATGATGGCCCCACGGTGGCTGTGAAAATATTATAGCTTGGTGCTGGGTTTACTACTTTTTGTATGATTTTTCTAGCAAATCACGGCAAAGGAGTCAATGGAATTAATAAAAACGGGAAATATTATTATTGTATTTTCTTTTGTTTTGCCTTTTCAGTTCCAGGCCTTGAGTTCCAGCAACTGAGTATTTGAGGAGAGCTACGTCTATTAAAACTGCAGGTATGAAGAATTATAGGTAATATGTATAAGTATATTAGTATACAATAAAAAATAGAGAACAGGGAGGCTAGTCAATGGTCCCTCTCCGACTACTCCATCGGTTCGATTTTCATTGAGATATGCTCTCACATCACGATGATGGTAGGAAGATTGCTGAAAATAATAACAGTTTTCTTTATTATCGAACTGCTCCCGAATATTTGATATGAAATTTTCCTGTAGTAAACTCCAAGATTGCGACAGCCGTGAGAGTATTTCTTGTGGTGACGTAACGTTACGTAGAGAACATTTTCCTGTGAAAAAAATTAAAATGGAAAACGATATATACCTGTAAATAATAGGCTATTACGTCGTTTTTGGGCGTTTGGCCGAGTTAAACCTCTTATTTGTGTCGTGCGTCTGTCTTGAAGAAATTCCACAATTGGAGGGATCCGAATTGCAGAGCGTTTTCTATGAGGATCCTTTTCATCGCAGATCGGAGGTTTGCCATTGCATGCCGATGTGCGACTGCTATTAGAATATACTTTTTTCTATCAATGAGTGTTTCGTGCCCGAAGTTTCGAATCAGCGTACTTTCGAATGGCAGGTCGGTAGGTGAAATGGTCGAAGTATCACTCTGGCGCTCCCCAACTATCACTAAAGTGCCGTTATGATATCATTATGAGACCTCCAAGAGGCAGATATCTACAGCTAATAAGAGCTGTTTTTGTGATAGAGAAGATTGATGGGATTTAGGTTGGAGCACTCAGTGACCTTAATCGTCTAGCTGCCAAACATGAACATTTACAGAGAAAGTGCTCAAGAGTCTTTTTCTCTGAAAGTCAGAAGGATACCGAAGACCGGGTAGGAGGTCTCGAAGAAAACTTCGGTTGATGCCTTCTTAGCAAACTCATCTGAAATTTTATTTCCTCATGTGTTCCTATGTCCTAGAACCCAAATCAAAGATATGTTACCTGCATAACCAAGAGATTTGATCGCATCCTTACAGGAGTTGACTAGTTTGGATTTGAACCATGGCGTCGTCTGCCTCGCTCACGATTTTGAAATGCCGTTTGCAGAACACATTTATTTGAAATTTCCCGGAAAGTTTCCAGTGGTCCTTCCTCTCTTGCGACGTTTATAGATGTCCGTAGTCTCCCACGATGCAGAGAATATAAAGGTGGCGGCATCTGTAAGTTGTTACTTTCTTCTTGGCGAATTTGCTAGCAGAAGTGACGTCAGCATAGAAAATAAACAAAACTTTGTGTGAAAAGTGACTTGTTTGTGAAGCAATCAAGTAATGTTTTAATTTTTAAACAAGATAATAAAAATGCAGTCTCGCGTGTTAAACTTTGAAAGCACGAATAAGGCAAAAACCTGCAAATGCATTTTTTTATATTTATTTTCCCCTTTTTTACGCTTGTTGTCCCTCTTCATTACATTTGTTTTGTCTCCGTGCTGAGATCACAGTGCCAACGGTGATAGATATTCCCGCCATTATTGATTAACTCAGTTTATTTACTTCATTTTGAATTTATTTTATTAAAATCTGTTTTGATTAGACTTTCTATTTTCTTTTCTTACAAATCAGTTGGCAACAAATAAGCAAATAAAAATACTAATAGATCGCTGCAGAAGGTCATTACAACTTCGACCTCCGCTAACTATTTGAATAAATACAAAACCAACTTTCAAAATAAATACAAATATCAACAAAACCGTTGTTCAAAAGAAATATGTTTTTTTAAGAAATATGAGACAATAATAATGGAAAAGAGTTTTTATGCAAATTAAGTAAGCAATCAACACAAAAGCTCTTTCCGCGAACTACTATTTGACGACTGCATTCAGTCTCAATGAAGCAGCTTCAAATAAATGGATTAAGCTAAGCTAAAAAATAAGAAACAGACTTTTAAAAAATGAATAAAAAGTCCAACATGAGTTTCATTTGTCAACGAATCGGCGTTGTAAGCAATAAAGTGGCGACTACTAAATATTAAAAACGCCCACGTACAGTAGATATTCCAAACCAGTGAATTAAAGCAAGCTTGAATTTGTAACATACATATTTGAATGTACGAGGTGTGTTCGAAATGTAAGTGGCTCAAATTTTTTCAAATTTCGGGGCCTTGTTGCTGAATAGGACCTGTGCTGAACATATGTTTACCATTTCAATGGTTTCGTATTTATGAGTAGTTGGTTTTGACAGAGGCAAAGGTGGGACGCGTTTTGGTGCGCTCGATGATTTTTTGCTATCCAAAAAAATGGAAACAAAAATTTTGATTTTTTTGGTAAAAAACACTATAATTGTGACTAAAATATCATACTCACCGGACTCACCTTTCCTTATTCCCAAACAGAAAATACCTATGAATAGCTACAGGGTTTGATTGAAAAGTAATGAGCCTTCCCGCGCGGAGCGTTTGCCAAGCGATCAACCGAATCGCCTGGTGGGGGAAAATGATCGTTGGACCTTCCCCTTCCACTAGAAACCGGTCCCAGTTCGCTGGCAACAGCGGTGCAGTCAACATCACTCCGCGCGTGAAAGCTGTTTTAAAAGTGTGTTAGGATTTTGCAGTGGCGAAAATGCAGCGATCGTTGGAGCAACGTTACTCGATCAAATTTTGCGTAAAGCTAAACAGTTTGTACCTGCAGAAAGCACTGTAAATGCGGCATTTCACACGTCGCCCGCGTTCGGCCCGACCTCGTCAACAATTGGACCCTTCATAACGGCATTACGCCGGCGCACACCGCCTTCCTCTGCACCTCTGCATTGGCCAAGATGGGGGTTCCGCTGCTTCCCCACCCTCCCTACAGCCCAGACCTGTCCCCTCCGGACTTCTTCTTGTTCCCGCGCCTGAAAAGAAAGCTGAAGGGAAGGCGTTTCGACTCCATCGAGTCGATCCAAAAAACTGTGAGAGCCGAAGTGAACGCAATTCCGGCGGACGAGTTTAAAAAATGTTTCCTGCAGTGGAAACCGCTACCAGCGGTGTATTGACGCTCAAGGGTCCTATTTTGAAGAATATTAGTTGTATAAGCCAAAAGGTTTAATAAAACTGCTTAAAAAAAATAAGGCTCATTACTTTTCAATCAAACCCTGTATGTCTTATTACCTACTCTGAGGGAGTATAGTATACAGTAAAATGGATTCAGTATGTTTGAATAAAGTTAATGCAGCATTTAATATTGCTGCCTGCTGCAACAGTCAGTCTTGAAAATTATTTGTCTGTCAGGAATTATATTTGCACGTACAAGCTCTTAATGTGGAAGACTCCTACCTAATAGGACTATCAATAAGTTCGTGCGGTTTTACAACAGATGGCGTAACTTGATTATTATTCCATCGATCCACATTTCCAAACATTCATTGGAGAGCTACTGTCGTAAGGCACAAACGTCAGTATAAGTTTTTTATTTGAAGCGTAAACAACAATATTTTTACCACACTTGAAAATGTCGAATTTCGTGCCAAATAATGTGTTTTTGGGGGGAATTCTTCTTCATTATTTTAATATGAAGAAAAAAGCAGCCGAAAGTCATCGTATCTTGGTGGAAGTTTATGGTGAGCATGCTCTATCTGAGCGAACGTGCCAGAAGTGGTTTGCACGCTTTAAAAGTGGTGATTTTGGCTTGGAAGACGAAGAACGCGAGGGTGCGCCGCCAAAGTTCATGGATACCGAATTGGAGGAATTGCTCGATCAAGATCCGGCTCAAACGCAAGAAGAGGTTGCAAAAACTTTGGGAGTTGATCAATCAACCATTTCCAAACGTTTAAAAGCCATGGGAATGATCCGAAAGGTAGGCCATTGGGTGCCGTATGAATTGAAGCCAAGAGACGTTGAACGCCGTTTTATGGCATGCGAACAACTGCTTCAACGGCACAAAAGAAAGGGTTTTTTGCATCGAATTGTGACTGGCGATGAAAAGTGGGTCCATTACGACAATCCAAAACGTCGGGCAACGTATGGATACCCTGGCCATGCTTCAACATCGACGTCGGCGCAGAATATTCATGGCCTGAAGGTTATGCTGTGTATCTGGTGGGACCAGCTGGGTGTTGTGTATTATGAGCTACTGAAACCGAATGAAACGATTACGGGGGATGTCTACCGACGACAATTGATGCGTTTGAGCCGAGCACTGCGAGAAAAACGGCCGCAATACGCCGATAGACACGACAAAGTTATTTTGCAACATGACAATGCTCGGCCACATGTTGCACAAGTGGTCAAAACATACTTAGAAACGCTCAAATGGGATGTCCTACCCCACCCGCCGTATAGTCCAGACCTTGCGCCATCCGATTACTATCTCTTCCGATCGATGCAACATGGCCTGGCTGACCAGCACTTCCGTAATTACGATGAAGTCAAAAAATGGATCGATTCGTGGATTGCGGCAAAACCGACCGAATTTTTCACAAAGGGAATCCGTGAATTGCCAGAAAGATGGGAAAAAGTAGTAGTAAGCGATGGACAATATTTTGAATATTAAATTTGTAACCATTTTACGTCAATAAAGTTTCAAATTTCGAAAAAAAACCGCACGAACTTATTGATAGTCCTATATTTATTGAGTGGCTGATACCAGTAAGATTAGTGAGACACCATAGTCTAGCTGTGCCAAAACACAATTGCTTAACCTGCTCTGGGATATTTTTTGTTAACGCCGTCAGAGTCTGGAATTCAACCCTTAGTCAATAAGCCAGTCTGATTAGAGGATATCAAAGCACTACACCTTTCCATTTCTTCTTGTACTAATTCTCATTTTATCTTTCACTACCTCATCTATTATCACTACTCGTATTACAATTTTAATGCAATTCAGATTTAAAGTATTTATTTTTATTTATAAAAATAAGAAACAACAATACAATTGTTATTGCACAGCAAAAAAAGGAGCACCGGCTGCCAGGGCCTTCGGCTCACCGGTATGAAAAAAGTATGTGTGAATATGAAACATTATATAAAAAGTATAGGAAATTACTGAGTTGAGATAGCAGTTAAATTGCTAACAAAGCTAAAAGCTATAGCTACAGGGAGTTAAATTACTTTACGAAGATCCGTTAGGGTTAGATATTTGCCAATTTTCTCAATGTTTTCGGGTGTAGTGGTTTTTAAGAGATCAATGGCGTTGTCGCAGTTGAATATGTTGCTTCTGATTGACGTGAACTGTGGACATTCGTTGAGCAGGTGTGTGATGGAGAGTGTTGACGCAGGACAAAACTGACATGATGGGGGGCTGATACCAGATAGCCTATACGAATGTGTGGCTATGGTATGCCCTAAGCGTAGTCGAACGAAAGCTTTGATATCGTTGCATCGGCATGATGATGGTTACTTGGGTGCATTTCTATCACCATTAATTTGCGTGTAGTGGTGTCGGAGGGATTTCCATTCAATCATTTGTTTTATACGCTGTTGTGAAGAAATTAAATTATGCAAGTCCCTCTTGTCGAGGAACTGAAAAGAGATTCAAGGTTCTTTTCCGGCGAGCTTGACACGCAGATCTGCTAGTTCATTTCCTGCGATTCCTTTATGCCCTGGTACCCACATTATTTTAATTTTGTTATGGGTTGCAATTAACTTGTCACGGATACACGATATGATGTGGCTATTATTGTTTATGTTTAGAAAGGATGCTATAGTCGACATAATGTCAGTGCAAATTATGGTTTTTGATGAAGAGCTAAGTGCACAGTCAATTGCTTTCAATATCGCTATGGCTTCTGCTGTATAGACAGACGAAAATGGCAGTAAGTGTCCCGTTGACATGGTTTCACCACAAGATTTTACAACCGCGAATGATATGTAATCTTCTGATTTTGATCCGTCAGTGAAAATAATGCTCCATTCTGGAGGTAAAGGTGCCAAGCATTTGCGGAATAGTTGTTGGTAAATTCTAGGGCAGGTGTTTTCCTTCGGATATTTACTGAGATCTAGAATAAAGGACGACTGTCGTAAAAACCACGGTGGGTGATTCTCATTATGCCTGAGTGACGGGCCATTAATTCCTAGTTCTTTAGCGTATTCGATGCAAGACGCGATTACAGATTTTCGTCGCAGTGGTCGTTTTAGATTAATGGTGTCAATCACCGTTTCGTGAAGTGTCCTATTATTAGACAGGTACAACTTTGGTATCAGCTTCTTGGTGTTTAGCTCAATTCTCTCCTCAATAGTAGGTAAGCCAGCTTGCGCAAGTATAAATTTAGTTGGAGATTTAGGAAACGCTCTGATGCTACGGCAGACAGCGGTGTGATAGGGAGCGTAGAGAAGTTTTATATGGCTCTTAGAACAATTACCATATACCGGAAGACCATAATCTATCTTTGACAATATAAACGATTTCGTTACATTAACTAAGGTTGAGATGTTAATTAAACAGTTTTTTGAGCTTAAGTATTTAATAACATTAAGCCTGGCAGCCAATGGATTTCTAACATACAAACAGTGTTCCTTAAAAGTTAATCTCTTATCAAAGATAATACCCAAAAACTAAGACTGAAGTAATTATTGCTAAAAATTTATCACCTGAAAATTTATGTATATAAGTTGAAGTAGATACTTACTTTTTACTTCATGAAAAAGCGAATAAATAAATAAATAAAAAAACGTAGATTTGCCACAATTGTGCAGATAAATGCCGTATTGCTCGAAGATCTGAGGCCATACCAAAGCGCGTTTTGGTCAGATGTGATCCGGTGGTTGAAAAAAAGTGTTGGCGGAACTTTATTATATCTGAGGGTGATCACATTGAAGTGGACAAAATGGGTATTTATGAACAAATAAATATTTTTCAAGCAAAAATGTCGCCTTACTTTTTAAACACACCTAGTGAGTGACATATAAGCAAATATGCATGCAACTTACAGCATTATAAACATTATTTATATCTGTGCATGTAGAGGGTGGTCCATTCAGCATTTGGAGCTAATTTAATATGGCTATAAATAAAAACGCATGCAATTTTTAGTGAAATTATTGAAAAGTGTAAACCATGTCACAGAATTGGTGCATAATTTCGTTCAGTCTCGGAAACTCACTGGCTTTAAACTACCACACTTTACAAGGCGAATTTTTCACATGTTTACCAATTTGCGCAATAATCTCACGTTGGGCAACCCATAATAAAAATTTCATGTTTCAACTCTTAAATCGACTCCGGTTTGTTGGTGTAAGTTTAACCTTTCATGGCGCCTCACAAATAATCAGCTGATGGTTCTATTTTTGAAAACCGTCGAGTATAGATTTGAGAGATTTGATATTTCCCAACACTGCTATAAACTAAATTACCGGCACATCGAAATCCGTCATTATATAATTGTCAGAGTAAAAAAGATCGAAAGCTCAAATTTTAAATGATAGACCCTGTGTTTTCAAGTATATGCGAGTACATGGCACACTTAAGCCCGTGAAATTACTTAATTTGGTGGTTTTCTAGCTTTTTGGATAATTGTATACCCCGTGAACTTGTGTGCACAAGGGTATTGTGATTTTGTTCACATAACGGTTGTATGTAACTGCAAAACGGAATAGAGATAGATACACTTACAGGAATACGACTGTGGGGAAAAAGTAAGGGGAATTTGGTTGTAAAATGAAAAATCTTTATTTATTCTTGTAAATCAATTGCATCCCCTTCAAAATAATCCCCTCTCGATGAAATACACTTATGCCAACGATTTTTCCAATCCCCGAAACAAGCCAAATAGTCCATTTCCGGTATAGCCATCAGCACCTTCTTCGATTCAGCTTTTATCTCCTCAATCGACTCGAAACGCGTTCTCCGGAGAGGTCTCTTGAGTTTTGAGAATAGCCAGAAGTCACACGGAGCCAAATCAGGCGAATACGGTGGTTGCGGAACGATATGCGTGGACTTTTTGGCGAAATGGTCACGAAGAACGAGTGCAGTGTGAGACGGTGCATTATCGTAATGCAAAAACCAAGAGTGGTTGGCCCATAATTCTGGTCTTTTTAGACGAATTGCTTCACATAAACGACGCATAGCGCTCAAATAATATTCCTTATTAGCAGTTTGGCCAGGTGGAAGGAATTCATAGTGCACCACACCACGAAAAACGAAAAAACCTGTCATCATGACCTTTACTACGTATTTTTGAACGACTTTGACGTGCTCTTTTCGGTCTGGCCTCGCCTTTAGCACGATATTCGCTTGATTGGTCGGTTGTTTCAGGGTCGTAAGCATAAATCCAAGTCTCATCTCCCGTAATCATGCATTTGAGCATTGTTTCACACACATCAACGCGACGACTTTTTTCCAAGAAATTGAGAGTTTTCGGTACCAAACGAGATTTGACTTTTCGAAGGCCCAAATGGTCTTTGAAAATGGTTTTCACAGATCCTTCTGATATTCCGATCATATGTGTTGGTCATCTGTTGACGTCGATGGTCGCCCGGAGCGCTCCAAGTCATCAACACGTTCTCGACCCTCTTTGAAGTCTTTGTACCACTTATAAACATTTTTCTGCGACATGGTCGAATCACCAAATGCCTTCTGCAACATGCTAAACGTTTCCGCAGCCGAAATTTCATTCCGCAAACAAAATTTGATGGCACTTCTCTGCTCAATCAAATCAGACATTGTAAAAATTGAAAAATGCACTCTTGGTCGTTTGGTAAACACTAGCGTAAATATATTATTGATAATGACATTCACATGAAAGTTGGCCCAGATGTTATTAACAGTGCTGCCAACTCATGAAAAAAATAAGTAGAGCGAAATTTTAATCCCGCGAAGTTTGACAAATAAATGCACCTTACTTTTTGCCATGTCCGTCCGTCTGTTCATTCGCACGATAACTCGAATAAAAAGTAATATCGGGTGATTTTTAAGAGCTTGAGAATTAAAATGATAACTCAAAACAGAAATATTGTTGGAATGAATTGTCTTTTATTATAATCTGGTAGATAATTCCAAGGCATTTATGTATTTTTTTAATATAATATCCGAATTATATCCCCCGCAGCTACGAGTTATATGGCCCGTGCGATCAGTCCAATAAACCTCCGTATTGTGGTCGATGTTTAGCTGATTAATTTTTGGAAACACAAATTCAGTCAGCATGGCTCCATAGCGCTCGCCATTCCCCGCAACAACAGCTCCTTCCTCATTCCGAAAGAAATTGCGACATTAAGTGCCCTATGAGCTTCACAAACAAATTGTTTTTTTTTTTTTTTTCAAAGTAAACTTCCATAATGTGGAAGCGTTGTTCGGCGTTAAATGACTAATGATAACTTGACAAACCTCACTGAACAAAAATGTCCGTACAGTTTGCCAGTGCTACTTGAAGTGTGCCTGTGGCACTCTTGCCATTTTACCTACCTACCTACCTTGCCATTCTCAGCTGCCAAACCATAGTTATCGATATCGGTAACTCTCAGTAGCAAACAGATCACCCGATATATTCCAATGGAACTCTGTACATATATTACTCCTTGTCCCCGACAGTTTGCTACTGAAAATGGGCGAAATCGGTGGATAACCATGCCCATTTCCCATATAAAAATTAAATTTTATGATACTACATTGCGCGCGGGTATATATAAAGTTCGGTCCGCGCCGAATTTGGCACTTCCTTACCTGCTTTTCTCAATTTTCTTGTTGCGCCTAAGTAATTAATGTAAAGGTCGTTCGTTAGCCAATGTAGGCCGAATTTAAAGTTGCTGCTTTCAGCTGTTTACGCTTTTTATATTTTGGTTGCTAATGCGTATCTTTCAAGTGCTGCTGTTTGTGATTATTGTTCAATTTGTTGTTTTTGTTATTTGGTTTTGTTACAGCAATGCTTGTTTAGCTTTTTGTGTCAATATCTTGAATTTGTAAACATTTTTTGTTTGATTATGACTTTGATAATTTAAACAAAACCCCAAACAAAATAAACAAACCATACATAATTTTCAAGTTTAACTTCCGAATGATTGAAAGTAAAGTTAAGTGAAATAACAACTACCAAAATACAAAGAAGCAATAAATAGAAACATTGAGCCTTTGTATAAATAATATGATTAACCATTTAATAGAGTTACTGCGCCTTTTGAACAAAAAGGGAGTTTTAGTTCGGACTAAATTTTCTAAGCAAAATGTGAACAGACATTTTTGAACCCAATAACTGTTTCTCATGGCCAGAACTTTTACCGTAGGCTCAACTGGAAGAAAAGCGGCTATAGGGTCTTAAAATCGCGGCTGCACACTGCGGTTGCAAGGCCTACACTTTTTACTCTGCTTCTATTGTAACTGCCTTAATTCTCATAAGTCATTTTGTACTTGTGATTTAAACAGCTGTAGTACACAAGCATACGAGCAAAGGAGCGCTTAAGATCAGAATACATATTTCATTTTCGTACTTAAATTCATTTTTTTATTTAGTAAAAAGTTATTCAAGAACAAAATTGGATATTATAATACAAATTTAAGCATTCGGAAAAATCAGCTTCAATTCTATCAGGATAACGACCCGCAGCATAAGTCGGCGATTGTACTAACTTCGGTCAGTTGGAATTGCTTGTATAGGGTTGTTCAAAAGGTGCGCTTCCACCCTTTTCCGATAGGGAGGGCGAACGACGCAATACTTTTTATTTTTCGCTTGTCATTTCTAAACTTCATTAGTATACATTTCATCATGGAACGCTACACACTTGAACAACGATTGCAAATCGTGCAAATTTTTTATGAAAATAATCGTTCTGTTGCTGCTACTTTAACAGCATTACGGCCATTTTACGGTCCGTTTTGGGGTTATGTGAAGTCATTGGTCTACAGTAACAAGCCGGCGACGATTTGTGAGCTCAGAGCCAATATTGAACGCGAAACTGCTGGAATTTCGGCCGATTTATGCAAAAGAGTGGTCGAAAATTGGGTTCAACGATTGGACTGCAAAAGTTGAAGCGCTCTTACTGAAAAACCCTATACTAGGAAATTAGGGAATCTGTTCCGAAGAGGCTGTGAGTAGCTTTTAGTTTGTGTTATGTTTTTTGTAGTATACAATACGTCGTGCACATTAAAACAGTTTTTTATATTTAAAATATTACCAATTATTTTATATCATAAACATTAAACATTTGACCGCATCATTTTGTCAGTAAACCATAGTACATAATTTATAAAAATGTCAGCTTACTATCTCGATCTCCCCTGTTCTTCAATAGGTGAAGTACTATCAGTGATGAACTGAGTAGTTCACTCCCGGTTATTATTTTATTGTAGAATTTACATACGAGGTGTGTTAAAATATGGTGAATTTCAAGTTTTCTCAAAAAATATTTATTTATTCATCAATTTCTATTTTATCTCCTTCAAAATACCATATTCCCCCTCAGATATAATACACTTATGCCAGTGTGTTTTCCAATCCTCGAAGCAGTTCTGATATGCACTTTTTGCTTTGTTCTTCAGCTCTCTCAGCGATTCGGTTTATATCTTCTAAATCGGGGCAAAACGCCGTACTTTCATGGGTCTCTTCAACCTTGGGAACAGGGGGCCAAATCTGGCGACTACAGCGGCTGAGGCATGATAACTATGTTGTTTTTGACCAACTAATCTCTCGCAAGTAAAGATGAGTGAACAGGTGCATTATCAGGATGCAAAAGCCATGAATTTGTTTTCCACAAAAGGATAGCTTCAAGATAATACTCCTTATTTACCATACGACTTTGTGGTAAGAACTTCTGATATACTACGCCATGGTAATCGAAAAAAGCAGTGAGCAAAACCTTGACATTTGATCGAATTTCGCGTGCTTTTTTTGGTCTTGGCTATGCTGGACTCTTTCATTGCGACGATCGGGGTTTGATTTCAATGGCACAACCATATACCTATGATGCGTCATCAGTTACGACCCTTTTAAGCAAATCTGGATCATCGTTGATTTCAAAAATTCCTGAGCGATGCTCATGCGACGTTGTTTTTGGAAAAAATTCATAGATTTTGGAACGAACTTCGCTGGCACATGCTTTTTGCCCAAACTTTCCGAAAAATTTGCATGGCCAGAACCAATGTCCTCAGCAATTTCTCTATTTGCTTATTCTATTTGCGATTCTTCATAACAATTTTCTTCACTTTCTCAACATTGTCATCGGTTGTTGATGTGCGGCGGCGTCCAGAGCGAGCGTCGACCTTTGTGAAAAGCTTGTCCCACTTATAAAGATTATTTTGACTCAGAGTACTCTCACCGTATGTCAAGTGTTTTTGAGCACTTAATTCCATTTTTTACAAAAAATTTAACGAAACTTCTTTGATCCATTTTTTCGTATTGAAAGAATTATTATTGCCTCGTATTGCTAAAACCGTGAACACATCTTCGGGATGAGTGTACAAACATAAAAAAAAATAGTAATCGAAAGTCGAATGTACGTAGCCCGCAACATTTCAAAATTCACCTTATTTTTTAACATACCTCGTACAATTACGAAAAACTCGGTTTTGACGTTTTAGCTTAAGCTCCTTAAAATCTATAAATCAATACCTTTTACATGCTTCTAAAGGTTTATGCCAAATCAGTTTGGTATTTGTATGCTTTTCTCGTTGTAGATACTCGTAGTGAATTCGAATTATGGGTTTCATAAGTATCACATGAACTTCGAGAAATAACTGCAACGCCAACATTGAAAAGCGGTAGGAGCATTTAGATTAAATTTGGGAAAAAGACTTGCGTCCCAATAATTCGATATGTCAGCAACAATTTGTTGGCACAAAATGCGCTCCTATTTAATATTTGAAACTTCTAGGCCCATCAAACCAGGTTTTTTTGTAAGGGAGACAGATATTTATTGACCTCTCCCAAATTATTTAAAACCTCAACAACTGAATGATTTGTAGCAATCCTCCACAAAAGAGGTTGCTATTGGTGTATAAAGTATTCACTTACTGATACATTTTACATTTGTGCATATTGAATATCCCAGCAAAAAAAGCGATTAGGTCGGAAAGGATTCTGGAATCCGAAGATTTATTGGAAATCATAAGTGTGTATACAATTTTTATTAATACGTAAGATACTAGTTACTTGGATGTTCCTTTATTCTATTATCAGTTTTGTGCAACGAATTTGAAACATTACAAAAAGCGCTAAGGTTTCGAAAGATAATTTCATCTTAAACTTTTCAAACCTATTCAAACGTGGAAACGAAAGATATTCTTAAAACATAATATTAAATATAAATTATGCTCATTGATCGAGAATTTCACAGCATTGCTGATCGGAGGTGGCGAGAGGAAACTACTTGCGTTACGACCAGACAAATCTGGCCATCCTACAATCTGAAACAGACAAAAACCCTTATAAGTCTTTCGAAACACGAACTTAGGCTTATAATATCTCTTATCACCGGCCACTGCCTTTTGGGCACTCACGCACGTCGGCTCGGGGTTCCTCAAAACGACCTGTGCAGATACTGCGAGGACGAAGATGAGGAAGTATCGAGCAGACATTTGCTGTGCAGTTGTCCCGGTCTAGCCAGAAGTCGACTCGCTCTTCTAGGCTCTCCAACAATTGACAATCTTTCAGTGCTCTCGGACCTGAAAATCGAATCTCTCATCAAATTCTCGAAACGAATTATATTAATATCTTTGACCAAAATCTACAATAAAAATCTCGGTTAGGTGGGGAAATCATATAACATAATGAGCTCTAGGGCAACACAACGGACCCAACTTGCGGTCTATGTGGCACTCCGATGCGGGGTCACCCTTAAACCAACCAACCAACCAAATATAAATTAGCAGAGCTAAGTGCTTTGGCGTTGGTGCGGGACGAACATTCGGTAGTCGGTTCGAGCTTCAAGTCGTGAGTTTCCGTATACATATTTGAACTAATCCTAGTAGTGTCAGTCATTTCGAAATAGATTTCTGTATAATTATCAATGAACTTGTAACCTAGTTTTGCATTTCACATTGATCTTCGGCTTCTGCCATGAAAAGCCTTCCCCGGAAGGTGGCGCAACATTGTACTTATCTTTAACACCCCACATCGCCCCCTTTATGCAAAGCAAGAACGCGAGAATTTTCCAATTTTGTGGGAATAAGTTGACTTGGTTAAACTTTGGATGTTCCTGTTACACTAATACTCAGAATACCATGCGTTCAAGGAAACCACAAATAATTCTGTATATTTTTTAATTTTCATATTTGTAATTCAATCTTGGAATAACGAGATTCGTCCTGAGGTATAGCTCTCTAAAATTCAGTAACAAATCTTTACGCCTTTTTCCTTTTATGAAAACCTCGCAGACGATAAATTGATTTTCAATGTAATTTATTTGGTTAAAAAAAAAAAACACTAAAAAAATCTTAAATGGGGAATGAGGTGATGGATTAATATTGGGTAGTCGAAAAAGTCTTTTCGTATTTCTAATCAAACTTCAACTCATTTTTTTTATATTGTATTTATAATGAACTTTATTAAACCATTTTGGTCGACCTGGCCATGACGAAATATATTTAATAATTTTCCTAACTAATTGTTAGAAAATGTACTAGATGTCAGTATGACAGATGTATGATTAATGTAGGAATAATAAAAAAAAAAAAAAAAATCTTTTGCCATTAGAGACATTATTCCATCAGTGTAAAACTTTTGTGGTTTCTCGGCGAAAAACTGCGACAAGTAATTTTCACAGGCTTCTCTTGAAGCCAACTTTACTCCATTAAGGGAGTTCTGCATTGACCGAAACAAATAGTAGTCCGATGGTAGATGCATCAACCCTTCCCAGCCAAGCTCTCCCAGTTTTTGCCTAGTCATCAAAGATGTGTGTGGCCTAGCGTTGTCCTGATGGAAGACGACACCCTTTCTGCTGATCAGTTCTGGCCTTTTTTTTTCGATTGCTTGCTTCAATCTCATCAGTTGTTGACAGTAAAGTGTAGAATCAATCGTTCGAGCAGGCTGGATCAGCTCATAGTGGATAATTCCTTTCCGATCCCACCAAACACACAGCATAACCTTTCGGGGCGTCAATCCTGGCTTTGCGACCATTTGTTGAGCTTCACCACCCTTACACCATGATCTTTTTCGCAGATTATTGTCCTATTTGATCCACTTTTCGTCTCCTGTTACCATTCGCTTCAGAAATGGTTCGATTTCATTACGTTTCAGCAAAGAATCGCAGATGTTAACTTGGTCCATTAAATTTTTCACAGACAAATCATGTGTACCCAATCATCGAGCTTCTTTTTGTAACCAGCCTTTTTTAAATGGTTCAAAACCGTTTGATGATGAATTTTTAGTGCCTTGGCGATGTCATGGCAGCTTATGTGACGGTCCTGGTCAATCTTTTCCATAATTTCATCGACTTTTTCAACGATAGGTCGACCGGAGCGAGGTGCATCTTTCACATCGAAATTTCCAGAACGGAAGCGAGCGAACCATTGTTGTGCTGCACGAACTGATAAAGCAGAGTCTCCGTAAACTTCACAAATTCCATTGGTGGCTTGCGTGGCATTCTTCCGTTTTTTATACAAAAATTTCAAAATATAGCGAGTTTCTTCATTATTTTCACTCATTTTTGAATAGCTGTAACTTTTTTTCAACTTCTCCGAATTTAATTTTTTTTGGTTAAATTAAGCTTAAAATGTCACCTTTCCAACACCATATGATATGACACAATGTGATTGGTAGCACTGGAGATAGATGACTCCAACGATATCTATTGACAAAATACGAAAATACTTTTTCGACTACCCAATATAATATAATTTTTGAAACGTATTTAATTTAAGATTAGGAGCTTCACTAAAATTGAAAAATGTTTTGTTATTTCGTATCATTTTATTTTCTAATAATATCAGTATGAGTCAAAGAAATCGGTAACGTCGGTCTTATTTAAAATATATTGATAAAAAGATAAAAGGTAATAGTATTTAAAGTTGGTTCTTCTAATCGTGATCTAAATTTATTGCATATAATAACTGCCTGCGTAAGCAAATTAATTTGCAAGTGAATTTTTTATTTTATAACTATTTAATTTATTTTAATAGGAATTTATTTCCAAAAAAAGTTATATAATAAAGCGCAAACTATACGCTTTGAAAAGAGTACATACATATATACATATAAGGAGGCCCAGAATTAATCATCCATTTTTTTTAATAACTTTTTTACCATAAAAATGAGTTCTAGTGATGGAAATCTTAATTTTGAGCTTTACGTGCTCTATTACTTGCCTGTTTGTACACTACAGCTTTTAGCTCACAAGCGTTCAATATATGTAATTGCAGCGCGACGCCTTTTTTCAAAAATTATAAAACTTACGAAAGGTTGATTAATTTCGTGCCACCTTGTATAGTACACTCTAAGGCTGCAGAATATGAGCAAATCCTCGTACCTCCGATGACTTGCCAGTGTTATAATAGTACCTTCTAAAGTCCAAAGGGTAGGAGATGTTAATAAATGAATTCGATGCTGGGTACAATTTATTTTCCCTCACAACTCAACCAAATCGGTTTCAAAGTCTAAAAAATAATAATAGCCACGTTCATCACATCCTGTGAATGCATGTGTTTTTGCCGTTTCCTGTTTGGAATAGCTGTGATTGTGTTTTTGACTATTGCTTGCCGATTATTGGTGTTTGTCCTGTTGATTGCTGCCACATGTGCTTGAAGCATAACAATAACAACAAGTGCTTCGGATTTAAATAACTGGCATACTCACTCTGACTACGAGTCCATTTATGGGGCCTCATTTGCTGGGTCACTTGAATTGTGACAAAGTCCCAATGGTCATTCTCCTGCTCGTTTATTTGCCCATCCGATCAGTAATATGTCCATCTATTAGTTTTCCAGCTGTTCGTTCGACCGCTCATTGGCATAGACATAAATAAACATTGTGCACATAATACGTAATAGGTCAGCAGGAAAATTTACAGCTCGGGGTTTCCGCACAGCTTGAATGGCTGCAATGTTTGCTGATTTTATTACTTTAGTTTACTTTTATTTTATTTTGCTTGCTATTGCTAAATAATGGCTTGTCCATGTGTTTTCTAGGCACACTTCATTGTATCTTTTATGGGCGTGTGATGAAATAAGAGCAGAAAGTACGAGAGAGTGGAAAATTTGCCAGTTTTGCAATTAATTTTGTTGCAAACAGTCTATTATTATATAATATACAGTATTATAAATCAGTATTTTTACTCTTTATGACAAATATGTGTGTATGTATGCATGGATATGTGCTAATTGGAACTTGGACTTGAGGCAATAACGAAATAAGGCACAATTTTATGGAAAAATATTATTCGTCATAGCCATATAAAGAATAATTTATTAAAAAAATAATAGAAAAAAAACAAGTGTTCAGTACTTTGTTAGGCCACCTTTAGTTTTAACAACTGCTTCCAAACGTCGATGTAGGTATACTTTTTACCAATACCTTGGTTTCATCAGCTGGAATTTTCTCCCATGACGCCTTTGGTGTTATTTGCGCTGACGGCGCCTTTGATGTTATTTTGCGCTTTCTGATTCTCCTTTCTAAGAGCTCCCAGACATAATCAATCGTAATCACCAGCTTCCCAGAACGGAGACGCCAAACCCTGCTGCGGTGGCAAAGCCGATGGGACACTGAACCGAGTGGCAGATGCACGGCAAAACTTATTCCATCATTTCACAAATGGGTCCAAAGGAGCTTCGGAGAAGTGAACTATTTCTTAACCCAGTTTCTCTCGGGCCACGGATACTTCCGGAATATGGGCAAGGTAACCGATTCCGAGTGCATATACTGCGAAGCACCGAGCGATGACGCTGAACACACGTTTTTTAGTTGTGACAGATGGCTGGCGGAGAGAAATGCTCTGAGGGAGCAGATCGGCGACATCGCACCGAGCAACATAATCAGCAAAATGCTAGAATGCGGGGACAACTGGAACGCGGTAAAAAATATTGTATATCAAGAAAGTACTACGAAAAAAAAAACGATTGACCTCAACACAGTGCAACAAAGCGAATCCGCACAGATAGAGACACAAGAAGACGAGCCTATAGCATGAAAGCTAGCTACAAATATGGTGGACCCAGACGTGGGTGAATAGAATTGGTCCTTTATGGATGCTGTTATGGGCCCTCCCGATGTAATATAGAAAGCAGTTCCGGGAAGCATGTCTCGCCAGAAGGAGAGAAGGGATCGTTTTAGTGGCCACACCACACGACGCAGTAGACTACGGTTGCTGTAAGTGCGAAGGCATTTTGAACCCTACCTCACCCACCAAAAAAAAAAAACAAAAAAAACATGCTCAATCGGGCTCAGATCCGGTGATTGAGATGGAGTTGTAAGCTACTTCTAGTGGTAAATAAGCTGTTCTTGCACGAGATAAGATGAGTGTTTTGGGTCATTGTCTCTTTGGAACAAGAGTCTAAGTTTAACGGCACTATCATGCAAATTGTTCTTCAAAATGTTTATATACAAATGTTTGTTCATTTTATTATCAATAAAAACCATTTATCCTCTCCAGATGCAACTTTGCACCCCCAAACCACTGCATTCCTCTTCGATGCTTAACGGTAGGAATACGATTTTTTTTATTCTGTTTTGTATTTTCTTTTCGTCAAACTTTTGGAGGGCCATCTGATCCGGAAACATTATATTTCGACTCATAACTGAATGTCACGTTTTCCTAAAAAGAAACTGGCTCATTTATATAGCGTTTGGCAAACGAGAGAGTTTGGCAAAAGAGATTGCTCTTCTTTCTGTTATTATCTGAAACGTTGGGCTTGCGGCGTGCCACTCTGCTAGGATAACCAGCGTTATGCTGACAACTGCCAACTTTTTGTGGGCTTATTTTTTTATGCAAAGACTCTTGAATATTTCGGCATGGTATCTGGGCGGCTATTTTTGGATTTTGCGCGACTGATGCTAGTATGTTGCGTTCCTCATGTGAAGTAAATATTTTTCGTCTTCCGACTTGGTGGTGATTAGCTTCCAATTTACAAGTATTAAGGTAATTAGGAACAACACTTTGCACGGTATAATGCGATTTGCCAATTGTTTAGCCGATTTCGCGCAGAGACTTGTTTTCCAAGTACAATTTAATAAACATTTTATGGATTTCTAATGGTAGAGTAGAATGGGGTAAGATAGGTCATTTTTTTTTGGAGAGCTCTTGCTACGGTGTTTTTGCATGGATTTTGAAAAATAAGCAAGATTTTGAAAGGTTATTTATCTGCTAACATTTTGGTTATACTGACTTATGTTTGGCTAAATATTTTGGAAGCTGCATTCAATAAGGCAAGGGTACTTTTTTTTCGATATTTTCAAAATCGGGGGACACGATAGGTCACTATATGTGAGGGGAAAAGAACAATGTACATGGCTTGGAAATTAACGTTTTAACTTTTATTTATAGAGTATGAACACTGCACATGTTATAAAGGTTAGGAATTTTTCTTTAATTCATCACGCAAGCTCGTAATGTTTCGAACGGAATTTTAAATTGTTTAGAGGCTGATCGAACACTAGCGCCATCTCGGACTGCCGCGATTGCGTTTTTTACGTCCTCTTCACTTCGTTTCGGTGTTTTTCGCACATAATTACGCACCATTTTGCTGCAAAAACAATTAAAATTTATTTTATTCAATTAAAAGTAGTGACCTATAATGCCCCCAGACGGCTGACCTGTAGTGCCCCCAAGCACATGTTTTATGTTAGTGTCGATATTTTTTTAAAAAACAAAAATATCAAAAAACTGACACATTATTCGTGTTCAGCATTATTTTCTACGTAAAATAAAACTCACCTGACAAATATTTACATACATTAAATGCACTGCACCGTAGAATAAAAAAATGCTATGTCGGAGGAAAGCTCACAAAAAACTAAACGACGCCAGAACTAGGATAACTAATCAATGGTGACGGCAGAAATGACAGTCGCGAACGTTGTTCCCCACCACGTATTCAATTCACATAAGACGAGTGATCTCTGCGAAAACAGTGCGCCGAAAACCCCACCTACCTATTGTGCCCCCATACCTATCTTACCCCATTCTACTCTAAATATGGTAAATCCGTACTTCGTCCCATTTTGTCACTGTCGAGATATTACGCGCAACTGAAACTGAATCGGCTATAAAAACTAAAAACCAATATTATTTCACTTTCAGCAATACGTATTAGTAAAAACGCAGCAACAATATCATGAGCTGAAAGTGTACGAATAAATGTTTTGCAGTATTTTCATACGTCTGTCTGCTTTCCTTGGAACCCTTGAGTGTGACTTGAAATAACCGGAGTTTTGTTTGTGGCAATTCATTAGGAATGTAATATTCTTACAGAGGCCCAAAATAAATATGTACTCTGCAGAATAAGTCTGCATACACTCCCAAGACTTAATTTTAAACGCGCGAAAACACACTTCCTATGCACATTTTTCCCTTGCAATGTTACTGTTAATTGACTGCGTAATCCAACTGGTGTAAAATGTTGTAGATCTAAAATAAAAAAAAAATAAATAATTGGCGCGTACACTTCTGTTAAGTATTTGGCCGAACTCCTCTTCCTATTTGTGGTGTGCGTCTTGATGTTGTTCCACAAATGGAAGGATCTACAATTTTAAGCCGACTCCGAATGGCACATATTTTTTAGGAGGAGCTTTTTCATGGCAGAATACACTCGGAGGTTCGCCATTGCCTGCAGAGAGGCGTCCGCCATTACCTGCACCTTTTTCTATCATTTTGCTGTTTCATGCACGGATTCGAACCTACGCACACCCGAATAAAAGTCACGCATCAACCCATTCGGTTAAATTTTATTTATCGATAAATATTCTATTCATCTCACAGAAAAAGCTGTGCACAAATAATAAAACGGAAATTGCCCGCATTATATTTAGTTTAAAGGATTTATTGCAAAAAGGAGTTATTTTATTAAGTACTTGATGTTTATTGTTTGTCATAATATGACCCAAATATGCAGTTTTTTTTTTATCGTAGTAAGTAATTCCCTTTTTAGAAGAGTTCTATACGAGGGGTGCCTTTTATTTGGCAGGTGTTGCAATCTGGCAACTGACAGCTGTATCGCAAAGTTTGACATTTTGTGACTTTTACGTACTCAGAACGTTTTGAAATACCAGCGCTATTTGTGTTGTTTACAGTAACTTAAAAGATTCATCTCGGTCCAAAAATGGAATTAAATCGTGAACATTTTCGTGCGATTATTTTTTACAATTTTCGACGTGGATTAACTCAGCAACATTGCATGGATGAACTTAATTCATTTTTTGGCGATGAAGCTCCATTAAGGACCAATGTTGATCGATGGTATGGAGAATTCAGTCGTGGTCGTAGTTCCAAGAAATTAGGAAAACCAATCGCCAAAGACGGATCACTCTTCACCAGGACAATGCGAGCTCTCACACATCGGTTCAAACAACTGCATTTTTGAGCACCCAAAACATCGAATTAATGGGTCATCCGCCGTATAGTCCTGACTTGGCACCGAATGACTTCTTTTTATTCCCGTACGTAAAAAGCAAACTGAGAGGTCAGCGTTTTTCGACACCTGAAGAAGTGGTTGCGGCATTCAGAATGCATGTTTTGGAGGTACCTCATTCAGAGTGGCAAAAGAGCTTCGACAATTGGTTCAAACGCATGCAAAAGTGTATAGATCTTCATGGAGAATATTTTGAAAAACAATAAAGTGATTTTCGATGATTAAAATTTGTTTTTGTTCTCTAATCCCGAAATATAAAAGGCACCCCTCGTATATCCACATCTCAAATGCTTTTATTTTATTTATATCATTATCACGATTACCACTACAGTCTTGTGCAGACCATTGCTTCCACTGTGCAACCATGAATACTCGTATAAAGTTGTCAGCCTTAGGACCAGTCCTCTCAGTGAGCGCCGGCTCACTCACTTATTTTGTCCCCTTTCTTCCCAGTCTTTGGTTGGGATTAACTGTTTCACCGCTAAAAGGATTCAAGTTAGGAAATTGACATTAAGAGGATGTATACCTCTCAACGTTCAAGTCACACATTACTTCACTTTGAAACTAATCTTTTATTTATAGTATGCCAGTGGCTTTTAGAGTCCATATTTTCATAGCACACAGTAATACAGACAACGTGTAATAAGTTTTTTAGTTTTACATTGAAGTCGTAGTTATTGAGAACTTTTTTGTACTGAAGGAATACCTTCCTAGAAGCTTCAATTCGGGCTTTTATTTATTTTGAAGGATCCCCAATTGCGTTAATCTAACAGCATAAGTATTTGAAGTTTTGCGCTCTTCCTATGGGCATGCCATTAATTTGCTTTGCTTGTATCGGTTTGAATGTTTCTTCTACTGACGATCATATACTTAGTTTCATTGGCGTTTATTTAAAAAAAAGTTTTTACGGCAATTGCATTGGCTAGTTGCCGTAGTGAACTTAGACTGCCTGCTAGGAGGATTGTATCGTCACACAGTGCGGCCGATTCCCAAAAAGCTGGCCAAAAGTCGAAAAAAAAGTTTCTAGATATACTTTTTTAGTCTCTGGGTTGGCTACAGTAATGCCTTGAGTAGTGAAAACCGTTCATAGCAACGCCCTGTACCCTAAGTATCCTCTGTATTTTCAGTCGCAACGTGCCCTTCGTTTGAGCATCGTATTACTGTCGATGAATAGTGAAAGTTGTACACATTTGAAAGATTTTGTAATGGAGTAAATTGAACAAAACCAAATGGAATCATCTTCGGAAGGTTAGTAAAATACGAGAAATCTTTAGTACATATCAATACCTCGACACAAAATTTTTAGCTGCAGCAATACGTAGATACATTTTTTGCAATTTTTTTTATAAAATTTGAGTTTTCAAACTGTATAGTAATACAATGCCGTCATATGCTGCTTTGAAACCTATTAAAGGTTACTCAAAAAAGTAATGGTTACTGAATAAAACAAGATTCAGCTGCTACCACTTGCTACCTTGGCTTTTATGCTATTTTTTGTGCACAAGTGCATCTTGATTATGTTCTTGAATATACGCTATTTCACGTGAGGGGGTGGCCAATAGGGGGGGAAGGGGGTGAATTTTCAAAATTTTAAGATCAGATTCGTAATCAGCGACCCCGACAACCCCCCAGTAAGAAATTTTGAATCAATTACTTAATTTTTTGAGTTTTGGCCAGCTTTTCGGGAATCGGCCGCACTGTTCGTCAGCGTATTTGAAGTTGTTAATTGCCAGCTTCTATCCTTTGTAGTGCTTCCTGGAAGATTCTTTCAGAGTGTACTATATGTTAAACGAGCGAATACACCCTTGTATATATACTGTGTGGTACAGTCTGTGTCTGTAGTTTCATTGTCTACCTTTACTTCTGCAGTTTGCTGCCAATAAAGATTCTCTATACTTTTAATTTATTTTGTATCGATATCCATTTTTTGTAGAATCTCAATGAGCTTATCGTGCTGAACTATGAAACACATAAAGACATCTCTTTGAACATCTCTGCAATTTCCAATTAATACAGGAATGCAAAATATTGCCTCGCGTGTGCCCATGCTTTCTTTTAATCCGAATTGATTTACTACCTTTGCCAATTCAGACTTGTTTAGATATTGTTTGGTGTTTAATTTTCAAAAACATTTTAATGAATGACTTATTAAGCTGATTGCAGAATTTCTTTGCACATTTCTTTTGTGGTAATGCAATGTTCAACTACCTCAAACATTATTTGGAGAATTTCAATGTTTTCGTGATTTATTAATTTCCCACATTGGGCACATCCTCTTGACACACGAACACCTCCTCACAGGGAAACCGAAAAACACATTTCCTTGGTGTGGATCACTTTCCATGGTCGACCACTTACTAGATGAATGCCCCAATCTCCGAAGCCACAGGATCAAAATATTTGGCGACATTAAACCCTCCTCACTTCTTGAAAAACCTTCTTCTGAAAACATTCACAAAATATATAACTTTCTGAAACAATGTAAGTCAATAAAGATTATTTAAACTCCATAATTAGAACTAAATAAACACAGGTATTATATACTTAAAGAAAGAGTCGTAAGCCCTGTTAGCTAGTACTCCTCTATATTTAGATATAAGTATTTTGATATATCTAATAAATAATAATAATAATAATAATTTCCCAAGGAAGTTCATTCGGACTTGCCGCTCTATTATCCTGACGTGTAGGAAAATTAAATATATTTTTCAACAACTCGTTAAAGTCTGTAATATAGACGAGTCTAATGTTGAAGGCTTTTCTAAGACGCTTTCAGGTGTTTTCCTGCCCTAATCATGTGTGTGGCAACATCAGTTATTAGAAGTAGAATTTTTTCTGCATTACGACTATTTAAACACAATTTAGGAAAATAATAGTTGATAAAGCGTGCAATAGATTCTGAACTGCCAAATAGATGTGGTTATGATGTCTCAATGTCATTGAGCTTTTCTGCTAAAGAAATTGCAAAAAAAGCGCCCGGCTTAATTGGTAGTCCAACCACTTTGAAGGTTTCTCCGCATACTTTATATACAGTAGATTCTGTTTTTATGCGGTATATACGTTCCGCAAGAAACAGCTTAAAAAAAACCAGCATAAAAAAAAACTACCAGTTCTATAGTAAAACTATAATACGTTTCAAAAGTGCTAAGAACCGCATAAATCTGAAATAATGTAATAAAATCGCATAAACTATATTAAAAATTGTATTTTTGAAAATTATATCTTTATTTAAGAAACGTCAGAATCGAGAAATAAATTTACATCGTCAGAAATAGAATCAGACAATACCCGCATGTTGCGCATTCGTTTAGGATTTGGCGTAAAATCACTTCACGTCTGATCTGGATGGTGATGCAGGCGGTTCCATACTTGTAGGGTTAGCATTTTTGATATAATGTGTGATGAGTTTTTGCTTAGCTGGTTTAGAATCTTGTTTATATGTACAATTCCCGATAGGTCGACATGCATTTTTTAATTTAAAAAAAAAAACCGCACTATTTCAAAACCGCATAAAAACAGAATCTACTGTATTTTGCTCGTCTGAAGCCTACGAAGTGTTCAGCTATTTTCGCAGTGTGGACTCATCTGGAACCATACGCTGAGTGTAATCCTCTCTCTGTCTATTAGAATTCTCGGGTGTTGACTCACAATTTTCCTGATGAATGCGTAACGTACCTCATGAAACTTTGAAACCTCATGAAAATTTTACGAAACGAAGTACTTTTTCCATGTAAACCAGTGTAATCTATTCGAAGCACCATCAATTAGCGTATTAGAGCCAATAGTTGCAACGGATTATGTACATATAGAGGTGCATTTCAGTATTCCGTGCATGCGGCGCTTTCACATAGACCGCATACGGAGCATTGAGCATTCACGCCTTTCTATTAGCTTCGGGAAAAGGGTTAGGCCGTTGTATTTGTAGCGGCATAAATATTTTTGTATAAAAAATACCATTGTGTACGATTAATCGCACGTGTCCGCATGCACATCCACATGTACGTGTACAAAAACTCGTATTTTTATGCAAGCAAGCTCCAGCACACACCTGTTGCCATCGAATATTCTTTTGAATAACCAAATTTTCATACATCCGCTCATAAACATAGATCAGTCCATAATGTATTGATTTGTGCCGACATTTCGTTGATTTAATTAATATTCTCCGTGGAAAAGCTTTAAAATACTGGCTTTCTTTCAAGAGTTTGGATGCATTTATGTACATAGTTGTGCTTGTGAGTATGAAAACTTATTTTGTTTCGAATGTCTGAAGGCCATGAAGTGACTGGCGCTGTCTCTTTGTGCTCATTGTTTACATACCTACATACATACGGCTGCGTATATATTTTATTGATGACAACACAAAAGCTGAGGCTGAAATTCATTTATTATTCCATTTCTATTAGGTTGTCGGTGTTGTTTACTGCAGACACCTATTCTTCAAAGCTATTCACTATTCTCTAATATTTATTTCGATTGGCCCATTTCAATCATTTAATGGTCTTTTATTTGCTATATTTGGTTTTTCTTGAGAAGTTTATGTTCAATATTTACGCTCAGAAATGTCAACACGGCATTGTAAGTTGGAGGCAAAATAGTTTCGTAAATAAAGACAAGAGTTTATTCAAATTTCGAAGAATTGCCTCCATCACCTCCAACTCTCAATATATTTTCATGCAACATTTGGTATATATGGGTGTCGCCAATTGTTTTTTGTAACATTTTCTATGGGACATGTACTTTATTTAGATTTTATAGCTTTATATCCACTACATACCTATATGTACATGTTTGTTTTGAAGTTATAAGAATATTTTTTAATGAAATCCATAAATAGAAAATTTTATATTATTTTATTTACAATATTTTATTAGTATATGAGTTGCATTTTATTAGAAACCATAAAATTTTATAGATTATTCTCGATTCGGGACATTCGATACTCATCACCGGCAAGCCTGTATGTGGCATTCCAGCTGCTAATCTTAAGTTTATCTATGCCACCTCAATTTTATGATATATTAACAATTACAGATAAACAAAACATTCATACACAGTTGTCAACAGCCTTTTAAATTGATGCCTGATTGTAACTATGGACTGCTTTTCCCGAAATAAGAAAAATATTACCAGAAATAAAAAACGAAAAAATTAACCTTAAATTAAAAAACAAATAAGTATTTAGGGTCGGGAGTGACGAAGTTTGAAAGAACTCAATTTCGATTACCTCAACGTACTACTGTGGGCAAAAAGTAAGGTGAATTTATTTGTCAAACTTCGCGGGATTAAAATTTCGCTCTAGTTATTTTTTTCATGAGTTGGCAGCACTGTTAATAACATCTGGGCCAACTTTCATGTGAATGTCATTATCAGTAATATATTTACGCTTGTGTTTACCAAACGACCACAGAGTGCATTTTTCGATTTTTACAATGTCTGATTTGATTGAGCAGAGAAGTGCCATCAAATTTTTTTTTCCGGAATGAAATTTCGGCTGCGGAAACGTTTAGCATGTTGCAGAAGGCATTTGGTGATTTGACCATGTCGCAGAAAAATGTTTATAAGTGGTACAAAGACTTCAAAGAGTGTCGAGAACGTGTTGATGACTTGGAGCGCTCCGGATGACCATCGACGTCATCAGATGACCAACACGTCAATAAAGTGAAGGAGTTAGAGCTCAAAAATCGTCGGTTGACTGTTAAAGACCTTACTGATATGATCGGAATATCAGAAGGATCTCTGAAAACCATTTTGAAAGACCATTTGGGCCTACGAAAAGTCAAATCTCGTTTGGTACCGAAAACTCCCAATTTCTTGGAAAAAAGTCGTCGCGTTGATGTGTGTGAAACAATGCTTTCAGACTATCAAGACAAGCTCAAATGCATCATTACGGGAGATGAGACTTGGATTTATGCTTACGACCCTGAAACAACCGACCAATCAAGCGAATATCGTGCTAAAGGCGAGGCCAGACCGAAAAGAGCACGTCAATGTCGTTCAAAAATAAAGGTCATGATGACAGTTTTTTTCGATTTTCGTGGTGTGGTGCACTACAAATTCCTTCCACCTGGCCAAACTGTTAATAAGGAATATTATTTGAGCGTTATGCGTCGTTTACGTGAAGCAGTTCGTCTAAAAAGACCAGAATTATGGGCCAACAACTCTTGGTTTTTGCATCACGATAATGCACCGTCTCACACTGCACTCGTTCTTTGTGACCATTTCGCCAAAAAATCCACGCATATCGTTTCGCAACCACCGTATTCGCCTGATTTGGCTCCGTGTGACTTCTGGCTATTCCCAAAACTCAAGAGACCACTCCGGGAGATAAACGCTGAATCGAAGAAGGTGCTGATGGCTATACCGGAAATGGACTATTTGGCATGTTTCGGGGATTGGAAAAATCGTTGGCATAAGTGTATTTCATCGAGAGGGGATTATGTTGAAGGGGATGAAAGTGATTTACAAGAATAAATAAAGATTTTTCATTTTACAACCAAATTCACCTTACTTTTAGCCCACAGTAGTACATAATTACATGTAAAACTATTGTAAGTACCATATTTTTATATATAAAATATGTATTAAAAGAATCAAAGTGCAAATGGTTAAGAAATAAACTATACACAGTTAATAAAATATTATTTTCAATACAAAAAGAAAATAATAAAAAAAATTGGTTCGAATTCAGTAAGTCTGTTGCAAGCTACAAAGTTTTAATACTGCAGTGCATAAGAATATATGTAGTAGGCCGGGTCGATTTGTGGGGAGGCAAAAAAATCGCCCACTGCTCTGTGAAAATCATATTCTAGGGATCAAAATAAGAAACTTTGCCGAAGGAACCATAGGAATACGATGATTTTCGACTACGTTACTAAAATGTAAAACCTATTTTAGGGTGCCTGCATATCCGAATTTAAGCTTTTTACTGAAACGTCTTTCTTAAGCAAATTAAGCTATGACTCAAATTTTAAAATAAGTCAAATTCAATATTCACTTAAAAGGCAGAATACTTTCCAATCAGAATATATGTATAATCTCTTATGGTGCGCGTGAAAATTTCCATTCAATTAAATATGCTCAAGTTAGGCAGCTCTACTTAAATTATACATCGTTCTATCTGTTGACGCATACAAATTGTGGCACGATTGCGTCAATAAGTTAATAAACACATTTTAAATATTTTAGCAGGCGTCACTGAGGAGCACCCAAGTTGAAGAAGTCTAAAGGCATACATTAAATACAAATAAAAGTATGTGTTTGTGAGGGTAACCACAAGTGAACCCTGCAGAGAAATCAGTTGATTATAAACTGGTGCTGTTTAAGTGAATTTCTATTATTGTTATAAATGCAGGCGGTCCTGGACTGATTCGCTATTATGGAGCTATCCACCAAGTGGAACACTAGTTTGGAATGTATTTCATAGATATGCTTGTGATTAAGAGGATAACTCCCCAAGAGCTTCATTCCCGAATTTTTATGAAAAAGAAGAAGAAGAAAGCAAAATCCACCCATTCGTTGAAACTCCCAATGTACGTTCTCCAATGTGGACGACTCAGTTTATTCCACAGCAATATTTGTTTATTTGTGGAATGTAGTCTATGAATATATAAATTATTCTTATAGACTAATTGCTAAATTGCTTTAGGAAAATTAATCCGAAGTAGGAAACAATAAATTCAAAAAGCCATTTTTGCTGTTTGAAAAGTCTATAATGCTAAAGCTTTGCATGCGATTCAAGTCCGTTAAAGTTCTTGTGAAAAGAGAATGCAACGCATATCTCGTTTTCATCGAGCCAAAATAAAAAGTTTTAAAGCGCTGTTAAACTTTTAATTGCGTTCAAGGGAGACCCAATAATAGTACCAAAAACCAAATATAATTACAGTACCTACCAGGACGATCAATAATGTGTGTGACTGACACATAGATGGCGGCACTAGTACTAAATCAATATTTTTTTCGAAAGTTGGCAACCCTTTTAGGTTTACTGTCAAAATCATATGTTAATCCGACCATTTGTTTACAAGTTACAGTGCTTTAAGTGACGCTACTTGTGAGTTTAAAAAAAAAAATGAATTCAAAGCAATTCCGAGTGCTGATTTATCATTGTTTTTTAATGAAAAAAAATACTGTTCAATGCCAGAAATGGCTTGAAAAACATTATTCGGACTCTGCTCCATCAAAAAGAAGCATTTGTTATTGGTACGCCGAATTCAAACGTGGTCGTACAGACACCGATGACATTCCATCTACTGGAAGGCCAAATGACGCTGTTATTCCGGAAAACGTTGAAAAAACACTGAAAATCATTATGTCCGACCGTAAAGTGAAAGTGAGGGAGATTGCTGACATTCTAAAGATATCAGCAGGCAGTGTACACACCGTAATACACAAACATTTGGGTATGAAAAAGGTGTTTTCCAAATGGGTGCCGCGTTTGCTTACACCGGAGCAAAAACAACAACGAATCGATGATTGAAAGAGCTGTTTGGACATGCTTACGCGCAATAAGTCGGAGTTTTTGCATCGGTACATCACAATGGATGAAACATGGATCCACCATTTCACTCCAGGGTCAAATCGGCAGTCTGCTGAGTGGCATGCAGCCGGTGAAAGCCGCCCAAAGCGACCAAAGACGCAGCAGTTGGCTGGCAAGATTAAGGCGTCTGTATTTTGGGATGCGCATAGAATAATATTCATCAACTATCTCCAGAAGGGGCAGACCATCAACAGCGACTATTATTTATTTATTTATTTATTTATTTATTTATTGTCTTTGAATGGATACATTCTTACAGACTATATTAAGCTAATGTACAATAGTTTATTAGTTACTAAGAAAAGAACGATTTAAGATGATTGACTAAGATGCCATACGGCCATGTAAAATCAGCACCAGAAGAATTGAAAAACATATTTAAATCTGCACATGCCCTAGGAATCGGAGCATTCATCCCATAGTTGGTTCTCGAGAAGCCAATTTTAAAGGTTTCGTACTGTCGGAGCCTCATATTGGGTATATTAAATTGAATTTTACTTAAGAGGGAAGGACAATCAATAGATCCAGAAATAATACGAATAATAAATGAGCACGATAGAATAGACCGTCTGCTATCAAGTGGTTTTAAGTCAATTAGTAAACATCGAGAGCGGTACGATGGTACAGGTTCAGAAAAGTTTAAAGATCGGAGCGCAAAACGAAGAAAGACTTTCTGCACTCTCTCAATCCGATTAGACAGACCTATTTGGTACGGTCTCCAAATAATAGCGGCATACTCTAATCTTGATCTAACAAAAGCACAATACAATGTTTTGAGAGTGTGTGGGTTGGTAAATGCAGAACAATTTCGGCGAACGAATGCTAGCATCGCATATGATCGTCTTATGACGTGGTTAACATGGCTGGTGAAATTCAGCTTAGAGTCGAAAATAACGCCTAAGTCTTTAATTTCCTCAACGGATTGCAAAGGTAAGCCAGCAATATTATACGAAGTATGCAAAGTGTTGTTTGATTTAGCATATTTTACGTGAAAGCATTTGCTAATATTTAGTGACAGATGGTTTAAATAGCACCAGTTCCGGACATTGTGCAAGTCGGTTTGCAACTTTTCAGAGTCCCTAACACTGTTAATCACCGCAAATATTTTAAGATCATCAGCATACAACAAGTGTTCTGCAAATGAAAAGCAAGAACCAATATCGTTAATAAAGAGTACAAAGAGGAGGGGTCCTAGAATACTTCCCTGTGGGACACCGGAGGATGCAATAAATGCACGGGATGTCGTATTATCGACGACTACAACGCAGTGTCTGTTGGACAAATATGATTTGATCCAAGACAAAAAAGTGGAGTGTATACCCAATTATATAGCGTTATTGGAGCGTTTGAAAGACGAAATCGCAAAGAAACGGCCTCGTATGGCGAAGAAAAAAGTGTTGTTCCACCAAGACAATGCACAGTGTCACAAATCAATGAAAACGATGGCAAAATTGAACGAATTGGGCTTCGAATTGCTTTCCCATCCACCGTATTCTCCAGATTTGGCTCCCAGCGACTACTGGCTCTTCGCAGACCTCAAAAAGATGCTCCGTGGTAGGAGATTTGGCAAAGAAAAATCGTTTTACAAAGGCGGTATTGAAAGATTGAAAAAGCGTTGGAATGATTTTATCTCCCTAAAAGGGGGCTATGTTGATGAATAAAAACGAATTTTGGCAAAAAAATGTGCTTTAATTAATTAGTCACACACATTATTGAACGAAGGTTATCTCTATCCTTATCTCCAGTGATTTTAAATTTGTAACAAACGTTTCAAAACGCCAAGATGGAAACTTGCATTGACTTGTGGACAATTCCCTTGAAGTCATAAAAACAAATGAGCATCGACTTGATTTTTGGCTTCTTCAAACGCGATTTTATGGGTGGCAGCTCGTCTGGGGCCTTCCATTCGGCCCTTTGACGCTTAGTTTCAGGTTCATGATGGAAACACCACGTTTCATCACCAGTTACAATTTTGTAAAGAAACTTGTCGTCTTTTCTCGCCTTGTCTTGATGTCTTTCGAATGTTGAGTTCTGTGCAATTTTTGGTTTTCAGTTCACTTGTGCGCAATGAAACGTGCACAGACCTTTCGCAAGCCCAAATGATCAGTTAAAATGCGACAAATCGATGTTTTGGAGATATTCAACTCCAATTCCATGAATTTCAACGATGATTCCGATGGAGTTTTCGGTAATTACTGATTTTTGGCGGGCGGTATGTTTATTGTCACTTATGCCCTCACAACCATCTCTGAATCGTGTAAACCACTCATGAACTCTGGCACAAGATAGACAATTATCGCTATAAACTTTTTTCGTCAATTCAAATGTTTCGGTAAACGTTTTACCGATTTTAAAAAAAATTTGATATTAGCACTTTGTTCGAGACTCCTTTTTGTACCGATGACTCAAACATACTGGCACATTCGACGCAATAACTTCGCTTTCACTGAACCGAATGTCACCAAGCCAGTCTTGTTTATTTTGGGCTTCACCTTGTACATATTTTACCATAGATAGGTGCTGGAAAAATAATAAGATGTTAGAAAAACAGAGCACTGTGAAATAACTTTTAGGTAGTCAGCATATAGAAGAAATTTGGCAAAAGCAAAGCAGCCACTCATATCATTTACGAACATAATGAAAAATAAAGAACCTTCCTTAAAGTGCCACAGAAGAAGCAATAAAATATAAGGAAGCCATGTGGCTTGCATTAACAACTTCACTACGATTAATTAAACAAGATTTTATCCATTCCAAAAAAGTGGAAAGAAAACATACGGTTGCAATATATGTAATATTGCAGCACAAAAATCTCTTGAGTAGTTCAGTTGGGGAAATTACAAAGTACTGGAAGTTGATGCATCGTAGCAATCTGTTTCTAAAGAACAAAAGCAGTAGTCTCTCTATCACATGAAGAATACGCTGTGACAGTATTTTTAAATGCGAAAAGTAGTTTAGCTATGCTAAGTCTCAATCCATCTGCTTCGCTAAATTTTATGTAAGGCAGGCTTCATTGATTATACACTGGATCGATAGCACGCTAAGCGAGAGAGGCCTCAACGTAGTTATAATTTTGCTTAACGAATTTCTGTTTCTTATTACCTCGAAAATCGTAGGATTGTTGACGCTTCGTCAAATATGGCAATTAGCGCATGCCTTGAGTTCTTATCCCTCTAAAACCGAACGTATTCACGAGTTAACATGAAATGAACAGGTTTTCCGATGCAAATTTTCCAAAAACAAAAATATCGCTGACCGATTAAAAAAGCCATCCACATAAAATTGTTCTCAGAAAATATAGAATCAGTGATTTATGTATTTAAAAATAGTAAAAGCTGAGTGAGACTGAACTAGGCATTTAAGCAACTGAGTATCGCGTTTTTACCTTCTCATCCGTCAATAGTGGTGAGCGAATTTCTGACTGTTTACCGTCTCCATTTATTTATTTCCGAAACTGCCTTTTGCGATGAAAGGGAAACGTCAAGAATCGGTTGAAGCTACCCAAGCCACTGTAATTGCCACCACGAATAATATTCATAAAAAACATACTATAAATATATAGTTCTTTTGATAGCTTGGAGCAGGACTTACATACTTTATAAAGGTCAGTTATTTTTTAATATAGGGTGTATTTAAAACGCTTTACAGCTAAAGCGTCTTGAAGTTTAGGACGTTTAATTGGCTGCTTATTATGGACAAGGCCGTATATCCCATAAATATAACTGGAATGAAACGAAGAAACTGAGTTCGACTTTGACTACAAATTGACTTCCTTAAGACAGAATTGACTGGGAATCTTCTAAGGGGGAGATATTTATGAACGTTTCTGAAATGAGCATTGCAAATCTCTTACATCTATGTATATGAGAAGACGTCGTAGAAATATGTATGGTTCCCGTGGTATAGTGAAGTTCCGGGAAATGATAAAGTAGAAGAGTGTGCGAGATAAGTCATCGAACAAGGCTTGGGTATAGCCTATGGATTTGCACAAGTGCACGAATCTGGGCACTTGCAGATATTATGCTTGCTTTGGCCAATACTTGATTAGCGAAAAACATGAACCGAACCGTATTTAACCTTTCTTACGAGGATACTAATGGAAATTGTGTCATATGATTAATTGAAGATAAAATACTGCTGAGGAAGGGGCGTAATATGTCCTATACTTCTTGTGCAAATTTCCGGTTTCTGGCAACCACTTTCTAAGCAGTTGTACAGTTGAGGCATGAGCTCGCCGATTGGGTTTTCCTAAGATAGGATGGTTCTAAACATCACAGTGGGTCTCTGTACACACCGAGTTAACATGGCATAATATTGGTCGAAACATAACTATTTTCAATATGCGAACAGATTTAGAAATAATCACTTTCGGTTATTGAGAGCAAAGATGTTCATATTTGAAAGTATCATTTCAAAAAATAGACTCTGATACTCTAAAATCAGCCAGGAGAAATTAAGTTAGATGGTGTTGGAAAATATACCTCGTCTACAGTGTAAACGATTCAATGATAACAGAAACTTCTCTCTCAGTCCTAGGTTAACGAAAAATTCAACCACTTTGGATGTTGGTAATAAAACATTGGCGTATAAATCATTGCGAATGAAAGATAAAAAACCTTTATTCCAGTTTTTATATCAGCGGTAGGAATTAAGTTCAGTATATTCATCCGTCCCCACAATTAACCCTTTCATGGATGCCAGATCCTAGCCCACATTTTTTTAAAGGTCTCAGTTAAGATATATTAGGTAAGTACGTTGTACAGAACTCAAAGGTTGTCACATCAAACCGTTAATCGGCTCGCAGCGGATTTGGAGGAATCAGTTGATTTGCTGACGGTTTGTTTACAACAGAGGTCAGCAAAACTGTTCAGTCTACGCTCTTTTTACTTCGTTGGCGTTTGAGAAACGACTGAGAAGAGCGTAAAACGCGTGTGAAATGAGCGGCCACAATTGTGCTGCCAAATCTCTTATGACGTAGCAGCCAAAGTTACTCTCACAATTTTGCTTCTGCTAACTAAATTTTGTTATCTATCATTTTTGGGTGTACGCTGTAAGTATGGGCACTCACCTAAAAACTGGTTTAATGTAAGTGTAGCTCCAATGTTTGAGAGATTCGAGATTTTATAAAGCAAGTCTGAGCATTAAGGAATACAACATTGTACTCTGTCATCATCGCCGGTAACGGTTACCAGCATTTACTCTTAATTACTCTCTGAACACGGCAGTGCACTTCGAATTTCCAGCAGGCAAGCCATGGGAGCTATATTCAATAAATACATATGTGTACATGTGTATGTATGTGTGTAAGAGCGACATATCAGACCAGCTAATATAATAGATACATTATAATGCCGTAACATCAGCAAATAGCAAGAAGTATTTATAAGAAAATTATACAACAACAATCCGATATCAAACGCACGTGCCATCAGTCAAAATATAATTGACGAATAAAATTACCCAAAACGAAGATGCGTACTAACAGATAGATGCACAGTTAGACACACGCATACATACATGTATATAATTGGTGTTGATACACCTACACATTCATATGTACGCACATAAATTTGCATCGAAAATGCCGTCTACTCGAAGTACAAACAAACTAATAGAGCTGATTGTGCAGTGAAGTGGGTGCAGCACTGCGAGGCATGTTGGTGCGATATGCTATGTAGCTATATACATGTGGTATGCTGTTGTATTTGCGACTTTTTTGTTATGTCTCTTCTGAAAATATTAGACTGTGCGGCATATGGCTGACAATTCGGTAGCCAGTTGATCGGCCCATAGGGGTGTTGAATTATTTTACAGGGCATGCCAAAGCTTAAAGGGAGGTATAATCCTCCTAATGGGGTAATATGCAAGAATGATAGAAAGAAGATTGCGCCCATCAGAGAGTACTTGACATCACGTTTTCTCAAGTTGTGCAGTATTGCCAACCATTTGCTCTTCGCAATAAATTTAGTGCTTTTTTATACCGAAAATGCGAACATTTTGAAGTTTCGTGTTTGTTTCTTTTTCTTAATTTAAAGCTACCGAAACTTTAAGTTAAAAAAAAACTGTATTATTATACAAAAGAAGGTGCTAATGAAAATTAGTGGGATCTTATAGAATTTGACATTTTGAAAGTGTGAATTTAATTTTTGCTCCTTTTAAGGGTATGCAAGAATATTAAATGTCCCTCTCTCAACTCTTCTTAAGATTGAAAACCTTTGACACATTTTAAAATGCGTTTGAATTTACTGAATGCAGATTAAAACTATAGAGGTGTAATCGTTTCTTCCGGCCATCAATCCTTAGTTGGACATAGGGCATCATGAGGTGTATTCATTGTAAAAATAAGCCACAAAATACCAGAAAATACTAAAGAAACCATACTGACGTTTTTACAAAAAGAGTACCTTATCTAGTTACATAACCTCAAATATAGCAAAAAAGTCGTTCCCTTAACAAAAGAGTCTCGCTTAACAAAAAAACCTCATAAATTAAATTGTACATAAGCATAACACATTTATTTAAAAAAACGCACATTTTAAAGATAATTTGTCACGCATACAAAGTTCTTTAAATGATTCAATAAAAATTTGTTGTGTTATTTTCTTTGAATGGGAATTTTAGTGCGTTTTTATATCCAAAGGTAGGCAATACTGCACTAGCGAGAGAGAGATTTGACTGCCGAAAGCAGAAGAACACCAACAACACGGGCAATGCCACCAGATGTTAAAAAAAGTAAAGCTAAATAAAACTAAGTGAATTATTGAACTAATTTAAAAAAACTGTATATTTTACAAAATTATAAACATTACTTTTAATTAGAACAGGCTAGAAAAATGTCATGAAGAAAGATCTAAAACTCCGAGACTAAATAACAAAAAAAAATGCTAAATCAAGTTACGAAAATGGTAATCTGGCCATACTGGAGCTAAAATCACGTAACTCGTTGTCAAATTCGCTGAGAGCAAAGTAACGGGACCACGATAGGCACCATCTCATTGTTCTTTCCATCATGGGTAATATGTATATACCATATATAACTGGTGGTTACGTCCTTTTTGAGCGTTTCGTTGAGCGTTTTTACCAAATAATAGGCAATGTATGGTGTTGATGCCGTCTCACGATGCATTTGCTGTTTACGGCGACCGCCATACCCAAAAGGTTGGGTGCGTGACTACCGTTCGAAAGAGCGTTGGTTCAAATATCCGTGAAATACCAAAATGAAGAAAAAATATCTGCCCTTATGAGTGGGAGTGGAATGTGGGGAGTTGTGAGACACCATGGTTTAAATCAATAAAAATGACTTATTTTAGTTGTTAGTTCTTTATTAAGATGAAAAATAAAAAAGAAAAGACTATTGTTATAAAAAAGTGTATAAAAAAAGTGTATATAAAAATGCAACTTGTATAATAACCAGTTCGTAAATTGGTATACTTTAGGTGCACAGCTCGATCGCATACATTGCAATGAATGGAGTTGTTTCTGCTTAACTTTTTCGGCATTGCACCTTTGCAGATGATGCAAGCATCTTCTTATGAAAGATGCGTTAGAACGTTGAAAAAAAACGATGTCTCACAACTCCCCACATTTGTTGTCTTACAACTCCTCAAATCTTTTTTTTTTATAAATGGCCGCGTAGTCATTAACACTTCGAACGTTCATGCCCAAGTGAATGTGTAAATTCAAAGCTAATAGGACAATTAATAATTTGTATATATTAGCATTTGCAATTTGCTTCAACAACTGATCGAATGTATGGCAAAACAAATGATGAAAAAAACTTACCGAGAAATTCCAAAACACAGTAACTGGAGAGACGCGTCGAATGCGTGTAAAAAGGAGTTTTTCCAAAGCAAAAGTCAATGTTTTTTGGCAAAATTCAATCAACATATACGTACATTAGGGGGAAAAAACAAAACAAAGTCTGTCTTATAAAATTTGCTCTTTGACGTTTACGTTAATTTCACGGTTAGAGAGAAATAGGTATTTGTCTTTTTCTAATCAATTATAAATGTTGCTGATGAAAGCGATAAGCTGAAAATTATAGAACTGCAGATAAGCCATCGATATCTGTTTGTGCATAATATTTCTGATATGTTACAGCTTTTCCTGCATCCATCTCAGATAAGAACAACGAGCCAAAAGATAGAAGGAAAAAAGATGCTGGAGTATTTACGTGTTTGTCATCGTCAGTAGCATAATTGGCGCTAAAAGCGATCACCGAATTCCAGATATTTATTTTTATAAGTTGGTATGTTGAATCTCGATTTGTTAGATGCAATGAAGGACCAAAATACTTCTTAATGTTGACCTCGGCAGCAGCTATAGTTTCAATTGAACGGCTGGACAAACGTCTACCGCGGTTTTAATGTCTTCTATCGAGACTGGCGGCTTAAATTCGTATTTGATATATTTCTTGTTTTGTGCTCTGTGTGACGATTTCAGTCATACAAATTATCCATAAGGATGCGAAACTGCAAATTTTCTTTCCGGATTTAATTTTTTATACAGCTCTCGAGCGAAATGGAAATAATTTATTTTAATTTAAATTCTAAATAACCTCCACACCTATACTACGTTTTCTTCGTCACTGGCATATAAGGGAGGTACTTTGGTCAGATTTTATTAAAAATTTAAATATGTTAAAGAGTATTTACCTTTATTTAATATATTCGCATACATAAGTTGAAAAATACATATATTCAAAATATATTTATATGTATGTATGCATGTGGAATTATTATTATTTTTTCACGCGCACTGGCGTTAATTAACTACGTGAATTTACTTGGTGAAGCAGGGTGTGCAATTATTGTTTATTTATTTATTTTTTTTACTGTGGATGCTGGAGTGAGTGGAGATGCAGCCAAGGTTTGTTGTTGTTGATAACAAGCCTTGTTATTGTAGTTCTTTCAATTGCTATTGATGGCACTGCTGAAGTGGTGCTGTCGTCGACGCGGGAGGCGGTTTTGCTTTCGCACATACACATGAACATGTAAACACTCATACATACATACGCATCACCCTATACACAATACGAATGTGTGCATGTATATTAATGTATGCTATTGGTTGTGTGCAATCGTGACAGTCCCTATGCATGTATGTACGTGTATGCAAAACAACATAATTTCGCTTTGAGGCGTTGAGTTGATGAAGTAGCGACGGGAAGCGACACGTTGCGGTTAGCTGGTTATCGAGCTGCCTTTGCTGCCGTGCTGTGGGCGAAATATTCAATATTAAAGAAACTAAGGAAACATCAATAATGTGAAGGCTAATGCTGAAACTGAAACTGAGGACAAAATAACAATTAAGTAATAAATTTGCTGAAGATTTATTACACGGTCATATATCACACTCACAAACTATGCCTCCAAGCAGGCTATAAGTAAGGGTGTGTATGTGTAAACGCAAAACTTACCTTCCGTCGCTTTGCTATTCGAACGACGACATGTAGGGATATCAATTGTTGATCATCAACATTTTCGGCTATAAATTAATCAGTGCCTAAATGTCAGTGTTGATCACTAGGAATCAACCCAGATCAGCGTCTTGTGATCCCTGCTCAACTACTACAAATCGAGAAACAAAGTCATAAGTAGTTAAAGGGCATTTTGAGGTCTCAAATACAATTAGCAGGGCTATTGTATATTATGTATTACCTATGAATGTAGAATCTATCCTGCCTGTAATCCATGTATTTGATGTCCATTGAATATTTTTTTCCAATTTTCTTATTCACGAACATTCACGAAGAAGGCATTCATGCCAGATTGTCTCATCCCACGTTTTCGTAGGAAATAACCCTTGTGAATTTAGATCATAAAATGTTTTCCTTGCGCTCAAACTTTGAGAGTTTATAGCGGCGTTTTTATTAAAATTTATTATAATATTCAGTGCACTTCGTGACTGACCTTTAGGAAAACCATGTTGAATTATGATGACTTCGTAAAAAAGCCTAATTTCAATGAAAAACCATTTAATTATGGGTTTGTTCGCCGCATTTCATAATTAGAGCAATATTGCCACCCTGCTACTTTTTTGATGGCTTGCTACTGAAACTTAGCTGATTAGCTACCGCAATAGTGTAGAAATTAGTTTGCGCCGAGTGTGTTGCTTGATAACATGGAAACTTGGACCAGTCTCAACTCATTTGAACTTAATTTTACGCTAAAATCAATAAGTCAACAATAATGAACTTCAAAATAGTATTTATTAAATAAAAATTCACTTTTGTCCTTTCACTTGAACTCTGAAAACTTTTATATTTACATATTGCGCTTGATAAGTTAGTGATGACCTTCAGATTGTCAACATTTTGCTAAGATAACAAATGACATTGGCATTGTGCAGAAATTTTGTGACAGAACGAGGTGCTATGTCATAGAAAGAGCACTGCCACAATTATTACAACGCGAACTTTTAAAAGATGTGCAAAATGGCAAAAGGCATAATTTAGAAAAAATTAAAGAAATATTTTACAATTTGAAACTTGAAAGATATTTCATATAAAACATATAAAAATATATTAGAGATTAACTGTTTAATATTAAGGTGCCCTCCTCTTAAGTGCAGCATTTCCATACCAATATTTAAATTTCTTGTTATAGATTTTGCATTTCGGTGCTTGATTTATTATAAAATTATGTTCGACACAAGCTCTGCCCCTGGCCCCTTTTTCCGACAACAATTCCTAAAGCCCTCTTGTGGAGTCTTCATTCGCTGGTGCAATATTTATTCTTATGGGATATATTTGCCTGGAGGTACATATGACGTAATGAGCATACACATGTCTATTTATAAGTAGGTAAATAAAATGGTAATTTAAGTATTCAATCAGTACTATAATGACCTTAGCATCAAGAGATATCTAACGACTTATGGCTTGTTAACATGATGAAAGACAATTTGGTGGCATTCAAACAAGAAAATACATTAAACATTAGAATATTACAGACCCTCATTTAAATATACAAAGCATAAAACATTACACGCATTGCAGCTATTGTTTTAAAGTTAATAAAGTTCTATGCCAACATTTGTCTCTGTTAAGTTTAGTACTTTAAATGTCTGAGACTAACTCACATTTATGGTCGGACTACTTGCAAGGAGCGTAGACAGCACCAATTATTGCATTTTAGCTCATTAAATTTTACAACAGTTTGTGGGCAGGTGTATTTTATTGAAACCATACACATACTCACAGTCCTTGCCTTTGATAGAAAGAAAGACAACATGAACAATAGTTTTTTGTCTCGTTTTAATAAAACACAGCCTTCCAATTTAATGTCTGTACAGCGAATGAGAGAATGTTGATTTACCATAGAATTATTGTTAGATAGATGTTATAGATAGTTCATTTAATAAAAATGTTAATAGAATAATATAGAAATAGTACGAGGGCTGGTCAAGAGTACAATTTCCCTAAAATACCTCCGAATCGCGGACTGTAGGTGGAAAGTCCAGACGAAATGCAAAATTAGCAGAACGTTATGGCTTACCTACAACGTCAAGCAATCGTCGGGATTAATAAGAATGAAACGACGGGACGCCTGGAGACTAACGGCAGTCATAACTGGCTTTTGGTCTATCGGAGAACAAGCAGCCAAAATGGGTATCCCTCACAATACATACTGTCACAGTTGCAAACAACCGGAGAAAAAGGAGACAATCTTCCATTTCCTCTGTGAATGCCCTGCCCTATGGAAGGACAGAATGTTAACCCTGGGCCAACCGCTGTTAGAGAATCTCGAACAACTGTCTGGCTTAGACGTCAACAACCTAATAAGGTTCCTTAACCGCACAGACTGGATATAGTTATGCTGTAAATAACCGTTAAACAAGTTGCTAACGAGGATGTGGCAACAAAATGGTGCGGAAGCGCTAGTTGGATTCTGGAAGAATCACCACTTTAACCAACCAACCAACCAACGAGGGCTGCCTTTTACATTTTGCGCCCAATAATGAAAACACAGTAAAATAATAATGAAAACGGCTTCATTGTTTTCCAAAACATTCGCCTAGCAGGTCATACAATTCGGTATTCCTTTAAATCCGTTTTAAAAGCACTTTTGCCACTCAGAAGTGGATACCTTAAAGCGAGCTGTTTAATAGCTTCGATGACCTCTCAATTTTTATGTTTGTGAACAAATATGTGGAATATCTGTCACAGTCGATTGCTGTTTTATTTCTGATCATATGCATAGAACAAAGATTCGTCACTTGTTACGATATCATAGACGTGCTTTGAACCACCTCGACAGAATGTTTTTAAATTTCTTTACACCAATCGACATGAGTCTTTTTCGGGCAAATTCAATATTGAATGTATGTTAGTCACACTAATGGCCAGGCCAATTCGTTTAAAGATTGTCGCCCTCAAATGGTCTACGGCTGTATAGAGCAGGACAGGGGCACAATAAGTGCGGAATTGTTTCTTCCCCTTCCACTGGGTGAGCATGCCGATTAGGTAATGCCCCCCGTTATAACTGAAATCAGTGTGCTAAGACTGTGCTTATCTCGTCTTAGTAAATGTTCCGTGCGTTTAGCATTGAGAGTCGGCCACAGCTGTCGATCGATTTTGTAAGTGGCTTCATAACGCCATGTTTCATTCGCTGCTCTTACAACTTCCTCATATAAGCAGCTTAGATGTTTACAGGGGTATACCTATATCATTGTCTATGTATTAATCGACCAATTTGATGCCGAGTTTTGCTAGTTCATCGGCTCTGCAGTTACACTGTCATAATTACCAGAAACCCATGCTACCTTTAGGTGAAATGACTCAGCCATTTCGTTAAGAGATGTGCGGCATTTCAAGGCCACCTTGGAAGCTATCGACTGCTTTGTGAGAGATGTCAACGCAGTCTGTTTCTCAGTGAAAATTTAGATACCATATCCAGATATCGCATCACACTTTACCAGGGTCGCGGCTTTCATTATTGCCATCAGAAGTCGGGGAACTGAAAACGAATATACACCTCCCAAGAATATACACCTCCGCCCTGCTCTTGAGCTTTGAGCCATCTGTGTATACAAGGATGGATGCGCCCTGTGTTACCTCGTACCGTTCCACTCTTAACTCGAGGGTAGGAGGGTTGTGAACGTTGTAATGCCAAGTATAGGCGGGACTGCTTAGTCCATGTGTCCGGGAAGCTCCAACATGCCGTCCAGTATTTTAAATGATAGATCAAATGCTAAAAGGCCAATAAAATGTACATAAAAAAACTTGGGACCAGCATTATTATGTGAAACTATTTTATCCGCCGCCGTGGCTGAATGGGTTGGTGCGTGACTACCTCTCTCGGTGAAAGATTAAAAATTAAGAAAAAGTTTTTTCTAATAGCGGTCGCCCATCGGCAGGCAATGGCAAACCTCCGAGTGTATTTCTGCCATGAAAAAGCTCCTCACAAAAAATATCTGCCGTTCGGAGTCGGCTTAAAACCTGTAGGTCTCTCCACTTGTGGAACAACATCAAGACGCGCACCACAAATAGGAGGAGGAGCTCGGCCAAACACCCAAAAAGGGTGTACGCGCCAATTATATTGAGATTTTTCAACCAAAAACTTGAAGCAGTTATTTTTATTATAAAAGAACCGAAGAATTTACGTTTTCAGGTGATCCGAAAATCGATCAGACGTAAATCGGTTGACGATGATTTCTTTTTTACATGGAATTTACAAGGATTTTACTTTCTTTTTTTACAAGGATTTCACATGGATCCTTATGAACTATCAAATATTGATCAATAAATAATAAATAATGGTGAAACTGTCTCCATAACCAATTCAATGCTGTTCGAGCAAGTGCCTCCAAGCGCTTAAGTATTAGTTTTATACGAGTATCACTCCAGTAATCACGTCTTTATTATCGTTCAGATAAACCGAACTGTTGTAGGAAATTTGCAACACCACCAACTGTGGCACTTCACAGTGGTAAAATATTGTTTATGGGCAGGCAGCTCAAAGCATGATCGTCCGACGATGTTGTAACCATTTAATATCACTTACACATACATGCATACAAGTACATATGACGCCGACACCTCAGTGATGCGCATGTTCCAAGTGGCGTGAGCAGACCCGCGAGTGTGCGCTAGTATGAGCGTGAGCGCTGCGCACGCCAGAGCAGTGAGGCACGCGTACGACATACTGCCGCTTTATCAACAGTTCGGCGTGCTGCAGCAACACTTCAGCAACAATTTGTGAAGCGGAAAAAAGGTGAAGATAGCAACGCCAAGCTGTTGTCGGCCGCGTAAATGTCTTTCAAGCGCCTTCTTGTGGCCAACTCCAACGCCAACTATGTGCATAAATACTCGTACTCGTGCATAGTACGCAAGCAAGTATGGCGCGATCATATCTTGAAATCTACTCCTACCAACACAGTAAGCAATGAGCAACTGTTGCCGCATTGCTATGTTGAGCGTAGCGACAGCTGGTATTGCTGTTGCATCGTAACTAAGACGTGCTATACAACTACCTGGCTGTGATGCTGTGATTGCCGTCTATGATATGGTTTTTGTTGTTGATGTAGCTGTTAATGTTTAATGTTGCTGCAGTAATCGACCTCTGCTTGCCTGGGCTTGTTTTTGTAGGGTTTCTGGTTTAGCAGCTGCTGTCTTGGTTTCGGTATAAATTTCCAGATCTTTTGTTTGTTACGACCTTCGATAGCAGCAAGCGGTTACTCTCTTAGATTCAGTGCTGAAGATGCAGCAGTAAGTTGTCGCGCAACAGGCTGATGAATTCCTTGATGAGTTTTTGCCTCATTGAGTAAAATTAAAATTAATTCAACAGTTTAAAATTGTTACGTGATTGGCATTTGTTGCTGCGCCACTAGCATTGCTCACCAGTTGCAAGTTTGTGCTTAGATTCCATTGCAACTCAGATTCTTTCAAGGCAGAGCGGAATTCTTAGGCATCGTGCCCTTTTTTATTTGCTGGAGTTGCCATTGATACACAAATTTTTTAATAATTGCAGGTACCCGTTGCTAGCATTTTATTGCATTGCACCTGATCCTCTTTTTACGCGGTTTGAAAGCCTCTCCTAATTTCTTTGGTCTTTTGTAATTTTCTATCACTTAAAGCAAATTTGGCGGCGTAGGCGAATGAGTTGGTGCGTGACTACCATTCGAAATTTAGAGAGACTGGTTCGAATTTCGGTGAAAGACCAAAATGAAGAAAACGTTTTTTCTAATAGCAGTCGCCCCTCGGCAGGCAGTGGCAAACTTCCCAGTATATTTCTACCATGAAAAAGCTCCTCACAAAAAATATCTTCCGTTCGCAGTCGGCTTGAAACTGGAGGTCCCTGCATTTGTAGAACAACACCAAGACGCACGCCACAAATAGGAGGAGTAGCTCGGCGAAACACCCAAAAAGGGTGTACGCACCAATTATATATATATATATATATTTTTATGTATATTTTTGGTTTTGCTTTGTTTTGACTGGATAGTAGTGCACCGCGACCTCTGGTGTGGTCTATTATGAGGCTTATTAGGCCCCGGCGCTTCACTGTCCAATTCGCAAAAACGGCAAACGCTTATTTCTAGAACTTTCCTAAAATGATAACAAAGACTAGACTATAAAGTCTCATATAGAATCCAGTGTGAGTTAGTAAGCTCTTTATAAGCAGAATTATTTGATGCTTTTCTAGAGAGAAGAATAACGTGTTTTGCCTGCCCTTGTCCTTGACTTTCCAACCAATCCCTCATGAATTCTGTGTCTTCCCAGTTTTTGACAATTTCCTTTATTCGGACTATCGCCTAAATTCGCGGAGCAGTTCGACTGTTCGTTGCCGCCATGCTTTTCATGTCTATGGTATCCAGCCCTACAAGATGGTGAACATGCTTCCAAGGTATTGAGGATAGTGAAACATTCCACAACCAGTTTAGAGTTATTCTGTGGGAGTGCAGTGCAAATAAAACATATAAAGCTGCCTGGATGCTTGAAAAAATGTGCACGAACTTCAAAGTTGTACTTTTTCGAAGGCATAAACAAGGATTAAGAACTTCATGGTACTAGAAGATTTTTTAGATCAATATCCCTATACTGAGCGCTTGATTGCACAATGCGTTTAAGAACTATTGTAAGCTACTGGAATTTATTGAGCAGTTTCGCCCAATTATTTGCTTCTTATTTAATTTTAATATTTTTCTTTTTGAGATCTAGTTCATTCTTCTACAAAAACCATATAAATCCAAGTTTCAAACTTTGTGCAAATTAAAAAAAATCAACCAATTTGTATCTAAGTTTCACAGCTTTTAATCAAAACTTTTAGGAAAACTCCGTATTTTCCTGTTTATAACCCACTGAATTTTGAAACAATAAAGTGCAAGTTCCTCTCGATTTTTTCTAATTTTTTTCTTTTACTTCGTGTGCATTTTTTCATGTAACAACTGCTCGATACTTTTTATTTTATTGTGCAAATTATGAGCCCAGGAAAAGAAATTCGAGGCAAGCAATTTTTTGCAAAATTGGTGGCAACGCGCCTACTTTAATCCGTCCATCTGCACCGACCGATTACCATCAGAAACTTTCATCGGCTATGAGTTTGTTGGATTCCAAAAATGAACAGCTAGCCCAGATTGAATTTTACCAAACAACAGACTGAGTTTAACTCTTCTTTATTTGTTTTTGCTTCGCATACGAATCAGAGATGCCATTTATGGCTACAATTACCTTGATTTGGCACTTATTTATTTTTTATGCTAATTACGTTCTATTCTCCGGCATACAATTTTTTGGTTTTAAAATCCAACAAATGGGAAAATACGACAAAGACAATTAGATATATATCATTCAATCAAGATGAATTCATTCAAGATAGTAAAACACCAAATTGCAAAAACATAATGCACGCAGTTGTTGTTACTCTAGTACTACCACCTCTTACAGATTCGCCTTGGTTACAATTTTCAATTTACCACGTCTTTTCAAATTACCAAACTGTAACTTTAGAAAAAAATTCTGCGAATTAGAGGTTTCCTTTAAAATCTTTCGTTTTGAGCGCGAATTTTTTTAACAGTAGTTTTTTAGAAACTCTACACGAGAATTTGTTGGTCCAGTTAATAGGGCGAAAATCAGGTGTACTTGTATGTTTTCTATTGGTGTATACTTGCCGAGTGTGTTTTGGCATATCGTACATGCTTTATGCTTTAAATACTGGTAAGTTTTAGGACCCCAATTGAAAGTGGACAGGAAAACACCGAGTGTATAACTGTAAATCATTACGTTTTCTTTTTTTCTTCATCTCCTGATTGATATTATTATTATTATCCCACGCCACTCTCCCGCACAGTGCAGGGTCCATTTTCACCAAGTCGCATGCCAGTTTTGTGTTTAGTGTTTTTTTTTCAATTTTGTTTTTTTATATACAACTAAAAATTTTAACTATTTTATTTTTTGCATAACTCACTTCTATTTTTATTTATTTTTTATTATATTCTGATTTTTTAATTATGTGATGAATACTAGGGTAAATTTCTAAATGTTTCAGATCGGGCGGAAATGTTTTGTGTAGTATACTATTGGCTGATATAATCACAATTGTTCGAACACTTTTTTGATTCCATGAGTACGCAATGTAGTTTCTATTTCTATTTCTTTCTCTATTTTTCCGTACACAAGAATTTCCTCAGTATTTTTTTTAACATTCAGGTTGCTGATTTCAATGAAGAAGGTGGTTTTATTATTTTGTTAATAAGTGTTATATCTGATCTGCTGTTAATTATGGGTTTTTCTGTATGTATTGCTATGCCATAGTATAGTGTGTATATTTCATTTTCTTTTATAATGCAGGGTTGTATTTATAAAATGGTTCCTCGTTTTTCACCAGTTGTAGTTTGCTTGCTATTTCTTGGGGTAGTTATTATTATTTCTCCCTCGACTCGTGTTAAATTAAGTTTTTTTGCCCCTTAAACAAGATAACAAACGTTATTAAATTTCGAGGAATTTTTTCTATGGAAAACATTTGGCAAATTACTATTCAAGATTCTGCAAAATTTAGTTTAGGATGATTTGGAGTATATAAATTTGGCCTCTTGTCGCACACAGCAGAATTGTTGGGAGAAATTTATCATAAACCGGAACTGGTCACACGAGTTTCCGTGTTGGACGAAGTTAATTTAATTTAAGAAAGCAAAACGACCGTGTAGTCCGATGGGTTGAAGTGATTACCATTCGCAAGCGCACGGGCTCCTTATCCAGTGCTGGCACGAAACATCAAATAATAGAAAAAGTTTTTTCTAATAACGGTTGCCCTTCGGCAGGCAATCACAAACCTCCGAGTGTACTTCTGTCCTGAAAAAGTTGCCCATAAAAAGCGTCTGTCGTTCGGAGTTGGGACAAAATTGTTGGTCGCCTCATTTGTTCAAAAATATCAAAACGGACACCACAAATGGGTGGAGGAACTCGCTCAAATACCCAACAAAGGGCGTAAGATCCAGTTATATATATACAGGGTGCATACTGCCTTTTAGCACATGCATATATTGGACTATAACTTCCCGAAAACATAATTTTTCTTTTTGCCCTTTTTCAGATAAGACGTGAAGGATTACTACTTATCCTAAGAAATGAAGAGACATTCTGTTATTGTCGCTATATGTGCAAATCAAACTGATTAGAAATTTTTAATTCGTAAGTGCGATTGTTCATTCGTTCATTAGATTCGCCGTGAATTGGAGGCATCAGGCAGTGATGCGGAAGCTGATGCAAAACGAAAAAAATACGGGGAACGTTCTGACGCTGTCCGATCTGCAAAATGTATTCAACAGGTACAAGTCATCATTGACGAGGACCCTTCAAAATCAATAAGGGCTTTCAGGAGGGGAGATCTCCGTATATATCCTATGTAATGCGCAGAATACAGTTTATGCCGGAGCAAACACGAGAACAGCGAGCTACCCGATCAAAACGCCTTCTAAACAAAATTAAATACCCTGAAGCGCTTGAAATGTTATGGTTTTTTTCTGACGAAATGTTGACCAAGACCAGAAGACCAACCGCAGGAATGGCATGGCTATGTTCCAATTCTACAGAGGTTCCTGTTGTCATCCAAAGGCAGTTTCCGGCCGCTGTTATGGTTTTAGGTGTTGTGAGTAACATAGGACGTGCAACCACACTTTTTTACTCAAGAATTTTGAGTAAATTCCGCTGCAAATATCGAGGTTCTAGAGCCAATAGTGAAATCCTGGATTGATAGTGTATGCGGTAACAGCCCATACATCACACAAAGCGAAGGCCACACGGGATTGGGTTGATGGAAATTTCCATGACCATATAACACCGAATTTATGGCCTCCTAATTCCCCAGACCTTAATCGTCTGGATTACTGCATATGGGGCAGTAAGCATCCTCATTAATACCGTTATGCTTAATGTGAATAAGGAGCATTTAATTCAGGCATGTAATCTTTTCCGGAGTCGAATCCAGGAGGTTTAAAATAAGAACTAATTAATTATTCTCAAGTCATTCTCAAATACTTATTTTTCGAACTTAATTATCGATTCTAAGCACCAGTAGTTCTTATGACGATTAGTTTATATACAAAGTAATACAAATTTTTAACGTCCTCATTACTTTTCTACGTTTTTACTGTCATTCCAAGTAGTGTATTGTTTTTTACCGCCAGAACTTTTCAGTGACCAAATGGAAAACTTTCGGAATATAATATTTCTTTCTGGCACTCTTTAGCACTTTTGCGACTACAGGCTGGTGGCTAATCGATGACTCAAATTTTTATATGGACGGCCGGTCAAATAAATCCTATCGTTTTGGGAGTCTATGAATTGCTCAATTTGAAAAATTTTCTCGTCAGAAACCACAATGCTCGGAAATTTATTGCTTTCGGCCAACCGAAACAACTCCTTCGACCACTCAAGTCTGACATGTTATTGCTTTGGTGTGAGATCATGATGACCATCTCCATAATGTTTCATTGTTACCTTTATTTACTTTAAGGTGCTCGAGCTCACGAACAATCGCTGGTTGTGATTTTCCAGCCAAATATAATGCAATTAGACTATTAGTTTTAACCCTAGAGAGATAACCCTATTGGAAGTTACGGAGAAGATAACCATACGTCTGTGGGACGTATCATAGTTTTTCTTTATGGTGACAATATTTTTGGAAATATTTTTTACCTTTTTGTACTGCCGTTGGTTCTTTATATACTTCCTTATTTTTTAAATGCATTTTTGGAGAAACTTTTTTTTATTATGTGAGAAAAAATCACATTTTCAGTATTCTTATAAAATAAACAAAAAAAAAAACAAGTATTTTGTAAAAGGAACTGCCGTTTTGTTTAAAACTAAAATGAACACATTTCTTTCGCTTTTTAAGCTTATTTAGATATGACATTTATGATAAATGAAAAAAAATATTAAGTATGGTCAAATCAGGTACAAGTTTTGCACACTTAATTTTTATGTTCCCCGCATATAGGCTTAGTACATTTTACTCACACCATTTTAGACATACGCCTTATTTTTCAGGGGCAATAGGAACAGTATCTTTATTTTCTTTGGTTCAGGTTCTTCTCTGCCTCCCTTATTGTCTCTTTCAACCTGTTGAGGCAATGCATTTTTTATATTTCGTTTCAAAGCGTTACTCAAACTAGGGGCCTCTAAGCGCCTTTCCATCCATGGCGATGTCAACGAACTGGATAAAGTTTTCATAAAGTTTCTTCGACCAGACGGTTTTTGGTTTTGAGACTGCAGGTTGTGGCAATAAATAACGTATGAATTTACAAAAGCTATGTTGAGCAGTCCGTAAAATATTGCCATAGGCCAACGGTTAGTTTTCCTTGAGCACAACATTATTGAACACATTTGGTCGAACGTGTCGACTCCTCCTTTTGTTTGGTTATAATACAAAATCATGTCTGGCTTACCACTACTTTCATCGATACTGCCTTTTTCGTTGCAGGATGAGAGCATGAATACCATTTTAGAAGGCTTTGTTTTGTAGGACAAAAGCGTTAAAGGCCCATCATAACAAAATCTGGCACTTCCAACCTCTCGCGATCGTGAATTTTTCATTAATTCCGGAATTTCACGTTTATTGGGCCTTATAGTTCTCACCAAAGTCAATTTGTACGGCTCTTTTAACAAGTTCTTTGCCAGTGAAACTGACGTAAACCAGTTGTCACAAGTAATATTGCGAAAAGTCCCATGTATTGGTTTGGATAATTCCTTCAGGTAATATTCCCCCAAAGGGACGTTGTTAGTATTAGTCGAATTGCCTAGGTATGGAATGGCATTGAACATATATTTTGTGGCACTGTCGCAAATCATTACAATTTTGATCCCATATTTATTTGGTTTATTGGGAATGTACATCTTAAATGGACATCGGCCACGAAAACCCAGCAACTGTTCGTCAATTGTGGTATGCGACCCCGGTGTGTAACTGGTTTGGCATTGTTCAATGAACATATCCCACACTTTTCTGACAGGCAAAACCCGGTCATTAGGTTGAAGAGAAGGTCGCAATGCACATTTGTCAATTTTACAATTTCCAGAATAATATCGTCGGTAAAAAAATGCATTGAACCAGAAAAGGGGCTCTGCCAACGTTTTTACCTTTCGACGTTGTCCAGCAGTACTTACTCTTGCTTCTAATAGTAGGTTCAGAAAACGTAAGAATACGGCTATCTGAAGAAGAAACACAATTGGAAGATCCTGTAACTTGGTCCTCCAATAAAGCTGTGTTGATATCACGATCTTCACTGGCGATTTCCTCATCTTCGGCATCGCTCTGAACATCATCTTCAAATAATTCTTTTTCTGTTTCACTGTTATCAGATGATTCCGGATCGTCCGATAAGCCTTGCAAATACGTACTTAGTTCAGTATCATTTAAGCATCCATTTCGGGCCATTGTTCTTGGTTTAACTGATGAAAAAACAAAATCACGATCAAAACAAATTTATTTAAATTGAGTGTAAAAGTCACACAAAAGCTAACCATACGTCTCAAAACTCAAAAAGCTACTGTAGACGACTGAGAATAATAAAAACAGCAGCAACGTGGTACTAAAACATTCGAGAGAGGGAGAGCGAAAAATTAAAAAGGCATACGTCTCTCAGACGTAGGTTATCTCTCTAGGGCTAAAATCCATTACTGATTTTCTTTTTTGGCGTTTACTTTCGGCAAAAAATACTTTGGACTGTCATTAAGCCAACGCACAGACAGCTGATGCAGGGGCGAGCGGTCTGAAGTTGGTTACACTTCGAGTACCGAACCCCGTATATAATTTTGAGCTTATTTTTATTTATATTAAATTAAGAATAGAAAATTTCAAAATACCTATGAGGTTGTTTGAGGCTCATCGTGTGAAGGTACGATTTAAAATATCAAAGATTTTCTTGTTGTGCATCTATATCTTTATCTCGTTGTTGTTGTGTATTTCCTGGAAATAATTTAATGTATTTGATTGACCATTGGCAACCCCTTAACAAGCAATTATGAAATGTAAATATCATTCATACTCGAAAGAAGCGCAAAGTGATTGAAAAGCGAGAGAGCGAAGCCGCACTTCAACATCCTCCAAGTCATCCTATTGAATGCCATTTTGCTATTGCGAAGTAAAAATGACAAGCGTGTTTTATAGCTAGGCAGCGCCACATCAATAACCACAAGGATAAATTGCCAAGAAAAAAGTTATTGAAAATTAAATAAAAATCAAAGAAAATAACTTTAGCTACACAATGCAAGCAAAGGTATCTGACTGAGAAGGGAAGAAATAGGAAAAGAGCTTTACTTCAACATCAAGAGACACTTTGTGGTGAGTGAATGTTAATGCTAAAATTTTCGTATTACTTTTCTGTATACGTTCATACAAATAATGCTTTGCACTTTTTGTTATTGGTATTTGAGTTTACCTTCTTGCTTCCTATGCTCTGGTGCACATATGTGCTTGCAGCATCCCTGCAGGTAATCTGCGCGTAACAGGCGCAGGTCTTACAAACATGAAACCATATCTCTTTGCTTTAGTCTTAAATTTGAGGTCAGTTAAGGTATCTGGTAAGTGCCAGTTGGCTAATCATGAAATTAGAGATTGAGTTTACTAATCAAAAACTATTTCGATTCTCTTAACATCTTTTTTCGATAATTTTCCAGACAGATTCGCAAATAACCAAATTTAAACACAAAATGTGTTAATCAGAAGTAGCTCTATTACCAAATTATTACTTTTTACCAGTTCAAAATTTTCTCTTTGGGATTTGTTGACTCGTCGCAATAACACTATTCGGGTACCTGTTTGCCTTAAATTCGCTTTGTTTTTTGTTTCTTTTTTTTTTTGGTTTTTTTATTATGTCTTGTTATGAAAGGTTTTTTTCGCTGAATTGTTTTCCAGATCAAAAAGCAGCTGTTGCACCGATCGGCCAGAAATTTACTTCAAGAGACGTTGAATCGCATACTTAAGCAACGCCGGTAACACTGGTATACAAAATGTACAAAATTATTATTTAAACCTTTTTAAATGCAAAAGCGTATTCTGATACTACATTAATTTTTCTTACTTAAAATTTTTACTTGTTTTGTAATTAAACAAAATATCAACTTATTCTTGAAATCCTTAAAATCCTGTAAATTTAAAGCTTGACTGACCGTGCGTTGTTTTTTAAGCTCCATTGTAAATCGTTGAGTTGCACCTCTATCGAATATTTATTTTTCCAAATAACAACAAAGTAAAACAAAATCCTCTTAGGCTGCGTTTATAGACTAAATAAGTATGTAAATTATGTTGACGTTGTTGAGTACTTGGGAGAGCTTACCTTGTCGTTTACTAACATCGTAATAGCCGGTAATTTTAATTCCGATCTCCTTAGTGACGTCACTTTTCCATGGGCTATGAGGAATTTGGAGCTAACGGGTGATTTTTTAGCATTATCTTTTTAAACAGTTGGTTTAAACAGCTGACGCACGTTTCGTGTTTTGTTTCACTGTCAAACATCTTCAGTTTGGTCTATAGTTTAACCATGAATCGTCTTACAAACGAACAACGCTTGCAAATCATTGAATTTTATTATAAAAAAAAAAGCGTGTTCTGTTACGAAAGTTTATCGCGCGCTTCTTCCATTTGATGGACAATTTAATCGACCCATTGAAGCGGCTATTCGAGCTATTGTGACTAAATTTAGAACCAAATTTACATGATTGGACATCAAACCACCAACACGCTTACGTAGAGTGCGAACTGAAGAAAATATCGCAGCTGTATCGGCTAGTGTTAATGATGACCATCAATTATAATTGATAATTATCGATTCGTCGCCGTTCGCAGCAATTGGGCCTCTGTTACTCAACGACGTGGAAAATTTTGCTAAAGGATTTAGGTGTGAAGCCTTTCAAAATAAAGCTGGTGCAATAATTGAAGCCGAACGACCTACCGCAACGCACAATTTTTGGTGAATGGGCTCATGGAAAGTTGGCCGAAGATCCACTTTTTTTATCGAAAAATTGTGTTCTGCGACGAAGCTCATTTTTGGATCAATGGGTACGTAATTAAGCAGAATTATCGATTTTGAAGTGGAGATCAGCCAGAAGAATTGCAAGAACTACCAATGTATCCAGAACACAGTTTGGTGCGGTTTATGGGCTAGAGGTATTATTGGACCGCACTTCTTCAAAGATGCTGCGAATCGTAACGTAACTGTGAATGGTGAGCGCTACCGTGAAATGATATCCAACTTTGTTTTGCCCAAAATGCAAGAGCTTGACTTGCATAACATGTGGTTTCAGCAAGACGGTGCCACATGCCACACAGCACGCGTAACAATGGACTTGTTGAGAGGCGAGTTCGGTGAACATTTTATTTCACGTTCGGGACCTGTCGATGGCAATAGCCACCCGATCGTGCGATATAACGCCTTTAGATTATTTTTTGTGGGGTTATGTTAAAGCCTGCTTCAATTAACACATTGGAAGACAACATTAAAGCATTTATATGTGAGATAACCGCCGAAACATTGGAAAGAGTATGCCAAAATTGGACTAGGCGGATGGACCATTTGAAGCGCAGTCACGGTCAACATTTGCATGAAATAATCTTCAAACATTAAATTATATGGACTGTACTATCGATTTAAATAAAAATTTCATGCATTTTTCTGAATTTTACGAATGTTTTTTTGAAAAACTTTCTACAGTTCTTTAAAAATTACCCTTTATTTTCAGTCAACGGTTCGGTTCGCACTCAGTTTACAAATACCAGTAGCACGCTACTTGATATACGTCGTGTAAGCAATAAGAATAAATTAAGCTTTTCGTAACCTGATCTCATTTATTTCACTTTCGATTTGGAATTGACAAGCAAAACAGAGTACTACTCATGCCGTGACTTTGGGGATATTTAATATGTTGAGACGTTATAGATCGGATGTTCTCTACAATGACTTTAAAACTCTTCAAACAGCGACAAACGAAGCAATGAAAACCCAAAAAACTATATATTATGACTAAAGATTTTGTGTAGCAAATGGTTCAAAGCAATCACGGCAGCCTATTCGCGAAATAGGCATTGGTAAAGAAAATACAAAAGTTCTTGACGATGTAAAGGTAAACGATATAAATATACAGTTCCTTGACTTCACGCATGCTTTCGAGAAAATTAATTATAACCGCTATAGCTGCAATACGGCTAAATAAATGTGTTAATGAGTGCGATGTTGTCCAATCAGCACTCTCTATAAAATCGAATGCTGTTGGTGTGTATGGCAATGATCCGACGTTTTTCAAATGTTAATTACCAAAACTTCTTTTCTATATAACCCACGAGATAAATAGCATTGTGAGAACAGCTTTCCTCCCCAACTACTGGGAAAAAGACGAAATAGTACCCGTTCAGATTGACTAATTTGTAAAGGGTGGTTAAGTTTCAAGGGCCGGTGTTGATTTTAAATAAAGTACAATTTTTTTAAGAAATTATTGTTATTTCTCTTTATTATGATAATATTGGTATGGCTGAATTACGTATGGAACAAACTATCGGCCAAATGGCCGCCGGCGGCACACCTCCACCCGATGGTCCAAATTTTCGATGACGCTGAGGCATAATTGAGGTTCTATGCCATTAATGTGCCGAATTATTTCATCCTTTAGCTCTTGAATTGTTGCTGGCTTTTCTTTCAAATAACCCCAAAGAAAGAAGTCCAATGGTGTTGTTGACGTTTAGGTGTGGTTCACATTCAACATCGGCGCTTGAAATTTAACCACTCTTTATATAAAAACTCTCTGATTAGTGGGTACCAATCTGGCCTCAGGCGTAACAAATCATTTCAGATGGTTTTCGAATAAATATTTACAATAATTGTGTAACTTTACTAACTTTTCCTGACCATTCCAAGGATTTGACGCTGCCAATCGCAAGCTAATGCATCTGAAGTTAAATAATTTATGTCACTTCTCATATTCGGCAGCAAACCTAATCAGCTAATATCTTTTTGATCAATCGCAAGCAGTCAGCATAGGCAAGACAATGTCTAACTTTCTCTTCATGGAGTTCCCCAAGGGTCGATTCTCGGTCCTCTTCTGCTTGTTTTGTATATTAACGATCTGCCTTAAGTGCTGAAGCTCGAAAAAATTCAGATATGCACTGATATAGTCCTCCATATCTTATCTGAAAAAGAGCAAAGAAAAATAATGGATTCCGGAAGTTATAGCCACAAATATGCATGTCCTTAACTATCGTATGCACCCTGTATATATAATATACAGGGTGAACGATATGAAGTGTTACCTATTCAAAACACCATAACTTTTTTGTGTGAAATTAGTTTTTATTGATTTCAAAGGCAAAATTGTTCAGAAATGATAACAATTTTAACATACATATATTCACTTTAGCTCGATATGATCACCTTTTGCCTTGACTATAGCCTTCAAACGGTAAAAAAATGAGTTGCATGCTGCAGGAATGTGATCTTGAGGTATTTTGGCCCATTCACGTATAATCGCTTTTTTCAGCGCATCCATACTGGCATATTTTTTAGTCCTCACCTTGCTCTCCAAAATGGACCAGATGGAATAGCCCATCGGATTTGCGTCTGGCGAATTCGAAAGCCATTGTGTAGACGAAATGAAGTGTGGAACATGATTTTTTAACCATTCTTGGCTCACACGAGCTTTATAAGACGGTGCCGAGTCCTGTTGGAACGTCCATGGTGTACGACCGAAATGTTTGCGTGTCCACGGCTCTAAAGCAGCTTCTTAAACATTTTCCTGACATTAAGTCGCATTCACTTTGACACCAGGCTCGATAAAAACGATTGGGCAGCGACCATCAGCGGTCACTGCGGCCCAAACCATTACTTGCGATGGGAAATTGCTTCGAGTGGCCATACGTAGGCTCAAATACTCGTATGAGCGTTCGGTCAAGTAAACACGATCGTTTTGAGTGCTTATGAACTGCTCAATTGGGATTTTTTTTTCATCAGAAAACACAATGTTAGGAAATTCGCCACGTTCGCGCAAGCGCAACAACTCCTTTGCTCTTTCGCACCGAACTTTTTTTTGCTGGGGTGAAAGATCATGTGCTTTTTGGAACTTGTAAGCCTTGGCCTTGAGCTCATTTTTCAATATGCGTCGAATGCTGTCTTGCGATATTTTCAGTTCTTTGGCCATTTTTCTTCCACTTCGACGTGGATTTCGTTCAAGTCGAGCCTTCACTTTCCGAACCATTTCTGACGATGTTACGGGTTTTTTTGGTCCACCTCCATAAGTTTTGCAATGCTACCAGTATCGTTGTAACGTTTTATAGTGCGATACACAAGCATTTGATTCACTTTGAGGTGACTGAGCTCACGAACAATGGCTGGTTGTGATTTTCCAGCCAAATATAACGCAATAACACTATTACGTTTGAATTCCACAGAAAAAAAAATTCAACAAAACTGAGACGCAAATGCTTTTGATGGCTTATTAACAATATATTGAACTGTCATTAGAATAATTTTGACGTTGATATCATGAGCTGTTTTACAGATACAAGCAGTGTGAAGTTAATAACACTTCATACCGTTCACCCTGTACATACATAACCTATAACCTACGAACCACACAAATTTTTTTCCTTGTTACCATTTTTAGCTGTCGTTTTTACTAATATAAAGTGATGCGAGATTCATCATCCAAGTAAGTTCCTGAATAACCTTCTTACTGAATAAGAACAGATCTTTATTTTGAGCTTTACGCGCTCTTGCCTATTTTAACTTGTAATTTTTGAAGGCGAGTATAGCATAGACTTGGGATATTAAAAATTTGGTATGAGGAAAGCGTGTGCAGACCAGTGTAATAACAGTACGATAGTACCTGCCTGTCGCTTAGGATCAAGCAAAAGCATAAGCACAAAAAACAAAAAATACAAAAACAACCGCATGCACAAAAGCAGCACGCAAGTAAAATCAACCTGCAAAAGTTACAAATCACACAGGCTCGCAAAAGCCTTGCCTTAGCAGGCGGCCAATGATCTCTACCAATGCAGCAACAGCAACAAAAGCAGTTATCAGATGTACTGCAACAAGAATATTCAGTAAGGCAATAGCTACAGAAGCCGAGAGGTTAAGAGCTAGGAGCAGCAGCACGAGCATCACAATCGTAGGTGCACCGTGCACCGTGCACCACAATATGCTGCAAAATAACCAGCGCCAGCCTTAGGGTCCGCACCGCCACCAACAGAGCTGCCAGGCGGCGTTATGCGCCAAAAAGAAACCAAAGAGCATTTCTGCGCCCTAATGCCGCATATAATCGTCAAGTTGTTGCTTTTGCTTGATGTGAGCATGTGGCTGCCACTTCCAAGCAGACTAACTGCGCGGAGAGAGACTCCTGGGTCGCCCCTGATGCACCACTTACTGTCTTTGGCCGCTCCTTTTCGATGATAAGTGATTTCATTGCCGCAAATCTGGTTCGCTTCGGTTTAGGCTCGGATTCGAGCTGCTATATTTCTTTCATAAGGCCTGGATTGGCTGGTTGTTTTCTATAATTGCGACTTAGCTGGTGTACTACACTTTACGTTTTACGCCATGAAATGTTGTTTATTTCGTAATTTTGCTTTTTGTTTGTTTGCTCGGAAAGCTGGTTTTCTCCCTCCAGTGGCGATGCTATTGGTGTTGTTGTTCGGAGATGTTGACGATGATTGTATTTAATGGGCTTTGGAGAGCAGCTGCTTTGCAGATTTAATTCCTTTATACAGTGTTTACATTTATATAAAACTTTGTTGTTGTCACTGATGTAATTGTTGTTACTGTTGTTAGTCGCAGTCATGATGCTGCGCGAAAGGGGCAACAATGATCACACCTGTGCCACAACTGACATTTTGAAATATCGCCTGTTGTTTTGTGGTTGCTGTTCTGAGCGCATCGACTATTGCATGTTGCACGGTTATGCACACATACAGACATACGTGAATAAAGATGCATAAAATCATCAACATATTACCGCTGTAGTTATTGTTAGTAGCTACTCATATCTGTGTGGCAAATGGACATTTTTGTGAAGCATTAAGATTCCCCTTTCTCCATTTAGTACTATCCACTTGGGTTGTTGCCTGATTAAATGCGTTTTTTTAATGAAATTTTAGTTTCAAAAGTATTCCCCTATTTTTGGATGCTGCTTGCATACTTTTACATCTGGCATTACGAAGATTTTAAACTTTGAAATTCCAATCTTTTATTCAAGTCATTGGAGCAGGTGTAATTATGTTTATATACACACACTCTAGCCTACATATAGAAATATCGGGTGCTTTTTAGCTGACTGATATTTATCGATGTCGATAGTTTTTACAGCTGGGAATGGCAAACTTAGCAAGCGATCATGAATCTTTTATCAATCAAATTGTGGAAACTTACTTTGAAGAAAACAAGTATCTATGTTCGCGAAGTTCGTAGAGCATAGTTCCTTATTTATACATGTTGACTGAATTATTCAATTACATTTATTATGGTTTGCAAAAATTAATCAGAAAAATATCGTCGACATTTGGTTCCAACAAGATGGCTCAACTGGCTATACAGCGCGCTTAACAGTCAATTTATTGCAATATTTGCCCCCATTGACCCCATACGGCCAGATTTAATGAAAAAAGTAGTCAAAAATTGGGCTGATCGAATGGACGAGTAACTCATAGCTGCGGGGAACATACGCCGGATAATCTATTTGAAAACTGAATCTCATGAAATTATCTATCAGATTATAATAAAAACCATCATTCCAACAATATTTCTGTTTGGTATTACCGTTTTAAGACGTGCAGTTATCTAGCGAATAAACTCCACGCGAATCCACACTCCTACTCTGTTATGAAGATAGCGAAAAATTAAACTGCATACATTTTTGTAAAGGCTACCCAACACGTAACTTCTGTTAGGCCGAGCTCCTTCTCTTTATGGTGTGTGTCTTGACGTTGTTCACAAATGGAGGGAGCACAGAGAGAAACCGACTCCGAACGGCAAATTGTTTTTATTAGGAGCCTTTCATGACCGAAATAAACTCGGAGGCTTGTCATTGTGTGTGGAGGGTCGACCGCTATTAGAAAAAGCGGGTTTTATGATGTTCACGCAGGGGGATTCGAATCTACGTACTCCCGAATGATAGTCACGCACCCAGCCATTCGGCTACAGCGGCCGCCGTAACTTGTATGTATACTCGTATTTCTTTTTGAAATATTGCCCATAGCTATAAAAATGCCCGTTTATTACTATTTATTTTTAGAGGGTACAATCTCTACGACAAATTGTTTAATATAACTTTATGGACTCGATGTCAACTGAAAGCAGCAATAATGGAGGATTACACAATCGTCTTCTGTGGCCCATTGTGTCATACGAGGGGTGCCTTTTATATGTCGGGATTAGAGAGCAAAAACAAATTTTAATCATCGAAAATCACTTTATTGTTTTTCAAAATATTCTCCATGAAGATCTATACACTTTTGCATGCGTTTGAGCCAATTGTCGAAGCACTTTTGCCACTCTGAATGAGGTACCTCCAAAACATGCATTCTGAATGCCGCAACCGCTTCTTCAGGTGTCGAAAAATGTTGACCTCTCAGTTTGTTTTTTACGTACGGGAATAAAAAGAAGTCATTCGGTGACAAGTCACTACTATACGGCGGATGATCCATTAATTCGATGTTTTGAGTGCTCAAAAATGCCGATATGTGAGAGCTCGCATTGTCCTGGTGAAGAGTGATCCGTCTTTGGCGATTGGTTTTCCTTATTTCTTGGAAGACAACTGGCAAACAAATGGTTGTGTACCACTCATAATTTACTGTTCTGCGTTGTTCTAGTGGTACGGTTGCGACATGTCCAGTTTTTCCGAAAAAATAGGCGACCATTTGCTTGGAAGTGCTTCGTGCGCGAACAACTTTTGTTGGATTTGGCTCATCCTGAAACAACCATACAGTCGACTGCTGTTTACTTTCGGGCTCATACGCGTAAATCCATGATTCATCACCTGTCCCGATGTCATAGACGTGTTTCGAAGCCCCGCGATCGTATTTTTTGAGCATTTCCTTCGACCAATCGACACGAGCCTTTTTTTGAGCGATTAACAAATTGTGTGGGATCCAACGCGAACAAATTTTTTTGACAGTCAAATGGTTATGCAATATTGAATGTATGCTGGTCCCACTAATGCCTAAGATTGTCTCAATCTCACGATAGGTCACATGACGATCTTGCAATATCAGTTCGCGCACGGCATCAATGGTTTTCGGAACAACAACTGGTTTTGGGTGACCCTCACGAAACTCGTCTTGGAGTGAACTACGACTGTAAACAACACAAATAGCGCTGGTATTTCAAAACGTTCTGAGTACGTAAAAACCAAGAAATGTCAAACTTTGCGATACAGCTGTCAATTACCAGATTGCAACACCTGGGTTGCCAAATCCCGAAATATAAAAGGCACCCCTCGTATTTCTGGAACCAGAACACATCGACTTTCAATTTTGCTAGGTGATATATTTCTTCAGCGCTTGATGACTATATTGTTATCGTTTTCATTTTCAAAGGAGAATGTGTCAATAATGCTACCTTTCGCAAAACAACATTTAACAAGAGTTTTGTTTATTAACTACCGAGATAAAAATGCGGCTTATGCGAAATGATAATTTTTTGAGCAACATTACTCTAATTTCCCAACTGCTTCGACGCCAAGACGAGAAAGCGATATTGCGATATCGAAGCGGACTGTCATTTGCCTTCAATCCATGAGTTAAGTGAACCTAATGATGGAATTATCTAAGCTAAGCAGAATTCCAACAGCCAGTGTGGCCCTTGCTTTGAGTTGCCCAAAACAGCAGTGATTAGCTTAGTGAGAGTGGGTGCCCGATGTGGAAAGAACGACACGGAAGGCAGTGTTATTCGAGGTGTCTTTGAGTTGTTAAAGGCATAACACGGGAAATTTATTTTGATCTGGATATTCAGATCGGAAGGGTTCGGTGTTATCGGAGAGCAGTCTGCCACTGCATAAGGGAATAGTCTTTTTGCTTTCATAAGCCATTTGATAGGTGCAAAGAATGAAATGCTCTCTGTCAAAAAGTACAATTTACTACATTCTTATACGAAAGTATTAAGCTTGACCGGTTTAAATAAATGCATGGAGCCAGTTAAAAACGAGGATGGTGTATTTTGAATTAATATGCCGATTTTTCGAACTACCTGCGACCGAAAAAAATCCTACCCCCTTGATTAGTACTCGGCAAAATTAGATGGGAAACATCCCTTTTCACAATCATTCGAGTTTTTTCGTGTTGAATAACATTTTTGTTAAATTGCTTGACTGGGCAATTCAAAATCGCATTCACAATATATGGAAACGTTCAACGCTCACTGAGTATCGGTAATGGTACTCAATTGTTTATATTTTTAACTTAACAATTTCCGTGGATTTGTCACATATTGGCATATTGTTATCCATATCGATGGTTTTCGAGAAAAGTGACCAATTCGATCACCTGACAAAACGACACTAATGCCATCTCTTAGAATTGCTTCAAGATTCGCTTATGACGCTTTTCCAGATAAAAATATATAAACTCTGTAGTTGATTTTTGCTTTTAACGGCAAAACTCCGAATTTGAGTTAATTTTAAGTGGTGTCGCTTTTCTTGAAAACCATCGATATATGCTTAGTTATCGAGTTCTTTATATCATACATATATTCTTATATATTTCATGATATTTTTGTTTGTAAACTTCAAATGTGGTAGTGTTTCCCAACATTTTTATGATTTATTTCTTAAACCAAAAGCTCGTGGTTTGACAAGCAATTGTGATAACCAGAACTATACAGAAATAAAATACACTTTAACTTAGTATTTTCTACTTAATTGTTGGACTCTAACATTTTTTGGAACTTTCGTTACGTCAATCAAAAGCTTTGACAACCTCTATTTTAAAAACTACAAGTTTCGCACAAAAAATTTATTTTTCCCATTCTCAGAATATTTATTTTAAACTATGAATTTTGGAGACCGTTTGCTTGCCATAAAACTTAATTCATACGGAAATTTATACTTCGAAACCTAAATTGAAATAACAAATAAAACAAGTGAAACAGCGAAAACACTTAACGAGAAGGAACTAATTTTATTTCATCAAAGCCGCTATTCATGCATATATTCAAGCAGCGGCCAGAATTTTGGAGAAACGGCATCCGGAAATTGCCCGAAAGATGGGCGAAAGTTGTAGCTAGCGATGGCCAATACTTCGAATAAAATATTTTGTACCGTTTTTTCACAATAAAGCCCCAAATCTTCGAAAAAAACCTTTAAAACTAATTCAACCTCCCAATAATTTTCCCAGAATTGAAAAATTTGAAATTCAAAACAAAGCAGAATGGGGAGAACTGTATTCGCTGCTAAGTTTTTTAGCAAAAGTTTTCATTTCTATGTTTTTCAGTACTTTTCTTTAGAATTTGCTTTGATATATAAAATAGTTTTTTATTAAGTAGCTCAAGCTGTATGACACTGGGTGAAAATTAGCCATCTTTAATCACCTTTAATTATTGCTTTATGTGTACTTATATGTATATATTATATATTGAGATAATTTTTCAATACCAACTAAGGAAATTAATACTTAAACACATTTTCCGTTTTGAATTATATCTGGCTTTTAAATGGAATTTTGAAAGACAATAGAATTTTAAGATAATTATTTTCGTGATGCACAAAAGAGACGAAAAAGCTTCGGAATTGGTGCGTACACTTTTGTTAGGAGTGGTGTGCGTTTCGATGAGGTTCCAGAGATAGGGATACCTACAGTTTTAAGCAGGCAAATAAATTCCTGGTAGGTCTTTGGTACGATTTTCTCATAGTAATGCGATGTGGTACCAGCTAGTGGTAGCAGAGGAAGAGGAAGGCCTCCTCTGCGTTGGAAAGATCAGGTGCGCTTTGTTAAACTCGGCCAAAATCGCGTAAGTGGTTATCGCGCCATTTAAGAAGAGAAGAAGAATGCCTTAAGTTACTTTAGAAATGTAGAGCACTGCAGTCTGACAAATGAAAATGATTTTTAAAATAAACTTTTTCTTATCTGCCAAGTTCAAAAGTCATGAGATATGGGCCCTTTCTATCATTTCTACATATAATATACGGATACATATTGAGGATACATGTAAGACGAATAATATTAAACTCTTGGCACAAATACGACACTTATATCGACATATAATGAAACTTTACTGAGATGAGCAATAAAAAGAATAATAAATAAAAATGCGTCGAATAATTTCGTCAAATTCAAAACTATGTTCGGATTAAGAGCTCTTTTAGCCGAGACTTGGACACAATTTTATTCACCTTAGGCCAACCTTTCATACCAGCAGCACGTAGCCTAAACTCAACTTAACAGGGAAAACATAAAAAGTTGTAGGTTCAAGATTCTCATGTATTTTACATAAATTGAGAGCCGTCCAATCTTGAGTAAAATTCCTCCACATGTGCCATAAAAAACCGATCTTTAGTACAAATGTAAAACATATGGATGAATTAAAGAAAAAAAATGATAAAAAACTAATATGGCTCCAACAATCGTGATGACGTGCTGCGTAACAACTTCTAAGTGTCTATGAAAACTAAGTTAAGTCAAAGTCCAAAACCGAATAAGAGCGGTAGGGTCGTTAATCTGTAAAAAAAATTCACGTTAAGGAATATACATTTTTGACAAGTCGATAGGAAGAAGTGAAGTTGCCTGCAGAAAACGAAACTAAAAGAGCTGCATTCTTGAATTATTTACATTCACAGAATTTAATAAAAAAAAGACCTACTCGGTTTTAGTCCAAAAGTAGTGGAATTTAAAGGCTTGGTGGATCGAACAAGCGTTAGCAAGTGGCGAATAGATAAAGCAACTGGTATTAATAAAAATTAGTTGGTAGGAATGGAGAAGAGCTGCCAAAAATTTCATTACAAATTTACATTACAAAGTATATGCAGGCGACAGACAACACCAAAAGATAATCTGTAAAGCTGAAGCAACAAAATTTGCTCTGTATGAACGCAATCTAATGAAAGGGCGATTTGGTGGCATTGAAAATAGAGAATTATACCAGTTTCATGAGGCACAACCGTACTCTAAGCGGCGAATTTTGATCGATAACTTTGTTGCTAACGGGCAGAGCCCAAACATAGTTAGCGAGCAGGGATGTGGCGGATCAAAGGCGGCTTAACAGTATTAGAAAGAATATTTGTTGCTCATGTAGCGCGACCGTTCTTGTTTATATATATTTGTATACTCAGAAGAATCCTTATTAGATCAGAATTGACAGTATATTTGTGCTCTCCGTACAAAAATGAACATCGAACAAAAATTTAATTGAATTAGGCTTAATTTTAAACTCTTAATGATACTTCTACAACGATTTACTTGGTTTGTGACGATTGTTTATTCCTTCCCATGTGAAAGGAGTGCCGAAATTCAAAAGAAAAAAAAACAGGACTAAAGCATTTAAAAGAGTTTAATCGTTGACCAGATTTGTAGAAAAAATGTATGAGTATAGCACCACAAAAACACACCATCTCACATTACATTATCTGTTGGCACATATGAAAATTTTACTTCGCAGGAGGCCTACTTTGAAGTGATATAATAAAATTTAATGAATAATAAATAATTTGTGTTTATTGGTTGATTAGCGAGACTTTTTTGATAGAAGACCAGCAATTCTCCTGAGTCCAGCATTCAAGTAATCAACGGAATTCCAAAAAGTGCGATGAAGTGATGCTTTATAAGAACGAAAGACGTCAGGCGAACGAAAGCTCATATAATCCAAAAAAGAAAAATAGGAAGTATATAAAATATCTCTTATTTTTATTTAAAATTTCAAGGGCACTTTCATTCACCGATACCAAACTTTACTTTGGTGAATTTTATTCGTGTAAAAATGCGCTGCTTTTATGATACATTTTTTGACTAAAGGTCGTATTTTCACTGTAAACTACTTTCTGCATTGGCATGATTTATTAGTAACCGATTTTAAGAAACCATTTAATTTCACGACAAAGAGAAGATTTTACTTCTTTTAGCACATCCATGCCCACATGCGTATGTATTTACGATCAAATACCTATTTGCCGCACGAAGCTAAAATCTTTTTTACGATAGCACGGAAGTGTTACCTCCGATGTCATCTACTTATATATTTACAACGTATGTACATATGTAAAAATAAATTGTTATTCGAACTCCCTAATGTATTCAAATGTTAATTCACAAATTTAATTAAAACCCAATTTCAAAGCAAGATAACGAGAAGCATAAAATCCAAGAGTAATAAAAATAGAAAACCGAAAATTATGACGGTAATCAATTAAGATTCAAAACCAATAAATGCGGGAATACTAAAAACGGTAAATATACGAATGCAAATAAAACTGAGGAGGTAAGAAATGTGAGGAATAAAAGGAGGGCGTGAGGGATAAAAATAAGATTAAAATTCAAAACAGACGAAATATTTTAAATTGAAATAGGGGAATGAAGTATTTTATCACTTTTGACCAACTTTAAATACAACATTGGAACTTAGAATACCCTGTCTTTGTTTATTTTTAGTCCTATTGAGCAGATCAACTTAGTACTGCCATAAATTCTGTTACTAGTTAAGGCCAATTTATACAAGGTGACTTTGATATAGCAGCTGATTTTCTTATTTTGTGCGATTTGCTGCTTAGAATGTTAAAGTGGTCTACTTTTTTGTTACTGCTTGTTTACATTCTCATTGAAATTTTGCCAATCAAATCACCAAATTGTAATTCAAAAACATATACATGTGTTGTTGTTGCTCTAGCGAAGTCACCTTCTATCAATCCGCCTTGGTTCATGTCACTCCAGTTTTTTGCAGAAATGTTTTAATAAAAAATTGCAATCAGTTTAGGAAAAATTTCAACCGGCTGAAGTGGACTCGGGTGACACAGAAATGGCATTGGTTGGTTTAAGTGGTGATTCTTCCAGAATCCAACTAGCGCTTCCGCCCCTTTTTCTTGCCACATCCTCGTTACCAACTTGTTTACCAGTTATTTCCAGCCTGACTATATCCAGTCTGTGCGGTTTAGGAACCTTATTAGGTTGTTGACATCTAAGCCAGACAGCTGTTCCAGACTCTCGAACAGCGGTTTACCCAGGGTTAACATTCTGTCCTTCTATAGGGCAGGGCATTCACAGAAGAAATGGAAGATTGTTTCTTTTTTCTCCGGATACCCATTTTGGCTGCTTGTTCTCCCACAGACCAAAAGCCAGTCATGACTGCCGTTAGTCTCCAGCCGTCCCGTCGTTTCATGTTGATCAATGGTGACGATTGCTTAAGGTTGTAGGTGGGCCATAACGTCCTGCTAACTTTGCATTTTGTCTGGTTTCTCCATCTACAATCTGCAATTCGAAGGTATTTTAGGGAAATTGCACTCTTGACTGCACCTAGTGGTGTGAATACCGACTCTGCAAGAGCGTTATTCATGGCAGATCCCCTTCTTGTCAGGTCTTCCGCTTTTTCATTACCTTCGATGCTCCGATGTCCCGGGATCCAGATTAAGATACTTTATGGTTCTCGCTCAAGGTGGTGAGGCTATTCCTACTTTGCTCCACTACTTTAGAGGTTGTTGTAGCTGAACCCAGTGCCTGGATTGCTGTTTGGCTATCCGAAAGAATTGCGATATTGCCCTTAAAAGAGGGATCTGTGATTAGTAGCTCACAAGCTTCCCCAATTACCAGTACTTCCGCGTGAAAGACACTGCAAGCATTAGGGAGACGCACAGATCTTTCAATTTTAAGTCTATGAGATTATATACCAGCTCCAACACCACAATCCATTTTACTGTCATCTGTATAGACTGTAGTGTCGAACTTGTTTTGTGAGAATCCCTTATTCCATTCTTTCCGAGATGGAAAGAGATTGACAAAATTTCAACTGAATGTCACCGTCGGGACGATGTAGTCAGTCATCTTTGAGGTATACTGGGTTTGTCACAGTAATAGACTGGCTTGGCCCGGAGGTTTTTCCTTCCAGCGACCCGCTTCATTTAACCTAAATGCACTCATGGTTGCCATCTTATTCATATGTAGATCTACTGGAATAAGCTCTAATTATCCCGGTTTCTAGCATAGAGATGATCGTTTTATTCTGAATGTTGTTGTATCGTACCATCAATCGATTCTTTAAGTAATCTCAAATGGAGAGCCGTAAAAATTGCACGAGAGCCGAAATTCCTTAAGGAAGTAGAAAATTATGCTTAGAAAGCTGGGAGCTGGGTCTGAGCTTCGAGATCCAAGTCACACGGGTCATCTTTTAATATCACGCTTAAAACAAATGAGATTAAAAAGATGTAAGCAAATGTGCAGTTGCTGGCCAGCGGCTGCAATGAAATTTTTGCTTTTTATGGATGAACACATTTTTACGGCGGAAGAAGTTTTTCACAAATGAAAAGTCTACGCAAGAACACAGCAAGAATCGGAAAATACTATACCACAGATTTTAGAGAGGTGATCATTCTGCATACGCCATGGTGAGAAGTATCCCACCTTTGCGAAAAGGCCGTAAAAACTGCAGCAAAAGCATAGCAATATGATGTCTTGGAAGATGTGGCGAAGAATTTAACAGGAGTTGGGGCTGGAATAGCATTGGGTCTTTCAATAAGACTCCGCAAAATCACATAAAGCGCTTATCACCAGTTACTTATTGCAGTAGCGTCATATCCATGTGAATCATACCTGTTGCTATGGCATAATGACCTTTGAGAGCCAACATTGCAGAAACAAAGTGGTAGTGTTAAATATGTTTTTAGGTTTCCTGAAAGATAAATCAATAAAAATCAATCAATCGAAACCTAAAAACTCGTTCCTCAAAATTTGTACGCTAATTTGAAGTTAAAACAGAGCTTATAGCAGGGCACGGTTTGCTTGAACCAAATTCAACTCGAAAGTTTCGTAACGCCAGATTTTCTTGTTTTGTGTGATTCTATCGCATCTTAAGAAAATTTCCACAATGAATAGCAAAGGCGCGGCTAAAATAATATAATGTGAAACGGAGCATAACAAATGGAGGAGCCAATTTTAACAGTGGAGGCCAAGTAGGTATAGCTAAGCTCAGTAGGTATGTATCTAGTGGTTATAGTGTACGATTCCAGTAACTGAAAGGAAGGAGCCATCTTTCAACACCATTCAACCGACACAAACCTTACAATTAATCCGAGAGGCTAGCATATTCTTCTGAAGGGGATATTTAAGGTCTCAGCCAGTCTGAACCTCAGCACTTTTTTTGGCTATGAAAATCTAAATGAGGAGGTAAGGACACTGTAGAAGTATACACAGTTGCAGATATAAAAATAATGTCGATTATTCCTCAAAGTGGTCAGGCTGCTTAGGATGGGACACAAATACTAGCTGAAATAGAAATTCTGAATCCATTAGGAATCCTGGTTAGACAGTGACTCGTGGAGCAGAAGGATTCTCTGCCCGGCCAGCTTATTAGCCATAACTTGGGTCAGCCGTCAATAACACACTTCTACAGATTACTGAAGTTGTTCTGCTATGATGCCGGCGGGTCGCGTTGACATTGTGACTTCAGCTGGTATGTTAGGGAGTAGGCGTATAGGGGATAGGTTTTATTGGAAAGATGGTGAAAAACTTCGCTGCTCACCGACCAGTCTTCTGATTAATCTTTGGAGTGCCTCGAAGTAGTATGATTATTTGACAAAATATTTCAGAAAACATTGGGGGAGAGTTCAGGGAAGACGGCCTTACAAAAATATATCGGCGAATAGTTCATCAAAAACTTGTTTTTTTCTTCAAGTAAAAACAAATAGGATTTCGATAATGGACAATAATTCCATGGAAAAGATAATTGCAGATGGATTAAAGATGGAGTAAAATTTGATGCTCGAGTGCATTAAAGCCGTTAAGAAAGCTGAAGAAGGCTCAACTTTGGCATAATATCTAAAGAGGGATTTCTATCACAATGATGCAACTGTTGTAATGGCAAATATCAAATGAAAAGTTTCGGAAAAAGTTTTTTCTAATTCCAGTCACCCTCGGCAAGCTCCAAGTATATTTCAGTACAAAGCTTAGCTAGAGAAGCCATTTGTATCTATATATATCTCATATATAATACAACAATAAGAAGTCTAGCCACTACTCTTATCAGCTAACAATTAACTAAAAGTAGGCAAATTTATGTAAATGTAAACATTTTCTAATGAAAATTTGAAGAAATTAGCGTACTTTGGCTACTAAAATAAATAAATAATTGGCGCGTACACTTCTGTTAGGTGTTTGGCCGAGCTCCTCCTCCTATTTGTGGTGTGCGTCTTGATGTTGTTCCACAAATGGAGGGACCTACAGTTTCAAGCCGACTCCGAACGGCAGATATTTTTATGAGGAGCTTTTTCATGGCAGAAATACACTCGGAGGTTTGCCATTGCCTGCCGAGGGGCGACCGCTATTACTTACTTTGGCTACTATGGCATTGTAATATGGTGGAATGCCCTTGAGAAGGGGGTGAACATCAAAAAACTTGACAAGCTTCAGAGATTAGCATCTCTTTTCATAACTGGCGCGATGTCAACCACACCATCGAAGGCATTATATGCGACATTAAACTTCCTGCCGGTAGATTTGCAGGCAAAATATATCGCGCGTAGCACGGCATTAAGGCTGAACACTCTAAGTAAGTGGTCAAATAAGAGCTACGGTCACGGCAAAATCCTGGCTGGCACTTCGGAGATTCCCGGAGTGGTGGACTATGTACTCCCGCCCACACTTGCCTTTACAACGCTCACGACTCTCCTAGCCTCAAGGGAAGAGAAAGTCGGAACGGGACGATGTAAGACAGGGCGAGTCTATCCATGTATACACAGATGGCTCAAAGCTCGAGGGGAGGTGGGCGGAGGTGTATACTCCTGGCATCTGGCATCTCCTTCAGTTTGCGGCTCCCCGACTACTGTAGTGTCTTGCAGGCTGAACAGATGGCTCTAACGAAAGCCGCGACACTGGTACAGTGTGATGCGATATCCGGAAATGACATCTACATTTTCACTGACAGCCAGGCGACGATAAAATCTATCATAAAACAGTCCTCCAAGGTAACGAGATGGCTGGGTAATTTCGCCTAAGGATAATATGGGTTCCTGGCCATCGCGACATTGAGGGTAACTGTAGAGCCGATGAACTAGCGAGACTCGGCACCAAGTTGACCGATGAGTACATAGACAATGACATAGGCATACCCTTACAAACAGGAAAGCTACTTATCCTTGAAGATGAAATCGTAAGATGTCGTAATGAAGCCACCTGCAAAATCGCCCATCAACTGTGACCGACTCTTGTTTAGCACTAACGCACAGAATCTTTGCTAAGCCAAAATAAACACAGTCTTAGCACACTGATTTCAGTCATAACGGGGCATTGTCTAATAGGTAGGCACGCCCAAAGTATGGGTGTGCAAGCACATGACTTCTGTAGAAGTTGTCTTGATGAGGAAGAGGAAGAGACAATCTTACACCTTCTGTGCCATTGTCCCGCTCTATCCAGACGGAGATTTGCTATTCTAGGCAGACAATTTTTTAATGAATTGGGAGATCTCAGTTCCGCAGAAATAGAAGGTGTTCTAAAATTTTTGAAAACCACACACTGGTTTTAGGAGAAATAGGGAAAGCTCCCTACGCGGCATCACAATGGGCTATGAGCCTGAGGGTGTCCCACAGGAGAACCGCTTCCACCTAACCTAACATAGCGTACTTTATACCGAAATAAAATCATGCAGAATGTTATTTTCCTGGCTGCAAAGTTTTTATTGGTGTTAAGATTCTTACGTCCACAGCTGTGCAGTTTCAATTATCGTTTTTCAAACAGGAGAAAATCCGTTTTCGAGAACAATCTTTTTTGGTTTGGACTTTGATATAGAAATTTTAAACGCTCTTGCCCCCTCGTCTGTAGTGCAACTTGATGGTATGAATTCATTTCTTAGATAGGGGAGTTGCCCAACTGTCTGCAGTCACTTCACGGACTTCGCCAACTGCTTGATTATCAAGTCCTGCCCAACTATCCACTAAATGTTTAATCCTATGTAGAAGTATCTGTGTGCATACCCGCATGTATGTGTGCAGTTGCTCCAATCTGTAAGCCATCCATTGCCAGAGAAACATCGTTCATAGAAATACTGTTTAGCATGCAGTTGTAATGTTTATGAATAAAATTTGCATACGATATAAACATGAGCAGCGTTTTATGATGTCTACCAAAAAACAACAACATGCAAAGTAACAAGTGCAAAAAACACAAACGATCTAAACCTGTGGCCACAAGGAAACCCAAGCTGCTAAAAAAAGTTTCTAGTACAGAAGCGACGATTTCTATTTGAAACCAATCAACTGAATCAAACGAGGTGGTAGCGGAAAAGTAGATTTGGAGCAGTAAAATGAAGCTCCATTATTAATAGGTTGTACCTTAAAAATTAACTATGCATTTCCTGCAGGGTAACTACAACTATGGCACACCGAAATCGAATTTGTTGCCCATGATGATGAGTACCTGCTGCGAGTACATGAAAATTTACTAAATGAGGGCGTTGCGGCGAAAGTCATAAGGGTGCGGCGGAGAAGGAGACCAGTCTAGGCGGTCTTGCGGTCGAGTCAAGTTGCGCCCAAGCCAACAGAAGCAACAGAAATAACAACAATAAGAACAACAACAATAAATACGTGCAATAGTTGTGATGTCTTGTAATTGCTAAGCTTGTTGTGGCAAATCGTAGCGCTGGCCTAGGCAGTCGGTCTAGCAACTTGCAACTTGTGGCATATGCACTGGCTAAAATGCGATGAGCGTACGCTTGTGCTGGCATATTCCTAGGCGTTTATGTGCGTGGATGCGTATGTACTAATGAAAGTCCTGAAACGCAAGTTTGTTGTTTAACTTTACTGCTAGTTGGAGTTGTTATTTGCATTTGTTTTCAGATATACTTACACATATATGTATGTACGTATTTGTTGTACTAATTACAAAAGCGTAATGCCATGAATAAATAAACTATCCACACTGCCGCTAGACATGCCACATCGACTTTCGCATGCATTTTGGTTTATACTAACTTCTTATGCACTTCAGCGATTTGCCGTAAAAAGGGTGTGATTTTCTCTGTTCAAACATGCAACTCGTGCAACAAGAAAACGTGTTGCAAGTGATAAACGTTCAGGCGATGACAGCTGCATTGCAATTAGGCTGGAGGGATTTTGTTTTATTATAATTCGGATTTTCTCACTAGTCCATCAATACAAAGATTTTAATTGTTATTCTGTGAATTTCTCTTTTTTCAATAAAAAATTATGGATATATGAGAAAAGACTTTTCGCTAGCAGGTGAGCGATGTGCAAGTTGTGATTGATTGAAAGCGGGTGACAGTAGTACGAAAAAGTGATCAAATTTTTATTTCACTTCATACTTTGACAAATTCAGGCTTATTTTGAGGCAAAAGGTAAATGTTTTCTTTGTTATACACGGGACTTTTCAGGGCATGTGTTACTTAACGACATTATTAGCGACGATATTTAGAAGAAAACATATTTTGTATTAAGCCCAAGCATGGAGGTAAGGGAAATTTTATTGCACGTTGAACCATATTTTCAACAAGTATTACTTTTAAGGCGGCCGCTGTAGCCGAATGGGTTGGTGCGTGATTACCATTCGGAATTCACAGAGAGAACGTAGGTTCGAGTCTCGGTGAAACACCAAAATTAACAAAAACATTTTTCTAATAGCGGTCGCCTGTCGGCAGGCAGTGGCAAACCTCCCAGTGTATTTCTGCCATGAAAAAGCTCCTCATAAAAATATCTGCCGTTCGGAGTCGGCTTAAAGCTGTAGGTCCCTCCATTTGTGGAACAATTATATATAAAGGGTGATTTTTTAAAAGCTATAGGAAAATTTAAAAAAAAAATACACGTAAAATTCAGAAAAATGCATGACATTTTTATTTAAATCGATAGTGCAACCATATAATTTAATGTTTGAAGATTATTTCATGCAAATGTTGACCGCGACTGCGCTTCAAATGGTCCATCCGCTTAGTCCAATTTTGGCATACTCTTTCCAATGTTTCGGCCGGTATCTCACATATAAATGCTTTAATGTTGTCTTCCAATGCGTAAATTGAAGCAGGCTTGTCTGAATAGACATGAGCTTTAACATAGCCCCACAAAAAATAATCTAAAGGCGTTATATCGCACGATCTGGGTGTCCAATTGACAGGTCCCGAACGTGAAATAAAATGTTCACCGAACTCGCCTCTCAACAAGTCCATTGTTACGCGTGCTGTGTGGCATGTGGCACCGTCTTGCTGAAACCACATGCCATGCAAGTCAAGCTCTTGCATTTTGGGCAAAACAAAGTTGGATATCATTTCACGGTAGCGCTCACCATTCACAGTTACGTTACGATTTGCAGCATCTTTGAAGAAGTACGGTCCAATGATACTTCCAGCCCATAAACCGCACCAAACTGTGACCTTTTCTGGATACATTGGTAGCTCTTGCAATTCTTCTGGCTGATCTTCACTCCAAAATCGACAATTCTGCTTATTTACTTACGTACCCATTGATCCAAAAATGAGCTTCGTCGCTGAACACAATTTTTCGATAAAAAAGTGGATCTTCGGTCAACTTTCCAAGAGCGCATTCTCCAAAAATTCTGCGTTGCGACCTACCGCAATTCTTGCACCAGCTATATTTTGAAAGGCTTCATACCTAAATCCTTTCGCAAAATGTTCCACGTTGTTGAGTAAAAGAGGCCCAATTGCTGCGAACGGCGACGAATCGAAAATTGATGGTCATCATCAACACTGGCCGATACAGCTGCGATATTTTCTTCAGTGCGCACTCTACGTAAGCGTGTTGGTGGTTTGATGTCCAATAATGTAAATTTGGCACAAAATTTAGTCACAATAGCTCGAATAGCCGCTTCAGAGCTGTTTAAACCAACTGTTTGAAAAGATAATAGCTAAAAAATCACCGGTTATATACATACATATATATTACTTTTCAGAGCACTACCAACACTTTCTGTAGTGTTTTTTTTTTCTGAAGCAACCTCTTTTGCAGTAGATCATCATTTTTGTAAAAGGTAAGCTAAATCTGAGCATTACCAATTTCGACAATTTTTGCAACTTCTATAATTGAGAACAATATATTGCTGAACAACGGTTTTGCAAAAGGATCCAACAGACAATGGAAATGAAAAGTTCGGACTTTGTTAAAATATATAACGAATAGACGGGCGGGATCATTTTCCTGGACCAGTTAATTAGTTATCCCGGCATATTTTTGAAATTTTCTAATTGGGCTTTCGTACTTCGCATTCACCTCGCATTTTATTATTTTTATTTATTTTTTATTATTATTTATTAATCTCGCGTCGTTGTCTCCTTCTTTTTGTTCAAAAAATATATCAATCTACACTATTTTCCAACAAAGAACATTATGAAACTACATGATTTTAGGATTAAAGTTACAACCAGGCCTTTTAAACGCATTTTTTAATGAAATATTAAAGTTCTACGTTGTTAACTATGTTTTATTTAAAAAACTTTAAATAAATGACATAAGAAACTATGACAAGATTTTCAATCCTCTTGTGAGCTTTATACGATTTTATTTAATAAAATAAACTTGTTTTTAAATTTCTTAAAAAAAATAAATAATTGGCGCGTACACTTCTGTTAGGTGTTTGGCCGAGCTCCTCCTCCTACATATTTGTGGTGTGCGTCTTGATGTTGTTCCACAAATGGAGGGACCTACAGTTTCAAGCCGACTCCGAACGGCAGATATTTTTATGAAGAGCTTTTTCATGGCAGAAATACACTCGGAGGTTTGCCATTGCCTGCCGAGGGGCGACCGCTATTAGAAAAGTGTTTTTGTTAATTTTGCTTTCACCGAGATTCGAACCAACGATCTCTCTGTGAATTCCGAATGGTAATCACGCACCAACCCATTCGGCTTCAAATTTCTTACATTGCATTATTATTTAGCATTAAATGGATATAAAACAACCAGGTCATTGTTTTCTTCCACTTATATGCAAAATGAAATCTGATGGATACTCAGAAAAAAAATTATACAGCCTCTAGAAGAAACTCGGCTGAAAAAAAACCTTTTAAAGGTAAACTATTAAAACAAAGTTCTACTATAAACTTTTTTTATTTTATATAATTTTGAAGTACGTCATTTTACTTGTTGCTATTTTACTTTTGATTTTCATTTTTTCTGCCAAATGCGCACTTAAGAGCATTTCTTCAAAAAGCGATTTCTACACTTTCATTCTCTTACTCTCTTCTCTTCATCTTCATTTTTCCCTTACGCGAGCGCCGCTCTTTGGAGCTAGAAATTCACCACACTTAATAAAGTCTCAAAAATAAAAACTTAAAGCCACTCTCGCTTTTTCTCATTTCTTTCATTGCTTTTGAACTTGTCAAACCTGCTGGTTCGTGTTTGCCCGCTCATTCTTGTGTTCGTATGATTGCAGCATATAAATCCAGTTTTCCCTGCAACATGCTGCCACTGCACGTTTGAAAGCAAATACACACGTATAGTAGCTCTTGCTACCTCTGTTACACCCCACTGTTAAGCGTAGCATTTTCCACGCTCCCGCTTATTTGCAGGCTGTTTTCCACACAGTGTGCAGCGTCTAGTGCAAATTTCATTGTGTGATTTTCCACGCCAACCAGTTCGATGGCGTGTGGCTGTGTGGAGAGTGCTGTTGTTGAAGGTTGTTTCGAGAGGGTTGTACTGTTCATAGCGGCAGCGAAATTTCGACTATGTTTTGGTCCTCTTCTTTTTTCGTTTTTTGTTTTACATTTTCCTTTTTTTTGTGGCTACTGAACAGGCAGTTGGAGGTGGTATGCCTGTCTGTTGTGTCTGAATAGTTGGTAGTAGCATAGTGGGCGCTTGCAGCCATTGACGTGAGGTTTTACTGAAATCGTCGTTGGTTCGGCTTTCATTAAATTTTGTATAACAATATACGTTTGTATAGCTTCTAGAATAAGTTAGTGGAATTCAAACTGATTTTAAGAACGCACTAAAAAATTAACTGATTAACAAATGCATATTTATGTTTTAATGGAAAGGAATGCTAACAGGGTATTGTATAAGTAGATTGTATCAACATCTAACTAACGTGGGAAGATCCTCCAATGAAACTTGCAGGCTATTTAGAGAAATACTCCGAATCTATTATAATACCAATATAGTAAAAATAATAATGACTGAATTTATACATTTTTATTTTTGCAATTGATTTTAATCGAACTTTCCGATGCCCGAGGCAAACAAGCAAGCCCACTCGCAGGGGACTAGATAACACAGGCCGACAAAATTTAACCAACATTCAGACCCAGAAACTAGTCTATATATTTCCGAAGGTTTATGCTGCGCTGAATCCAAATCTGACCTCAGAATTGCTATCAGCTCTGGTTTTCGAGATATCCTAACCTAAAAGTGCAAAAAACACCGTTTTTGCCCATATTTGAGGTTATGTAGTCTTGCAGATGTTTTCTTTCACCAAAATTAAAGGATGGCATCTTTAAATACAAGCCTTCTTTTCTCAAATGGCGTTGAGTTTGCTCAAATATCATTTTTTTTTCGCAGAGATATCGCATTTTGAAATTTTCATGTTTCTAAATTTTCCTACACCTGAAAATCGATTTAGATAACATAGACATGATATAGTCGACTACTAATTTTCTTGAATTGAGTCTTATTTTTCTTAAAATTTTGTCTCACACCATAAGTTTGCTGACTCACCACACCCCTACACTTGCTTGCGGTATGGTAGGGGTGGTTTCTAGGGGTGTGTGACTCCGTACCCGTGGGTTAGATAGTGTAGGGGTTAGCACAAGGGACTAGATAATTGGAAAAATTGCATCTCAGTTCGACTATCTAGAATAAATATGAAACGTATGAAATTCACCATACAGTAATGTCTGGATTTACGTCTTGATTGGTTCCCAAAAATCGCAATGTAAATCAAAACAATTTTTTTTCTATAGAATTTCAAAGGCAAGTCATTTTGTAAACAATGTAAGACACATTGGAATCATGAAATAAACAATTACGAAATACAATCAATTTAATTTGAGCACATTTCAAGCTTCAAAAAGTACGTGACATGGAGTTGAGTTCTATATTCGTAAATTTATGATATAAAAAACAAAAGATAGAAACATGAGAAATAACTAATTTAGAAAAACTTAAATAAAAGTATTTTTCATACTGAAACAGAAAAAAACTAGAAACATGTATTGAAATATAAGAATTTTAATACCATCGCCTGAAAGTCTTTGCTGAGAAGCCTGATTCTGTTGAAGAGTATGGGATGGGAATACTTTTGAAATGTAACAAAAAGGGTTCATGAAATTGAAACTTTGTCAGGAATTTAAGTATGATTCCTCGAATTCAAAATCGACTTTTTTCCATTTTCTTCCATTTCTTCTTAAAGTGTGATATATTCATGTTTTTGTATCGAGAAGAGAATTTTTTCTGATTTTTTACAATTTTTTTCGTTTACCCCGTTCTTCGGTGCTGTCTGATGTACATAGAGTAGGGAGCACCAAAAGATGCTGCGGCTGCTATTGGCAAAAATGTTAGTCGATGGACAAAAAGGAGAGCCCTTCAAAAAATCGGATACGTGGCTGAGATCAAAAAGAAAAAACCGGCATTATCTAAAAAAAATGTTCAGGCTCGTTTAAAATTTTCCTAAAAACACCGAGACTGGACCATAGACGACTGGAAAAGAGTTATTTGGTCAGATGAGTCAACATTTAACCGCTACCAGTCCGACGGGAAGCAATATTGCTGGAAGCGTCCAGGCGAATCATTGCAAAGAGCCATATAAAGGAAACCGTCAAGCACGGAGGCGGCAATGTGGTCAAGTGATTGTGGTCAGTAGTGAAGCGACGGTTGGGACAATATGATACTCCTGCCACTAACCTCGACATGTTATGGCAAAGAATAAACTATGAATGGAAGCAAATTCCCCACGACATTTTGCATAATTTGGTAAAAAGTATGCCTAGACGTATTCTTTCAGTCATAAAAAATAAAGGTCTATGGACCAAGAATTAAAAAAAAGCCAACAAAATTGCACTTTCAAAAAGTGCAAAACTGAGTACATACGAGGACCATTCATTTTTTATTTTTGTACGGTTTACGGAATATTCTTTTTTTTATTTAATTATGAAATTTTGTTAATTATTTGTTATTGAATAAAGAAAAAAAAATTGTTTCATTTGCTTTGATCGTTTTCATTCTGTGGGCATTTTTGTGCAAAGTCTTCGAACATGTACTCAGTTTTGCTCCCCACTGTATGTACGTGATCTGTGTACAGAAAGTATTTGACTCGCGATGGATTTGAATTTATTCAGTTTCAAAAATGGTTTCTTAAGATGGGTCAATTCTTTTTCCAGGGGAAGCACATGAGACTCAGTATATGATCTAAATCATAAACTTATTTGCTGATTTCTTTAAATCGAATTACGTTTCTGATGATGATGTTTACCACAATAATTTTTCATTTTACCATTATACTCCATTCGGGTTTGGATAACTTTCCCGCTCAACTGAGGATATAATAACTGGGATCTCAAGACTCAAAAACTCCACCCAAACTGACTTCGATGGTCTTCCGGCTATTTTATTTCAAAATTACTCTGCTCTGGTGACTCCGCGGAAAATAAATTTTAATAACTCATTATCTTATGGAAAATTCAGTGATGATTGGAAACTCGTTTCTATAACTCCTTTATTCAAAAGCAGCAAAGCAAAAGCTGACCTCTCTGGAAGATCACTAATGTATCTAAACTTCTTCTCATCAGAGATCAAATATATTTCTCAGTAAAGAGTTCAATTTGCCCGAATCAACACGGATTTGTATCTGGTCGTTCTACACTTACAGATCTGGTTGTCTTTAGTGAGTATTGCATCTCAGCTTTCTCTTTTGAGTTCCACTGACTTTTCTAAAGCCTTCGAAAAAGTTTCACGTATGGTGTTGGTTTGAATCCTATTTGAGTCGAAGACGGTGCGTTGTACCTCTCGATGATGTTCAATCTGAACCGTTTTTCGCCACCTCTGGCGTACCACTATGTGACATTCTGGGTCCATTGCTGTTTATTCTGTTTATAAATTACATTCGTTCGTGCTTTTCATTCGTCAACTTTCTATTATACGCCGACGATATGAGGATTTATTTAGCCGTTAAGAAAACTCCAGATATCATGAAACTCCGATCCGAACTATATGAATTATAAAGGGTTTTTCAATAAGGGCGGGTATGTCAATCGTGGCGTTTGCTGTGTGGCACGTAGCGCCGTCCTGCTGGAACCACATGTCGTCTAGGTCCATATGGTTCAATAAGGGCCATAAGAAATTGGAAGGACCACCACGTCTACCCAAAAATGGACGCAATGAACATTCATTTTGATACTGCAGTTTTATCATTTGAACGTGCTGTTCAATCGTGTAACTTGCCATGATGGTTTGACATAAACAACTGAATAATAAACAAAAGATTTGACAGAAGTCATCAAAACAAAATGGCTGTTACAGGGCACCAAAATCGACCCGCGCCAATTGAGAAACCCTTTATTATTGCTGCTTTAGATCACATCTCTCTTTAAATAATAAAGAATGCGTAAATTTTTATTTTAAAAATCCCGCAGTTTATTAAAAACTCAGTACAGCTTCCCTAGAGGAATCTTGCATTCCCTTCAAGATTTTAAGGAGCTTGGCGTTTCAAAGGCATTGCTTGGTTTTGTGTGGCGTAACGGCACTGAACTGCAATCGCATCTGGAGTATGCTGCAATAATCTGACGCCCCTTCCCCCAATTCCACATTGATAGGTTAGAGCGCGTGCAGAAGGTGTTTGTAAAATTTGCCTTACGTTCATTGGGTTCCTCGGATCATATGCCTTCGTATATCGCACGTTCAGGGCTACTCAGTTTGAAATCGCTCGACCAATCGAAATCGCTCAGTCAATATTATCTTACACTTTTATTGTCTGCATTATATAATACAAGAAGTTTATATCAGTCAGTCACTTTTAGGAATAATAAAGTTTAATGTTCCAGGGATGTATTTTCGTGCTTCGCTGCACGTAATGCACCTATTGGAAGGGCTATTTGCGAATTTAACCAAATGTCAACATCTATCGATCTTCTTCTTTGCTCTGCCTAAAACATTTTTTAATGATATTCTGAATACGATACCTTCATTAAAGTATAATTGTTAATTAGTATGGAAGAAATCATAGATCAAATCATAGAAATTCAAAGACTAACTATGCACATAATTAAATAAATAAAAATCGTTCAAATAAATCTACACTTTTTTAAATGAAAAACGATTTCTTCTGTTTGCGTAGAAGCGTCGACCAAAAGATGGGCCATCTCAGGTTCATTCCAGCAATGCAAACTTTTGATAGGCATCGGATGAGCATCACTAGGCAACTTCGCCTTCTTCCGATCTGGTACGATCTCGAAATCTGTTGCCGAAGAGTAATACACGCAAACGTTTCCGCCTGGTTTCAATGAAGTGCTGCACGGCTGTAATCGATCTTTTCGTTTCCTTTTGTCTTACCTGACATCGTTTGTGACACGTTTTGTGGCACAGCCAAAACAGTATTACATACATTGTAACTTTTTAGTAAAAGTTTTCATTTCCATGCTTTTAAGTACTTTTTCTTTACCTCATTTGCTCTGAAATAAAAAGTAGATTTTCCAAGAGGACTTCGCGGATTTACTAAGTAGCTCAAAATGGCCCACTCGGGGTGGAAATAGACATTTTACATCACCTTTAATTAGTGCTTCAAGTTTATGTTAAATCGTTAATTGAATTGTCGTCTGACCATTCCCCAATAATAATGATATATCAGAGCACATATACGAAGGAATCCTCGAATAGAAACATATATAACAAAAAACCTGCTGGGATACATTTAGAAAAATAGTCATCCGCAATCTTAACAATAAAATATGCTTAAAGACCTTTGACGAAATAGACAGTGCGATAGCCTATTTTCATCACACAATAGTGAACGCCACTATGAAATCAACTAGATCAATCTACAAGAAACTATCTGTTCCTCGAGCTACAATATACCTGCACACATCCAAGAAAAAATCAAAACCAAAACCCGCTGACGTAAACGCTGGCAAATAACAAGGCTGCCACTTGACTAAAGCAAGTTAAACGCTGCTACAAAGGAAATCAAGCAAATGCTATTCGACCATAAAAATATGAAACTTAAGAGACGCATCGAAAAACTTGGACCCGGTATAACGACAAACTATTCACTATGGAAAGCTACAAGCAAACTCGAAAATAAAATTTTATACAAACCACCTATCAGAAACCTTGATGGCAGCTGGACTAGAACAAATCTTGACAAGGCTGAAGTTCTCGCAAAACACTTCAAAAGTACTTTTACGAACAATACGCCTAATGTAAACCTTTTCCCGACCCACGCAAAAAAAGATACATGCAAACCAAAAAATGTTACATTAGAAGAAATAAAACAATGCATATGTAAGAGAACTGTTCCTAAGAAGTCGCCAGAATACGACCTAATAACTGGAAACATTTTAAGAGAACTCCCAGAGAAGGGGCTTATCTATATAAGGAACTTGTTCAATCAAATCTTAAACTTGAAATATTTCCCAAAAGTATGGAAATTTACTCAAATTATCGCAATACCAAAACCATGCAAAGATCCTACGCAAGTATCTTCATACAAACCTATAAGTCTACTACCAGTATTATCAAAAATTTTGGAAAAGTTACTTTTTGACAGAATCGATCCCATTATACAAAAGGACAAAATAATACCTTGCCACCAATTCGGATTCCGGCAAAAACATTCCACCATCCAACAAGTTCACAGAGTTACAAACAAAATTTTTGAAGACATCGATAAAAAGCGAACGTGTGAAGCAGTATATCTCGACGTGGCCGAAGCTTTTGACACAGTGTGGCACGCAGGACTTCTACAAAAACTCTTGACTTATTTACCAACAGACTACTACGAACTAATGAAAAGTTATATAACTGGAAGACAATTTTATGTAAAATTCGAAGATAAGTATTCTGATATACTAACAATGGAAGCAGGTGTACCGCAAGGTAGTGTCCTTGGGCCGCTTCTTTACCTTCTTTACACAGCTGATATCCCTACACCGGCAACTAAGAATTCTCTAATAACAACATTTGCAGACGACACTGTCTTGTTAGCATCAGACAAAGATCCAAGAACGGCTGCTTATAAACTTCAGGAATTACTTGACAACACCAGTCAATGGTTCGAGAAATGGGGAATCAAAATAAACGAAGATAAAACCGCCCATGTCACATACACTAACAAGAGAAAAAAACAATACAATCCTATATTCATAAAGAATAAACAAATCCACCACGACACAAGGGCAAAATACTTGGGTATGATTATAGACAATAAACTTAACTGGAAGTTACACATTCGACAAAAACGACGCGAAATCAAGACTAGGTTTAAACAACTTCATTGGCTTTTGGGAAAGAATTCAACGCTCTCACTAGAAAATAAGTTACTAATATACAAAGTAATTATAACACCAATATGGAAATATGGCTCAGAGCTTTGGGGAACTGCGAGCAGAACAAATATAAAAATTATACAACAAACGTAAAATAAGATACTCCGTATAATATCAAAAGCAGAGTGGTATATACTAAATGATAATATCCATCGAGAACTTAAAGTAAAAACAGTCCATGAAGAAATACGCAACAACAGCTTAAGACACACAAACCGACTACTAGAACATTCTAACAGGGAAATTCGGCAACTTCTATTAAAAGAGGAAACCGAGAAGAGGAGGCTTAAGCGCAAACGACCAACTGACCTGCAGATGTAAATGGTGTCACAATTTTATGAATATATTTATTCATGAAATAATTAAATTAATTAAATAACGAGTTAATTTTTTTTTTCTTAGAATAATGTATGCAGTGGTATTGGCTTCTAAATACTGTTGAAAACCAAAAAGAAAGAAAAGATGTAAAAATTTTAAGTTTAAATAGAAATGATAATAAGGGTAAAAAGGGCGAAAGCAATGGAAATAGCTAAACACAAGAAATAATACGCACACACACACTTCCTAGCTACGACGTCTTCCGAATAAAAAAAAGCAAATAAAAAAATTACAATATTTCCAAGCCATTCACTGCATTTTCACAAATATGCAATTTCTACTACTTTGGTTTATTTTGTTCGTTTGTTTTGCGAAGGGAGCTGACGTCAGATTTGTCATAATCGCAAAAAGTAAAGTAAAGTTTTAATGGCGTCACATTCACTACTCAATTCGCCTTGGTTTTCACTCATGTTACTTCGTTGCCGTCTGAACAACGACTAATTAGACGAGTGCGTGAATACGTGTAAACCGTCGGGCAGAAATCGATTGCCGATTTTTTTTCGTAAGCAAATTGGTGCCATAACCCCGGTTACGTCAGCCAATCAGCTGATTACTTCAAATTCGCGGAGAGCCGGCCAACGGTGTGATATTGGCAATCCTTTCAGAATTTTTTTCACTATGCAAGCTGCTGCGGCCGCCGTAGCCGAATGGGTTGGCGCGTGATTACCATTCGGAATTCACAGAGAGGTCGTTGGTTCGAATCTCGGTGAAAGCAAAATTAATAAAAACATTTTTCTAATAGCGGTCGCCCCTCGGCAGGCAATGGCAAACCTCCGAGTGTATTTCTGGCATGAAAAAGCTCCTCATAAAAAATATCTGCCGTTCGGAGTCGGCTTGAAATTGTAGGTCTCTCCATTTGTGGAACAACATCAAGACGCACACCACAAATATGTAGGAGGAGGAGCTCGGCCAAACACCTAACAGAAGTGTACGCCCCAATTATTTATTTATTTTATTATGCTGCTCCTTCAATTTCGTCTCCGAGTCTTGATGTTGTTCTACATAATATCAGTAAGGACCATACATTTTTATTGTTAGATATTTCATATACACACGGATCAGCGAACTCCAGACCAACCAAATGGTAATTATGCATTAACTACTCAGTTCCAGTAGCTGTAACTGAAGTGAACAACTTTTATATTCCACAAATAAAATTTTATTGTAAAAGATGCCGAATAAAAGTAACTTTCGTTCACATTCTGTGATTTTCAGAAGTTTAATTTCAGTTTCGTTTCACCTTAATAATCCGGTCATTGCGCTATTTCGGATACTACCCATTACTCAATTGCCGGAAACAACGAGATTATGTTGTAATAGCATTTTATTTTCACATTTTTAATTCGGCTTTTAGGAAGGTTTTTATTTGGTGCCAATACTTCCTGCTCTATAGCCAACTAAACCACTAGAAAACCCCTTTGAGCGTGTAACTCGTGGCTGTCGTTTGTTTATATAGTCATAAATTAATAAACCAAACTATTTCGTTGCTATTCCATTTTTAATGCGGCTGCTCTTGTGGTTGTAGCTGTTGTTGTTGCTGTTGCCTTTGATGGTTTCCAGCGCTTGGTCGGCTGGCATGTTGCGGCGTAAATGCGGTAATTAAAAATTCATAAACAATTTAATAACAATTAAATAAATAGCACTCGAATATGAAACTCAAGCTGCAGCATTTCCCGGCATTTTAGGGTTGGACAAATAAAAACAAAAGTTGTAAAATAAAATAAAATGTTAATTTTGAAATTAGAAAATTGAAATATTTGACAGCTCACAACCGCAAACGAAAGCGTGTTGTGGTAGTGCTGGGTGGTTGATATGTCTATTATGTTGCATGCTTCAACTACATGTGTTTATGTGTGCGTGAGTGGGTTTGTACTCGCCCTGTAGGGAAAACCTGAACTTGTGGGAGCAACTTGTGGCTCGCAATTGTAAGTTCGTGTGCGACTGTCAATCACGGAAAGGAAATGAACTGTACGCGGTGGTTGTGATCTTGGAAGATTATTTCTGCTTCTGACTTAGTACATTATTGGTTCGAACCACGGGTGGTCTGGACTGGATATATGATTCTTCAATTTCAATAAATGTCTTATAAGTTTTATGTGATTTTGAGTTTTAGTGAGTTTAAAATACATACTCTGCGGGCAAAAGTAAGGTGAATTTATTTGTCAAATTTCGCGGGATTAAAATTTCGCTCTAGTTATTTTTTTCATGAGTTGGCAGCACTGTTAATAACATCTGGGCCAACTTTCATGTGAATGTCATTATCAGTAATATATTTACGCTTGTGTTTACCAAACGACCAAGAGTGCATTTTTCGATTTTTACCATGTCTGATTTGATTGAGCAGAGAAGTGCCATCAAATTTTGTTTGCGGAAACGTTTAGCATGTTGCAGAAGGCATTTGGTGATTCGACCATGTCGCAGAAAAATGTTTTTAAGTGGTAGAAAGACTTCAAAGAGGGTCGAGAACGTGTTGATGACTTGGAGCGCTCCGGACGACCATCGACGTCAACACATGACCAACACGTCAATAAAGTGAAGGAGTTAGTGCTCAAAAATCGTCGGTTGACTGTTAAAGACCTTACTGATATGATCGGAATATCAGAAGGATCTGTGAAAACCATTTTGAAAGACCATTTGGGCCTACGAAAAGTCAAATCTCGTTTGGTACCGAAAACTCTCAATTTCTTGGAAAAAAGTCGTCGCGTTGATGTGTGTGAAACAATGCTTTCAGACTATCAGGACAAGCTCAAATGCATCATTACGGGAGATGAGACTTGGATTTATGCTTACGACCCTGAAACAACCGACCAATCAAGCGAATATCGTGCTAAAGGCGAGGCCAGACCGAAAAGAGCACGTCAAAGTCGTTCAAAAATACGAGTAAAGGTCATGATGACAGTTTTTTTCGATTTTCGTGGTGTGGTGCACTATGAATTCCTTCCACCTGGCCAAATTGTTAATAGGGAATATTATTTGAGCGTTATGCGTCGTTTACGTGAAGCAATTCGTCTGAAAAGACCAGAATTATGGGCCAACAACTCTTGGTTTTTGCATCACGATAATGCACCGTCTCACACTGCACTCATTCTTCGTGACCATTTCGCCAAAAATTCCACGCATATCGGTCCGCAACCACCGTATTCGTCTGATTTGGCTCCGTGTGACTTCTGGCTATTCCCAAAACTCAAGAGACCACTCCGGGGAACCCGTTTCGAGTCGATTGAGGAGATAAAAGCTGAATCGAAGAAGGTGCTGATGGCTATACCGGAAATGGACTATTTGGCATGTTTCGGGGATTGGAAAAATCGTTGGCATAAGTGTGTTTCATCGAGAGGGGATTATTTTGAAGGAGATGAAATTGATTTACAAGAATAAATAAAGATTTTTCATTTTACAACCAAGTTCACCTTACTTTTTGCCCACAGTATACATTGCAAAAAAACAGTATTAAAAAGTGAAAACAATTAATTTATCGTAATTATAATTATAAAAATTTACTTAATCTCAATCCTTAAACAAATTAATTTTATTTCCCGCCGGGTCTCTTAACGGTACGCCAAAAGTTTTTGCCTAATTTGAAACTTTAATAAAATAGCATGCGTACTAGTGCTAAAAAATGTATAAAAAATTAAATGAAAATTAATAAAAAGCGAACCAAAATGAATTTGTCGTAATTAATAAAAATTATTGGGAGGTTGAATTAGTTTTAAAGGTTTTTTTCGAAGATTTGGGGCTTTATTGTGAAAAAACGGTACAAAATATTTTATTCGAAGTATTGGCCATCGCTAGCTACAACTTTCGCCCATCTTTCGGGCAATTTCCGGATGCCGTTTCTCCAAAATTCTGGCCGCTGCTTGGCTATCCATGACTCAACCCATATTTTGGTAGCCTCGTACGAGGAGAACCGCTGGTCCACCAAATCGAGACTCATATGCCGGAACAAATGATAATCGGAGGGAGCTATGTCTGGACTATACGGCGGGTGGGGTAACACTTCCCAGCCAAGCGTTCCAAGGTATTTTTTGACAGGTTGAGCAACATGCGGCCGAGCGTTGTCATGTTGCAAAATAACCTTGTCGTGCCTTTTTACCGTTTCCGGCCGTTTTTCTTTCAATGCCCGGCTTAAACGCATCAATTGCAGTCGGTAACGATCCCCCGTGATTGTTTCGCCCGGTTGGAGCAGCTCAAAATATACGACGCCGACCTGATCCCACGAAATGCAGAGCATGATTTTCTTGCCGTGAATATTCTGCTTGGCCGTCGACGTTGATGCGTTGCCGTAAAAAGTCGCCGTTCGACGTCGCGCAGCTTCAACTCGTACGGGACCCAATGTCCTTGCTTTTGGATCATTCCCATCGCTTTTAGACGCTAGCAAACGGTTGATTTATCAACGCCCAATGATTCAGCAAGCTCTTCTTGGGTTTGGCACGAGTCCTCGTGTACCAATTCCCCCAATTCCGCGTCCTCGAACTTTTTGGGCTGGCCAAGACGCTCCTTGTCTTCGGTGTGAAAATCACCACTTTTGAATCGTCGAAACCAGTACTCACATGTTGAAATCGACGGAGTATGGTCTGGGTAGGCCTCCTGCAGCAATTCACGGGCTTGGGCTGTATTTTTTTTCAAATTGAAGCAGAAAAGCAAAGCTTCCCGCAAATTGCGTTTCGACGGCACGAAAGTTGACTTACTCGGAGCACGAAAATACTGCGTTGTTTATACTTCAGCGAAATGACAGATACTGATAAACAAAGCCTAGGGATGAGGCTTTGTCATGAATATATATTCAGTATTGCCAACGCGATAAAGTGATAAATAGCGCCATCTGTGTGTCACCTTTAAAACAAATTCAACCTCCCAATAACTTTAGCTCAATCTTTAAATACAATTAATTTTTTTATCCTGCCGAGTGTCAGGAAAGGTAACCCACAAAGCTTTTATATAAATTTGAATTTTAATAATATATCATCATAAAAAAACAGAAAAATTGATACAAATTTATTTATTTTAATTAATAAAAATTAATTACGTCGCAATTAAAAAAATATATCATGCACTTTAGTGATAAAAAAATTACATAGAGATCCGAAAAGATGCATAAAAAGTGAAAAGAAATTTATTTATCTTAATTATACCACAATTATTAATTTTCCTCGCAGGTGATAACAATTTGTCTTCGGATAACTAAATAAGTCTTATTTGCAGATTTTTTTACTGCTTCAGACCTATCGAGGCAGAAAAAGGAGACAGCAGGCGACATTTGACACTTCCTAGGACATTCCTGCGGAAAATTTACGATTCATCCTACATGCATTGGGAAAAGACGGAATGGGAACTAGTGATGGTCCTAAATTCACTAGAAGTGGGCCAATTTGGTGATAGTGCATTTCCCTGCAGGGCGCTTCTACGTACTGTTCACATGCAGTAGTTGTGGCATGTTGAACACGCGGTTATTTAATTGGCATTCATTTAAAGGCGTGAAACAAAAAGCTGCTTTAGTATTTAATTGTTTTTAATTCAAGCGACGCTCAAATTCAAGCTTTTCTAGTTTTTAATGCACTACTTTCGAATTACATGTGAATTTATGCATATATATATATATATATTTATATGTGTACATTCATGCATGTATGTATGTACATTTTTGAGGCCCGCACTATTTATGTGTCAAAATTTAGGCGCGTGCGCGTTTACTCTTAATTAAAGCTAATTTTGTTCGCGGCAAACATTTAATTGACAGCCGAAAAAGCCCACACATTTTTATACATTTCAATTAAAGAATTAATTTATCTACATAACTTAAAAAGAATCTACTTTTTGTTGATGTCTATTGCGGTAAGTTTTTGCGGTTGTCCAGTGACTGAATTGTGTAGGAATGTGACATGTAAGTTATGTGTGAGGATTTTCCAGACATTTCGATTTGGGGGAAAATGTGAAAAAATGGAAACGAGTTTCCATTGAATCTATCCACTTTTTTCATTAAGCAAATTCCTAATAATAAAGTCGAGATTTAAAGAAATATAGGAAATGCTACGAATACATGGTGCACCACGTATACCTTCGGCGTTTTAACATTGAAAGGCCTTGCAATTTTTCCGCCGATTTTTACAAATAAGCAAAGTTTCTACTATTTGTTTCAAATCAGTTTCCAATATAATGCCGATTAAATGACCACCTTTTGATTTGATCCAAAATTAGCCCTTCTTCAGGTAAAGAATTGGCCAACATTTCGGGCGTTGTAGAAGCTACGTCGACTCGAATGCTCGCTTCGAGTTGGGTTTACTGACCAGTGAACGAAGTAGCCTCTTCAAATCAGTATGTTTCGCATAAATGTTTCTCTGAAAGTGGCGCTGCAATCGATCATTCTTGCGAATACTTCAATCTCAAAACACCAAAGGCGTATCCTGTAGTACTACTGTGGGCAAAAAGTAAGGTTAATTTGATTGTAAAATGAAAAATCTTTATTTATTCTTGTAAATCAATTTCATCACCTTCAAAATAATCTCCTTTCGATGAAATACACTTATGCCAACGATTTTTCCAATCCCCGAAACATGCCAAATAGTCCATTTCCGGTATAGCCATCAGCACCTTCTTCGATTCAGCTTTTATTCCTCAATCGACTCGAAACGGGTTCCCCGGAGTGGTCTCTTGAGTTTTGGGAATAGCCAGAAGTCACACGGAGTCAAATCAGGCGAATACGGTGGTTGCGGAAAGATATGCGTGGAATTTTTGGCGAAGAACGAGTGCAGTATGAGACGGTGCATTATCGTGATGCAAAAACCAAGAGTTGTTGCCCCATAATTCTGGTCTTTTTAGACGAATTGCTTCACGTAAACGACGCATAACGCTCAAATAATAATCCTTATTAACAGTTTGGCCAGGTTGATGGTCGTCCGGAGCGCTCCAATTCATCAACACGTTCTCGACCCTCTTTGAAGTCTTTGTACCACTTATAAACATTTTTCTGCGACATGGTCGAATCACCAAATGCCTTCTGCAACATGCTAAACGTTTCCGCAGCCGAAATTTCATTCCGCAAACAAAATTTGATGGCACTTCTCTGCTCAATCAAATCAGGTAATGTAAAAATCGAAAAATGCACTCTTGGTCGTTTGGTAAACACAAGCGTAAATATATTACGGATAATGGCATTCACATGAAAGTCGGCGCAGATGTTACTAACAGTGCTGCCAACTCATGAAAAAAAATAACTAGAGCGAAATTTTAATCCCGCGAACTTTGACAAATAAATTCACCTTACTTTTTGCCCACAATTCCTCTAAATTCATATACACTTTTTCTTTATTTTAATGAAAAAACCATTTGTCTCTCGATTGCCTGCCCCTTTAAGTATACTCTCTTGCTTATCATCTTAAATCTTTAGAGTAGCTATCGAAACCACCTGCAAGGTGAAAGTAAAACACGGTCAATATTTGTGCAACATAAATTCGCAGTTTCTTCTGTTTATCGATGTCTTTTTCTTGCCAGCTCCTGGTGGGGCACAAAAGAATCCAAGCCGCTTAAAATAGAATAGCATGGTAGCCACAAAGTTATGAGAAATTCATGAATGTGTGAGCTGCGACACGATGGGGGCCTACAGTTAGGTTGTAGGCTCACCGTTGCTTTGAGGTATTTTAAAACAGTAGTAAACATCTCCTGTCGTTTACGTTAAATTTTGAGCTTTGGTGTATTAAGATCCGCCTAAAAAATTCAAATTTAAATTTTCAAATATCCTATATAAGTAAATATGTTTGTACCCTCTACGAAACTCATTGCCATGACTTTATTTTGCAAAAAGTTTGATTTTGTCGACCAGACGTACATTTCTGCAAGCCCCTTGTAACAACTTCAGACCGAAGCCGAAGTATCGACCGACCAATTAAATAAAACAAAATAAAAGCTGTGAGCTTCATTTATATTCCGGTCTTGAGCTAAACTTAGCGTTAATAAGACAGGGCAGCAAAAATCGAACAAATGTTCGACATGCAGTTTTATATTTGGGCTGATACGAATTTTTTTATCTACGCCTCAGCTCCAAATTTTGAAACATTATTAAAATGCCAAAAAAATCACATTTTCGCCACTTTTGAAAAGCGCTAGCAAAAAACAGAAAAAACAAAACAATTTGGCTTAATCCTTGAAATACAATTTCTGCACCGTGACTCGAAGGGCATTTCCAGTAATTTATTGAACAGCAAAACTTTCTTTTGACAAATTTTGAGTACAAATGGTGATACATATCGATATTTTAGTAGTCAATAAGAGAAAATTGATAAGACTTGGGACAAGAAGAAGTTAAAAAATGCCAGCACTGCAACTTTTTTATAAATTTGAATAAGATAGATTTGAGCGTTGAAGAAATTTACCAGAACTCACGGTCAAAGCCAACATAAGAGATCTAAAAATTATGTTGTGTCCGCTACTAATAAAATAATATCTGTGTGGTGATAAAGAAATCTATTATTTTTGCGTAAATGGATTCAAACTGTTTTATGGTCGTTCTTTAGCTCCTGGGTGAAGTTACGACTACTAACAAACCGATCAACTTCGATTATTTCGGTGATTTTATCGACATTTCGACATTTTCTTGAGCATCAAAAATACTCAAAAGGAATTGACGAAATCGAAATTGCACACAATAAGCTGTGACAGTATCGGCGTCATAAGCAACTTCCACGATTTCAGCAGCCTGGCTTGCATTTTCGACTTTGTTAACTTCCGTGGTAACTCACAACTGAATGCATCAAACAAAAAACAATTTGTTTAAAGTGAAATATCCCCTTGACAACGAGCATAACTTTAAATTGTTCGATCGATACTTAACGGAATATTGATTACTACAGCCCTCTACCAAGAAAATAATGAATTTCTCCTTCCGCAAACTAATTCCATAAACCGACCAATTTAAGGGGTTACATGGGTTTCGTTGGTTCAAAAAATGGATTTATTTTTTTTTGGCTTATTAATTTCTACAACATCTCAGGAATATTATCTTAAATTTTCAAGTCGATCCGAATAATAAATTCGGAGATACAGCCTTTGGAATGTGTGCGCTCCAAGCCACTTTTATTGTTACTCAAAACTTTAAACGCGTTTTTCTCGGAACTGTGTTTTCAAAGTCGGTTGTCAAATGTTCTCGAAAACTACTCAACCAATCTTGATGAAATTTTACACAGGTGTTCGAAATACAATTTACTCGTGCCTGAACGAAGGATTTTGTTTTTTTTTCAATTACAACTATTTAAAAAAAAAAATCGAGCAAATTTGACCGAAATTTTCATTTTTTTGGAAAATGTCTGCCAAAATTCCAATTTTTCTTTTTTTTCTTTCCTTCGTTCAAGCGCGAGTTTATGGTCTTAACTAAAACACTTATTTTTGTTTTTTAATTTTCGATAATCCTGTCAGGAGTTATGCTGACAATGCGGACGCACCTTTGTTTCGAGGGGTCACCGAAAATGACGTCACAATGGAGGAGTTTAAATTTTATTTTTTTTGAAAATTTCAGAAATTATTCTTTAAATATGTATCTTTAAGACAGAAAAAAGTTTGAATTTAATAAAGAATTTTTTACATAAACAAAAAAAATATTGAAAATAGACCCTTTTTTACCCGAGGAAACCCATGTAACTTTGTACTTTCTGAAAACATGCGAAGAGTATAGAACTACAAAGTAAAAATCTGGCTGAATTTACAAGTTTTTCTAAGCGCTTTTAAAATGCTTTAAAATGTTGATCACGCTTAACTAATAAACTTCCTGACTCATCTAGCAAAATTCTTGCTTTCCACAATTGGCACAGTACATTATTAACTTCATATTTTCATTCAAACAGCAGGGTCATACGAAATTTGTTTTTCGTTTTTTGTAGTCCGCAATCTAAGCCACCAAACGAGGACCATAGGCAACCCCAATCAATCAATTCAATCTTTCGATGAATTACTAAAACAGTTGATTTACTATTTGGAAGATTTCATAAGCTTTCACGTTGTTATGGGTTAGAGGTAGGCCCATATGCCTGGAATAAATAGTGGTATAACAAGCATCTCCAGTTAGTGTTTTTCCGACCTCCTCCTCGAATTTGTCGCGTGTGTCTTGATGCGACCTACAGGTTAATGCCGCCTCCGAACAGCAAATGGTTTTTTATGAGAAGCTTTTTCATGACAGAAATACAGTCGGAGATTTGCCATTGTATGCCAAGAGGCGTCGTTAGTAGAAAAAAAACCGTTTCTATTACTTGGTGTTATAAACCCACGATAATTAGGTCCTGAAGCCGAACGCAACCGAAAGTTAGTCACCCTTTTACTCATTATTTGGCTATGCTGACCAAAATAAATAAGTAAATATGTATGCTACTACTTACTTTTCCGACCTCAGTAACCCACAATACTTACTGGAATTTCCTATTACAAATATTAAATCCCTACACCGAAAACATTTTCATTGATTCCCCATAAGTGCACTTTGTTCACTTCCTTCACTCTTGGTATTCATTGCAAGCCATCTTGAGCAAATACCTCTGGTCATATACTCAGACATACATAAATAACTTTCACGTTGCTGATATAACCATCCATGTATGTACGAGTATATGTGTGCAAGTATGTGTCAGTTTGGCTTTTTTACTTTGTATTTCTCTAGTTGCCTTTTACTTTTTGAGAGTAGGAGAAGTCTCCAATATGAATTGTTGCTCCCAACGTGTATTACATACAAACATTTTTTATTTACTACATGTAAGCCAAATAAATGGCAATTGAGGGCAGGCTATTCCAATACTTGAGTTTGAAGTAGTGGTCAAATATGTACCAACTTTCAGGAACACCACGTAAATATTTGTGGCTTGTCATATTAAGACGTTCTATTTATGCACGGCTAGGTTATATCGTTTGAATGGACACAAATGTTTCGGGTTTGAAAGTATTCTATACGATACCATCTGGGGGTAGCAGAGGAAAAGGAAGGCATCCTATTCGTTGGAAAGATCAGTTAGGGCTTCATTTATGTTATGCAAAAATAGTATACTTGTACTCGTATATACTACATATTTGGCCCACTCATCCTTATTTAACTGTCAGCTCATAATTCGGCTCCAATTTGCCCTACAAACCGCCGCCTCTACAGTTTTTAGCCACCTTCAAACGGCAGATAGTTTTTATAAATATCAGCGCTAGAAGACATTTTTCTACTTTTTCAATTTATTTTTTGTCTCCACAGCAATCCGGACCAATCGAATGGTAGTCATATTGTCGTCCATGTTTCTAAGCCAAAATAAGTGGCTTCTGGGCTTTATTACTCAGTTGTCTACTTAGTTCAAAGTAGCACTTGTTGGCAAGAAAGATACTCCATTAAACTCCAAAGCTGGCATTATTATCGACTCTCCTTCAAGGGCTCTTCCAAAACTCGGCGTATTGTGAACATCGGGTCGGTGTTTGATTTTCCAGGCTCGAAGTTATACTGACAACATCCATCCATTGGGTTGATGATGGGTATCAGTTTTTCGCACAATACGCTCGAAAGGACCATGTATGCGATGTTCAAAAAATTGATTCCGTGATAATTGGCACAGATTGCAGGATGCCCATCTTATGGATCCGCCCGAGCATACTTTAATTTCAATCGACGATATTTTACTTAGGAACTGATGCATTTCCTTACACCACGTGCCCATGTTTGAATAGCTCAGCCGACAGTTCATAGGCTATCCTTAGAGCGCTGATTCAATTCTCGGATCAAAGTGCGTAGTAACTAAACTGGTAATATTACCAAATAGAATCATAAAGAAGAAAATTAATAACATAGGTCGAAAAAAAGCTTGATATACCCGCGTACTTTTGCAAAGTATGTTGTAATTTTGTTCACATAACGGTTATATGTATCAGTGCAAAAGAATCGAAATATACAGGGTTGCCCATATTCGACGGACCCATCTGGCAACCCTGTATCTTTTGACAGAGGCGTCAGATCGCTTAATGACATACCGCGTTGGAAGCGTCAGTCCAAGCAGATTTTTACCATGGAACAGTACACGCCACGCGAGCGCTCCCAAATTGTTGAAATTTACATTCAACAAAAGAAGCCAAAAGAAGAAGAACAATATCATCATGTCCAATGAGGCTCATTTCTTATTGAATGGGACGGTAAACAAGCAAAATTGCAGTATTCACGCCACTGAAAATCCTCACGAAATTCAAGAGGTACCTCTTTACGACGAAAAAGTCACTGTTTGGTGCGGCGTTAGTGTGAAAACGATTATTGGGCCGTTTTTTCTTCGAAAATGAAGATGGTCAAGCTGTTACCGTCAATCAGGAGATATTTAAAATCAAAGGTTTATATTAATAAGCCAAAGACCATAGAAGAGCTTAAGAACAACATCCGTAAGGAAATAGCCGCTATTCCAGCCGAAATGTTAGCCAAAACTATGGAAAATGCTGCAAAACGGGCACAATACGCCGTACAGGCTCAAGGCGGCCATTTGTGATATAGGTATCATATTCAAAAAGTGATGTCGACAAATTTACTTGAACAAAATAAAATTATTATTATCGTCAACATCAAAAAAATTATGTTTTTCTTTGATTAAAAAACATATGGGTCCGTCGAATATGAGCAACCTAGTAGACAAATACATGCCAAGATGCCCAGAATGATACGATGATGTCTATCCAGGCGTATGATAATTCAAATGAAAAATAATTCCCTCTGTTAGTAACGTGAGAAAAACTAAAATTCTTTCCCTGATCCAGAACTTGTGTCCTCCGATGGAGTTTTTGTTATCTATTTCATCGTCTAGAAGAGAACTGCCCGTTAATTTTAACCTTTTTGTTATGAGCTAGACTTTGTTCAAGTTTCCGCATCTTTTATTATTTATTTATTTATTTATTCATTTAAGTGTATGACTACAAGAACCTTAAAGATTAGATACATATTTACTTATATTTATTGCAAGCCGTGAAGTACAAACTATTCTTACAGACTAACATTAATCTAAATGTAGATCAATCTTAAGGATCAAATATAAAATACATGAGGAGAGATAAAAAACTAGTAACGTGGCGCAGAAAACAACATTCTTAAATACTTAACTAAAGACTTGTCTTGTTTGCGTGAAATCAAAATCTGAAGCATTGAAGACTAAATTTAGTTCAGCAGAAGTTCTTGATATGACAACTACTTCTGGAAAAAGAAATTTTACAGAATTCCGAATGTTGCAGAATTGAGAGGGAATTTTAAAGCAATCTTTTCTAAAAAAGAAGGGCAGTTAATGGTGCCAGTTATGGTTTTAATTAAAAAGGAAAGCACTAAAATGGATCTTCCGTCTTCAAGTGTAGTAAGGCTAATTAGTTGGCAACGAAAATAGTACTCGTAAGAAGGTAGTGGTAGTGAGAAATTTAGTAAGCGGGGAGCATATTTTATGTTATGCATTATTTGCGTGGTTGCAAAACCGCTGGTTAGTAATTCGGGATATACGTTTTAGTATACTGGCAAATTCTTTTCAACAAAATTATAAAAAAAACTAATATTTATTCAAACCCTCAAATATCTGCTCACAGGAAAAGATTTTATCTGAAGAATGTATGTGTGCTACGCTCTTTTAATTAAATACCACCCCAAAGCAAACCATTACTAACTCCCTTGCACATATCGATGGTTTTCGAGAAAAGCGACACAACTCAAAATTAACTCAAATTCGGAGTTTTGCCGTTAAAAGCAAAAATCAACTACAGAGTTTATATATTTTTATCAGGAAAAGCGTCATAAGCGAATCTTGAAGCAATTCTGAGAGATGGCGTTAGTGTCGTTTTGTCAGGTGATCGAATTGGCGCGTCACTTATCTAGAAAACTGACCCAACTCAGTATTTTATATTTTTGAATTATGTCACTTTTCTCGAAAACCATCGATATGATCATGTATCTTTTGCCGCATTCATTCCAGTCCCAAGTCGTCAATTAATATCCACCCCCAACAAAGGAAAAATACAAATACATACATAGTTTTTGTATATAATTATCTACTTGTGTATATGCATACGGGTGTATGTGTGAGTATTTGTATTAGTATTTTGCTTACGAAGCACGATGCAATTTATGATGTTTCAGGAAGAAGGAAACTATTTTTAAACAAAGCGTATTTCATTTGAAGGCGGAATGGTTGCAATAAAGACCTATAACCTAAAAGTTGCTCGAAGATGGCGGCTAAGAGGGCAAAGATTTTCTAAAACATTGCGGGCATAAATTATAATAATTTCCGCTTATGCACATATGTACTTTTTTTATTTATTTTAAGTTGATTTAGGCTTTAAAAGCCTAAGTGGCAGCAATTTAATTACTTGTATAAATAAAATCTTTAATATTCAACTAAAAATGTTAATTAATTATTAATGTGAAAAAGATTTCGTTAAATCAAAGGTGGTAAAAGCCAAAAACTGTGATTCATTTATTTTTTGACCTTACTATGTTATTTTAAAATTATACCAAAAATATTACACACATTAGATCTTTTTGCACTAAAATGTTCCACAATTTTCCAATAAAAGTAGCGCCATACTTACAAGATGGGTGTAATGTAACTATCAAAGAGATACGTAATCGTAAGAAATCATTAAAATAAACACTAGATTTCTCTATAAAAGACGACGGTCGCAGGAAATTAGATCGGGTGAATACGGGGGGTGCGGCAGCAATTCAGAACTCCGGATGAATGTGCAGGCGCGTGATCGTGGTGAAACAGCACCTTCCTTTTCGAAAAATAATTTTTTGTGAAAGCGGTCAAATAATTCAATGTAGTATTGTTTAGTGATTTTTCTATAAAATCCATGATACTTAAATCCATCTCGCTTAAATTGCTCCAAACATTGCTTCGAAGTTACAGCCGCATCCACTTGTTGTCCACCGTTCACACACCTTTGGCCTCAGTTACTTCGCGCACTTTTGTTCGTCGATCAGCGAGAATCATGGCGGGGATTTTTTGATTAATTTTTTCGGTAACCACGTCTGCCGGGCGTCCTGATCGTCCCTAATCAAAAAAGGATGTTTGCCCACGTTTAAATTCATTGAACGAATATCTAACTGTGGTCATAGATGGCGAAGCGTCTCCATAGACTTTGCTTTTATCTCCTCGCAATTTTTCCCACCCATAAATAGAAAGGGTATTACCAAACGATAGTGCTCTTTTCCATCTTGGCGAAAATCACGAAACACGTCTTACTTGAATAGCTGTCAAATCCAATCTGCCTATCAATCAGTCTAAACTTTGTTTTGCCGTCGTTTGATAGATTGCAGCATGCAATGCTAGCATCAAATTCCCTCATGAACGCCCTCTGTCATCAAACAGTGGTACTTATTGAACCGCTCTCGTATGTGTATACCAGATGTGACAATTAAATCCGAGGAATCAACTAAAGCAAATAAAGTTCCGAGCACAATATTATTATGGCCCTTTAGTGTAATATTCTTTTAACTCTCTACAAGCATCCTTGGTAATTCCTCGAAGTGAAACCGTTCAGTAACCAAACGAAATCCTTCTTGAACTCCTGCACGCCGCCATGATGAATTTCATTGAGGAATAATAAGAAGTCTCAAGGAGCAATAAGTTGGATGTTTTGTTTCAGCAAAAGTTGTTGCGAAAAACTGTGGACGTGTGCCAAAACATTTAGCGAAATAAAAGTTTAGAAAGCGATATCGCATTCTGGCAACTGGGGGACAGTAGCAGCGGATGTGTGTAACGCTCTCCACCACTTCCTCGTTCCTGCAGCTGTGACAGAAGTCATTTGAAGAAGCCCACATATGTTTCCCATGTGTGCCCATTCTTCTTCTTCTAGTAAGGTCGGAAGATCGGCCTAGATTAATGACAGACCTAATTTTGTGTTGATTCCGTCTAGGCCAGAAGTGTCTTGTTATCTCGCAAGAGGGCTCAATGGTCCACGTACTGTTCGCTTGAGCATTGTAGTCTGATCTGATTCAGAACCTGCTTTCGTGTAAAGGGATGCCCACATGTTGGGCAAAATTGACTGTTTTAAAGTCAGTTCGCCTTCTAGCCAACACATTCGCGATGCGATTTCCAGGCCTGCTCATCCGCGATAAACCCACACAACGTTCGCGGTACACCGCTTAGACAGCTCAGTAAGAAAACTCAGCATCCAATTGCTACTTTGGTGGAAGTATTATTGCGCTGTTGAGATTTTATGGCTTTTTATGGCAGCTTAACTGTCAGAGTAGATAGTGATAGTTTATGCTGCGACGGACGAGTGCCTAACCCGCCGTAGTAAGGGCGTTTGAAAGCAAGTATTTTGTGTTATTTTTGACTAGCACCATTTCAGCTTTTGTAGCACTAACTTAAGCCCATTCTCCCTGGACCAGCTGTTCACCATGGTGAGAGTGTTTTCTAACAGTTAGCTCGGAATTTGGATGCCGTTAATGTGATATCGTACGCATAAGCGATAACATTAGAACCAGTATGTTGGAAATTTAAGTGTAGATCATTTACAGAGTAAGGGAGAGAGAACACCACTCAGATGAGTGCCATTCGCTTCGTGCCTAGTAATAGTCGTCCCCATTTCGTAGATAACGTGTATTTTCTCTAAATGTAGCCAAACAAATTCTACCGGTGGCCGATCTAGACCTGCCTGAAGCAGAGCCGTAATAACAACACCCAGGTGAAGGCTGAAAAAAGAAAGAAGATTTATAAGAAGACTTGAGACTGCCTGCTTTCCTATATCTGCTTTGGAATCGTATCGGGCACTGAGACAAAGCTTCTGATAATCTAATAATTGTTTCAACTCTTCCGTGCTTAATTTTGAATGCCATTGTTAACGCCTGAAGCTTCCGTTGCTACTGTCATTGGAGGCGAGATAAACTGATAAATAACTTATCCTTGTAAAATTAACGCATCCAAGAAGTATTCTTTTACTTTTTTTGTAAATTTCACTCAACGATCTATGAAATTTCGCACTGCTTTAAAATTTCAATTTTCCTCAACATAAATTCCAACCGAAATGTTCACTCATAAATACAATAACTTTAATCATTATTTGCCATTTTACAACCTTACTGGGCTACAGGCTGAGGCCAAAGCTTAAATGTAACTTTATGGTTTATTTATTACATTCTTCACACGGAGACATATTTTCATATAACATTCACCTAGACACATCTTGCCCTAAAGCGTATCAGCTCCTCCCCAGTCTACCCATATACATAACATTTTGAACTCCATCACCATGTAAATGCGTATCAATAAATCTTCCGGGCGGCGATAAATTTTCCAGTCAAATGAGTAAGCAACTTGAAATCGTAAAAATTCTAAATGCTACAGAAGAGCTGAAATAAAAATATGTAGCAGCAGTTGTGTGTGCTCTGGCAGCAAGTCTCTAACGTCAACTTTTAAGCGCCGGAAAAGTGTTTTTAAGAAAATAAAGTCAACACGAGGAAATCTCTCACCATCTAATGGTGGCGATGTTGTCTCTTCGGATGACGCGAGACCAACTAACTTGCAACGCCATAAAAATAAAGTCATAAAATAAAAACGTTTGGCAGTGAATGGTACTTAATGTATTGGTTTAGAAATGGATATTGAACATGAACAGTAAACCACAAAAAAGTAAAAGCAAGACAATTCAGAAAAAAATTAATATTTGTTGATTTGAGAATTTCTGCTGGAATGAGGCTTTATGACAATCAGACGCTATCGAAAATTGCTTTGCCGTTGTATGCATCTATTTATGTGTATAATTTTACTGATGAAAGCATACTGCTCTAATTGCATCTAATGGTAGCTTATCAATTTTGGTAAATTAAAAATCCTGCTCTCAGCGTTAAAATTATTTTTGGCAAGATTTTCACTTTTTATTTATTTTTATTTTTTTAATTAATTATTCATTTCTTTTTTAAATTATATAAGTATCAGGCCGGGTCGATTTGTGGGGAGGCAAAAAAATCGCCCATTGCTCTATGAAAATCATATTCTAGGGATCAAAACAAGAAACTTTGCCGAAGGAACCATACCTCTAAAACGAATTCTGATGTCCCCCAATTTGGGTCGAACTTTTTAGTTTCTTTTCTATAACTCTCTTAAATTAATGTTTTTCATTTACATACATATAATATGTTCTGACCAAATAAATATCTTAAGAGCAAAAATAGATATTATTATAAATAAATAAAAATAAAGAAAAAACAAACAAACAGCCGTTTAGCTGATTTTTTCATGTAATGGCCAAAAATGGTGCTATTTTTAAATTGGGGGACATCAGAATTCGTTTTAGAGGTATGGTTCCTACGGCAAAGTTTCTTAGTTTGATCCCTAGAATACGATTTTCACAGAGCAATGAGCGATTTTTAAATCGACCCGCCCTAATAAGTACATATATATAAAGGGTGGTTAAATTTTAAGCCCCGATGTTGAATGCGAACCACCCCTAAACGTCAAGTTCTTTTCTGCATTTCATTTGACATTTTCTAATCTCAGATTAACCCAATTTAAACGATGGAAACATACACAATCCAGCAAGGTGTTAAAGTTATTCAGGCGTATTATGAAAACGGGCGTTCAAATCAAAATGCATATCGCGAACTTCGTGATTTTTTCGGTCAATTCAATCGTCCAAATGTGCGTACAATCGGAAAAATTGTGCAAAAGTTTGAGCAAACCGGGTCTGTAGGAGATGTGAAAACACCAGTGCATGCTCGTACAGCTCGTACTGCAGAAAATATTGCTGCTGTTCGCGATAATGTGTTTGAAGAGCCCTCCCCCTCAACTCGTCGTCGTGCCCAACAATTGCACCTCTCACGCTCGTCGATGATGAACATTATGCATAAAGACTTGCATTTACACGTTTACAGGGTGCAATTGACTCAAGAACTAAAGCCTCTTGACCATTTCAAGCGTCGTCAATGGTCAGAATGGTGGCAGGAAATGGCAACAGTGAATGACAAATTTTCGAAGAAAATCATCTTCAGTGATGAGGCACATTTTCACCTCAGTGAATTCGTCAATAAGCAGAATTGCCGCATTTGGGCGAATGATAATCCAAGAGTGATTGCCGAAAAACCAATGCACCCACAAAGAGCAACTGTTTGGTGCTTTTTATGGGCCGTCAGCATCATTTTCCAAAATGACGTCAGGCAGTTACTGTGAATAGTGTTCGCTATCGTGAGATGATAACAAACTTTGTTTGGAAGATATTGTTGTGGCCGATATGTGGTTTCAAAAGGACTGTGCCACTTGTCACACAGCTAACGAAACAATGGCTCTTTTGCGCGAAAAATTTCATGGCCGCATAATCTCACGTCGCGGCGATGTCAATTGGCCGCCAAGATCATGTGATTTGACACCGTTGGACTTCTTTCTTTGGGGTTTGTTGAAAGAAAAGGTGTACGTCAATAAGCCAGCAACAATTCAAGAGGTAAAGGATGAGATAATTCGGCACATTAACGGCATAGAACCTCAATTATGCCTCAGCGTCATAGAAAATTTGGACCATCGGATGGAGGTGTGCCGCCGATGGGTAATATCTCATACGTAATTGAACCATACAAGTATTATCATAATAAAGAGAAATGACAATAATTTCTTTAAAAAATTCTATTTTATTCAAAATCAACTCCGGCCCTTGAAACTTAGCCACCCTTTATAATTGGCGCCTACTCCCTTTTTGGGTGTTTGTCCGAGCTCCTTCTCCTATTTGTGGTGTGTGTCTTGATGTTGTTCCACAAATGGAGGGACTTACAGCTTTCAGCCGACTTCGAACGGCAGATATTGTTTTTAGGAGCGCTTTACTGGCAGAAATACACTCGGAGGTTACCCATTGCCTGCCGAGGGGCGACCGCTATTAGAAGCAACTTTTTTCATTTTGGTGTTTCACGGAGATTCGGACCTACGTTGTCCGAATGGTAGTCACGCACCAACCCATTCGGCTACGGCGGCCGCCAATATATAAAATAAAGTTCATACCATGATATAAAAAAGATGGTAGTTCCATTGTCACATATCGGGTAACGGATTAATTACCTGACAAGCAGATTGCTACATTTCACGCTACTATATCCAATTTTCAAAAATCTTTCTTTTTTGTCAAAAACAAAAAAAAAAAGCAAAAGATTCAAAATAACAATAAACCACCTATTCGTGTGAGCAGCAACAAATTTAACACATTTTTCCCCTTAGTCAATAACCAACGTCCTACGTGCAATTATGGTCCGGTAAACGTTGTGCAATAAAATATAAATGCATTTAAAAAGATGAATTAAAAGTACATATCTTTATTCTCTGATTTACAGAAGAGCAGGATGACAGTGCATTTTCAAATCACAACCTACAGAATTTATCAGAGTAAAATTCGACAAAAAAAATCTAAAATGCTTTATTTTTGGATAGAACCTTTTTGGAATATGGTGCTTTAACCGGAAATAAAGGAATCCAAAAATTTAAATGCCAGCACAAAAATTAAGAAAATTACAAGTGATGCAAATTTCTTTATTTGGTCTCAAAAAGAAAAATGGCATCTAAAGCTTTTTAATAAAAAAGTATCATACCTGAATTTTATTTTATTCCTTCATTTCTGCATTTTTAAGTTTAGCCTATAAGCTCGCCATTTTTGGGACGCAAATTGTATTATTGTAGTAAATCACAAATATTTCAGCAAAATTTCCCACTCGAAAAATTTCAGTATGGCAAAGCTATGTGATAATGTTTATATAAATGTAAAAAATCTGCTTTATACCAAAAAATAGTAGTAATGAAATCTTAATTTTTTGATTAACGTTTCATGCCACAATAAAAAGCATTTTGTACAAAATTTATAAAAATTCGGTAAATTTTCATACAATTTTACTTTTCTTAGTCAGAATGTCAGACTCACAACAACTAAAGGTCGAGAACTCTATAAAGTTGCAAGAGAAACTGGCTGTGAATTTATCTCCACCGGCAAACCTACTTATTGACCAACAGACCAAAATAAAACTCCAGATCTAATTGACTTCTTCATTGTAAGAAAAATTTGCAAAAAATCCTTGCTAGTATATGAAGGAACAGACCTTAATTCAGATCATTCACCCGTATATTTAAAACTAAGTGAAGGCATTGAAGTTAAACAACAAGCGTTTACTCTGACCAACAAGTTTACTGATTGGGAGTATTTCAAATAAACGCTTAATCAAAACGTTCAAAAACAAAATACACTCTCATCCAAAATGTCGCATGGTATAGCACACCAAGTCAAACAGCAAAACAAGCTGGACTTCGTTATCCAAATGAAATTTTTTCCCTTATCGCCGAAAAAAGAAAGTTAAGAAAAAAGTGGCAACGAACCCGACAACCATCGCTAAAAACTTTGTTAAGTAAAATGACTCAACATTTAACAGAAGAAATGAATAAACTAAAAAATCTATTCTTCAATCACTATATACAGGAACTAACAGCGGAAAAAAGTACTGACTCCTCCCTATGGAAATCTACAAAATACCTGAAAAGACCAACTATTCAAAACCCTCCAATTAAAAAACTCAATGGCTTGTGGGCTAAGAGCGATATTGAAAAACCGTAAGTCTTTGCTGATCACTTAGAAAAAACATTTAAGCCTCATGAAGCACATCATGCACCATTGCTTACAGATATTCATCAAGCTGAAAACCATTTCTGTTTGTCTTCACCTGCAGAGATAAAGCGTGAAATATATCTTCTGAAATCTAAAAAAGCACCCGGCTTCGCTGAAACCTTAAATAATATTCCTCAAAATTCATTAAGCTAACAGAAATTATAAATGCATGCCTTAAGCTAAAATATGTGCCAACGTACTGGAAAATTTCAGAGGTAATAATGATACCAAAACCTGGCAAAAGTCCTCACGAAGTGTCATCATACCGTCCGATCTCCTTGCTACCTATAATGTCCAAACTACTCGAAAAAATAGTTCTGCAGTGGTTAAAGCCTTTGATTGAAAACAGACGCCTTATTCCTACGCACCAGTTCGGACTTCGAGCAAAGCACTCAACAATCGAACAAGTGCATAGGATCACAAATGTGATAGAAGAAGCAATCGAAAAGAAAAAAGTGTGCTCTTCCATATTTTTCGATGTTGCTCAGGCCTTCGACAAAGTATGGCATGACGTACTACTCCATAAAATTAAAATCTTGATTCCAAGAGAGTTTTCGGACCTATTTACTTCGTATCTAAATAGCAGATATTTCAGGATCAAGTGCGATAGCTCTTATTCAAGCCTAAAGCGAATTAAAGCCGGGGTTCCACAAGGCATTATGCTTGGCCTATACTTTACCTGCTTTTCACATTTGACCTACCGGTCTCTGAGACTAGCACTATAACTACCTTTGCTGACGGTACGTGCATTTTAGCAATTGGAGACGATGAGACACAGTCCTCTCGCAAACTTCAGGAAGATGTTAACAAAATCACCGAATGGACTACAAAGTGGCGTATAAAACTTAATGAAGCCAAGTCACTTCATGTGGATTTTACAAACAAAAAAAATCAATATCATCCTGTATATATTTCTGGTACGAAAATTCCTTACTCCAATACGGCGAAGTACTTAGGGATGACGCTTGATGCCAAACTATGCTGGAAAGAGCACGTTAAAATAAAACACGTGGAATTAAACCTCAAAATGCAAAAATTAAACTGGCTTACTGGTAGGAGGTCGCCTCTTTCCATACAAAATAAACTTTTAATTTATAAACAAGTATTTAAACCTGTGTGGACTTATGGTATACAGCTATGGGGCTGTGCCAAATAAACTCATATCGAAAAAATACAACGATTTCAAAACAAGTTTCTAAAGAACGCAGTAAACGCACCATGATGTGTCACCTCAAGATATCATTAGTATCAGAATTTGTCAAACATTACGCTGTAGCTCATGCCGAAAGGCTCGAAAAACATACTAACCCGGAGGCTCGGCGACTTGCCAATTTAGATGACCAATACCGGAGACTTAAACGAATAAAACCAAATGATCTTGTTCCAGAAATTTTGATGACTGACAAATATATGTAAATTTCTGTCAGCTGTCTTCCAGTTATATACGTATTTCCCGTAAATACTGTTGAATTTTATAAAATAATATTACTTGATAATTGTGAACTAGGTGTAATAGAATGAAATGTATTTAAATATTTATAACGTTTCAATAAAAAACAAAAAAAAATGTTTTTGCCATCTCCATAATTCAGTGAGCATAAATTTAGCCCATGTGAGAATGTAATGGAACGGCTGTATGCATGTTTTATTCATTTATTTGTCTCAAAGAAGTTAATAAACTAAAACTAAGTATTCTCGGAAGAATAAGAAATTGAATAGCTAGCAAAAATGCGGGCAATCAATTGCATCACTTACCAAACCATGGCCAAAATATAAAGCAAGAAAAGTTCTTCTTCGTTCGAGGGACTTAAGGTTAATCAAAAAGAGGCGGGAATTTTTCGGAGGTATGGAAGTGCATTTAAGAAAGAAGAAAGAGCAAATTTATGATGAGGTTTTGAGATGAAAGTAGCTTAAAGCTTTGGACGAACAAAAAGTTTCCAAACATTTATAACATTGCCTTTACTTTTCCTAAGATTTTGGTAGAAATGTTAATCACAAATAGCAACCTTGAAACAAAACAAAATAGAACTGTAATCTAAGTCACCTCAATAAGGTTCACCTCACCTACAGCATCTCCTGGAGCCTTTCATTCAAATATTAAGGAACTTACGCTTTGACTTGAACGGATTACTCATATAGACCACGCAAATACTCAAGAGTTCATTTTTGTTTTTTATGACTTCCCACTTTTGCCTTCTTAGCTAATGAAACTGGCTCCCTAATTAACTAATTATGGCATACCATTCGAGTTGCGTTCGAGTTTGGTTCGCTTTGACAGATGGTAGTTCACGATTATTATTTTTTAAAGTATTTTATTTATTTACATAAATTGACTGCCACCAGCACGCGCTAAAACTTCAGAATTGCTAAACTTTCTGCGTTGCATATGCTCAGAGCTTCATACGAGGGTTGTGACTCCAAATTTGAAGTGGACAAGACGAAATAAAAATTTATAATAGAAAGTGACTTTATTATTTGCCAAATTATTATCAATATAGTCAATCATCAAAAGTCAAAGCGAATCGATTAGCGCATTTTTCATGACTTGGCCCACTTCCAAAGTAATATCAAGTCATCGCGCGAAAATGTTGACAATTTAGTTCCATTATTTTTCCAAGATGAATTTTTAATTGCCTGTATACAACACAAATAGCAATTTAATAACAAAATGTCCTGAGTATGATTATCGTTAAAAGCCCCTATGCACGATGATAATGCCAGATTTGTACTATTCACACCAATATTGCCATATCTTCGAACTTAATTAGCTGCACTCGTATAAATGCTCATATCAACTGTCAAAGGGAGGCAATCGCGTGCAAAACGCGGATTTTATTATTTGCGCTTTAGAGTTTTTCGACTGTTCAATTACAATTAACTGGCTGTTCTAATATTCAGAAATTATGAAGTTTTGTCACTTTTGTTGGACACAGCCGCATAATTAATTTGATGAAACTGGTTTGATTTATAAATATTGCAAATACAGGATTAATTAGCTATGATGATACTTTATTTTTTTTGGAAAGCAAAAGAGAAACTAGAAAAACAGTAAGCACTACAAAAGATTTATTATTATAAATTTATGGAAAATATTTTATCCGGCATGAATTTTTTCTCTCGCTAAAAGCTGAACCGGAGGATTTTAAATTTTGGAAATATTTTTGCTAGACTTGTAATTGTAAGTGATGTCACTCTCCTGAATTTAATGATACTGTATTAAAGAGAGCGGGCTAAGTGGCGGGTTAGGAATAAGATTTAGATTTTGATTAACAGGTTAATAGAAGGATGAAGGTAAAATTGAGCATGCAGATAAGGCAAATAACATCGAAAATAGGGATGAGGATAAAGAAAAAAGTAAAGGCAAAAAGCCAAATATGAACAATAGGAGGGAAATAGGGACAAAGATAGATATATAGAGAGGGATAGGGACTGATAAAAAAACAAAAATAAAGGTAAAAATTGGCATACTAAGCTCGATCCGGATGGGGCATAATGACCTAGAAGTAGATTCTTTTTTCGATTTCGATTATTTTTGCGAGTTGGTTATACTGTGGGCAAAAAGTAAGGGGAATGTATTTGTCATACTTCGCGGGACTAAAATTTCGCTCTAGTTATTTTTTTCATGAGTTGGCAGCACTGTTAATAACATCTGGGCCAACTTTCATGTGAATGTCATTATCAGTAATATATTTACGCTTGTGTTTACCAAACGACCAAGAGTGCATTTTTCGATTTTTACAATGTCTGATTTGATTGAGCCGAGAAGTGCCATCAAATTTTGTTTGCGGAATGAAATTTCGGCTGCGGAAACGTTTAGCATGTTGCAGAAGGCATTTGGTGATTCGACCATGTTGCAGAAAAATGTTTATAAGTGGTGCAAAGACTTCAAAGAGGGTCGAGAACGTGTTGATGACTTGGAGCGCTCCGGACGACCATCGACGACAACAGATGACCAGCACGTCAATAAAGTGAAGGAGTTAGTGCTCAAAAATCGTCGGTTGACTGTTAAAGACCTTACTGATATGATCGGAATATCAGAAGGATCTGTGAAAACCATTTTGAAAGACCATTTGGGCCTACGAAAAGTCAAATCTCGTTTGGTACCGAAACTCTCAATTTCTTGGAAAAAAGTCGTCGCGTTGATGTGTGTGAAACAATGCTTTCAGACTATCAGGACAAGCTCAACTGCATCATTACGGGGAATGAGACTTGGATTTATGCGATTGGACCCTGAAACAACCGACCAATCAAGCGAATATCGTGCTTAAGGCGAGGCCAGACCGAAAAGAGCACGTCAAAGTCGTTCAAAAATAAAGGTCATGATGACAGTTTTTTTCGATTTTCGTGGTGTGGTGCACTATGAATTCCTTCCACCTGGCCAAACTGTTAATAAGGAATATTATTTGAGCGTTATGCGTCGTTTACGTGAAGCAATTCGTCTAAAAAGACCAGAATTATGGGCCAACAACTCTTGGTTTTTGCATCCCGATAATACACCGTCTCACACTGTTCTCGTTCATCGTGACCATTTCGCCAAAAATTCCGCAACCACCGTGTTCGCCTGATTTGGCTCCGTGTGACTTCTGGCTATTTCCAAAACTCAAGAGAACTCCAGGGAACGCGTTTCGAGTCGATTGAGGAGATAAAAGCTGAATCGAAGAAGGTGCTGCTGGCTGTACCGGAAATGGACTATTTGGCATGTTTCGGGGATTGTAAAAATCGTTGGCATGATTGTATTGCATCGAGTGGGAATTATTTTGAAGGGGATGAAATTGATTTACAAGAATAAATAAAGTTTTTTCATTTTACAACCAAATTCACCTTACTTTTTGCCCACAGGTATTCCATTAGAAATAAAATGACACTAATCGACCATGCTTGGAGGATCCCGCTAAAAAGTAGGTGCACGCTGGAGGTTTGGAGCCCTATAAGAACTAGTCTTTTTCGATTTGTCATGAAATTAGCAACATAATTAATAATTCTAGGTCCGGGTTTTCATGTTTGCAATTGATCGGTTGTTACATCGACTCCAATCCTATCAAAAGTATTTGAAATATTGAGGGAAATGATGGATGTGTGGCTCTTTTTTAAGACGGTTAGTCAGTCAGCAACTGATTTCCCTCTTTTAAGTCTTAATTAGTTGGTATGCATGTAATTGTTTTTGGTTACGAACCACCATACTTTTTACAATGATTTTATTCATTAGTTTCGCTATGCACGGATTGAGAGATATTGGTCGGTAAGTGATCCCAGTTTTGCTTTTATTAGGTATTAAGTCTGATATTATTAAGCTTGATTTGTATAACTGTGGAATGTGGAAATTCAGAATGTTGTTCAAGTGTTGTGTGATACGATGTTTGGTTATGTGTGAGGAATTTTTGATGATTTGGCAAGATATTCGATCACTACCTGAGATGCCTCCAGGGTGTGCAAAGCAGATATTGTTTTGATGCACATACATATGTGATGAGGGTTTCAATTTGTCTGGATGCACGTGAAGGATTGTGTAAGCAGTTTGTTGTTATTGTTTTGTATTTACTTGTTCTGAATTCTTGTTGTGGGAAATTTGTGACTAATTTTGTGTGAAAGTGTTAACTATGTTGATTTTTAATCCTATTAGAAAGTATTTTACGCAATGAATTGAGATGTTATTTCTAAGGCCACAGAATGGTCGAATATTTGCCCAAATTTTCAATGTAGGGGTGGAAGGTTCGATTTTTGTGGTTCAAGTGGTTGTGGATTGTCGTTTACTTTGACTGAGTTTACGACGGAAAATTACATTTTCTTTTGTTATTCTAATTATACTAAATAGTTTTCGTAGACGTTATTTTTTAAGTTTTTCCCAGTTGATTTAAGTGTTTCAAATGTAATAAACGTATACTTATGGAAAAGAAGAATAAAGAGTACTGACCTACAAAATATACATTTTTTCTTCATATGAGTATTATAACTAGAGATCGGATTTTTATGCAAATTGAATATTTTATTATGATGAGTTTCTACCTAGGTGCGAACTTCATGTGATGTTAAACAAAATATGCACTTGCATAAGAATCCGATCTCTAATTATAACCAAAAAAAAAAAACATTTTACTAAATTATGTAGTCAGCATATTTGGTTTCTCAAACTTTACATAAATTTACGTCCCATGAGTTATGGGAATCTCACTATGAAAGTTTCAGGGATTACTGAGCAAATTCTCAGCTATTAAGGAAGAAGTAGAACAAGTTTGAGAGGGAAGTGAAGTGTTTTTCAAAATGATTTCTCAAAAATTTTAAGCAAAACAATTAAATTTTTTTCCAAGGTTAGGTATGTATAATATTTTATTCTAAAAAATTGAAAAGCCTAAGTTTGTTTAAAAAAAAAAAAATAAAAAAAAAAATAAATAATTGGCGCGTACACTTCTGTTAGGTGTTTGGCCGAGCTCCTCCTCCTATTTGTGGTGCGCGTGTTGATGTTGTTCCACAAATGGAGGGACCTACAGGTTCAAACCGACTCCGAACGGTAGATATTTTTATGAGGAAAAGTCATGGCAGAAATACACCCGGAGGTTTGCCATTGCCTGCCGAGGGGGGACCGCTATTAGAATATTAAAATGTTTTCATTAATTTTGCTTTCACCGAGATTCGAACCAACGATCTCTCTGTGAATTCCGAATGGTAATCACGCACCAACCCATTCGGCTACGGCGGCCACCTTGTTTAGTGTTGAAAATAATCGAAGATATTTTAGTTTAAAAATTCTTAGTAAAAATTTTCCGGATATAATAAATCTAAAACTATAAATATGTTTTAAAAATGTATTTTAAATCCCTGCTTAGTAAACTGTAGCCTATAAATAATTTTAAGATAAATTCACTTGAAATATATGACTGTACTTGCTCATATATGACATGTGTGGATGGAAACTTTCGTGTCCGTTTTGCTAAAACTAATAGAACTACACACATTCGGTTAACTTAACGCCCCCTTTCGTCTATCAAGGCATTTTAGGCTTCATATTTTAAATCAATTTAAAACAAATTAGGAACTTAATGAACCAACGTCTAAATAAAAATTAACCGTCATGTCGGTTGGGCGAGAGGAGAGAGAAGGGTTGGGTTTTATTGCATATAAATACATATGCATAAATAGTTTTTGAATTACAAGCTGTCTTATTGCAATTACGAGCACAATAATATTTCTATTAGTCCATAAAATTAAATTGAAATATTTATATTTTAAGTTTAAAATTTAATCTACCTCTATTTTGCAGTTTTAGGGAATTTAAAAATTTCTTCAAATCTTAACTTAATTGACAGCAAAGTTTTGTAACTATTTCCTCATAAACCTTCTTATATTTGCTAAAGGCAAATTCAAAAAAAATGTAAACAAGCAAATGACATTCGTGACTATTTGTGCTAAAGCTCAGTATCGTTTGAAATGAAAGTATTTATTTAAAATCTTCCTAAATTCAGTTTCATTTTATTAATTGTTATGTTTTCCCTTCAATGTATATGTGAAAATGAAACTCAATGAAATGGAGAGAAATACTTTGAGTTCATGAAGGGGACACAATAGATCTTTCAGGTTACGTGCTAAATCCCCTCATAGTAATAATAATAATAATAATAATACATATGCTATCCCAGTACTAACATATTCTTTTGGAATTTTAAAATGGTCGGAAACAGATTTAAATAATATAGAAATAGCCACACGAAAGCACCTAACAAGGCATAGAAAATTACATCCTAACTCATGCATTCAAAGAATAACCCTACCCAGAACAGAAGGAGGTAGAGGGATCATAGATATTCACAACCCACACAATAATCAAACAATAGGACTTCGTAAATTCTTTCACACACACACACATGCAGTTTGCACAAAGCAATAGCCCTAGCAGACAAAAATTACTCACCACTTAATCTACATAACACACAAGAAACATTCCCGCTTGTAACAATCGAAGAAAAAAAGCAATATGGTCGCAGAAACAACTTCATGGAAGACACGAACGATGCGAATGTAGATGGGACATGCAGCTATACATGGTTGAAAAAAAGCGAGTTGTATCCTGAAACAGAAGAGTTCCTAATTGCGATTCAAGATCATGTGATCTTGACAAAAAACTACCAAGAGTATATTTTAAAACATACAAGGATTATTGATGACAGATGTCGCAAATGCCAAATAAATACAGAAAACATAGACCGCATTATTTCTGGATGTCGTCTTCTTGTAGGAAGTGAATACACGGAAAGACATAACAATGTGGCAAAAATACTACACCAAGAAATAGCGAATAATCTGCGCTTAAGTACCAATACTTCACCCTATTACGAATACAATCTCGAAAATATATTGGAAAATGAGGAGTATACGTTATACTGGGACATCGCCATAAGAACAGACAGAAAAATCACCCACAATAGACCTCATATAACGCTAATAAACAAACTAACAAAAACCACCATTTTCATTGAAATAAGCACACCCAGTGATACGAATATACACTGAAATTATAACGAAAAATTAGAGAAATACAATGATTTAACAATAGAAGTGAAAATAATCTGTAAACAAAATACAGTAAAAACCCCACCTTTTATTATGTCTGCAACTGGGATAGTTCACAAAAGTTTTGTCAATAACCTACAATTTTTGAACATTAAAGCCGATATACATCACAAAACTCAAAAACCTATTATCTCAAAAACATGCAACATAACGCGAAAACTTTTAAACCAGCAATAAAACTGAACCAAAAAACAGTGCCAAAACGACTTGCATTCGTTAAATGCCGTCGTGTTTGGTGAAATGGACCCCGCGCGGTATGCGGGGGGAAAGGGGCGAAGGAAAATAATAATAATAATATGGGGAAATACGTATTACATTAAGGGGTATTCCAGTGTATATGTATAAATTTGAGGTGTTTTTACGAGTACTATAAATAAAATACGACAAATGTTTTTACTCTCCATTTTTCACCAGACATTTATTAATACTTTAACATTTCATTTCATTTAATATACTTTAACAATACATAAAAAAAGTCAAAAAATTTAAAACTGAACATTTTATAAGCTGTTGGGGTAAAAAAAAAACAAATAGCGCGCTAAACTTGTCATGATTGCAAGCTTTCTAATGATCTGAAACAAAAAATTGAAATATTATTAATTTAGATGGATGCCACTCTCGTACTAACTAAGAAAAAGTGGGGAAACTATCTTTTTGCTGAATTACGGCTTTCCGAAAAAATAGTACATTTTTTTCCTACTTTTTTGGACATTTCTAAATTTTTTAAAAATAAAAAACTTGATTTAATAGTTTCTACGATAGAGATATGTATTGAGAAGACTCGCACCAAATTTCAAGTGAATCGGTTCAGTACTAGAACTTGAGACCTTATATCTATCAACCGTTTTAAAAAATGTCGTTTCGATAAAAACGCGTTTAAAGTTTCGGTTAAAAGCACGCCTAGTGTTAACCCTAAAATTACATTTCATACTTACATTTCTTCAATCGCCGATTCCTACTCCTCTACTTCAAAAAAAACATTTTCTGCATTTCTTTCTTCTAAACCTGCAGTTTTGGCTCTCTTTGAGGCGTCAGAAGTTCGGATTTTCTTCCCTTCCAACTCCCAAAAGCCGCATAGCGAAAACCATTCTTTCATTTATTTGAAATGATTTATCTACGAATGGAGAAGAAGCTCCACATTATAAAGTTTCGCAACTGCGTTGTAATGCAATTTTAAATCCCAGCCCACGATGAGCTGTCCGTGAAAATTCTATTTTTCTTGCATCGGTCTGCACGAGAAGCACCCTTTTGTGGGTTTTGGATCCGTTTTAAATTTTTTAATTTAATTTTTAAAATTTACCAAACTAATTTAAATGGTCACTCAAATCTTTCACTTTTACTCAATGCACACTGTCTGCGATGCTGAAAAGCTAGAATGTAACTGATAAAAACTGGTGATAACTAAACACTGACTGTAGAAAACTCTCAAAAGTTATTAGGGTCACGTTGAATTATTATATATAAATTATTATACTACTACAATAGAAGAATATAATATAAAAGTATAGGATTATATAAGGTTCTACTACCGAAGGGGACCACAGGTAGACAGATGAAACCCTGCGTCTTTTTTTCGATTCACTTTAACCGAACCAGTTTTGAAGTCGTGTCACTAAAATGGCTAAATTTCTGGACCAAATAAAAATGTTGACACATCCTTTTGAGAGGACGTTTTTAAAAGACTAAGCTTTGAAAATATGAAAAAATTTCGATTTTTTTTTTAATTTCTAATTTTTGAGCATTTAATTTGTTATTCAAATATTTCATTCCAAAGTTTGTTCGAATTTATGAAAAATGCATGTATAAAAGGAAGAAACTTTCTCTTCATATATGGCAATAGAATTTTCACCAAATAAACCCAGTTGTGTGTTGAAGCCGACACGCAGCACACCGTTCGTAATTCCTTTTCATTTTAATATTTAAGATGCACTTAGCCGTGCAGCTCGCTATTTGAAATTGAAATGAAAAAATTAGAGCTATGGATTGTAAAGGGTTAAGAATTTACATTACAGTCGCAGTGTTAAAGAAAGAAATTTGAAACTGAAGATTCCTTGTATTTACTATACCTCAAAAGTGGTACATTTTTGGGTAATTCGATCAGTAAGTGATCGGTTTTAAGCGCTGCAAGTTTTATAAAAGTTGTTAGCTACTTAAAAACAAAAAGTTTAAAGTTATTATTTTACTCATGACAGTAATTTTGTTTAAAAAAAGGCAGGAGCAACCAAATTTCTCGCCACAAATCAAAAACTTTTTTTTTAATTTGATTCCGCTACCAACTGTAGTGGCTCTATCAGTATTTCGTAGTACGGGGTAATGACACGAACACCTTTATCTGTAAACAATTGTGCTTCTCTCACTTCAAAGCATACAAATATCACAATTAAAGACAAATTTTTCACACAAAAAAAACTCAAACGTAAAGAAAAACCAAAGTACTCCCATAATTTATAATGAAAGCTAGGAACGAAGTTACATTTGGAAACAAATACATTTCGTGTGTTGTTCCCCTTTTCAACTTATTGTACTTACACTCCGTTCCTTTAGCGCTTGCATACTATATATGTATAAGTACAATAGTTCAGCACATAACAAAAGTCGTAGCAAAAAGTCTGCGCCTAATTGTTATCATTTCAGCTACCGCCAGTACACCTTAAAATACCTGTCAGTATGCGCATCCCTTGTTCGTGCCTATCCAGCTCATTTATTTACACAACATCTCTACAAGCTTCACAAGAGACTGTCTGTATGTACTTAAGTGCCAGCTTGAGGCGAGAGTTGATGGTGGGTTTGCACAGACGGAAAAGTGTGCTCGGGTGTTGGGTGAAGGTATTGTATTGAGCTGCACAGTAGGTGGCAAATTAAGCAGAAAAAGGGGGCACGACTCGACGACTGAGTTGGCTGCTGAAAGACCAAAGTCTGTGCAGAAAAACATGTACCTACGTATGCCCTGGTATACGTGTTTGTGTATGTGTGTGCACTATATGCGGGTATGTATATTTTGTGTGGCGCGTATTATATTACTGTTGGTGCTGTACTTATACGTACCTTGGCTTACGTTGGCTCAAGTGTCATTCGGAACGGCCGTGAGTGTCGCCTGGGTGAGTGTGTCACGTTGCCAAAGTTGAGTACTAAATACTTATTATTTACTTTTTTCCGGTTTCCTTTGCAATTTCTTCCCTTTAATTCTTCTTTTTACGCCGTTACCTTAGCCACAGACACTAATCCATGCTTTTTGTCTTCGTTCGTTGCGACTGACCGACTGTTGTCGCTTATGGTTTGTTGGTATATTGTTGTGCTTGAACAAATTCTCGTGCACATACACACATATAAATATGTTCGTAGTACTTGCATGCATGTAGTACAATGCTTCCGCTATTTTTTGAGCTGCCTGTGTGCTTGATTCTTTGCCATAATTATCTTCTCTTCATTTTTCATTTCCATTTCCTTTATTTCTTTTATAAGCTTTCCAGGTCTTTCGTGTACTCTTCATGTTTTTACCTTCATGCTTGTTTGTGTATGAGTATCACTAGGCCGCTGCGCTTGTCACGATTGTCAATTAAGTATAAAGTAGAAGAAAAGCGAAGACGGACGACGCTTACTCATACGCCCTGTTGTCCACACTCTTGTTTTCGCATTAATGTTACTTATACGATCCGCCTTTCTGAGACTTTAACTGCATACACATTTCAACACACTATATATGCATGTATGAATAAAACTCTGGTGTTTGTTTGTGATTTCTGAGATAGTTCTAACTTTTGAAGAAATTAAGGCATATTTAATCTGTATGCTTTTATGTTCGTATGGCTGATGAGTCACTGACTACGAAAAATAAGTATAAATGAGGTGCAGGCAAATTTGAATTTTTTTTTAAATAACTTTCATAATATGGATGCAAATTTAATTTGAAATAAATTTTAGTACTTGAATGATCTCATCTAACATTATTTATAATAATTCATCTATATAAGAAATTTACCTGCATAGGTTACTTATACTTTTCTTTCCATTAATCCATTAATTACACTTGACAAACTTATTCAGAATACTTAAATCTTTCTAAACGAAAATAAATTAAGGTAGTCATTCAAAATATAATATTTACTTTCAATTCTACTATAAAAAAATTGCTTCCAAAACCCATAATTTTTTATAATAAGTCTTCTCTTCGTAAAACTACTTGCTAGCTTATCGGGAATATTATTAGTAGAGGAAATGGGAACCTTTCCAAATAATTTTATCAGAAAAAATCCTATGCCGAGCTTAATATATCTTAAGCTTTACCCTAAAAATGAATTAAGTTAATTTACTAAAATGGAATGGAATACAAAGAAATTTTGGAAATATTCCCCATTGCTTTTAAGGTCAAAATAGGGGTTTTAAGGAATAGAAAAATATGGGTTGGAGACTCGTTACTCCTCGGTAAACTTCCCAGATTTTGTTTAGAATCTTAATATTTTATCAATGGGAATGAAATGTGGTTCGTTCATTCTTATCACATCCGACACAAAAACGTACTATCTATGCAGAGAAAAAGCTTCACCAAAAAAGAGATACACAGCGGCTCTTTGATGAACGCCATATGCTGTTCACATGGAAAATGCCCCGTAATTAGTCCCATCAGAGCTTACAATTCACTCATCTTCTCTCTGAGAAAGAATTTCAGGCCTTTTTAGGAAACACTTGGTATCGGAACTATACCAAAGGTATAGCTTTATTAATGAAAGTCTTGATACGACCGAAAAGACTCGTTCTCGCTGTACGTGGTCCGGTTAGATTATATACTCCAACGATCCGTAGTTCACCCATTCGTTGCCTTGAATACCAGGGCATTACGGCACTGAAATAAGCTGCAACCCATTCAACTTCACAACCTCAACCTACATTCCTGAAGGTGGGCGAGTAGAAGAGCTTAGAAGCCCTTTAAATAAACTTTGTTGCAACTGCGGGCCTTGTTTTTGAAATATTGAAATGAAAAAAATGGTGGAAATTAGTTGTTGTTGAAAATTATGATTCTTTTAATCATTTTATAAATTTTTAATATTTTTTTTTGCTAAAATATACTATAAAAACTAAAGTTTTTGAAAAAAAATTTATTCCCAATTTTTTTATGTACTTCACGAGTGAGAGTAGCATACCTAGCGGTTCCTAGAACTTCGTAAGAGCGGTGTTTTGTCCTGATTTTTCACTAGTTTGCTGCACCTATTTGAATATAACTTGAAAAGTTATGGAAATCCCAGTATCAAACTTTCACGGATTACTTGGTCTCAGTTATTAATGGAGTAAATAGGCAAAAATCTGAGAGGAGTGATTTTTTCGTAAATGATAAAAAATAATTCTCCAAAATTTTAAATATTGAGTATATCTAAAAGTTATAAAATCCTTTACAATAATTTTTCAGTTTACTTCTTATTATACTCAATCTTACAAATAAACCAATTTCGGAAAAATTGAGGGGAATGTCCAAAATATTATATATACTTCGATCACTTGACATAGAATCGCCTTGCGTGTTATATAATATTTGCGGCGAAGTCATGGATTACCCTGAACTAGCACGATAGTATAGCGTGACACAACAATAAAATCAACAAAGTTGCTACTCGTCGGCGATTTGTTGTAACCCTTCACACTCCCTGGAATTTAATATTGTTTGCTCGGTGACTCAATCCAAACAAACGACCGGCCATTCGCCTTAGCAGGCCATTACTTTTCATACCAATCTGAGTTGCCTTTCCTTTAGTGCTTTTCATTCCTGCTTCGTTTATTTGTTTGAATTTCTCGCCTTTGTTGTACTGTCCATATTTTTCACAGGATATTATAAATTCGCCACAGGCGTTGCCAATGTGGTACCGACGTGCAGTGGAGGAGAGAAATATTATTACGAGATTTAGTGGAGTTGGAATTGTCAGGGTTAATGCCCAACACCAGGCAAGCAATGTACAATCCACAGTAAGTAAGTAGTTTTACAGATTTCTTGGGAGTTTTGAAAAGTGGCCATCCCTTTGGATAGGCGCCTCACTTGACACTTGACCAGCAAGTTCAACTGCTTCGGCGGCCAGCTGCAACTTTCGAAAAGTTTTCCTGTTACTTTTTCTACAATTTGGTTTCTTTGTACTCATATTTCGCACTTTAGGTGAGGCATAATAAAGGAATATACACTAAAGAAGGGAAGAGTGTGTATGAAAAGTAGAACGGTAGAGCAGTGCAATCGGAAGTAAAGTAGCAGCAACAAACGCGCCAGGCGATATTATGAAGGGTAACCGGGTAACCTTAGACTTGGACTTAAATTGCTTTGTTGGTATTACGACAGTCGTTTATACATTTGAAATGCCAGCCAGTCATCACACTCAGCTCCTGCCATTCAAGCTATCAACTACCTACAAAAATGTGACACAGTTGTCGACAAATATTTGTGCGACTATGAACTTTTAGTTCGCAGAAGTAATCGTCAGCCTGAAACAACAAACGAATAAGTAAAGGCTACTGAAAGTAAGAGAGCGAAAATTGGTCTTCTGCATTATTCAATTTTTGTTTTTATTTTTTACAGTTTACTTAGTTTTTTTGCTGCAAGCAACACACAACTGACCCGACCCAATACAGTTCAAGGTGGCAACGAAGACAAACAATGGCCGAAAGGCGCACATAAACGACAGGATAGCCAGACTTGAAGAGGACGTGCCAGCAATGCAGGCATCGAAGAGGCAGACAATAAAAAATCATCGCTGCTATGTTATGCTGATGCTCTAGAGCCTGACTTATTAGCAAAAGTTGTCTGCTTTCAGCTATTTACCGTTACCTACATACTACTACAGCTGCAGCTTTGCAAAACAAATTGACTCTACATGAACACACATTTGACGGACTTTTTTTGTGATTTTTTTTTATATAACTCACCAAGTTTTTTACACATACTCCTGGACACATTCTAAGAGCGTGTTTTTGCAGTAAAATTTATATCACAGCTACTCAAGTTGCAAAACTTTGACTTCCTTGCCACCTCACATAGTTAATGTTTTTCTTATTCGACTCAAAAGTCAAACTTTGTCTAGCGCTTCTATACATTGGCGCATTTTTTACGACTTTACTGATTGTTCTGTTAAAAAACTTTTTCGGACTGTAGCTGACCAAGAGTGCGAATTATTAATTGATTAGTTGAGTCCATTGTTGTAGCTGGTGCTTGTACTTAGGCTGAAGTTCAAAGTAAAATTGTTAATAGCGAAAAAATAAACAAACTGTAATTCAAATGTACTTAAGCGATAAGGCTTAGCAAAAGAAAAACCAAGCAAAAAATAATTCCTCAAAAAATATTTGTATATTTTTCTTCCATGTGAGTCTCCGAATTTGAGGCAACGCACAGTGGTCCCACATATTGGGTAGTCGAAAAAGTCTTTTCGTATTTTGTCAATAGATGTCGTTGGAGTCATCTATCCCCAGTGCTACCAATCACATTGTGTGATATCATATGGTGTTGGAAAGGTGACATTTTAAGCTTAATTTAACCAAAAAAAAAATTAAATTAAGTCGAAAAAAAGTTATAGCTGTTCAAAAATGAGTGAAAATAATGAAGAAATTCGCTATATTTTGAAATTTTTGTATAAAAAACGGAAGAATGTCACGCAAGTCACCAATGAAATTTGTAAAGTTTACGTAGACGATGCTGTTTCAGTTCGTGCAGCACAACAATGGTTCGCTCGCTTCCGTTCTGGAAATTGCGATGTGAAAGATGCACCTCGCTCCGGTCGACCTATCGTTGAAAAAGTCGATGAAATTATGGAAAAGATTGACCAGGACCGTCACATAAGCTGCCATCACATCGCCAAGGCACTAAAAATTCATCATCTAACGGTTTTGAACCATTTAAAAAAGGCTGGTTACAAAAAGAAGCTCGATGTTTGGGTGCCACATGAATTGCCTGTGAAAAATTTAATGGACCGAATTAACATCTGCGACACTTTGCTAAAACGAAATGAAATCGAACCATTTCTGAAGCGAATGGTAGCAGGAGACGAAAAGTGGATCAAATACGACAATAATGTGCGAAAAAGATCATGGTGCAAGGGTGGTGAAGCTCAACAAATGGTCGCAAAGCCAGGATTGACGCTTCGAAAGGTTATGCTGTGTGTTTGGTTTGTGGGATTGGAAAGGAATCATCCACTATGAGCTGCTCCAGCCTGCTTGAACGATTGATTCTACACTTTACTGTCAACAACTGATGAGATTGAAGCAAGCAATCAGGCGTCGTCTTCAATCAGGACAACGCTGGGCCACACACATCTTTGATGACTCGGCAAAAATTGGGAGAGCTTGGCTGCGAAGTTTTGATGCATCCACCATATAGCCTGACCTTGCACCATCGGACTACCATTTGTTTCGGTCAATGCAGAACTCCCTTAATGGAGAAAAGTTGGCTTCAAGAGAAGCCTGTGAAAATTACTTATCGCAGTTTTTCGCCGAGAAACCACAAAAGTTTTACACTGATGGAATAATGTCTCTAGAAGAAAAATGGCAAAAGGTGGTCGAACAAAATTGAGTTGAGTTTGATTAGAAATACGAAAAGACTTTTTCGACTACCAATATTATTTTCTCTGTCACCAAATGAGTTTTCGCAGTGAAACCTTTGCCCATGCTAGACTGGTAAAATAATGAATGAAAACTGGTAGACGTGGTTCCAACAATGTGAAATGCAAAAACTGTAATTTTTAAGTAATTACTTGGGCGCAGTTGCTAGAAGTTTTTTTGAGGAGTGCATTTTAAAAAAAAAATATATTTATTTTTTTATATATTTATGCACTTGGCTTAAAAAAAGTCTCAAAAGCTAATTGCAAACTAATTTAGAACTTATAAATAAGGAAAATGGGCAAAGCCAAGCTCACTTGTGGTGAAATATGTGTATCTCAGTAACCGTTTCACCAGGCTCATCTTAACTTAGTACTCGTATTGCCGTGCCTTCCACTAAAAATTCCTGAAATGCTTTTCTCTCATACAACTGAATAAGTATATAAATCACAAATGCTTCCATTTTTTTGATATTATGTTTTACTTTTTCTAAAATGTGTATCAAAAGTGACTCCTGGATGTGAATAGTAAATAATTTCCCGACAGTACCTCTTTCATGTCATCTTTGACGTTTGCCAAGTAGACAAATGTAAAATTTTATACGATAGAAGAATGCGTTAAAATTATTGAAGCTTAAAAACAACATATCTCAAAATTCCTAATTGTTTTGGTGGAAGTAATCGACCGAAAGAGTCGACAATTCAAAGTTGGGTGAAAAATTTTTAAGAAACATATTCTGTCTAGGATATAAAAAGGACTGACAGACCAAAAACCAGACGTTCTGTTGAGAATATTGATGCAGTACCACAAAGTGTTGCTGAATTCTTTTTTAAATCCAGTGCAAAATATTGCTCTAACGAAGACACCGCTTGTACTCGTTTTATTACGTTAGATTTTCTAATCGATCCAAGCGTAGCGACGTGCATTAATAAGTAGATATGCGATATTTTTCACTAGTTCGCTTCACGTATTTGAATATAACTCGAAAATTTATGGGAATCCATCTATGAAACTATGAAAGAATTACTGCATATAATCTCTGTTATTAAAGAAAAATAAGAAATAAGACTGGGTGGGGGTATTTTATAAAAATGGCAAAAAAATGAATTCCCAAAATTTCAGAGTCATGCAATACACACATGCATTAATTTGTTGGCTTTAAGTTGTTTATTTGTTTTTAATGCACATACGAGGGTGGATTGATAAGTCTTTAAAATTGCGACATCTATCGGTCATTAATTTACTTAATTCTTGTGATCGTTAAAAGTGAACTGTCAAAAGCGAGCTGTCAAAATTTCATAACATATGGTCAAACGGTACTTTTTTGAGAATTATTTTTGCAAAATACTATTGTATTTTTATTAAAAATGGAAAAAAGTTAACTTCGTGCTGTTATAAAGTACTTTCATTTGAAAGGTTTAAACCAGAAACAAATTATTGAGGAGTTGCAGACAGTATTAGGGGAACATGCACCCTCAAATGCAACAGTTTACAATTGGGTAAACGAGTTTAAACGTGGTCGGATAAGCACCAAAGATGAGCCAGGCTCTGGGAAGCCAAAAGAGGTAACGACTCCAGAAACGGTGGGAAAAGTGTACAAAATTGTCACACAAGATCGAAGAATTAAATTGAGAGAGATTGCTGACATTGTGAACATTAGTTATGAACGTGTGCATAACATAATACATGATGAATTGGGTATGAAAAAGCTTTCAGCTAGATGGAGTGCCGCGTTTGATAACTCCTCTGCAAAAAATGAACCGAATGTCGACTTCAAAAGTTGGTTTAGACATGTTTAACAGAAACACATCGGAATTTTTGCGTCGTTTCATAACGATGGATGAAACGTGGATCCACCACTATACACCAAAGTCTAAAGAACAGTCCAAACAATGGGCGAACGTGGCTCAAGTGCTCCAAAGAAGGCAAAGGTCGTTGCATCAGCTGGTGAGGTTATGGCATCTATTTTTTGGGATGCACAAGGTATAATTTTCATTATATTGAAAAGGGTAAAACCATCACAGCTGAATATTATTCATCTTTGTTGGATACATTGAACCAAAATATTAAGCAAAAACGGCCACTTTTGAAGAAGAAGAAAATCCTCTTTCATCATTATAACGCTCCTTCACATTCATCTTGGAAAACGCAGGAAAAAATAAATGAGTTAGGCTATGAATTGCTCCCTCATCAGCCATATTCGCCAGATTTAGCTCCCAGTGACTTTTTCCTTTTTCCAAATATGAAAAAATGGCTCGGCGGAAAAAGATTTGTGTCAAATAGTGAAGTTATAGCTGAAACAAATGCTTATTTCGAAGGTTTTGAAAAAACTTATTTTAGAGAAGGAATAAATATGTTAGAAAAGCATTGGAAAAATGTATTGGCTTAAAAGAAGATAATGTTGAAAAATAAATCAATTTTTTGTTAAAAAACCAATGTCTACTTTTCATTCTAAAGACTTATCAATCCACCCTGGTATGTATGTATATTCACTTTTTTGTAGTTAACAAAATTTTTTTTGGCAAAACAATTTTTTTTGAGAAGTATATTTTGTTCTTAAAACAAATTATAAAAATTAGAAAAAAAAAACAAAATATATTTCCCTTTAAAAGGCTCTATATTACAATTGTAAGCATTGAATAAAACTTAAATTTATTAAGTCTTTTCACTTTACATCTTATTGCACTCAAGCCTACAAATAACCAGTTTTCAGAAAAATTTACAACAATGTCCAAAATATGTACTGTTGCACTTGACATAGAATCGCTTGTTTGTATTTACTTACCGCCCTGAAAGTTAATTTTGGTTTTCTTTTACGCAATTTCTCGCTATTTTCGTTTAAAGCAACTGCGTTTGAACTATTTTCCATGGGGCACATGCCTCGCAGATAAAATTTCATCTCAGCAAATATGAGCATTCCAACACATAAATAAGCGCATGCATACACACATACATAGAAAGACACTGTGCATACCCACATCCAACCAATTGTGCTTACATGTATGCTACCTTACGAATGCATGGAGCTTTGAGTAGTTTTCCATGTCATGCTTTTTATTCTACAGATCAGCTGGCAATAAGGTGCTACAACAAAAGCAACAAGGTGAGCTATGAATCGCCCGATGATTCGGAAAACTGGAAAACTAAGTATGTTACAGCCAGTGGCAAAAATAAGGCGGAAACTAAAAATAGACAACCGGGTTGAATCAATGCAAGCGGAAATGAAAAATCCAATGTTTGTGTAATCACATGTGTGTGTGTGTGTGCATAGCGTGTTTTTCTAGGTATCTGTGGTGGTGCCTAATTCAAGGCATGCTGTGCACTGCACAGTAGGAAAATATCACTTTTTAACGTAGTAATTAGCTAAGTGGGGTGGAGCAAAATTAATCATCCTATTGGAAGATGTGTAGTTTTTGCAAATGGTGTCATAGACAATCATATTTGAGGCTTATGGGCTGTAATATACCAACAGATAAGCAAAGGAGCGCGTTAAGTTCAAAATAAAGATTTCTATCAATAATTTTTTTTATTTAGCAAAAAAGTTATTGTATTTAAAAACAAATTGGATGATTAATTTTGCGCCGCCTTATAAAACAGACGTTATTTAGATTAGATTTTACATGATTAATGATTTTTTATGGCCGGAATTGGATGATATTGATCTGGACAACGTTTATTTTCAACATGACGGCGCTACGTGCCACACAAGCAACGAAACCTTTGATCTTTTACGGGAAAAGTTTTCGGACCGTGTTATCCACCGTGTTAGCTTTGCCATCTTGGCGGTGGCGGTGGTTGTGATGACTGTTGTGAGAAGAAAATTGTTTGGTTTAAGTTTTTTGTATTTGTCTCAAGTCAAATATAGGTTCGATTTCAATTACTAGCAACCAAAATCAGCTATTAATTTTTTACTCCCAGAATTATTCTACTCTTTAATTATGTTTTTGAAAGGTAAATTGTAGCAACTCCGTTCAATACTAGTTTTGCAAATAAAAAAATTTAACGCTTTCCATATTATACTACTGCCTTTTTCTCAGTCATTTCATATTGTTCATATTATTAATATAACTTTTCCAAATATCTTTTTTCTTGATGCTCATATGGCAATATTTTGATTTCATTACTTCTGAAAGTATTTACTTAAACAAAGTTGGAAATAAAGTGTGAAAGATTCCTTCGAAATTAAAACGTGCATTACAGCCAAGTGTGAGCACCACTCTAAAATAGAATTATAAGCTTCAATTATGAATTAATAGAATTCACAAGTAAAAGTAGTTTACCTTTATTTTAGTTGCAGTGGGGTTCTCCTTCACTCAAATTTTCACTATTTCAGAACTTACCTGTTTGGATGTATAACCCGCTTAAAAATATAGCAGCTCAACATTTTATAATTAAAATTTAATATAATTTAGAGCAAGTATGAAGTGGCTCAAAGTTCTCGTTAATTTGTGATAATCGTTGATTTGGATTTTTTTCTGATTAAAATTATACAATTTTTCATGAATATTTGTCTTATTTATGTATAAAGTTTAGATATTGAGTTAGTACGGTTTTTTGTTGCACAAAGATCTATAATTTTATAAAAATAACAATAAATACCGAACATTAAAAGAATAAGTATAGTCACAACTGATTACAATACTGAGTTTCTAAATTTTTTCTCACGGTCTTTATACAGTGTAAAGTTGCCACACCCTCTGCAAAGCACATCAAATTTATGGAGTCTTTTTCAGTGACTTTAAGAAAGCGCACTTAATAGCAGCGCATGGAGCCAAAAAGTTTTTCGCATTGTTATGGATACCTAAATATCTTCATCAAACACTGAAACAAATTTTCGAGGCCCTCAACAATCACACACAGCACAACTGAACTTTTTATGCAATGGCTACTACCATATTCATCTCCATGTGTTTTGATCTCCAAAATTTGGAAGTACTTTAGAAAAATTCTCTACTTACTTTTTGTATGCCTTGAACCTCAATTTGAGAGAGCAAACATAAAATACCAAATCAACATCATAAACTTCATTCAACAAAAGATATCTGCATCACTACACCGCCCGCCGTCAGCCAATACTATAGTTTTTAATACACACTTACTTTTCTTATAAAAGGTACTTTTGTTCAGAGGTGGAAACAAAATACTGAAAAAACTTTTTAATAACCTTAAAATTTACTTTACTTTAATACTCGTATGGCAGTGATTTTAATTTCGATGGCGATTGGATCCACAAGTTTTAAAATTATGCCAAAGACATTCCAAATAATAATGATAACCTATTGTATAATCAAAAGAAAAATAAGTTTTAAACTCCTAGATAAATACAAATAATATTACTCCTAGATAAATAAATAATCTAATTTTATCGTAACTTTGTAAACTCCTATGTTAAAATGATTTTGGGCAATAAATGAAATGAAATGGATCCACACCAATTTTTCTTCGGGCAGATTTTCAAAATAAGTTTGAATAATTTGCAAACGCTGCGAAAAGTTATAAATTTACGAAACTCCATCTCTAAAAAATTTCTCTTAATGATCTCAATTCGTTCTTAAATTTATATATCAAAAACAAAAAGCAAAAGGCGAACGACAGTAACATAAGTAATTTACTCAAATTAGTTATTTTGTATCACAAATTTACTTCCATTGAAAATATGGGTGTATATATTGCTTGAGGGTTTTGTTAGGCAAGCGAAAGTTGAGAAGTCAGACAGGCTCTCCTAAAACCTAAGTGAACCATTCAGAAGCTTTAGAAGGTCCATGCCTTCTAACGATCTGAGATCTTTCAACTCATTAAAAAATGTTGTAAAATGGTAAATCTGCGTTTAGATAGAGCAGAACTGTGTCATTGTATGTATGCTCCTCAGTCTACTTGATGCCAAGTTCTACTCTGCCTAGTCGCCATGACCAGAAATCCATGTTACCTTTGGGTGAAATGACTCAGCCATCTCGTCAAGAGATATGCGATAATTCATGACATAGAAATGAGATCGTCAGCTATTTTGAGAGGGATTTGATGGCCGCCGAGCTATCAGTGTAAGTGTACAATAGATATAATCTCCAGGTCGCATCACTCTGCATCAATTCACGGCTTTATTGTCACCAGTTCAGCCTGAAAAACACAGCTGAAAGAGATCCCCAGATGTTAGGAATAAACACTTCCGTCTACCTTTCCTCGAGCTTTGAATCCTCTGTGTATACATGGATGGACTTGCCCTGTCTTACAACCTTCCATTCCTACACTTTTCTTGAGGGTGTTTTCTTTTATTTTTTTGTTTTGGTTTTTGTTTTCTAAGGAGGTTGAAATCAAAATGTCAGAAACATCTCAAAGGTGCCGTCACACCAATGGTATGTGGGGCACGCTCCCACTAATATTTACTATAACAATCCTCCACCTCGGCTAATTCTACCCTGGGACCACAAAAGTATAACTTCTGTCCGAAGACACAACAGGTACCTGCGTCCAGGTTCCTCTCCTGTAGGCGTATGAAGGCTATATACCGTCGATAGTCCCAATTACTCCCACTATGTTTATAGATGGTTCCAAAGTAAAGGATGCATCGGAAAACTTGCAGTAGTGTTTTGAGGGTATGAGGATCGTCAACGTTGTGATGGCAGTTGTAGATGGATGTGCATAGTCCACTAGTCCTTTAAGTTCCGAAATACCAGTTAGGATTTTACCGTGACCGTAACCTGTTTGACCTTTCTCAAGGGCGTACCACCAAACTAAAATATTATAGTAGAGAATTGGCCTATTTACCGCTAGGTTCTATCCCCCATTTGTTAGTAATTGACCTTCTCTAATTTTATAATGCTTTTCACTGCTTTGTCCACTCTGTCTGAAAAATTTGCTCTCAGTGTCAGACAACTCAACTGTCAACAAATTGAAAAAAATTTATATTTATTTCATATTTGAGGTATGATGATCCTCTTAGCCTAAATGAAACTTTTCTTACCTAATTCTGTGAACAAATACGTCCATTCAGTAAAAAATTACAATACATAATTCTGATTTTAACCTACTGTGGCTCGCTACGTATAAATAATGCGCATTTGTGTTATTACATAAAAAATATAAAACCAAAAAGATGAAGCAAATGTAAAATTGAAAATGAGAGCTAAACGAAGGTAGGGAAAATGAGAAAATGTGGAAAATTGAAAATTCATTGTGTACGATTTGCTAGTTGTAATGAAAATTGCAACTGATAGTAGAAAGCAAAGGTGATGTGCTTCTTATACCCAGGCCACTAGTGCACTAGGGTACTATAACTTTCTTCGCATAACGGTTGTTTGCAACAATCTGATGTAATCAATATGCAAATATATATCGACATAGCTACACTGAAATATTAAGAAAGATAAAAAAAGTGAATTTAAGTGGCTATATCCGTCGCACTGTTCGTCCGTACACCCGATAATTCAAGTAAAAATTACTATATCCCTATTAAACTCAGTACTAATGTTTGGGAACTTTTACTTGGGTACTCAAAGAGGTAGCTTTGAAAATTGCAAGCTATGCGCTACTCCAGAAACTAGCAAAGGAAGTGTGTTCAAGTTGGTAAAAACCATGATCTTATGCTAAAGGTATTCCATATTGTTGAAAATTATTCTGTTGAAATTGTATAAAGAACTTAATTTCAACGGATACTCATTAATCTTGGTATAGTTTTTACTCTTATCCTGTGATTTCCTAGTGATCCCCCCGAATTCGTATCTCAACGGAAACCGCAAAGATTTGAATATATCCGAATCACTTCATATATTGACTACTCCACATTTGCCAGAAAGTCGGGTAAGCTGATATTTAAGAGAAGGAAGGTTACTTCCAATTTGAATGTTCCATAAGCGTGCGGCGGCATACAGCTATCGAATTGTATGTTGAATTAAAAAATAGGAATCCATTAGTTTTTGTATTTACATATAGATTTAAAATTTTAATTTTACAATTGTGTATTCAAGATTAATAAAAAAATAAAAAAAAAACGATTTTGAGTGATGGAAATCACACTCCATTGCTTATCTGTTTGCATATTGCAGCTGCCTAGTTCAGAAGTATCAAATTCAATTGACGTACAACGCCATTTGGAAAAATTATAAATCTTCTCATAGGGTGATTCATTTTGCGTGTACTTGTACATATAATAACAGAGATTTACTCCTTAATAAGAACACAGATTTCCTGTTATAAATAAAACACTACGAACTTTCTGGGAATGATTTTTTTGTATTCCATCTTCTTTTTCAGTCGATGGCATTTATACGAGGGTTATCATTTATATTTCTGACCTAACACGGGAAAAATGAACATTGATGGTAGAAAATGATTTCATTGTTTCTTTTGAAAGGAAACATCAGATGGCACCTGGCATCACTAGAAGCGCCCTTGGCCAGAAATACATTCTCTCAAAAAAGTACCGGGAATTGTTCAATAAAACGCAAAATAATTGTTTAATCATCAAAATTTAATTTGACGCCTTCAAAATAGGCTCCATTCGGAGTCACGAGTTACCTACCTCAAACTTATATGATGGTTTTCCAGCACCATTTTCTTGACTTTGTCAACGTTTTCATCCGTTGAAGGCCACTCTTCCGCGACTTTTCGGCCCTCTGCAAGTGGCAGAGTGGCATTATGCCACTCGTATACCCGTGTTTTTGATAAAGCACACTCGCCATAGGCTTTCTGCAACATTTTCAATGATTCGGCATACGAAATCCCGTTCAAAACGCAAAATTTGGACACTATATTCTCAAACTCTGAAATAGAGGTCCAACACGTATATGTCGAAATATATTGTATTTGATCCACTATTATGTTTTGATTTGTTCATCACCGCCGAAATAGTTGAAGAGATTGTCCGGTGGACAAATGTTGAAATCTCAGTAAAACGTGGCGCCTTCATGACCAATAGCACGTTCAAAGATACAACCTCTACAGAACTTCGGGCTTTGATTGGTAGCCTAACATTGAGTGCAGTATTGAAAGACAATCATTTATCAACTGATGAGCTGTTTGATAGTTCCTTTTCGGGAGCAAGGTATATAGCAGTAATGAGCAGGGATCGTTTTGATTTCCTAATTAGATATCTCAGGATGGATAATAAGTCTTTACGGCCCCTTTTTCGGCAAAAAGATCCTTTTATTCCAGTCAGAAAAGTTTGTGATCTGTTTACACCTCAATGCAGAGTGAACTATTCACCGGGAGAGCATGGCACAATCGATGAACAATTACTGAAATTTCAAGGAAGATATATGTATAATAAACCGAATAAATATGGCATCAAAATTATAATGATGTGCGATAACGCAACTAAGTATATGTTGAATGCAATGTCATATATCGGAAGAGCCACAAATACCAATGGACTGCCGCTGGGAGAATATTATGTAAAAGAATTATCTCGACCTATTCAAGAAACAAATCGCAACATAACTTGTGATAATTGGTTCACCTCGGTACCTCTCGCGAGATCTCTGAAGAGTTGAAAAACACCCGATCTCGACCAATAGGCTCATCAAGGTTCTGTTACGATGAATGTTTGACACTAGTGTCATACAAGCCGAAGCCCTCGAAGATGGTTTATCTGTTATCATCGAGTGATAAAGAAGGTGTCATCAACCCAACAACCGCCAAGCCTGAAATAATAATGTATTACAATCAGACTAAGGGTGGCGTTGACACATTTGGTCAAATGTGATCAACATCGTCCTGTTCGAGAAAAACGAATAGATGGCCAATGCCCATGTTTTATGGCATTCTAATTGGGGCATTTATCAATTCATATGTCATTTACTGTCACAATGTTCTAACAAAACGTGATAAGCCTTTGAATCGGAGAGAATTCATGAAAAAACTCAGTACTCAACTGACTGCACTGGAAGCACCCACTTTGCCAAGGCATGTGCGCAGCTATATTGAAAATATTTTTCCAAAATATGCTGTACAGGCTTCCACAGATGATGAAGAAGAATCTTCAACCAAAAAACGGCGTTATTGCAGTCTTTGCACGTCTACAAAGAAAAGAATGTCAAAATGCAAAAAGACAGTTTGTGGTGAACACAAGAAAGGCGTTTGTCATGACTGTCTCTAAAGAAATTCTTTATAATATTATAGTTTTTTTTTACACTGATTATATTATAGTCTACTAGTTTGTAAGGATAAAACTCTATTTTTTGTGATATTTTACGGGATTTGTACCCATAAACCGGAGACTATTGATTTTTGTTAATTTTTAGTGATTTTAGTTCAAAACTACTTAAAATATCAAAAAAAAAAAAAAAATATATATATACAATAATGCCAAACCTTTAACATGACTACATTAACTTAAATACCTGTAAATATCCATTGTTAGTATAAAATTGACGGCTTAGAAAAGCATGCGCCTCTGTAGCGTATGGTTATCTTTTACGTACGTTGTCATATGGTTATCTTTCTAGGGTTAAAAAAATGTGTTTGTTATGTTAACCGAAAAAATTACGCTATGTCCGAAAGGCACTTCTCACAAAACAACCATTTTCATAAAACGTTTGGATCATTTTTCCATTTTGTTCAACTGAGTTTCGCTCCATGACCAAGTTTATCAAAGCCTGTAGCAGCACCAGCACAATTTGAAACAAAAAAATTAAATATTATATTAAAATTTCACAAATAATTGCTGTCAAAAATTGTCAGCATCATCCTATACATACGAGCTGTGGCTATTAGGTAACTAGACTGTTAGGCATTACTCTTAGATTTGAAAAAAATATTTACTAATTCTCATCTGAAATGTACTTTTGCTCCTATATCTTTACAGCTTTTCTTGTGCATCTTCCATTGTTCATTGTTCTAATCATATTCGCGCTATACCAGATTATGCGTATATATATGTAGTTAGCGGTCGTGGGCGTTTGGCGCATGCGTACTTCTGGCATATCAGCTTCAGGCTCCTTATTCAAAAGCCACACCACGTGTGACTCTTCTATGACTATGACTATAACTATGACTATGAATTTTAAATAAAAACATGCGTAGGGTTTTAAATGGCCAGTTCCACCCGCACTTAGAAGCTTCCTTGCCTGTTTTTTAAGTGTTTATTTTTGTTGTTGGTTGCCCTGCGGATATTTGCTTTAAAATGAATCCGTGGCAATGAGTTTGCAGTAAATTTGTAAACATGTCGGCAACAATACACACTGACAACTGTTGGGCGAAAGGAAATAAGTAGATATGCAGAGAAGGGAAATGTAAAAAAAGTTTCTTAAAGGAATTTATAAAGATAAGGAAAATCGCATTTTTTACTAGCTATTCAAGCTGTCGCTTTCGGGTGGCTTTTTTTAAGCGTAAACAGTCTGAGGTTCGTTATTAGCACATTAAGAGTAAGAGGCTTTAAATTGCAAATTGGCTTCAGATTATAACGGTTTGCAGCACAAGCAAATGAAGTGATTCAAAGCTGGGCAGATGTGCCAATTAGTGAAAGAGGTAGTTTTGATATAAAAACAAAAACAAGTTCCTCATGCCAAAATGGAGGGAAAAATAATTTTCAAAGAAGTCTTAGCATACGAATCATTTGCAAGCAATAAATGGTGTACTATTTCGAGAGGTGCTACAAAAAAAAAAAACAGAACTGGTTTGCGATTTCCAATTTCTGCTCGACCATACAGGAGCAGATAGATTATATTAGAGTGTTGAATTAAGGTTTAGCTTCGTATGGCAAATACAGAGCTTTGCCAACTACTTACGGTTGCAGTAGTGTAGAAGAATAGTGAGATGGGAATATGGAGGCAATGGTTAGTTGTTTGAAAATAGCGCCAAGGGAGAGTAGAATGAAGAATCTCACATTGCTTCTACATGATTAGACCTAAGTTCGGCATATTTAGACATACCATAAGCATGCTTATAAAAATATAAAAATCCTGAGCCCGAAAATGAAGAAAACTGCTTCCACCTCGAAATTTCTCTTAGCAAAATGAGTCTCTTAGCTTACTGAGGCGGCCGAGGTAGCCGAATGGGTTGGTGCGTGATTACCATTCGGAATTCACAGACAGAACGTTGGTTCGAATCTCGGTGAAACACCAAAAATTAAGAAAAACATTTTTCTAATAGCGGTCGCCTCTCGGCAGGCAATGGCAAACCTCCGAGTGTGTTTCTGCCATGAAAAAGCTCCTTATAAAAATATCTGCCGTTCGGAGTCGGCTTGAAACTGTAGGTCCCTCCATTTGTGGAACAACATCAAGACGCACATCACAAATAAGAGGAGGAGCTCGGCCAAACACCCAAAAAGGGTGTACGCGCCATTTATATATATATATATAAACTGAGACTAATGCCTGAATTTTGTAAGCAGTCTCAAGTCACTAATTGAGACTTTTCGTGGTGAAATTTGATTTTGAGACTAGTTGCAATTCAGTTAGCAATCACACGTCATTAGTCTCAAAAAAAAGTCACTAATTAGTGATCTACTTCTGAGCAGCTCACAAAACGAAAAATATGGAAGAGGAATTAATTATTTTATATATATTCAAAAAAAAGGGCGAAAATGAAGCGAAGTAATATGTTTTGGGTAAAAATTTCTTAAGAACACGAATACTTGTGTATTTATTAACGCTTTAAAAATATGCGTAGACGGATTCCGGCAAGTTTACGTAGCACGGAAGACCCATTCCTTCTGGAAGAAGACGTTTTTAGGAGGTTTTTTAGATTCCCGAAATCCTTCTGCTGGTAACTTATTCAAGATCTCAAACCACTTGACAACCTTGAGCGGAATTCCCAGCTCGTTCATTTCAACGGAATGTATATAGAGATGCAATTCAACATTTATCGATTATTAATTTTGTTTGACTCAATTGAATTGTTGATAAACCGATTCAGGTAAAAGGTTTATAAAACAGAAATTAAGAACGTTATTTTGTATGAGCTTAGTAATATTCATATTCTTTATGTTTTTGATGAAGAATTTCGCTTGATAAATGAGTTTAAAAAATTCCATTACATATGGAATTGATAAGTGAATTTTTGCTCAACTTTTTGACTATCTCTAACCGATACGTGCCATCAGCTGACTGTCTCTATTTATTTTCACCATGATATTTGGCGAAATTCTTGTGGCTTTCCCTTACTGAATAGCAAAATCGTCTCAAGTCACAAAAAGAGTCACTAATTTATAATCTCAATTTTAGTGACTTGAGATGAAATTCGCTTACAGAATTGGGCATAATAGTCTTTCCCCTAGACCGCAATATGGTGAGTTTGAGTTTAATGCAAATGCCCGCATTGCCCGAAAGGTAGGCATGACTCCGGACTTTCTTTTTTTAACGCAAATATAGCAGGGTGAGAAAATATTATTCACTTCAGAATTAACTGAAATTACGTATAAAAAAACATAAATGGCATAGTTATGCAGCACAGTACGCAGCAGAGCGTATAGTCAAAATAAAGTAAAATTCAAATCCAAATATCGAAGGTATAATTTTTGCTACAAAAGTTATTTTGTCTTCTTATTAAAATGATTTCAGTATTTAGTTAAATAGTTTAGTTAAATATTAAGTACTACTGTTCCTAGCATATTCCCGCAATCTATGCCACACTATATTTACTCACTTCTACTTTGTCTTATATAAAAGTGCAATTGACATTTCTACATAATACTTTTGAGATACTATTTATGAATTAAGTAAACGCTTTCCGGTTGCGTAGAACCACATTTTCACTATTTTTCAGTTATTTACGCGCTTAATATTTAATATTCCAGTTAAAGAAGTATGAAATTCTATAAATTATGCTGTCACTCACTAATACACATTTAATTAATCCATATAGTCTCTAGTTACATATATCCTATAAATATCCTCTAACTATATTATAAGTCACTGATTTCCACCACAACAAAAGACCAAAATCCGAGCACACTACCTTCAGGAAAATCAAGAACATAAGTATGCAATTAGATAAGTGTTCATAAAATAGTGAAACTAAACTCCAACACACATACACACAACAGTTTATAAAGGTATGTAGTGAGTATTTACTTTGTTTGTGAGCGCCATTTCGATAGAGAAATGTTGCTGTGGATAATGGATAATCTGAAGTTTCTCCCTACCGTTGAGCCACGTGTGTGGCATTGGCCACCAACCGAATGAGTGTGGGGAAAAAAATCAATCGCAACCGACTATCGCAGAATTGCGCATCTGACTGCTTCTGCTTCTTTTTTCGGTGCTTCGACTACCGCTGTTGCTAATGCTCTCATAAACATAAAGTTTTAGCACCGCAATATCTCGTCGTGAGGTAGAGTCTCCTTTAATCTATGCTGCATCAGCAATTCTTAAATGATCATACCTACAAGCCCGTGCACATATGGGCATTTAACGAAAATGCGCATTAAGGCGGTTCTTATATTTAAAATTTACGCGCTTACTAGTGTTTTTGCTATACTGGTGGGTTTTATGAGACATTTTAAGGCGACTCCAAATTAAGAGAGATTCAAAGAGATTACCTGAGGCGCTCAAAGGACATATAGCGGAGGCTAACTTCTAGGCCGCTAAAGCTATCAGAAACTCAAAATGCCAGATTTGTAAAAAATGAAGGTATGTGTCATAAAACAATTAGAGAATTATGTAAATAAATGCACATTGCTTGGATATATTATACATTTTTATACACTATTTTTTAATCATAACATTTTGTTTTTGAATAACTTTTTTACTAAATAAAATAAAATGATTTTATGGAAATCGTTATTTTGACTTTTACGTGTACAATTGCTTGTCTGTTTAGTTGCAGCAGCTACCTAATTCGCAAGTATCAAATATAATTGACATACGACGTACTTTGAAAAAATCATAAATATTCCGATAGAGTGATTAATTTCGCGACACCTTGTAGGTATTAACGTAATCAACTAACAAAGTATTTATTATATGCAAGTATACTTACGTGAAATACCGACCACTCCAGGACGTGTTTATAGTAAACAAAAACTTATTGATTTAATATCTGTGGTTAAGAGAAATAACCACCTAAGTCGAGTTGGGTTGAAAAGTCTCGGGCCTAACACATAGATGGCATTAGTTGTATTGTATTCGCCTCTTTTTCAGTTAGTACTTAACCAGTTGTTCGAATTTCATGATATTCTACAGGTATTCATTAGCTCGTGAGTTATTGTGCTAAGAGTGATGCTACTTTTGTTATTTTCAAAACAATGTATGAAAAAGAATTTCTTGTTTTAATTTTGCACTGCTTCTTGATGGGAAAAGTACCGTTCGAGCGAAGCAATAGCTTCAAAATGAGGACTTTGCTCCATCAGAAACAACAATGAAACGATGATTTGCTGACTTCAAACGTGGTCGTGGAGACAGCGATGATGCACAATGCAGTGGACGTCGAAATGAGGCGGCAACACCAGAAAACATCAATTAAATCTACAAAATCGCTTTGAATGGTCGAAGTTGCGTGAAGTGGGTGCCGCGTTTGCTCACTGCTAATCATAAACAAGAACGTGTTGATAATAGCAAAACAATGGCAAAACTACATGAATTGATCTTCTAATTGCTCCCAAATGCACCGTATTCGCAGATTTGGCTCAAAGTGTCTACTGACTGTTCGCAGACTTAAAAAAATGCTCGCCGGTAGAAAATTTCGCTCGAATTTTGAGGTTATCGCTGAAATTGAGGCCTATTTTGGGGCAAAAAATAAATCGTTCTACAAAAGTGGTATTGAAATCTTGGCGCGGCGCTGGAATGATTGCGATGTAGAGGTACTTTTGAATAAAAAAGAGATATATTCTTTGATGTGACGAGATAAATTTTAAATTGCAATAACCCCTAAACTAAAAGAAATATTGAAAAATTAAAACACCACGTTATAGAGTGACGCTGTTTGGTGAATTGACTTCATTTATTTTGAGAAAATTGATATTTTTTATGCATTTCAGGTCACACATAACTAGTGTGTAAAAAGAAAATTAGATCATCTAAATTGGACTCTTATAGAACCTTCTGCAGTGAACTGGAGGAACGGGAGAGTTCAGCGAGGTTCTGCAAAGCCCTCCAAAGAGACCGGACGGCTAGGCTGGACTCACTGCTCAAACCAGATGGTACTTATACGGACTCAAAATCAAAAGTGTACGATGTTCTCTTTTCAACACATTTCCCTGGCTCCAGTAATGTTGTTGGTCAAAGCTCTATCGATCAATCTGATCATGTCAATATAATTACCAACAGACGTGATTGGCTTTTTACATCCAGGATAGTTAACGAAGAAACAATAAGGTTTACCTTCTCATCATTCGAAAACTTTAAGTCCCAGGAACCGATGGCATTTACCCAATTATGCTCAAGCGAGGCGGAGAATAACTATTAAAGGCTTCGAAAAGAATCTTTTCGGCATGTCTTGCGCACGCTTATGTTCTACAACTGTGGCGTTTGGTGAAAGTTGTATTCGTCCCAAAGCCAGGCAAGGACAGCTACGCTTTACCAAAAAGTTTCAGACCTATAAGCCTGACATCGTTTATGCTTAAGGATCTGGAACGAGTGGTGGAGAAGCACATTAGGACGAGGGTTCTAAGTCGAAACCCTGTCAACGTCAGACAACATGCTTATCAATGTGGGAAATCTTGAGAATCGGCTCTGCAAGAGTGCGTTAGCATAATCGAAAAAGGGCTGGAAACAAGAGAGTACACTCGTGGCGTGTTTGTGGTCATTGGAGGAGTTTTTGACAATGCTACCTTTGACTCTATGTGCTCTTCTATCAGAAGTCATGGAGTGGAAGAAATCATTGTCAGATGGATCCACTCTATGTTATCCAAAAGTCTGCTTACCATGGATAGAGAAAGCGATGAAGAAGCCAGGGTTGAGGGTTGCCCACAAGGTGGTGTACTCTCTCCCCTTCTCTGGTGATTCGTGGTGGACTCTCTTCTTAATGATCTGCAGGAAATTGGACACATCCAAGCCTACGCAGACGATGTGAGCATATTAATCTCAGGACGATCACTTGAAGTAATATGCAATAAAATGCAAGTAGCTCTAAATAAGATTGGTTATTGGTGCGAATTGCATGGTCTTTCGGTGAATCCTCCAAAAAGTACCTTAGTGCTTTTCACTAGGAAACGCAATATGGAGGGCCTGTTACTACCCACATTGAAAGGGGTGTCACTGCAACTGTCTTCTGAAGTTAAATATCTAGGAGTAGTCCTAGATAGAAAACCTGGAAGAAGCACGTCGAGCAGAAGGTCTCTCGAACACTAAAAGTCTTCTGGTAGTGTAAGAGAAATTTTGGCAAGACATGGGGTCTAAGACCGGCGATGGTATCTGGCTGTACATCACCCTAATTAGACCCATTATTACATACGCCTCTGTAGTATGGTGGAAAGCCGCAATGGTTAATTCCAGAGTAAAACCCCTAAACAGGCTACAGAAAAGTGTGTGCTTGGGTATCACAGGTGCCATGAGGTGATGCCCTGCCATCTGGTGATGCCCTCAATACCATTCTGAACTTGAACCTCTAGATCTTTAAATTCGAAAGGAGGCAATGAAGGCGGTGTACAGGCTCAAGTCAGATGTACCCAAATCCTTTATTTTTTGGCGAATCGCTTCACGTAAACGTCTCATAACGCGGAAAAAATAGTATTTATTAACTGTCTGATCTTCTAGCAAAAATTTGTGGCTTATAATCCGTTGTAATCCATAAAAACTGTAAGCATCGCTTTCTTTTTTGACTGAAAACAATGGGGGCTTTTGATCTTGGTTCATTCTGAACTTTCCACTCACTCGTCTGATGTCTGGATTACGTGTCGTACTCATCAACACACATCTCGTCTCCAGTAATGATGCATTTTATGAATGTTGGATCGGATTCAGCTTTGGAAATCACGTCTTTGGCGGTATTATCCCTTTTTTGAATGCAATTCTTGTCCTTTTGGGCCAACTTGGCGCGCACCCAAATCATTAACTACATATAATGGTCCGAACGGATCGATAAGCAATGTTCATGTTTTCTGCCAACGCTCTGGTGATTAATTTGCGGTTATTGATCAACTTTTCTTTTACTTTATAGATGTCTTCATCAGTTCTCGATGTCGACGGCCTGCCACTACGTTCTTCTCCGTCTTCCTCGATTAACTCACCATCATTTCTGAAGCGTTTATGCCACCCGTAGAAGCGCTGTTTTCTTTCGAATATCTTTGTCGAAACAGTTTCCCAACATTTCTAGGTCCATCAATTTTCGCACCATTGATTCATTTTCAATCCAAAATTTAATACTAACTCGTTGTTACAAATTCAAATCCAATTTTGAAAACTGTAAAAAATCGAAACCACATGCAGATTTACTCAAGACGGCGTTACTTTTACAAATGTCAAACAATGGCAATAAAGTTCTGGTACAAATGTTAAGCACAGATGTGGCAACGTATCAAGAAAAAACAGAACTCAAATTAGTTGACTTAAAGTGTCTATTGGCGGTTGTTCTGGTAACTTTTTGATCAAGGTGGCATTTCCCAAGAGTTGAAAATTAGCTCTAGAAATGCGAAGATTAGATTAGAAAATCATTTGAAAGCTTTTGTTAAATCTGGTCTCTAGAAGAAAATCTGTATAAGAATGTCATAAAAATTTGGTATTTTTTGCTGAAAAGTATCGAAGTCGACTCATTTGTGAAGCGGCTGACCGGAAAAATGGGTCACATACTAGAATAAAATTTGTGTTAAAATCACGGTGAGCTGACTGAATTAACGACCAAGACGGTTTCACTGTGTGTTTGATTGAACTAGTAGGGAATCATCTACCGTTGCCTAGTATTATCGGGCCAAACACCTAAAAAGGGCATCCATTTATACTCGTAGAAGCAGATATTGACTAGATAGAAGCAGCCGATCTATCAGAAGCGGCTAGACTCGGCGAAAAACATGGGTCTGCTTGGGCCAATGTCCTCTCTATGAAGCATTTGCCCAGGGAGCACATTAACTACAAGAAAATTCATATACATACACGTATTCATGCTAAAGGAATAACAATAAAAAAGACACCCGTCATATGTTATGACAAGCTAGTTCTTTTATTATTTTCCGTTTATTTTATTAATCGCTTGCATTGTTCTCAACTTCTAAATGAATTCGTATTTTTGATAGAGTTGAAACTATGCCATTCAACTATTCATGAAAAATATGCACAAAAGCGAAAATGTGTTTTCATACTCTTCTCTCCGGAATATTTCGATACTTGTTTTTTTCTTTTATTAATTTGGATTTGTCTTTTGATATTTTATTATTGTAATCTTGCGTGGCTCTCCACTATGACAGAGCTTCACTTCATTCCTCACTGTTTCCCAAGCCTAACATCCACCCTGTTCGCTCAGTCATGCGTCGGACATCTTATGTATACTTATTTCCTAAGGCGAAAACTACATTCAAGGCCACTCGTCCTGATGGAGCCAACCGAAGAAGTACGGCTAGAGAAGAAGGATATTGTGTATTGCATACTAAGGCTAAGAAAAAGACTTTCAGCACTTTTTCAAACAACGGGAAATCCAAAGAGGCTATTTTAGAAATACAGATCGAGGTTTGTTGGAAGCTGATAGCTAGTGAATATGCATGAAATCAAAATAAATTTCACAGTTCAGTCTCAGTACTTATTTGCCACACCTCGTGTTAGTACTATTTTGCTTTTACAGTAAAGCAAAGAGACACAACACTTGTCACATGTTCCCACGCCCTAATTTCCACAAAAACTCGATCTAGCACAAAAATCACTAAGTTGGCAACACTGCTTAAACCATTCCTTCTTCTGATTTTGTATTCAGGGCATTTATTTGCTAATACGCACAGCGGATACTTTATGTATTTTTTTTGCAAATATTGCTTGCAGTCAAATGTTTGCAATTGTTTTTTGAATTGCGGAAAAAAACAGACAGCTAAAGAGTCAAATAGGCAGACAGGGACAGACCACCTGCCCAACAGAGACGGCTTTGTACGCTTTTTGACAGCTATGAATACAAAAATTTAAAAGAAAAAGAAAACGCAAAATTAATAAAACACAAAATTTGCAGGTGCGCTAGCGACAACGGCTACAAAAACTCAGTCAGTGTGAAATTAACACATAGCATAACATAACAAAACATGCGAAGGCAACATAAATAATATAAATTGTATGAAAATGGATATAGGTAGGTATGGATACATGTATAGTATGCACCAATGCACTGTCAATTGGAATGTCAAACATGACTATTTTGTTATATTTAATTTTTTGCCAGTATGCTCCGAAATTAAGTTATTAACAAAAAGGTTAAACTGAATTTGAGTTGCCGCCTGCTGCGACTTTTGAATCATTTTTGCTACAACATTTTAATAATATATGAATTCATATATTTGCAATTTGTTTAATTCAACATTTCCCAACTGGCATGGGATACTGTTTATTTTCAAAGCCATGTTAATGGCGCTGGTCAACAAAGTTAAGGCTTTTAGAAGCTTGTTTGATTTGTGGCCAGGGCCTAAATTAATTCAACTGGGACCAATGCCACCAAAAAGTAAATGACAAAAATTTTGACAGTATTATTTGCGTAAAAACAACAATTATTTAACCAAAAATTGAGCCTAGTACATTAATTGTTTAGTGCATGCACATTCGGTAGAATTTATGATCACACATATACATACACCCTATGCAGTATGCATAAGCAGCTAAATCGTGTGGCTAATACAATCGCTTGAATAATTTATGCCAGTTAAACGGCGGCTTCCAATGAGACTGAAAACAAATTCTCTCAAGTACGCACATGTGTTAGTACGTATGTAAATTACAGTATTTCAAGTCCCGAAATTCACGAGATTTTTTAAAATAACCCTGGCATTTTCGGGATTTGTAATTTCTTACGCAGTATATGGAATATTGCACATAAAGCAGCACTCACTTTAACTATTTAGCAAAAATGTGAAGGCTTTTTTTGTATTTACTGAAATGCTAAAAGTATAATTAACATCCATACCATTACAGCTACTTTAAATTAATAAGTAATTTTCACTTGACAAAATTTGTATTCAAATCATACAATATTTACCGTAAGCCTTCAAAGGCTTGCTTACCTATACATCACAGGGTCTATGAGAACTACGCCAACACCTGGCATGGAAGCACTGCTTCATCTCCCACCACTTCATATAGCAATCCAAGAGGAAGCAGCTACGCAAGCACTCATACTACACATGAAAGAAAATTTCAAATTAGGCAACCTCACCGGTCACCTAAGTATCCTAAATAAAATCAAAAACACCATAAGCATGGCTCAAGTCTCAGACCACATTGACCCAACCCTCTGTTTCACAAAAGGATACACAGTTACCTTTCCTGAGAGGATCGAGTGGAAAACAAACCCAAAATGGATGAATGATGATTCACAAAAATGGTACACTGATGGATCAAAAACACCGTATGGTGTAGGAGCTGGAGTAGTGGGGCCCAGAATCCACAAATCATACACTCTCACCAGGGACACCACTATTTTCCAAGCGGAACTATACCCAATAATGGAAGCAGCAAACATCATGCAACGTAGAAACCACAAGAGAGTATAGATCAAAATACTCTCGGAGAGCCAATCAGTTCTAAAAGCTTTAGATAGCTATACCTACAACTCAAAAACCCTCTTAGAATGCCACAAGGCACTCAACAACCTGGCATCCAAAAACAATGTCTCATTAATTTGGGTACCGGGACATGAGGGATATGACGGCAACGAAAAGGCAGACTTTCAAGCCAAAAAAGGGGCAGATGCAAACTTCATCGGACCTAGTCCCATGTTCAGATTCAACAAAAACAGCCTGAACCAAAAAGTAAAATGGTTACTGGGCCAAAACTCAATTAAATCAGCATTGGAACAACATAGAGGGTCTTAGACACTCCAAAAAGTTCCTAAGTTTCAACGCTAAAGGAGCTAACATGACCCTCACGTTAAACAAAAAGAGCATTCGCACTCTCACAGGCGCCCTCACGGGTCACTACACCTGCAACAAACACTTAAATAAATTAGGCATAACTAACACCAGCACCTGCAGATTTTGCTGCGAAGATGAGGAGTCTATAGAACATCTCATTATCGAATGTCCGGGGTTGACGCATAGAAGGAAAAGGCTTTTAAACAAGTTCATGCTTACAGATGAAGACCTCCAATCACTCCCTCAGAAGGAGCTGGTACAATTCATAAGCATACTTAACAGTCAATAGACAGCATAGGGTGCACAATAGATCAATATGGTCGCAGTGCTAAAGGGCCATACCTTAACCCTTTACAACCATTAAACCATTACCGTAAGCCTTGAGATTTTTTCTCTTTAACTTTCTTGTAACACATCTTTCGTCACTTAGTACGGAATCTTCTGCATTAATGTGTGTTTTTTAATCGCTTAGATCTTCATTATGCACGCACCAAGGAGCTTTAGCGATTGCTTTGTTTTAGGATAGCTCTATAACATCAATGTTAGTCTTTGCGGTACATCCCCATAAGCATTTATATTTTTAAATTGAGATCAACAGCTTTGAGTTGGATGTACTCTTTCTACTTGAGCATTGCATCCAAAGTTATGATGATAGATATTTTGAACTAGTGGCATATGGCACTCTCGCTGACAGAATAGATATCGTATAAGTTCAGGTTTATATACAATTTTTTGTTAGTGAAATCCGCGTCAACTGATTTGGCTTCTTTCAATTTTAAATTCCAATATTCAGTCCATGTAATAACTTCACCAATGGATTTCAGCAATTTCTTGATGGATTCACTTTCGGTTAATCCAACAACTAAGATGCAAGTTCGCCAGCAAATGTAGCATGTTTTTCGCACTGGCCGGTCTGAGGTACGGTCCGGTTCACTTGAATAGAGGCACTAACCGAATAAGCAAAAGTAATAACTAATATAGGAAAATTTGACTTTTGTAATTTTTATATAAAGCTTAATATAACGGGTGATTTTTTAGCTATTATCATTTTCGTTTCGTGTTTTGTTTCACTGTCAAACATCTTCAGTTTGGTCTATAATTTAACCATGAATCGTCTTACAAACGAACAAAGCTTGCAAATCATTGAATTTTATTATAAAAATGCGTGTTCTGTTAAGAAAGTTTAAGATCCACTTTTTTATCGAAAAATTGTGTTCAGCGACGAAGCTCATTTTTAGATCAATGGGTACGTAAATAAGCAGAATTGTCGAATGGATGTTGGAGTGAAGATCAGCCAGAAGAATTGCAAGAGCTACCAATGTATCCAGAAAAGGTCCACTTTGGTGCGTTTAATGGGCTGGAGGTATCATTGGACCGTACTTCTTCAAAGATGCTGCGAATCATAACATAACTGTGAATGGTGAGCGCTACCGTGAAATGATATCCAACTTTTTTTTGCCCAAAAGACAAGAGCTTGACTTGCAGCACACGTAACAATGGACTTGTTGAGAGGCGAGTTCGGTGAACATTTTATTTCACGTTCGGGACCTGTCAATTGGCCACCCAGATCGTGCGATATAACGCCTTTATATTATTTTTTGTGGGCTATGTTAAAGCTCATGTCTATGCAGACAAGCCTGCTTCAATGAAAGCATTGGAAGACAACATTAAAGCTTTTATATGTGAGATACCGGCCGAAACATTGGAAAGAGTATGCCAAAATTTGACTAGGCGGATGGACCATTTGAAGCGCAGTCGCGGTCAACATTTGCATGAAATAATCTTCAAACATTAAATTATATATATAATTCTAATTTCATGCATTTTTCTGAATTTTACGTGTGTTTTTTTGAAAAACTTTCCTATAGCTCTTAAAAACTCACCCTTTAGTTTGAGCTGCCAGCCTGTTTATAAATTTCTTCGTAAATATGTTGATGAATGGATTTGTACGAATTCTCCAGATAGCCTAATGAAATTTCGGATCAGACCGTTTTAATGATTCGAATTAAAGCATATTTATCTTCAAATTGTTGCTCATTGTCTCATAAACCTTACGAGCATGCCATTTCCACAAAATTTTAAAAAATATTCAGATCCGGGGAATACGCTGGCCATGTCAAAGTTTCGAGGTTTTGGTACGCTATCCAAGCTTGGACCACACTTGAAGGTGCTGGAAGATCCAATTAATAGATCCAAATGTTTCACGAATCTCGAAAAAAGGTGATTCCAATAGAGCTTTATAGCTCCCGTCATTTTGTAGACTACAAGTACAATTTTCAATTCGAACGCTCCATAGTACGATATTGCTCCCCATACCATAACACCACCATCACCGCTGTGATCTCACCTCAAGTACCTGTCTTCTTTACTTATGTCATGGAATTAGTAAATGTATCCATCCGTCTCATCCAGATTGAATTGTTTTCGTCACTAAATACTACTTAACCATCATCCGGGATCGTTATTTGTAACAGAACCCCAAGCTATGTGGTCCCTTGCGAAATCGAGGCGGCGTTCTTTGCGAAATTTATTCAAAGTTGTCTTTTTTTTGTAATTTTTTATCCTTCAGATGTAGAGCTTTTAGAATAGCCCTTCGAAAAGTAGATTTACTGCCTGCAACATTTGCCATTTCTTCACTTTTTGCGGTTGGAAGTCAAAATCTGATACGATCCTAAGGATTTTGTAATGAATGATCGGTGTCAAAGCTATCCCAGCTCTGTCTTTGTAGTTGCTTGTTTAACGTAAAAATGCACAACGTTTGGATTTTCTTGCACAATTTTTTTGGCAATTTGGCGATTTGAAAGTCCATCTGAGGTCAATATATCGATGTCTTGTTCGTGATCTGTTAAGCCTTTCTGTTTTCCCACTTGCTTCACTAACTTTATGTATATAGCGTTTTTCAATAGGTGCGCTTCAACTTTTTTCCAATAGGGAGGCTGAACGACGCAATATTTTTTATTTTTCGCTTGTCATTTGTAAACTTCATTGGTATACATTTCATCATGGAACGCTACACACTTGAACAACGATTGCAAATCGTGCAAATTTTTTATGAAAATAATCGTTCTGTTGCTGCTACTTTAAGAGCATTTTTTCCAATAAATCATCTTCAGTGATGAAGCTCACTTTTGGCTCAATGGCTTTATCAACAAGCAAAATATGCGTTACTGGGCAGAAAGCAATCCACACGTGATTCATGAGGCACCGTTGCATCCCGGAAAAATCACTGTTTGGTGCGGTTTACATGCCGGCGGCGTAATTGGCCCATATTTTTTCGTTGACGAGAACGATCGCCACGTTACTGTGAATGGAAATCGATACCGCGACATGATAAACGATTATTTTTGGCCGCAATTGAATGGTATGGACTTAGACAACATGTGGTTTCAACAGGACGGGGCCACAAGCCACACAGCACACGCTACAATTGATTTGTTGAAGAGTAAGTTCGATGAGCGCATTATTTCCAGAAATGGACCGGTCGAATGGCTGCCGCGCTCGTGTGATTTGACGCCTGTAGACTATTTTGTGAAGTCATTGGTCTACAGTAAAAGCCGGCGACGATTTGTGAGCTCAGAGCCAATATTGAAGGCGAAATTGCTGGAATTTCGGCCGATTTATACAAAAGAGTGGTCGAAAATTGGGTTCAACGATTGGACTTCGTAAAACGTGCACGCGCTGGTCATGCAAAAGAAATCGAATTTCATACTTAAATGTATATGTTCAGACTCGATAATAAAAAAAAAATTAGTTAAAAAAGTCAAACCGTTTGTGTTTTATTCAAAAAAAAAGTTGAAGCGCTCTTACTGAAAAACGCTTTATGTATATTAAGGGACAGATACCTGTAAAATTTCGAAAAAAAATTTTTTTTTTTCATAAATGTTAATATAATCCTTTAAGAATATGTCAAACAATGTTTAGAACGTAAATTTAAGTATTTCTTATAATCTAATCTCGTGGGCTCTCTCACAGGACACAATGCGCGAGGAATGCATGCTGTGAGACTTGGAATCGCCTCGAGTCCTTTCTGCGCTGGATGTATGGAGGATGAGGTGGAATCATCTCAGCACCTTCTCCTTAGCTGCCCTGCTCTGGCGGGGCTAAGATCTAGGCATCTTGGCTCCTACTTTTTTGCCACACCTGCTGACATAGCTGGTGCTGACATCAAAAATCTGATGAATTTCATGAGCAGCATTAAGCGGTCGACGCAAACATAGTCATCGTTCGTAATCCGCACGCTCCTAACCATCCCAGCACCATCTCTCCCCGCCCTCTCCGTGTATCCCATCGGTCTCTCCCGCCTCACCCCTCCATAATGGCATCACAAAGGACGAATCCTTCTTCGTCCAAGTGTGCCCATTCCCTGGGCAACCATATCAACCTAACCTCACCTATATTATAGATCGTCAACCGTGACGACTCTATTCTTTGCGTTCGAGCGATGGGGGAGGTATAGTTACGTTGTAGTCAAACTTTAGACGCATTTGTCTCAAAAGTAGTTGACCGTTCTCCGTGATATTTTACACACATCTTTTTTATGATATTACTTTTTATGTGAATTTACAAGTTTTCGAAAAAATAATTTTTTCGAAACCAAAATAAAGGGTGGTTAGGCTTTAAGGGCCGGTGTTGATTTTGAATAAAATACAACTTTTTTTTCTAAATTATTATCATTTCTCTTTATTATAATAATATTGGCAGTGCTCAATTATGTATGAATAAAATATGGGCGAAATGACCGCCGCGGCCTCGGCGGCACACCTCCATCCGATGGTCCAAATTTTCGATGACGCTGAGGCATAATTGAGGTTCTATGCAGTTAATATGCCGAATTATCTCATCCTTTAGCTCTTGAATTGTTGCTGGCTTATTCACGTACACCTTTTCTTTCAAATAACCCCAAAGAAAGAAGTCCAACGGTGTCAAATCACATGATCTTGGCGGCCAATTGACATCGCCGCGACGTGAGATTATTCGGCCGTGAAATTTTTCGCGCAAACGAGTTATTGTTCGTTAGCTGTGTGACAAGCGGCACCGGCCTGTTGAAACCACAGATCGCCCACATCCATATCTTCCAATTCGGGCCATAAAAAGTTTGTTATCATCTCACGATAGCGAACACTATTCACAGTAACTGCTTGACCGGCCTCATTTTGGAAAAAATACAGCCCAATGATGCCGCCGCACCAAACAGTCACTCTTTGTGAGTGCATTGGTTTTTCGGCAATCTCTCTTGGATTATCATTCGCCCAAATGCGGCAATTATGCTTATTGACGAATCCACTGCGGAGAACATGTGCCTCATCACTGAAGATGATTTTCTTCGAAAATTTGTCATTCACTGTTGCCATTTCCTGCCACCATTCTGACCATTGACGACGCTTGAAATGGTCAAGAGGCTTTAGTTCTTGAGTCAATTGCATGCTGTAAACGTGTAAATGCAAGGCTTTATGCATAATGTTCCTCAACGACGAGCGTGAGAGGTGCAATTGTTGGGCACGACGACGAGTTGAGGTGGACGGCTCTTCAACCACACTATCGCAAACAGCAGCAATATTTTGTGCAGTACGAGCTGTACGTGCATGCACTGGTGTTTAAACATCTCCTACAGACCCGGTTTGCTCAAACTTTTGCACAATTAAATTGACCGAAAAAATCGCGAAGTGCGCGATATGCATTTTGATGTGAACGCCCGTTTTCATAATAAGCCTGAATAACTTTAACGCGTTGCTCGATTGTGTATCTTTCCATGATTCAAATTGAATTAGTCTGAAATTGAAAAATGTCAAATGAAAAGCAGAAGAAAACTTGACGTTTAGGTGTGGTTCCCATTCAACATCGGCCTTTGAAATTTAACCACCCTTTAGTAGGAAAATTCGCCCCAAAATTAATTTGTTTTTGAAGCATTTTATTCCACCGATTGCAACCTTCCTGGAAGGATTGAGTGTACACTCGCCATTTTAAGTAATTAAAATAAAAAATAAAATTTATATTATTTTAATGTATAAATAAACGGTATGCCAATTTTGAAAAGAATATATTCACTTCTTCATTTTAAATAATTTGAATGAAAATATATTTATATTTTGCTACTTTGTCAGTTTTATGCGTCTATATTTTTTCGACGTTACTGAAGCACTTTATCAGATATGTACAAGCTAATGTGTTATTAATGGAAAATAAATTTAACAATGGTCTTTTGTTTTGTTACTTGTGAAATTATTTTAATAGTAAGTTAGAGGTGTGTTTAAAATATGGTATAAACAAATATATGGCAGGAGAGCATATCAAACAAGGTTTATGCATTTTGCACATTTGTTGCAAAATAATTATTAATCTCGGGACCCGAAATTTTAATAACGAGATCTCGAAAACCCCGGGATTGCAATAATCGGGAAAGTCTACATCCGTAATAGATGCACATGGATTTATTTGCACATAATACATAACATGAAAATATAACATAACATATTACCATACATGCATACATTTGTTGGTCGTTGCTGTTGTTTTGGTCGATTTTTAGAATTAAATTTTTCCGCCAGTACTTAAATATGCACTAATAAAATATTTAAATAAACTTATTACTAAAATTACTGTAGCATCAGACAATTTGCAATATCCAAGCACAAAACATGTATGTATGTATGTATGTATATATACATGCATATGGGCATATATATTGGTTGTATAATATAATAAATACAGTATACATTTAAATAAAACTCCGCTCTATTCAGAATTTATGTAATTGCCCGCATACTATGTCTAATTGACCGTTAAATTTACCGTTGAATTATTAGTGGTTACATCGTTTTTGCAAATCTACTTTCCAACAGACCAACCAATTGTATATCTTTATTGCAATGTGCTTATACTCATATAAACATATATACTAGTATTATTTCTTTTCAGGTATTTCAAATCTAATATATATTGTATTCATGTACTGCAATGCGAAAAATTAAATTAGGCTGTGCAATGTGCGTGAGTGCTCTCGTCAGCGTAGTTTCAGTTCAATTTGACTTCGACATTCATACAAAATTTCCAAGTAACCAATATGTTTTGCAATATTACCTCAACTTGGTTCGATGCACAATTTAAAACTATTTTGGTTAACTGCTTGTTTGGGTAGAATACTTGAGCTGAAAACTTATGTATATCAGCTCTTCAGTAGTATCAGTAGTCAAACAGACTATCAAAAAGCGCCCAGAGAGTTGAGTTCGTATGAGCTTTGTGAGCGGTGATCCATGTCTGAATATTATATATGTATAATAGCACTAGAAAAACTTTTGTTACATGGTTTTTGGCAAATATATCAAAGGAAATCAATAAATGTTTACCAAAACTTTTCTTTACATTTGTTTAGTCATTGGAGGACTACCAATCGTGTAAATCAACTCATACGAAATTGCTAAAATTTATGTTCAATCAATGATACGGGCAGCCTGGCCACTAATCGATTGCAGTGCACAATGACAAATTACGAAAGTGCGCGGGCACACGTCAAAGTCTCAATATTTCTATGTCATAACATCCGAAACCGATCACAATTTGTAAGATATTTCACATTATTTTATAAACAATGAAATGGTAAATACATATTATGCCAGATGATAGATTTGTGTGTGACTGCCACACGCTTATCTCGGCTTCGAGAACTTAGTAGGAATGAAACAGTAAATGATAGAAAAGTGCTTTTGTTTTCTAATAGCGGTCAACCCTCGCCATGAAATATCAAACCTCCGCGTATATTTCTGCGATGAAAAAGTCTAGATATGTTGTAGATCTACTAAGGAAATGGGTGGAATATCGATATCTGCATAAATCAAAGAGAAAAAGGCAATCCGTTGCTTTTTCTCGGTGAATTGCTGAACAAACTGGATAAAATAAATATTTTACTGCCGAATTATTCTATGCAGAAAATATTCGACGTGGCTGAAAATGTATTATAAATTATAAATTCATGATCCCGACTGAGAATTAAGAACTTCCAATTAATAAATGAACTTAAACTTGCATTAAGATTCAGCGCAAAATAGCTGGCCCACATTGTGAGTTTACCCTATTTATTTTGTAATAAAACACGACCACAAAATTTTAAATGTGTTCAGTTTTAATTATTTATTTGAAAAATCCATTAGTGTTTCCATACATCAGGAAATTCCAAATACGCAGTTGAAATTTTATCTCAATAAGTCAAGATTCGTGCGAGTTGTGAGTCTGGCCAATGAAGTCTGGAAAAATGAGGCCTTGAGAAAAACGCATTAAAAGTTATCGGTAGGCATTTTACTGAAAGGAGTTGCACCAACATTCAAGATAGAAGTATCGGGTGGCTTTCTAAGAGCTGGAGAATTTAGAATGGCCATACAAAAGAGAAATATGGTGAGAATGACTTTTTTATTACAATCTTGCAGATAATTTCATGGGATTTGCAGCGCTCGGCATTCATCATAACGGCAATTCCTTGCACCTTTCGATAGAAATAAGGATTGCTAATGCCGCCAGTGCTCTATGAACTTTTCGAAGGAGTTTTATTTTGTTTTGTGATGTGATCTTCCACAATTTAGAAGCGCCGTTCTGGTGTCAAACGATTCATGATGACTTGCCAAACCTCACTGAATAGAAATGTCAACATAATTTACCATTTTCAGCTGACACACTATAGTTATTGATATCTACTTTTATAGCTAAAAACACCCGATACCTAGAAATTTTTCTTACCTTAATCCTTTGAGTATGTAACTTTTATTTATTCAGCTTAGTCTCCCAAAAATTATTGCGTGTTTTTGATAGAGTAACTGCGGGTATTGTGGTATAGGCGGTTATGTGGTATGCCAGCTTTATTAGAAAACTAAAGACGTGGAAATAACGGGACCAAGTTAGATATTCCGGCATTCTCAGAATCTTAAGAAAGCGTGATTTGATTTGTGTTTTGCAAGGCATGCAGTGAGTCAGTTGTAAAAAAATCGCATGGTAGTGTGGTTGGCATTTTTTTGTGCTCAGTGGAAAATTTCTGGCAAATTAAAATCCTGTGCTTTAAACTGCATTTATTCATCGGGAAGTAATAAGTGAGTTTAATACTAGTGAAGCATATAAGCAATATTTTTGTATATTTGGTCGATATTTAATTCAAATTCAAATCAAAATTAATTTGTTCAAACTCTAATGCGGCTATTGTGGTATAGGTAGAAGCGGCTAAAGTGGTATAGTGGTAATATGGTGCCAAATCAAAAAAATGCCGAAGAAAGGTGAAATACGAAAATGGACAGCAGAGGATATGAAAAAAGATATCCAAGCGGTTAGAAAAGGTGAAATGGGTATTCTCTTGGCTTCCAAGACATTTAGTGTCCCCCATACTACTCTGCAGCGCATGACAAGAAGCGAGAAATCTATCGAGGAGCTGTTGACAACTAAAATTTGGCCGCGCTCCGATTTTAACAGCGGAAATTGAAAATGTCTTAGTTAAATATTTAGGAGACATGGAGTCAAGGTACTGCGGACTAACACGCGCAGACGTGCGGTCATTGTGTTATCAAATTGCCACAAAAAACAACATTCCCAAAAAGTTCTCCGTTATTAAAGAGTGCGCTGGCAAGGATTGGCTAAAAGGCTTCTGTAACCGACACCGAAATGTTCTAAGTTTTCGAAAGCCAACTGGAACAAGCGTCGACCGTGCACGTGGTTTTTCTCGAGAAAATGTTGATATATTTTTCAAATTGCTGGAAGAAGAAAACGCAAAACATAATTTTCCACCTACTCGTATCTGGAACGTTGACGAAACCGGAATATCAGTAGTTCCTTCGCAACAGGCACAAATAATCGCTCGGAAAGGAAAAAAACAGATTGGAACAATGACTTCAGCTGAGCGAGGATCGCTTGTTACAGTCATCACTTGCATGAGCGCAGGAGGTGGTTTCGTACCACCATTTTTCATCTTTCCACGAAAAACCATAACCCTCTTCTAATGAAAGACGCTCCCCCTGGCTCAAACTCGGCGTGCCATTTGTGTGGATGGGTTCAGATTCCCATCTTCACGAAATGGTTCAGGCATTTTTAAGCGTAACAAAACCATCTCCGTCTGAACCTCTGCTTCTTATATTAGATGGGTATTATAGCCACACACGCAATATAGAAGTTATTGATCTAGCTCGCGAACATAATGTGAGAATACTTTCTTTGCCACCACATTCAACACACAAACTTCAACCGTTGGATAAGGCTTTTATGGGACCTTTTAAGAAGTACTATAATGACGAAATAAGACGATTTATGCGTGAACAGGGCATAAAAGTTACACAATTTGATATCGCAGGACTATTTACTAAGTCTTATTTGAGGGTTGAAACTGGACAAATTGCAGTAAATTGTTTTAAAGCCACGGGGATCTATCCGTTTGACAAACATATTTTCACAGATGCAGATTTTATAGCTGGGAACTCATCATCATCAGGTACAATTCAGTTTTAAATATAAAAAATCTTGCTAGATATATTGTCTTCTCAGAAGATCTAGTTGAAACTATAAATTCAACGACAGAAGAAACCCCAGGCGCATCAACCATGGAAATTGAGCCTGAAATTCGTAAGTTTCGCAATAAAATCTATGGAAATTTTAGGAACGTTATTTAATTTATTTATGGAAGCAAGCACAAGCCGAGGACTCGTTACTCCCTGGGAAATATCTCCACCACCAAAGCTACGACATCCTCCACCTAATCGGAAAGTCCGGAAAACAAAGGCAACTGTTTTAACAACTTCGCCTTATAAGTGTAATTTGTTACAGAGCATTGAAAGCATTAACAGAAAACGCAATGCTCCGGTTAACCCATCCCCAAAACCCTCTAATAAAAAAAATATTTCTACCAAATCATTTGTTGACTCGCATTAAAGTGACAGTGAAGAACAGTTTCCAGATGTTCCACCAACAAAAGATTCCTCTTGCAACTACTGTGGCAAAATTTATGGGGAGGATATAATAATGAAGCCTTGGACCTCTTGTCTGCAATGCGAACAAATTTGGGCCCACGAAAAGTGTATTCCCAATCGAAGTGCTATTTTTCTTTGCCATTCTTGTAAGTAATACTCTTACAAGTGTTATGAATTTTATTGTTGCGTTTTTTGTCAATTGAAGTTTAAAATATTTTTGTTCAATATGTTTTAATTCAGTCCATAATCCTTTTTTAAATGGTTCGCAATAAAATTTTAGTTATCAATCAAAAGTAACTGACTTATTATTAAAGTACTTTCTTAAATATTTCTGAAACTCGCGGCTCTAAGGCTTTTGAAGCTAGGTTTATTTGAACTTAATAACGGTAGCATATTATTGATAAATTTTCATTCAAATCAAATAAAATTTAACGATTTTATAGACGAAAATAAAATGGGTATACCACAATACCCGCAGTTACTCTATCCAATACCTTCAAACTTTGCTTAAGCGCATCTGCACAGTTACTAGCTTGCCACTCGTTTGGGAAACTTTAAAATATTTTAATAAAGCATTAATGAAAATAGTTTACATTTATAGTTTTAGCAAACCCAACGATATAAAAACTAATTTAAGCGCACAACTAACCGACGGCCACACAGGAGTGGTGCACAAAAACACACACACACATATGCATATTTTTCTAGGTAGCAATAATACACATAAAAATTCTATGAAATTTTCATTAAACGCTTTTACTGCAATCTCTTGCAAAGTTTATCGCTTTCTTGTATTTTTAAGCTTAAACTAACAGTAACCGCATTTTTATTGTACGCCGCACTTAATTGTGCTTAAATTTGCGTAAAGAAGTGTAGTACTCAAATCTCCGTCCCTCTTGGCTGCAGCTCGTGCGAGTAGCTGCCAGCTCTTGAAAAATGTTAACACAGTTGGAGACCAACACAAATTTTCGCACCACAAAATTTTTGTATTTTTTGCAAAACGCAAAGAAAATTACAAAAAAGTCTACTGAATAGAATAATAGAAACTCCGCTGAAAATTTATGAGTTTTTGTTGTACGCTGCACAATAAAGTTCTAAGCCAAAAGTAACTTAGTGTGGAACGTTGATGACAGCGGTCCCGTTGATTTATGTATGTCTATGTATGTATGAGTGTATTTACTTTCAAACGAACAAAAAGATTCAAACACTGTTTTTTGCTTAACGGTATAAGGTATTGTTAAGCCACGCGTGTTGAAAATAGCTTCGAATGAATTACAGGAATAATTAAATTTAATTAAATTAAATGTAAATACTGATGACTGCGCACTAAATATTACCTTCAGCTATGAGCGGCTATTTAATGGCGCGAATGGGTGAATTTCGCTAAAATAAATAATACAAGTTTTGGTGGAAGGGTTTGGAAGGTGCGTAAGCCAAGAAGTATCTAGATTTCACAGAAACAACATTTTATGGCACAGGAAAACAAGAAAGTAAGAAGCATTCAAAGACATCTGTTGCTGTTGCCGCTATGCGAGATTTATTTGGGAAACTTTTTTGCTGGAAAAAATTCAGAAATTTATGTGTGCGTTATCTTGAAATTATTTGCGCTAAAATATACATACATACATACGTACACACACTGGTGCATAAATGAATTAGGAGGCAAAAATTGCTGCTTTTTGTCAACAGACCAGCAACTAGAAAACGGCGATTAAGTTTTTGTCTCCCTCGCGCTTCTGAAAGCCCGAACACATTTACCAGCCGGCCAGACAATGATTTATTTTACAATACGAACCGCACTGCCTTTCGAATTTTTTTAGTTAAATATTTATTAATTCCAATTTTAAACGCAGGAAACTCAAAAATTCACATCGCCATAAATCATCACTCGAATAGGCTTAAAATGTTAAATTTATACAATACTTCGAGTATTGCAGGTCTGAGCTGGTATATAAAATAATTTTTTTCCACGTCACCTGTTCATATTAATTTTAAAGCAAATTGCTTTACTTTGTTATGGCTGTTAAAATTCTTCAGCATAATACTCGTATGTATTTAAAATGGATAGCAGCATGCAGAATATTACACGTCCTCGCTCTTCAATTTTAATTATTTCTTTATCCATTGACAGCGCACAAAATTGCTCCATTCAACGATCAGCAAGTCGATAGTACATTTAATAATAAATACAATAAAGCAATGGAAAGAAAAAAACATTTAAAAATTCCCATATTATATGCCAAGGTTTTTACATAATTAAATGAAACAATAAGTCTCATAATACAATGCCAATGAGTGCCAAACAAAGGATTCAAGATCTTATAAGCCCACTATCGCCAGATGAATTAAATTTTTCTCCTCTGCATGCATACGAGTACGTGCATGTAACTGCTTGTATGCCATGACACACGCCTCTTTCTCATTGTGGCTTGTTTTCGCACAGTTATTTTAAAACTTTTTATTTGAATCGAATTAAAAAAAAAATAAATAATTGGCGCGTAGACTTCTGTTAGGTGCTTGGCCGAGCTCCTCCTCCTATTTGTGGTGTGCGTCTTGATGTTGTTCCACAAATGGAGGGACCTACAGTTTCAAGCCGACTCCGAACGGCAGATATTTTTATGAGGAGCTTTTTCATGGCAGAAATACACTCGGAGGTTTGCCATTGCCTGCCGAGTAGCGCCCGCTATTAGAAAAATGTTTTTATTAATTTTGCTTACACCGAGATTCGAACCAACGATCTCTCTGTGAATTCCGAATGGTAATCACGCACCAACCCATTCGGCTACGGCGGCCGCTTAATTATTTCGAATATTTACAATGCTTGCCTAACTATTCAAAAGGTCCTTCCATTGTTCTACTTTAAAAGCTTTTACTCTAAACGCTTGGCTACTCAAATATTGTATATGACTGAAACTGCGTCCTAATTGCCAGGTCCAAGGTTAGGTTTGAGTGTCCGGGCGAACATGAAGAATCTCATATTCCCAATCGGAGGCATAGTTTTTAATTTAAATGCCATTTGCGAGAATCAGGAAGAACCACTCCTCCCTAACCAGGATAATCTCTATAATCTGGATAATATTTTGGTTAAATCATTTATAATCCCAGATAAAATTGTGGAGGCCTGTTACTTGTACTCGTATTTATTATTATTATTATTAGAAGGCCATTACGCACTGCGACCAGAGCTGATCTATTGTGAAAGGCCTATTTGGTAACCCTAGAGTTTTAGGCTATTTAAAAATTTTAGCACAATTTTGGGTTTGTTGTTCCAAAGATTGCATGGAGATACTACGATACCACCAAGGTGATGAAGTCTCTGTCTGCCCAACGCAGGACATTCACAAAGCACATGTTCTGAGCTTTCTATGTCCATTTCGCATAAGCGGCAGACATTGGTCTCAGATAGACCAATATTATTTAGATGATACCTCGGGCTGCAGTGGCCTGTAAGATATCCCGTTAAAAGACGCAGATCTACTCTGTTTAGTGAGAGTAGCTTGTCAGATATTCCTTTGTTGGGACTTAGGAATAGTTTGGCTTGACGCTGACCGGCACAGTTTAGCCAGTGTGCGGCAAGTTTTCTTTCTTCCCATTTCCTAAGGAATTCATTAATGTGGCCTTTTGTGAGTCCACAGAAAGGCTCAGGACCAGTAAGTTGCATATTTGCTCCTTGTTTTGCAAGGTCATCAGCCATTTCATTTCCCTCATGTCCTTCATGTCCCGGAATCCAGCATAGTGTTACTATGTTGAGGTGCCCTAACGTGTTGAGAAGGTTTAGGCAATCATTTACCAATTTAGAGGTGATAGTTGTTGATAGAAGGGCTTTTAGAGCCGCTTGGCTATCTGAAAGTATGTAGATGTGAGTACCTCTCATTTTCCTTCTAAGGCATTCTCTCACACATATTTTAATGGCATGTATTTCTGCCTGGAATATTGTTGGGTAGAATCCCATCGGAATCGATTTTTTGAATTTAGGCCCATTGATTCCTGCCCCTGTTCTACCATTTTCCAATTTGGACCCATCAGTAAACCATAGCTGAGAGCCAGGTTTGAAGGTGATAGAGTTAGTTCTCCAGACTGTGCGTTCATTACTTATAACTTGGAAGTTCCTTAAGAGTATTGGTTTGGGTGATAGTATATCATCCCTATGAAGAATGGGACTATGTAGATCCAAGATCTTTAAATGTCCTTTCATATCCCCACTTTTAAGTTCAGATATACCTTTTAATCTAAAGGCACTCGAGCGAGCTTCCCTTTCAATTAGAATTGGAAGCGGTGGTATGTTCAGGAGCACACCCAATGCTTCCGTGGGGCATGTTTTCATAGCCCCTGTAATACCAACACATATCAGGCGATGCAGTTTGTTTAATTCGTTTGCTGCCTATCTTTGCTTGACCTTGGGCCACCATGCTAAGGATGCATAAGTGACTATGGGTCTCACAACTGTGGTGAATGTCCAGAAGGTCATTCTAGGGTTTAGTCCCCATGTCTTACCAAAAAGCCTTGTACAGGCAAAGAATGCCCTTGTGGCTTTTGAAGTAAATCTCTCAATATGGGAATTCCACGTAAGCGTTTTGTCAAGATTGACGCCAAGATATTTATATTTTCTCTGTCAATCTGGCGAACGAGGCTTAAAAGGAAAACCCTGTTCGAATTACTCTATTAAGCTTAAATTTGTATATTAGCGGTTGCATCACTGGATGCAAGGTTTCAAATTGTAAATGCAATAATTATTCGAGGCAATAAAAAGCAAGTGTGGCCCCAATCATTTGAAGCGCTTTAGCTTTTTTCTCGAATGAGAAAAGGTGACGTCGTTGACGTCAACTATTTTTTCGATTTCCACAAAAACGGGCTACTAACTTGAAGCAAAATTAAAAATACACGGGACAAACACACCAAGAGCATCCGTCTATAAACCTAAGCGATTCGATTTTCGTGGAAATAGGTGAAGATGCTCAACTATACAGTAGCATATGTTGTGCAAAAGAGGAGAGATATTGGGGGGCTGTGGATATACAGTTTAACCGCTCTTCCTTCTTTTTAGCAAATATTTTATTTAAGTTCTCAGTCAAATAATTTTCGGTTTAAGAGAAAACAAGATAAATGTTTCTTATAATTTTTTCCGCATTTTCCGATAAAAAAGGGGTAAAAACGATTCGAGCAATTTTTTTTATAAAATTTCTTAATTTTTGATTTTTTTAAGAATGCTTGTTATGACTTGCATCATGATTCATTCGTGTTTTGGATGTGAATTGGACATGCCGTCAGGTAAACTCTTTTCACTTTGTTTATCTTAATGCAGAAATTATTCGACGGGCAAACACAAAAAATACTCGGTTCATTAAGAAACTCTACGGACTTAGTTCTTAGCTTATTTCCTGTACAAGCGCTGTGCTTGACTTGAGCGCTACCTTAAGGCAACAATACCCTGATAAAAAGGTACTGTGGTATTGTTTAGTGGAAAGTGTTAGTGGAACTATCTATAATTTTTCAAATTGTCTTGATTTATGTGACAATAATCAGACACCTTTCCTAGTTCGCCGTATCGAACTTAAATGGGATATGTAAAAAATAAATATCTTCGGAACAGAAGCAGCTCGTATGCATTTGAAATGAATTTGTTATCGTAATACCCCGATACTAACAGTGATATGGTTGTGGCAATAAAAAGTTGGTTTCAATATATTGTAATATAATATTTTTCAATATAGTCCCATTTAAGAACGAGGCACTGCTTTATGCTGGAAAAAGCGACTAAAAAATATTTTTTTAATTTTCCTTCATTGTTACTGTTACTCTTTCTTCTTTTTATTAATGAAATAGGCAGTTGTTTTTCGTTTTTTACCTTTTTTTTTCGTTTTTATTTCACGCGGACAACCTAAAAGTTTTACCTTCGAATAAAAGTTCTGAAGATGCTTCTAGAGTTCTATTAGAGATCAATAGATTGTACTGATGTTGTTGTTGATCTCACCTACATCTCAATATCAATAAGTGTTATGACGTTCTGCGTTCTCCAAAATAAGTACTGTATTCCTGGTACGCCCATTCAGTTCGTTGACAAGATGAAAGACCTCGGTTTTATCTTCGATGCCTCTTTTTTATTCAGTAACGACATCAATTTAATCATATCTAAATCATATGCTACGTTGGGCTTTAATCGTCAAAATAGTTATTGTATAATTTCACATATCGCTACACTCTGAAATTACTCTACACATCTTTTGTTCGTGCAAAGCTTGAAAATGCTGAATTCATTTGGAGACCCCATCACCACATTATAAATTTGCTATTGTTAGAATAAAATGCATTCAAAAGGTTTTACTTAAATATGCCCTTGCTTCCCTAAATTTCTCCACTCGCTTCCCTCGATTAGTAATTTAGTGACTTTTTTGAAATAAATAAATTGGTCTTCATATGGCTGGCTTTATCTCATGGTAATCTGAGGAAGTGTGTCCCGTTAATTCTTTTTCAATTGGCAATAACCGAGAGCCACTTTCCTCGCAACTCATTATTTACAATTCTGCCATCATCGCTACTTGTCGAGCGGTGTGAGCATTCGCAGTACCCAACGCGCCATAATTTTTCCCATGTGCAAATATTCGAGTAAAATCTCTATAATTCGTTTTTTGCTAATACCTTATATATAAATGTATATACAGGCTTAAACATCTGAACGACATGGGAATGGAGTTTGGTCTGAAGTTTGAAGAAAACATCAACATCTTATTGCAGAGTTCAATTTTTGATTAATTTTTGAGTTGTGACAGACAACATTGTTATTGCCACAAATTTATTATCTCTTTCTTTATGTATTTATATATTATAAATATTTAAACGAATTATTGTAAAAATTATTGAAATGTAAGATGAAATATTTATAAATAAATAAAGAATTACTACTACTTATTATACAGGGTGTGAAATCTTTTATGTCGGTATGAAAACATTGAATAACTTTGAAAAAAAAAACTGATTTGTATAAGTGAGGTATTTTTATTTGATTTGGTTATTTAGAATTTATTAAGACTATTTTTTGAATGCAATATCAATCAAGTGGCCACCTTTATTAGCAATCACAAACTGCGATCTTTTTTCTGCCTTTGTTATCACCGCACAGCGCGGCCGATTCCCAAAAAGCCGGCCAAAAGTCGAAAAAAAAAGTTTCTAGATAGAGTTTTTTTGTCTTTGGGTTGGCTACAGTAATGCCTTGAGTAGTGAAAACCGTTCATAGCAACGTCCTGTACCCTAAGTATCCTCTGTATTTTCAGTCGCAACGTGGCCTTCGTTTGAGCATCGTATTACTGTCGATGAATAGTGAAAGTTGTACACATTTGAAAGATTTTGTAATGGAGTAAGTTGAACAAAACCAAATGGAATCATCTTCGGAAGGTTAGTAAAATACGAGAAATCTTTAGTACATATCAATACCTCGACACAAAATTTTTAGCTGCAGCAATACGTAGATACATTTTTTGCATTTTTTTTTATAAAATTTGAGTTTTCAAACTGTATAGTAATACAACGCCGTCATATGCTGCTTTGAAACCTATTAAAGGTGACTCAAAAAAGTAATGGCTACTGACTAAAACAAGATTCAGCTGCTACCACTTGTTACCTTGGCTTTTATGCTATTTTTTGTGCACAAGAAATAAATACGAAGAGAGAATGAGAGAAAACAGTGAAAGCCTATACTTTCAAGAGGGGATCTGCTGGGGTGGCCAATAGGAGTGGAAGGGGGTGGATTTTCAAAATTTTAAGATTAAATTCGTAATCAGCGACCTCGAAAACCCCCGAGTAAGAAATTTTGAATCAATTACTTAATTTTTTGTGTTTTGGCCAGCTTTTCGGGAATCGGCCGCACTGTGCACCGTGTCAAACATTTCGGGTTTTATAGCGTCGATTTCGGTTGTTTTAGTGTAAAGCGATCCATGGCTAAAACTGTACTGAATTGACGAATCGAAAGCATGTACTTAAGTTAAAGTCGATCGGTTTATAAATGACAAAGTTATTCGGCGTTTACATACCGACATAAAAGATGACGCACTCTGCATAATTACCGTTAATACCCTCCTCCTGTTTGTAGTGTGCGTCTTGATGTTTTCCACGAATAGATGGACCTATAGTTTTATGTTTCCTCCGAAAGCAGTTAGTCTATTTATGACGAGTTTTTTCATGACAGAAATACATTCGGAGATTTAATTGGCGTTTCGTGCCGATGTTTCGAACCTATGTACCTTAGGCTTTAGTATTATCAGCTGCCTCTCGTATATCACAAAAAACTCCGAATTTACATATTACTTCTTATAAGTTCTTGGATTTTTCTGCATAGTTAAATACCTACTCATTTACAAAAACAAACAGCTACGTACAGAGCTTTGTTAACAGAAACCAACACTACAACTCAGATTTTTTTGAAGCCAAGCAAAACCACAGAAGCTAAATCTTGGCTAAATCTTGGCCACCAGAGGAGGTGTTAGTCTATGTTTTATCTAAAGTTGTTTGTAATCCCGTTTTGAGTATTTGTGGTATAGCTGAGAATTAATAATTCTTTTCAGCGTCAAAATAATGTATATGCATGAATGTGGCATAATTTGGTGTGACATGGCGCTCCCAATGAAGCAGGCTTTGTGTTCGTTAATTTCGTTAAAATTAGCACGCGTGTTGTATAACATAGACAGTTAATTGATTTAAAGAGCAAATTGTATTGGTTACTCTAAATGGCGAGACAACGTTAAAAATACACATTAAAAAACTAATGAAATTTACATAACAATCTAACTAATCTGTATTCATATATGCAGGCCTAGCAACATTAATGATGTGGCTGGTATAAATGACGCTTGGGGGGTTCGTTGGCAGGCATTCAAATCAACTCTTTTTTCTTTGTTTTGTTTTTTCTGACTTTTCTATGGTTACAGGTGTAATTTTACGCAACTTTGGTTTACATTTCTTTTTTTTTTTTTTTTTTTTTTGAATTTTATTATTTTTTAATTATTTTCCAATACTACGTGAGCAATGAAATTCAGCACCAATTTATTTGACTTGTGTCTTGTTAGCTTTACTCGTATATGTGTGTGTGTATGAATATGCGTTGGTTCATTTTGCTTCTTTTAACTACCTCCGCATTTATTGCTCCAATTCATTTGCAGGTTTAATGGCCCACAGCTTTCATAATGCGGTGCTAATGCTACCCAATAAACATAAATAAACAATTACCACTTCTTACCATTTAGCGCGTACCGGTTGGTTACAATTAGATAACTTGTCTAATAGCGTCCTGCAAATTATACATCACCACCCCGCTATACTCATGCGAGCAGCGCAAAGGCACTGATGACCTTCCCGTGTCTGCGCTTCTTATCTGGTTTTGCATCGTCTGGCTCTTATTTTAAGTTGGCATGGATTTGCACTGCATCGATATTAATATCTCTTTCAGAGGTAGAGATACTTTTTTCAACTTACACTGTATTGAAGAAGCCGTATTCTCAACAGCTGAGCTGCCTGGTTTACGAAATTTCCCCTCATTTTCACTATGCCGGTTCACCGCATTTGCTTGGGTATATTTGCCATACCCACGGCGCACCTTCCTTAAAGTTATGACAGTTGAGAGTTGCAACAAAAATTTGCTGACTGGAGCAAAGCAGCGCGTCCTCATCATACAGGTGGGTTTGCAAATATCGGGAAGTTAGGATTTCACGTATAATTATAAGGCGGGCAAAATGAAGCCGTGCTGGTACGCCGCATACCGAGAAAAGGCTCTAGATACAAAATCTACGGCGGCCGTAGGCAATCAATGGCATAAAGCTGCAAAGTTCTCCATTTGTAGAATAATGTCAAGAGATACAGTGCGGCGAAGCGAAAATAAGACTCATAGAAATGACGAGTCGGACAAGCATCTCTCCCTGCATCTCTGGAAAATCCACTTTCTCAGCCGACATGATGTGGTATCGGGGACGATATTCGGAATATAGGAATTTAACTCATATCAATAGATATTCCTTACTTAGAGCGCCCCATAAATACTATTTATTTGAAAAGCTCGGGAGGTAGCATACATAAATAAGTAGAATAAAATATGCCAGCTCAATTTCATTAATGATCTGTCGACTCTCGTCTTTCATTTCAGAAATAATTTCTCTAATTTCTTTCACTATTACATCAGCAGATTTTTGCAACTAAACACAATATGTGGCGCCATGAAAACCACGCCATCCATGGCTTTGGACATCATGCTACATCTGCCACCCCTAGATCTCTTCTGCAAATACTCAGCGGCCTGCTCCGCTTTAAGGCTCAAAGCGAGCTCACAATGGAGAACTGTCACACATGGACATTCAACCATTTTAGACTTCTACACGGATATACCCAGTGACTGTGATTATCACCCTCCCATTCTTTGCTTCGAAAGGAATTTCCTAATGAAAATCCCTTCTAGACTGGAATGGCTTGAAGAAGATCCAACACCCAACACACCGGTTAAGATCTACACGGACGGGTCTAAAATGGACACCGGTGTAGGATCAGGGTTATTTTGCGAAGAGCTTTCTATTAGTGAATCCTTTAAATTACCGGATCACTGTAGCGTTTTTCAAGCGGAAATAAACGCTATTCATGAAGTTTTAAAATGGTTAAAGATAAACAGAATATCATCAACGGATATCTGCATTCTATTAGACAGCCAAGCTGTCCTACGAGCCCTGGATGCATTCCAAACAACATCAAGGAGTGTCTTACATTGTCGCCAATCTCTAAATGAGATGGCCAAACAAGATCGTATAATCTTATGCTGGGTCCCAGGTCACAGAGATATACCAGGGAACTGTAGGGCAGACCAACTTGCAAGAAAAGGTACCTGTATGCCAAACATAAGTAATTTTATGGAGATGCCTCTCGCAACTTGTAAGCTTCTCATTAAGGACGCACTAATCAATTCTGCAAATCAGAGATGGATTAGCGCTAACACCTGCGAAATTACTAGGCAAATATGGCCAAGGCTAAATTTACGTCTGTCCATGAGTATTATAAAACTGAGTAGACTTCAAATCAAGACCTTAGGAGGGGCCCACACAGGACATTGCCTCATAGGAAATCATGCAAGAAGATTAGGCGTTTACACGCATGATTTCTGTCGCAGCTGCAGAAACATTTCTACACCTTTTTTGCACATGCCTGGCTATAGCCAGAAGCAGAAACCGATTTTTAAACTTCTTAACGAATATAGATAATCTATACAGTTTAGGTATCAACAACCTTTTACGCTTTGTCAAAAGCTCAGGGTGGTTCAATATGGAAAGGGAAATGTAGCCCAGCCCCCGCGGCTCACAACGGACCCATTCCGTGGTCCAAGTGGCATCGTTGTCTCTATGTGCGATGCGGCTGCCAAACCTACCTACCTAACACAAAATAACACTGCGCATCCAAAAAGAATATAATTTTTGCATGAAAATAAAATGAAGCAGTCAAACCTACTCAAATGAACTTTTACAATTTCATGGATCCATAAAAAAAGTTCCGTGCATATTTTTTATTGAATTGGAAAATTTTCATATATCTGCATATGTATAGGTATATATTTATTTATCACCTCTTTCATTATCTGACTGATGTGCTCGCTCTTCACTAGTATTTCAGATTGGTTCCGAGTAGCTCGTACAAATATTAATTGCATCTTAATTGGCCTCATTAAAGTACCTAATGGATCGGTCAAACGGCTGCTGCAATACTTCAAAAATGATATTCAAGCTGTTGAAGTGAATTTTTCACTGGAAAACTTTACAAAGCTAGGTAGGTATACATAAATGCATAAGTAGTAGGGTGTTTCTTATTTTTCAACTTTCAAAAAGTAGCCGCATCAGCTCACCTTTCGCTTTTATCACTTACTATAAAGAACGAACGCGTGGTTTTTTATTTTTATTTTTTAGATTGAATTTTATGGGAGAAGCTTAAAATAAAAAATCACCCTTTCAGAAGATTTATAATTTTTGCAAATGGCGTCATACGCAATCATATTCGACACTTGTGAACTATATTAACAGATGCAATTTATTAACAGACAAGCAATGGAGTGCGTAATGTCAAAATAAAGATTTCCATCATTGAACATCTTTAATTTTATATTGTAAAAAAGTTACTTAAAAACAAATTTGGATGATTGATTGTGTGCTACTTTTTAACGGATGACTACTTGTACTTATATAACCCATTTAACCTGGACACTCCGATGTTCAAGGAAACGAAATCGCCGACGAATTGGCAAGCCGTGGATCAGCAGTGCCCCCACAGGGGCCAGAGCCAATACTCGGAATCAGTTCCGCAGGAACCAAGAATTGGATCAGCGATTATGTAGGCAATCTACATAAAGAGCGATGGTCCGGTCTGGAACGCTGCAGAACTGCAAAGTGTTTTGTGACAAGTCCGAACAAAAAACTGTCAAACTTTCTACTAAAACTTAGAACGAAAGACATTCGGTTGATGGTCGGCATCATTACAGGACACAACCCACGGGGTCAGGATATGACCACCATTGGAATCATCGAGAACCCGGTATGCCTGTCATGCTTGGAGGAGGCGGATAGCACTGAGGACTTTCTCTGTGAGTGTCCTGCCTTTGCTAGAGCAAGGCTACGAGTATTGGGTTCCGATGTCATGAGAATGAGTAATATTCGTTCTCTAAAACTGGAGGATATTTACAGATTTGCCAAGGAATCTGGAAAATTCTCACTGGACTAACTATCTCTATCTCTGTCTCTATTCTTTCCTATCTCTTTCTCTGATACTTTTCTCCTTCCCTCCTTGACTATCTACCCACTTTCCAGAGCTTTAAATACAATGGGCTCTTTAACCTGAGGGTTTTAGGAGCCACCAAATCTCCTGGTGCTCCTTGGCTCGACCTTTTCAAATTCAAACTCAAACGGGTGACTAGATTGGAGGTAATTTTCCCAATAGGGTTTTTTGAATACATAATTTTGTTCGGTATTCATTGACATTTCATTATGGGAAGACTTACACCTCATTAACGTTTAAAAGTCGTACAATTGTTTTACGAAAATCAACGCTCGCTCAGCCAACTTTTGGTGTACATAGCCGTCCTACCGAACGCACTATTCGGCAAACTTTCCCAAAATTGAGAAAAATTTTACTTTATTGTGTGATAGTCAACCGTTGTGTACCGCCTGGAATGAAGAGAATAGTGCGGCTATGAATGAGATTTTTATAAATAAATATATATAAAATACAGCTACTCCAAGATTTGAAGCCGGCCGATCTTCCAAAGCTTCATAATTTTAGTCATTGGGCTTTTGAAAAACTCGCCGAATATCAATTTTTGACTTAATGGTTAAAAGAGGCTAAAGAGCACCCCGAAGCCATTCAAGAACAGCCATTACACCCATTGAGAACAATCGTTTGGTGTGACCTATGGGCTGGCGGAATCATCAGGCCATAATTTTTCAAAAACATGGCTAGCGCCAATGCAACAGTGAATGGTGAATGTTATCGCGCAAAGATAAACGACTCTTAGACGCCGGAAATTGAATTGATCTACAAAACATTTTGTTCCAACAAAACGTCGCCGGCGCTACTTGCCACATAGCTCGTGAAACAATGGGTTTACTGCGCCGTCGTTTGGCGTGGATTGGCCACAAATATCGTGCGATATCACATCTTTGGACTTTTATTTGTGGTTATATGTAAAGTCTTACTGCTTTGTGGGTAAATTAGCCTCGATTGAGGCATTGTAAGCCCACATTACTAAAGTTATTCACGAGATATCGACCGAAGTCCTTCAAAATTGGTGTTTACGGTTAGCCGAATTACGGTGCAGATGCGGTCAACATTTTAAAGGGATTATCTTTAAAAAATAAATATTATGAATGGATCTATTTGAATATTCACTGTTTTATTTCAATTTACAATCCGATGCCTCTAAATTGTACACGCTTTACAGTGCATAACGCTGCACGCTGCACTGCACGCTGCACTGCACGCTTACTTCAGATATTCCATGTTTTAAACACCATCCACCCATCTCATCACAAAAAAATGTGTTTTCCAATTTCTGGTTTCCCAGTTTATTATTTGTTCTCCCATATTTTCAAAATAATGTGCTCGAAATTTAAAATCGACCACTTATTTCACATATTAAATGGTGGTTAAATTTCAAGGGCCGATGTTGAATGTGAGCCACACCTAAACGTCAACGACACCATTGGACTTCATCCGTAAAGTTTAGTCCGCCCCTGTGCACTCTGCTCTCTCGTTGTGACCTACGCGCTGTGATAGAGAGTGAGTTTTGTTTTGCCGGACATTGCGAAAAATTGCAGACAAAAGTACTCTAATACAAAGAAATTTCCGTTATTAGCATTAAGTAGTTATGTGTTCATTTAATAGTTGTACTTGTATTTGTTTTATTAATCACACCGAACTTCTCGACAAGTGCTAAAACTAACATGAAACAGTGTTCTAGAGGAGGTCGACTCAGACATACCGAGAACAATTACGAACGCTTTAGTATGGCCATACATAGACAAGACAGTAATGCACACGACATTACCGCACACTTTCGAAGTTCCATTTAACAGGTGGTGCTAAAATAATCCTCCTATCAGAAAATGCTATAAATTTTGCGATTGGCCCCTAATGTCAGTTCTGTTTTGACATTTGTGTAGTAAACACATGCGAAATACACGTTAATAAACAATTTGACTGACTATTTATTTGACCAATAATCGGTCGGTGACTCTGGCACAACGTGAATTTCGTCGCAGATTTCCTCGCCGTCCAACGCCTACTGGTGAGGCACTGCGACGTTTAGCCGCTCGCCTCGAAGAGACTGGCACAACACGAGATGCTGCCAGGCGTGGCAGACCCCGGAGTAGCCGTTCTGCAGAGAATATTGCCGCTGTTGCCGAGGATATCATGGAAGCGCCGTCGACATCGACCAGACGACGTGCCACGCAAATGGGTATCAGTCGATGGTCTTTACAGCGATTTAAAGATGTTTCCGTAAAAAGTCCAGACGGTGCATCAGCTGTTAGCTGCTGACCGCCAATCGCGTCTAACATACGCTCAAGCCATCCTTAATCGCCACTAAGAGGAAGATGATTTTTCATCAAAAATAATCATGAGTGATGAGGCCCATTTACATCTTAGCGGGTACGTAAATAAGCAAAATTCACGCTTCTGGGGCACTGAAAATCCGCGTGTAAACCACGATGAGCCATTACACCCACTCAAAGTCACCGTATGGTGTGCTGTTTTCGCTGGAGGAGGCATCGGACCTTTTTTCTTCGAAGACGTCGCGGGCCAAACGGTTACTGTGAATGGTGAGCGCTACATAGCAATGATCAACGAGTTCTTTTTGCCGCAACTTGATGAATTGGGATTGGAAAACATGTGGTTCCAACAGGACGGTGCAACGGACACACTGCACGTGCCACAACCGATATGCTGAAGGATGCATTTCCCGGGCGCCTAATCTCCCGTTTTGGCGATTTGCACTGGCCAGCAAAATCGCCTGATTTGACCGCTCCAGACTTCTTTTTGTGGGGCTTTTTGAAGTCGCGGGTTTATGTCAACAAACCTCAGACTCTTGCAGCTCTTAAAGACAATATCCGTCAAGAATGTGAGGACCTATCGCCGGAAGTTTTAGCCAAAGTGATGGAAAATGCCATAAAAAGGGCTCAAATGGCAATCAACTGTGGCGGCGGCCATTAACATGACATCATATTCTCGACTTGGTTCAAAAAAATTAAAAGACCAAATAAAAATAATTCACAGGAAGAATCAAAGTTTTTCATTTTTTTTTTAAATTACAGCCAAAAAACATCGCAAGGTTACTTTTGCGCCACCTTGTACAAAAACTATTGCTGATAACACTCGTATATTTTCAAGTATTATTAGTTTGTGCCTTGAACTGTAAGAAGGAACGCGTAAATACAAATGCAAATCTGCTAAGCAGTATTTCATAAACGTTTTTTGAACACATTAAGTTTCTTAATTGTAGATGCCATAGAACGGATGCCATATCATGGAGTCATATTCCAATTTAGAGCTCTCAAAAGCATTGCCCAATAACTTCCTGGTGTAAGCATCTTTCAACTAAGATCTATTTCTTTTGATAAATGCTAAAGATGAGAAAGCTTTAGGTATTAAAAAGTTAAGTTGTTTTGTATTCCATCAAAACACATAAGGGATAAAAGCATAAATTGAAAGCAAGTTATTTTTCAGTTCAGAGTAGGCTACGGAATAGCATTTATTTCTATTCAATGCCGATTTAATTCTGCGACAACAATCATAAAAGTTATTTAACTCAGCTTGAAGCAATAGATGTCAGCCAAACATTTGAAACATTTTTAGAGCATTCGCAAATAAAATTTAGCTTTAGAATAGAATAAAAGTATGACACGTGAAAAAATTAAAAAAAAAGAAATTAATTGCAGCTTAACCCTAGAAAACTAAACCCCGCCTCTGAGGCGCAAAGATTGCCATTTTTACGTATTTCATTATGATTGAATGCAAGTGGCAGCACGAGCTTTCAAACCATTATAGTAGTCTCTTGTGTGAGTATGTGGGCGAACGTTCATTGCGCAAAGTTTTTTTGTTACGGAGATATATTAATTCGTGTTGCCTGAGAGGCGAGGTTTAGTATTAAAGGTATTTTTCTGACTACATATTATTTGTAAATATTTCCTTTTTTTGCGACAGTAGCTATAATGTTAATGGCTTTTTCGTTTAGAGATGTGTACTGCAATCAAGAATTGACTCCTGTTGCAGTTTCTCCTATAGACGTACCACAAAGTAATAACCAACCTAATGACTCTTTAATAATCAAGCCTTCCGAAGCTATTGTAAGAGGTAAGAACAATTTCATTTGGTCGACTGAACCGTCTTCTACAAAACGAAGCTCAAGTAGAACTCCAGCGAGGAATATTGTTCATATTTTACCGGGATCAAAGAGAGAATTTAGGGACGTTACAAAGCCTTTAGATTGTTTTGAAAAATTTTTCACACCAAATATAATTGAAGAAATTCTTCTTTATACCAACGAAGGCATTAAAGTTAAATCCAATAATTACAAAAAACAAACCACAACCACATCATTAACTAGAACAGAAGAACTTCGCGCTCTCCTTGGAATTTTGGTTTAAGGTGGTGCGCTAAAGAACAACCATTTGTCAACTAAAGAGATTTTTGATCCTTTGCTCGGCGGATCTAAAAATGTTGCTACAATGAGTATGGAACGTTTCAGATTTCTTATAAATTGTAGAGATAACTTTAAACCGGGGTCATATGTGACAATAGACGAACAGCTACTAGCATTTAGAGGTCGATGTCCATTCCGAATGTACATACCAAACAAACCAGCTAAATACGGAAAAAAATTGTGCTAGTCTGCGATATCAGAACTAAATATTATACAATATATGTCTGATGCTTCACCATATTTGGGAAAAAATTTTAATACAGTAGCTGGCAAACCGTTAGGTTCTTATTATTGTAAGCTTCTCACTAGAACTATACATGGAACAAATAGAAACATAACTGTAGACAATTGGTTCACTTCCATACCATTAACAGAACAGCTATTAGCGGATCCTTATAAGTTAACTTTAATTGGAACAACCAAAACTAACAAAAAAGAAATTCCAGATGAGTTCAAGCATAATACATCTCGTCGTATTGGAACATCCATGTTCGGTTTCCATGATAAGTTAAGTCTTGTTAGCTATAAAGCAAAGCCTCGTAAAACTCACACTTAACTCACTATCAAAAAAACCTGTAATTATTGAATTCTATAATGCAACAAAAGGTGTTGTTGACACTTTTGATCAGATGTGTTGTCATGCCAGCTGCAGCCGCAAAACCAGGCGTTGGCCATTATGTATGTTTTACGGTATGATAAATATGGCAGTATTTAATAGTTATATTCTCTATGTTTCAAACTGTGACCAAAAACAAATAAAGCCAATGAGCAGAAGGGATTTCATTAAGGATCTTAGTAAGAATTTGTGCTGTGACTGGCTCTCAATGAGACTTCAAGAAAGACCATCTATGCAAAAACGAGTTCGTGAAGCAATAACCGACTCCATTCATAGCTCCGAAGAGCAGCAAGAAAACTCTGAACCACAAATAAATAAAGGGAAAAGACCAAAGTGCAATTACTGTCCATCAAGCAAGAATCGTATGAGTGTTTATTATTGTGCAAAATGCAATAGAACATACTGCCTGGAACATAGATCCCCAAATTGCTATACATGTGATATAAGAAAAATGGTCCGAATTAATTTTTATGTAATATACAAAACAAAATGTTAATAATATATTTGAAATTCTTTATTTTTATGAAACTTAGTACAAATAGCTATAAGAAAAATATGAATTTTATGTTTTTGTTTTAAAGAAAAAAAATTATATTGTAAAATTTTTTCTAAATGATATCCTTGCAAAAAAAAAAATTTAAGTGTTAATTTAGTAAGTACATAATTGGCTTATAAAAACAATTTGATGAAATATTTTTTTAATATTATAGTTAAATACTCCAACTCTCAAAAAATAAAATGTTTTTCAATAAAAAAGCTGAAAAAAAATTAGAGAAGAATTTTGTTTTTTTAAAAAGTAGCCTGATAGGCGAGCTTTAGTTCTAAGCTTTTAAAAAAAAGGTTTCGTTTTCTAGGGTTAATGAGATTCACCCTAATGCGTGGAATTGTGCTGCATACTCGTATTACGATAGTCAAATTCAGAGAAATTCGCAAAATCAAAACAAAATAAGAGCCAACTTAATTATTTGCGTTTTTCGCATAATTAGTGGACGATATTTTGTAATGAAGTAAGTGTAAATTATATGCTGATTTCTCAAGGATATTTTTGTATTGAAAGCGTTGCATGCGGAGTGCTCGAGTGAAGGTATACAAAAATGTGGCTGCTGCGCCCGTGCTGACTAATTAGTGTGGTAATTATTTATTTCTTGTATTTATAACAATTCATGCAATAATAAATTACAGTATAAATCAACCTCTCTGTGGCATCCTTGGTAGAGCGGTATCTTTAAAAAAAGTCATCAAAACTTTCAGAGAGATCGTTAAAGCATTAAAACCTTTTAACCTTCTAGAACTTTCTTCAAATCTAATAGAGGTAGTAAACCCACTGTTGAAACGTTTATACAAATTTGTTGGCATATATTAAGTTTACTATTTTTAAGAAAGACACAAACATTTCAAGGGTTTCATTAAAAAAATATGCCGAAGAGTTTTGTTACTGCCAACTTTCATACGCATACACACACACATGTTATATATATACTATATATATAAGGATATATATATATGTGTACATGTATATGTATATGTATATGTATATGTTATGTATTGTATATATATATGTTTATATTCGTACGTATATTCACTGAATGGCGACGCTGTTCGTTTAGCTTATAAATCTTAATTAATTAAATAATCGTTGAATACCGTACGAGCAGAATGTTTTTCCCTTTACGTGAATTGTTATTTTGCGTATCTGATGCGCGCGGCGGATTGTAGGGCCATTGTACTGTTGATGAAGACGGCTTTAATTTATGGGTATTGCTGAATATTGCTTGCCAGTGAAGCTATAAAGTAACAAGCAATGATATATTTTTTTGTTCTTATGGTTTAAAGAGCTCATTTTGCAAGTTTATTGAGAAGACGGTAGAAGGAGAAAATGCTGATACAAAGCCACAAGAAATTATCTGTAGTCTTTGGGTTAGAAAGTAATATAATTTATTTTATTCGCTTATCTTGCATGCAAATAGCTCCGTGAAATTATTCGACAAATATTCTTTTATTCTGGCAAATGATTGGCGGAAAATCGGTTCATGTCAAATGCACTCCGCGTGGTGGTGCTTTCACTTAAGGGGGTATTCTAGTCTAGAAATTTGAAAAAATTGAAAAATTTTTTTTTTCAAAATTTGATAGTTTAACTATTTAAAAATATCTCCCTAAAAGGATTTTTTAAATTTCGAATTATTTTCGAAGCTACAACTATTTTAGTGACGCGACAGCTTGACTGGTTTGAGCGGACGCCGAACTTCAAAAGTGTTTTTCTCGAAACTACTTCTTTCGATACGGTCGGCACGATATCTCAAGTTCTAATCAACCGATTTGCTTGAAATTTGTCATGAATATTCCTTAAATATATCTCTATCGTATGAAGCGCGAAAAACTGGAAATTTCAATTTTTTAATATGTGTAAACAATTCGAGAAAGCTTAAAAATAAGAGAAAAATCGGCCTCAATTTTTTGAGTAGCCGCCATTTTATGGAACAATTTTTTTTCCCGTTTTTTCTGGTTCATACGATAATGACATTCATATTAATTAAGAATTTGTATTTTTTTTTCAGATGACCACAAGGGTAGAAATCGTGACGACGGGGACACTGCCTTTTTTTCCCCCCTTCCACTTCAAGGACGCATAACTCCATGAAAATTCATTTTTTTTTTCAAATTTATTTTGTGTGCTCCTAATATATGAATAAATAAATGATAAAAAAATGTATCGTAAAAATATCAATAGCTTATTTTTTATTCATCGTCAAAAACTGCTCGAAATTCGGGCCTCTAGACTAGAATACCCACTTAAAGTACAAACAATATTTAAAAATTATGAGAACGAGTGTACTTTCACTTTGAAAATCTCTAAGTAAAATATTTTTAAATTTACTGCTAAAATTTTCCTCAGCTGCGTTCACTTTCAAGTACACGGTGCCAATCAGAAACAAAATGTTCCGCGTTCAATATTCAACAAAACAACCAGTTGAAGCAATACCAAAAATGCTAAAATTGTTAAACGCATACAATTTAAATTTAAAACTTATGCATTTTGAGATTGGGATGCGTACTAAATATTTTTAAAACAAATATTTTAGAAATGTTTAATGCAGTCGATGTTTCAGAAGCTGAAAATTTTTCTGCAGAAAAAATTACAGAAAATTTGTCCTTTAATATCCTTCAAAAGGAACCAAGTATTTCTATTATTAATCCAACGAATAACCATAAGTTATTTTACAGTGTTTGAGCTTTATCCAAAAAGCCTATAAATAACATTAAGACTATAGGTGTTTTAGAGAAAGGATTTTCTTTTTTTGTTTTTTAAATGGAAGTACTTTATTTGCAATCTATCTTAGAATACAGATATTCAGCAAAAGGGATCTTATTACCTAATGACAGCATAGTATTTACACTGGTGCAAAACTACATAGAAAACTATAGAATTTTTTCTTTTTACAATTCTTATGCATATTTTATGTTATTAGATTTAATTTTTACTCCAAAATTGTATAACTTACTTCATGTATAACTTATATTAGAATTTTTAAATTTAATGGAGCATTTTAACAATTTCATATTTAGTTTTTTTTTTTTGTTTTTTTTTGTTTTTTTTTTGTTTATTATTATTATTAAATTGTCAAATTTAAAGGAATGGCAAGTCTAAGACATGATTGCGCTTTAATCGTCTAATTTCATTGGTTGTGTCCAACAAGCAAATATCATTTGTGTTTACATGATTTGATAATCGTTCAATGTATCTGTTAGAATATACTGAGATTTCTCTCTTAACAAATGGAATACCTAGATACATGTGTATGGCTTCGTTAGTGATAAACCAAGGTGCATTAACAAGTGTTCATAAGGTCTTTGACTGGTAGCGTTGCAAAATCTCCACATTGGACTTACTAGCAGTTCCCCAAAGCTGTATGCCGTAGGTTCATATAAGCTTCAATATAGCTTTATACAATCTAACCTTGTTTTCTAGACGAAGTTGAGATTTGCCACCAAGTAGCCAGTACATTCTTTTGGTTTTATTTTTAAGCTGTTGATGCTTAGCTTTAATATAATTTTTCCATGTGAGGCGTCGATCAAGATGCATTCGCAAGTACTTAACTGTGTCGCTAGTAGGAGTTTGATGACCATTTAAATACACTGGAGGACATTGTTCTCTTCTTAGTGTAAATGTAACATGAACAGACTTTTCATGATTAATATTAATTTTCCATTTATTGAGCCAAGTTTCCAAAGTGTGTAAGTGATTTTGTAGCAGGGAGGAGGCCTCTGCAGGGGACTCACTAGATGCGATGAAGGCTGTATCATCAGCAAAAGTCGCTATTTCTACCCTTTCTGTTGTCGGAATGTCGTAAGTAAATATCGTATACAAGACTGGGCCTAAAACGCTACCCTGAGGCACATCTGCGTTGATACTATATATAATATTTCAGATGACGCATCTTGGTGCTTTACATAAAAGTGCCTGTCGCTTAGATAAGATTTAAGCACTAAGTAAAAATGTGCTGGTAAACGTTTTTTAATTTTAAAGAGTAGTCCCATATACCAAACTCTGTCGAATGCTTGTTGTACGTCAAGAAAGGTTGCAGAACAGTATTCTTTTCTTTCAATCGCATCTGTAATAACATTCACAATTCTGTGGCATTGTTCTGGTGTGCCATGCCCAACTCTAAACCCAAACTGATGTTCAGGAATGATCCTCAATTACAGGTAACATTCTGTTTATGCTGCAAAAAAGTAGGCGTTCATTTTTAAGCCGCTATGTATTGCAAATGGTTTAGATCTTTTGTGGCAGAGCGTTCCAAAAACGTTCCACCAACAAAAACTACATTTTGCAAACTGCTGCCATTTTTTCTTTCCAAAGCAAAGATTTAAATTTATTGTCTTACAAGTTCGATGTGGAACAGATATTCAAGATAACTACTTTACAAGTCATCAGGTTTCATATGGCTATTAAAGCCGTAAAGGCTGTTTCAAAGGAAACAAAGAAGTGCAATTTATACATTTTGTTTTAGATATCAAAAATAAAAAAATGCGTTTGAAAATATATGTACACTGCCGAGCAAAACTGTGTGCATGAGGATTTTTGTTTTTTGAAATATAATATTTACAGTGTTTTACAAGTTACTTTTGTTACTTTTTTCTCAAATATTTTGAATTTAGATTTATCTTATAGTCAATCTGTACTAAAATTAGAAAATTATATTTTGTGTAATTATTATTTAAGGGGTTACATACGTTCAGAAGCGCCCAAGATGCGCTAAAAGAAAAACAATTTTTAGAAGGGATAACAATAGAAATGAACATACAAAAATTGTACACATTGTTTATTAGCACTTCAAATTCATAAACAAATTTATTTTAAAAAGAATCACGTGACCCAAAGTACAATGAAAAAAAGTTTCTCCACGGTCTGCATCATTTCTCCTTGAAATGTTGATGGATCTGTAAAAAGCAAAAAAATGCTTGTAAATAAAGTTGTAGTTATACGAGTAGTATGTCGAGCCGGATTTTAGAATTTCAAAAAATTTTGCAATTAACGACAAAAAAAAAGTATGCGTTCTACGTCGTAAATGTCCCACTTTAATTATGTTTATACATTTTTTTAATAAATATATCAAAAATAAAATCTATAGAGAAAACATTTTCAAATATTTAAAAAAAAAACCGCATCAAAAAATATTAAAAACTGTAAGAGTTATCGGAAAAAGTAGTTTCGAGAAAAACGAATTTAAAATTTTAAGGTACAGGAGCGCGGGCCGCTCTCTACCTAGTTACGGGGCTGTAGAAGCTATAATATTATGAATTTGCGCATGAAAATTTTACAGTATATTCTTAAGATACTTTTGAAATATCGAAAAAAAATTGATTTTTTTTTTAATTCTGGACGTATGTAACCGCTTAATATTTTTGTAGTACATAAGTCTTAAGTAGCTGTTCTATAAATTAGATGTAAGTAAATAAATAAACAAATAACTATGATCACATGCCGTTCATATTTTAAATTTTTACAACACCGCGAATGATGAGCTGGAATTCGATATTCTATAGAACAATTTGTTTTTTTAGCATAAGAAAGAATAATGAGTTACGTCAAAAAACGGTTGTTGTGCCAGAAACACAAGATCGCCAAGTGATATGTCACGAGATAAAGGTATCCTTGGGCATAAGTGTGACCAACATACATTCAATATATGTATGTACATTGGTCGGCAAAAAATGCGTTCTCGTCGGATACTGCATAATTTGGCAATCACTCAAAAAAAAGGCATCGTGTTGTGTTGATTTGTGTACAGAAATGTTGAAGATGTTCAACCTTAAAAGTTGATAAGTATTGGATATATGCCAATGAGCTGAAACAAAACACACCCATTGCTATTTTGAGCTAAAAGACAAAATTAAACCAACAAAAGTTGTTCACGGAAGAAGCATCTCAAAGCAAATGGTCCAATTGATGACTTTTTTTTCGAAAATCGATTTCGTATAGCACACACCCATTTGTTTGCCATCAGTTTTCGGAGATTTAAGGGGTTACATGGGTTTCGTTGGTTCAAAAAATCGATTTATTTATTTTTTTGCTTATTAATTTCTACAACTTCTCAGGAATATTATCCAAAATTTTCAAGTCGATCCGAATAATAAATTCGGAGATACAGCCTTTGGAATGTGTGCGCTCCAAGCCACTTTTATGTTACTCAAAACTTTAAACGCGTTTTTCTCGGAACTGTGTTTTCAAATTTTACACAGGTGTTCGAAATACAATTTACTCGTGCTTGAACGAAGGATTTTGTTTTTTTTTTTTTCAATTACAACTATTTGAAAAAAACAAAATGTCAAGCAAATTTGACCGAAATTTTCATTTTTTTGCAAAAAAGTCTCCCAAAACTACAATTTTTACTTTTTTTCTTTCCTTCGTTCAAGCACGAGTTTATGGTCTTAACTAAAACAGTTATTTTTGTTTTTTCATTTTTGATGAGCCTGTCAGGAGTTATGCTGACAACGCGGACGCACCTTTTTCCGAGGGGCACGTAAATTGACGTCACTATGGAGGAGTTTTATTTTTTTTTTTTTTGTAATTTCAGAAATTATTCTTTAAATATGTATCTATAAGGCAGAAAAAAGTTTGAATTAAATAAATAATTTTTTACATAGAAAAAAACTATTCAAAATAGGCCTTGTTTTACCCGACGAAAACCAACCGCCGAAGGCCCATCATTCTTCACAATGCGAGTTCTTACGTATCAGTTCATACTAGAGAATTCTGGAGCACTCAAAACATTGAATTAATAGGCCATCCGATTTACAGCTCTAATTTGGCACTTAATAATTTCTATTTGTTCCCAAATGCGAAAAGAAAAAGCAACGTTTTTCAATGCCTGAAGAAGCTGTTGAAGCCGCTAAACAGCTCGTTTAGGAGATATCCATTTCTAAGTGGCAAGTGTTTTTAAAATTGGTTCAAGTGAGTGCAGAAGTGTATTGACTTCTAAAGAGAAACAACATAAAATCATTTTCATTATTATTTTACTGTGTTTCCATTATTGAGCGCAAAACATAAAAGACAACGCTCGTAAATTAAGCTTAAAAACTTGCAACTGAATTTAGAAAAATTCAACAAATTTGTATCTAAATTTTGAACCTTTGAATCCAAGTCTTTACCAAATTGTGGAGTATGCAATAAGATGGCTGCTACAGTTTTAGTAAATCAAGTGTGTGTTGCAAGCGGGTAAAAGAAAGCATCGAGTTTTTATATTTTCCTTTTGTTTGTGATGGCTCTTGAAGTTGTTTTTCTTTATACAAAGCTGTTTGGGTTTTCTTCAAGGATGAGTTTTAAAATTTAGTTTATTGCAAACTTATCTTCAGAATTTGAATGTGGAACCTTTGTGCACTTGCCGCAACCTTATTTTTTCGTTCGATAGCCTATTATACTGCATGCGGTTAAAACCATGTTTTCGATTTTTTACCGATTTTTGCCCGTAAAAGGCAGAATATACTAGAACGTTGATCAATTTTTCGACTTAAATGATGTTTTCAGTATAATTAATCTTCTAAATTAAACATGACCGGCGGAGCTACAGTGCTTGTCTGCAGGTAATTTTGTACGACAATTATAAATTTAAGAAAAGTGTATGCATATGGGGAAGAACATAATGGTGTGTATTGAGATTATCATAACTTATAATATTATTTACAAAATCATGAAAAAGAAATTCAAGTGCATCCAGAAGAGAAGGAACCCGCATTGCATAGCGTATTTCTTGCATAGTTGTTCAACAAGTTTTGCACTTTCAACCAATATTCTCAAATCTATCAGTACCATGGAGATTGTGGATCTTAGCTTTTGAGGTATTATCATCAAAAAATCATTAAGGACAGTAATTTTGCATATGGATTTAACTTCGAATATCCATAAAGCATCTTTGAAGGTCAAAATATATATTTTTTGTTTACCTCTAGATTGTTTAAAATAAAATGCATGAATATACTTAAGGTTAAAGTAGTACATAAAATATCCTAACAGGCATGTAAACTACTTATTTTTGAGAAAATTGTCAGAACTGCGAAAGAAGATGGCGTAACGAACCCACCTGCAGAATTGCCCGATAATTGTGGCGAACTCGCAGTGCTAAACGCTCAGAATTTCAGCTAAGCCAAAATCGATTTTGACGTGATAACGTCTTATAATTCGATTTAACAGGCTGCACGCACGAAAAAATGTGTCGTTACCTTGCTCATTAGTGTTACCTTGCTCATATGTAGTTACCTTGCTCATTAGTGTTACCTTGCTCTTTAGTGTTACCTTGCTCATTAGTGTTACCTTGCTCTTTAGTGTTACCTTGCTCATATGTAGTTACCTTGCTCATTAGTGTTACCTTGCTCTTTAGTGTTACCTTGCTCATTAGTGTTACCTTGCTCATTAGTGTTACCTTGCTCATATGTAGTTACCTTGCTCATTGCATTGAATGAACTGCGAATTCTTTCACCATTCGAAAGCTACATCCTCCACGAGTAACATGGATTATATTTTATTTTGGAAATAGGGCTCGAGATATAGGTCAAAACGTGGACCCGGGTAACCTTCGGATGTGTATGTACAATATGGGTATCAAATGCAAGCTGTGGTGAATGCTTTAGTCCAGAGTATTTTTCATGCCGCTCAGTGACTAGTGTCTCGAGATAGAGACCAAAACGTGGACCCTAGAATGTGTTTGTACAATATGGATATCAAATTGAAGCTGTTGGTGAATGCTTTAGTACAGAGTATTTTTCATGCCGCTCCGTGACTGGGGTTTCGAGGTATAGGTCAAAACGTGGACCCGGGTAACCTTTGGCTGTTTATGTACAATATGGGTATCAAATGAAAGCTGTTGATAAGTGCTTTAATACGGGGTAATTTGTTATGTTATGTTATGTTATGTTGTGTTATGTTATGTTATGTTATGTTATGTTATGTTATGTTATGTTATGTTATGTTATGTTATGTTATGTTATGTTATGTTATGTTATGCTATGTTATGTTACGTTATGTTATGTTATGTTATGTTATGTTATGTTATGTTATGTTATGTTATGTTATGTTATGTTATGTTATGTTATGTTATGTTATGTTATGTTATGTTATGTTATGTTATGTTATGTTATGTTATGTTATGTTATGTTATGTTATGTTATGTTATGTTATGTTATGTTATGTTATGTTATGTTATGTTATGTTATGTTATGTTATGTTATGTTATGTTATGTTATGTTATGTTATGTTATGTTATGTTATGTTATGTTATGTTATGTTATGTTATGTTATGTTATGTTATGTTATGTTATGTTATGTTATGTTATGTTATGTTATGTTATGTTATGTTATGTTATGTTATGTTATGTTATGTTAATATATGTTATGTTATGTTATGTTATGTTATGTTATGCTATGTTATGTTATGTTATGTTATGTTATGTTATGTTATGTTATGTTATGTTATGTTATGTTATGTTATGTTATGTTATGTTATGTTATGTTATGTTATGTTATGTTATGTTATGTTATGTTATGTTATGTTATGTTATGTTATGTTATGTTATATTATGTTAATGTTACCTCATTCTCTATATCCTTACAAAATATCTATCAAACAAATAAAATTAAAATTTTCTTTTGAAAAATGCAATCATTCAATCAGTATTTTCTTATGACCTTATCACGTTAAACTATCGTCAGTAAACCGACTTTACAGACAACCTCTTTTTTTTCAATTACAGCTATTAGAAAAAACAAAATGTCAAGCAAATTTGACCAAAATTTTCATTTTTTTGCAAAAATGTCTGCCAAAACTCCAATTTCTACTTTTTTTTCTTTCCTTCGTTCAAGCACGAGTTTATGGTCGTAACTAAAGCACTTATTTTTGTTTTTTCATTTTCGATGAGCCTGTCAGGAGTTATGCTGACAACGCGGACGCACCTTTTTTTCGAGGGGTCACCGAAAGTGATGTCACAAAGAAGGAGTTTTAATTTTTTTTTTTTTTTAATTTCAGAAATTATTCTTTAAATATGTATCTAACGAAAATGTATCCGACGAAACCCATGTAACCCCTTAAGTGGGCTATTTTTCAATGAGTTGGAAGATCCAATCGCGGGGCCACTCGGATTTAAGTCCGACCAAGGACTGCCACTACAGCCGTATTCTATGGATTTATGTGAAATTTTTTATGCTGCTCAACAAGAGCAGTTGAATCTAGTTGAATTATATTAAAATTATCCGATTTAGGCGTTGTGCCGAAACATTTTTTTGGGATTTTGCACAATCGATTTCTACAAAAATATCAGATTTTCCGATTAAAATGCTTGAAAAGATAAAATGACTGCCAATTTACCGCTATTGATTAAAAGCCGTACATATTTTTCTTAAAAAAATATTTGATTAATTTTGTCATTTTCAACTTTTGCCTTTTATGGGTTTCGATGTGTGAACGATATTATGTGGGAAAGAACAAAGCGCAAAAATATGTCTTCTAATCGAAATGATTAGCTTAATTCAGCTTAATTAAAAGCGTTACTCAATGCTTTCCATCTTTGTGTCAACAGACGAGTCATACGTATTTACAAAGAAGTGCGTACTCCTACCCTGTAGGAAGCTTATTAGTTTCGAACTGCTAAGTGCCTATTCAATTTAGATGAATGGCTAATTTACGTTTCTCTTCCATGAATGTAAACAAAAATGATTTCTCACCAATCCCACTAAAGGAACATCAGTTCCTCTTTGACCGTTATTCCTGGCTTGGTCACCATTTATGTTGGCTCACCTCGATTTGAGCGAGTCAGTTTTCGTATAAGTGTCCCATTTTTTATCGCCAGTCAACATCCGCTTCAGAAATAAGTCGAGTCTGTAGCAGTGCAGCAGCGTTTCGCAATTGGAATGGGTCTTTCATGTTTTTTCTGCGATAAATCGAATACTACCCATACGCGAAGCTTCTTTTTGTATCTTATCCGAGTAGTTTTAAACAGTTTTTTGTGTTATGTTCATCTCCTCGGCAAACGAAAAAGGTGTCCGCCGACATATTTGACGATTGACCCTCCAGATCATGGTAGATTCTTGGCATCAATATTATACATACTATAAAAATATATTCCCTTTATGGGTGTCCATATTTGAGGCACGCTCAAACAATACTGAGTTCAGCAACTACAAAACTGTAACATATTTTTATGTTAGTTTGAAATCTTTCCATTTAATCTTTCGAGTCTAAAGCCAACTAGCATAACTCGAACGCTGTTATACAGCGCGCGTTACAGATTAGTAAAACCATCTATTGGACAAATAATTGATCTTTTCTTACTAATGTACGAGGGGTGCCTTTTATATGTCGGGATTAGAGAAAAAAAACAAATTTTAATCATCGAAAATCACTTTATCGTTTTTCAAAATACTCTCCATACAGATCTATACACTTTTGCATGCGTTTGAACCAATTGTCGAAGCACTTTTGCCACTCTGAATGAGGTACCTCCAAAACATGCATTCTGAATGCCGCAACCGCTTCTTTAGGTGTCGAAAAAAGTTGACCTCTCAGTTTGTTTTTTACGTACGGGAATAAAATGAAGTCATTCGGTGCCAAGTCAGGACTATACGGCGGATGACCCATTAATTCGATGTTTTGGGTGCTCAAAAATGCAGTTCTTTGAGCCGATGTGTGAGAGCTCGCATTGTCCTGGTGAAGAGTCATCCGTCTTTGGCGATTGGTTTTCCTAATTTCTTGGAAGACAACTGGCAAACAAATGGTTGTGTATCACTCAAAATTGACTATTCTACGTTGTTCTAGTGGTACGGTTGCGACATGTCCAGTTTTTCCGAAAATACAGGTGACCATTTGCTTGGAAGTGCTTCGTGCGCGAACAACTTTTGTTGGACTTGGCTCATCTTGAAACACCCATACAGTCGACTGCTGTATACTTTCGGGCTCATACGCGTAAATCCATGATTCATCACCTGTCACGATGTCATAGACGTGTTTCGAAGCCCCGCGATCGTATTTTTTGAGCATTTCCTTCGACCAATCGACACGAGCCTTTTCTTGAGCGATTGACAAATTGTGTGGGATCCAACGCGAACAAATGTTTTTGACAGTCAAATGTTTATGCAATATTGAATTTATGCTGGTCCCACTAATGCCTAAGATTGTCTCAATCTCACGATAGGTCACATGACGATCTTGCAATATCAGTTCGCGCGCAGTATCAAAGGTTTTCGGAATAACAACTGATTTTGGACGACCTTCACGAAATTCGTCTTGGAGTGAACTACGACCACGATTGAATTCACCATACCATCGATAAACATTGGTCCTTGATGGAGCTTCATCGCCAAAAAATGAATTAAGTTCATCCATGCAATGTTGCCGAGTTAATCCACGTCGAAAGTTGTAAAAAATAATCGCACGAAAATGTTCACGATTTAATTCCATTTTTGGACCGAGATGAATCTTTTAAGTTACTGTAAACAACATAAATAAGTTACTGTAAATAAATAAATAAAGTATTTCTAAACGTTCTGAGTACGTAAAAGCCAAAAAATGTCAAACTTTGCGATACAGCTATCAGTTGCCAGATTGCAACACCAGGGTTGCCATATCCCGACACCAAACTATCATATATATTTTTTACAAGGAAGAATACATCCAACATCATCAGAAAAATAAGTTATCAAAAATCAACGCGAGTTGTGAGCTTTTTCAAAATTGCTCTTTATTATACAAAAATTCAATAGGTTATAAATCTGCATAATCCAAATTTATATAAAAATTCTGTTTGAAAAGTTTGACATTTTGGTAAAAAATTTTCCAATTTTTTTCAATTCCCAAAAAATGGATTTTCATAAAAAAATTACTAAAGTTAAATAAGAAACAAAAAATTGTCAAAGCAAGCCAATAACTGGGCCATTCTAATTAAGTTACAATATATTTAAAAACGTAAAAAAAGAAAAGAGAAGAAGAAAACAACCTTCCTAAGAAACTTCTTCGAGTAAAAGTAAAGACGAGTGCATTTAAAATAATCTTTCTGCGAAGAAAGAGAAATTATAGGAATAAAAAAGAAAAAAACTTTAAATTTATTATTACTTGCACACTTGCAAAAATTTGCCCTGCAGCGCCAGTGCCATAAGCATACTGCAGTGTTAGTCCTAAACTAGAAATTTCTGTAGGAAATTCCCCACAGGGCTTACCTTCTCTTATAACACATATGCACGTATGCATTCGAGTGTAAGAACATTTACATGCACATTTAAATATGTATTTCATACTTTCTTGTATGTGGCGTCTTGCTTCTGCGCGTATCTTGTAGATTGTCTTCATTAAATAATATTGCCTTCTATGTTTTCTACCAATGAAGCATTTAAGTTCAATTTGACTGTATATTTTCTTTATTGTGGCTCGGTCAAAGCTTGGAGTTTTTTGTTTTCTGTAAATGGCAATTTTTCCTCGATTAATTCGAATGTCTGCTGGAAACTGCAAGCGAGTCTTTATCTTCAATTCTACAGCTTTATAAATTTAGTAGATTCCGTTCTTTAGCTTCTCTTCTTCATATGTGTTTGCCATTTGCTGGCTTGGCAATTAATTGCCCTTTGAGGTCATTGTGGCAATGCTACTGGATGCTGCAATTACTTATGCCGCACATGCATGAGTGTGTACATATCTATTAACAGTAGGAGTATTTGTGCTGCACGATTTGTCTGTATCAGCTTCCTTTTTTGCTGTGTTTTATTTCTCTTAGTTCGCTTGAGTGCTGCAATTTTTTAGAACCGGAAAGTCTCTATATAAATTAACCTCTAGAAATTAGGTCGAATTTGTTAATTGAAGTGTTTGCAACATACCGTAATGTGTAATTTGCTGTGACTTGTGATAAAGTGAGGGACAAATTTGGTGAGTAATATCTGTTACTTTTAAGCCGCGAAGGCAATAATCTAAAGACTTTTTCTTATTATATATATTTTTTTATTGTTTTATCTGTTAACCCATATTTTTCTTGTGTAAACATTTTTGTATTTTTGTTTGACTTTCCCACTCACCTGCTTTACTCCACTCTTCCCTCTTGAACACATTCGCTAGAGGCCGAACGGCAGGCGTGCCTATGTAAAGTCAAATTTAGTTATTAACCCTAACAAATTTATTTCGTGTGGCCCAAACGTACTCAAGTTATGGATACTCACATACATGCCTTTCAAAAAACAAAAAAAAGAGAGACAATACAAAATATACGTTATTTGAAAAATTTGCATTTGCCCCAAAAACACTTCACAGCTGAGCTGCACAGCAGGAGACTTAGTCGTGTGAAAAGTTGGCGCCGCTGCAGCTGCTTGGCCATTCATTATTTCCCAAAGAGTTTTGCTCGCACCAATTTCCTGCACTCCACCAACTGCAACAAAAACAAATACTTTTTGTCTATTTCAACCTTACTGCACTTTCTTTGGTGGCCTTGTACGTGCCGGTCTGGGTCAACGCCACTGCCCAGCCCCAGCACCACGTGCTGGCCACAATTCCCATTGTATGCAACCTAATTCCAGTTGATTGTGCAACAAATCTTACATCGTCCATTGTAATCAAGCCTAATATAATGAAATAATGCTCGGGCCCATCTTGCTGGGCTATTGTGGTGTCTGCGCGTTCTTTTTCTCTTTTCTCCTTTTCTGATTTAACTTCTACTTATTGTATTTAGTCAGTTATTTTCATTCGTATTCTAATTTGTTGGAATGGCTGTGCTTAGTTGTGGTTTTTGGCCTATTGACCAGAGGCAATGCACACAAACTTAATGTGTCTTCACGATATGTGTGCGTACACCTGCAGCGAAATAATATTGGGGAATGTATGTACTTAAAAAGAATTACTTGAACTAAATTTCCTATAAATTAGGCTTTCAATTCGACGGCAAATTTTGGAATTGGAGAGTTCTAAGTGCAGATGCATTTTATATATTAAACTTTTTTTATACAATTATCAATAACATATTTACAAAAAAATACCAAATGAGTACTCGAACATTAAGTAAATAGACGAATACTTCATTATAGGTCTATTAAAAATTATCTCTAAAAAAAATTGCGAAATTCCTAATTCGTTATTCAAAGCAAATATCGAGGACCACTTCTTAATTTTTTTTTTTTGTTCTTTTATTTAGTAAATTATGACACTCCATAAATGTTTGGACACTTTTGCTGAACATAGTTCTAGCCCTGGACGTTAATCCTTTTTTATTTACAATATTTTCAAAGGATAAGGATAGGTACATATGCGTCGTTCCTTCTAAGTTATTGGCGCAGTAACCGCCTAAGTGATTATGGGCGAGTTCAACAAAGCGCGTCAATTGCTTGTTTCATGTACTAACCGACGCCAATTAGAAATGCCAAGTGAAGCCAAGTCCTTCTTCACTTGGTCCTTCCAAAGTAGTGGAGCTCATTCTCTGCTACTACCCTCGGCCATCGTATCGAATATTTTCAGAGCCGGAGTGTTTGTGTCCATTCAAGTGACATGACCTAGCCGGCGGAGACGCTGAGTTTTAATTTTCTGCACTATGTCCATGTACGCATACAGCTCATCATTTCATCGCTTTCAATATTTGCTGTCGCCAATGCGCAAAGAGCCTATCAGGTGTTGTTATCATCCAAGCTTCTTCGCTTTTCAATGGGACGGACATGATGTGATACTTATAAAGTGTTATTTTCGTTCATCGAGAAAGAGCTTCTCTACTCAATTGCCTATTTACTCTGAAGTAGCACTTGTTGGCAGGACAGATTCGCGTTGGATCTCAAGGTTGACACTGTTATCGTTTTCGTTACAGATTCCCAGTGGATAAAGTCCTCTACTTTTCTAAGTTTATAACTGTAAATAGTGATGGGATTGATTGTTAAAGCGTAAATGCGCTGATATTTTCTGTGATATACTTCGATTTGCCCTCGTTAACCTCCAGACTGATTACTGATTACATCGATATCATCGGCATTCGCTAGTAATTGTAGGTTCTTTCAAAGATTGTGCAAACTTATACGCAGAGATACCTTATTAAGAGGATGGTTCCATGTGTAGAAGTACACGCAAGCGGGAAAAGTCTCTGATGGCGTTCCGTACCCAAGTGTCCTCTGGATAGCTTACGAACAGCCGTTCGAGAGCGAGCTAATGTGAAAAGGTGAAACAACCCAAGAAATCTGATTCTGCGCTGGGTTTGGGACCCACGACGTAATAATGATCCCCCGCTAGTTGATGTCCTCGTAAGAGAAATGGGTGGCATCATTGCTACGCATTTGACTGCAACATTGGATCTTGCGACGTATACTACAGCTGCGGATGGATGTAAAAGAGCACAATGGTGCATCAAAGAGAGATTTTTTTAACATCTCGCTTATTTGCGTCCACGCCCAGATGGAAGAGAAGGAAAGTTTGCTTTTATCAGCGCCTGGAACGTTCCTATGAGCGCTGCCCCGGCCATGACATAAATAGGAGGGCTTTAATGCCAGATATGGCAAGGAGGGAATTTGCCAGGTAACGGACATCGGCTGATCGGCTGATCGACTTCGCCGTGGATCGGAACATGGTAGTCTCCAGAACCAGATTCCAGTACCAAAAATACACCAAGCTACGTGGCTGCCTCCTGGTCGAAAAACACGAAACCAGATTGATTATTCTACGATAGATGGAAGGCGTGATCTAGTGTTTTTGATGTATGAACGATCCGAGGACCTAAAATATAGTCGGATCATTATCTTCTTGCATTATCTATCTTGTACGTTTAAAGTCCAACCGTACAAAGTCCAGACGGTGCAACAGCTGTTAGCTGCTGACCGCCAATCATGTCTAACATACGCTCAAGCCATCCTTAATCACCACCAAGAGAAAGATGATTTTTCATCAAAAATAATCATGAGTGATGAGGCCCCTTTACATCTTAGCGGGTACGTAAATAAGCAAAATTTACACTTCTGGGGCACTGAAAATCCGCGTGTAACCCAGGAAGAGCCATTACACCTACTCAAAGTCACTGTATTGTGTGCTGTTTTCGCTGGAGGGGTCATCGGAACTTTTTTCTTCGAAGACGTCGCGGGCCAAACGGTTACTGTGAATGCTGAGCGCTACAGAGCAATGATCAACGAGTTCTTTTTGCCGCAACTTGATGAATTGGGATTGGAAAACACGTGGTTCCAACAGGACGGTGCAACGGCACACACTGCACGTGCCACAACCGATATGCTGAAGGATGCATTTCCCGGGCGCCTAATCTCCCGTTTTGGCGATTTGCACTGGCCAGCAAGATCACCTGATTTGACCGCTCCAGACTTCTTTTTGTGGGGATTTTTGAAGTCGCGGGTTTATATCAACAAGCCTCAGACTCTTGCAGCTCTTAAGGACAATATCCGTCAAGAATGTGAGGACCTATCGCCGGAAGTTTTGGATAAAGTGATGGAAAATGCCATAAAGAGGGTTCAAATGGCAATCAACAGTGGCGGCGGCCATTTACATGCCATCATATTCGCGACTTGATGTAAAAAAAATTAAAAGACCAAATAAAAATAATCCACAAGAAAAATCCAAGTTTTTTATTTTTTTTTAAATTACAGCCAAAAACATCGCAAGGTTACTTTTGCGCCACCTTGTACTTTTTGGAGCATTGGCTACGTTTAGGTACAAGATTTCTTAGTTGAAAATATCAAATCAATCGCAGCTCTTTGTTTGAAACTCATTTACCGACCACAAGTGGGACTGGCGTATCGAATTCAATACAAAAAAATGGTGGCATGAAATATTTTTATTTATAAAAATATGGGTTTTTTTGTTGAATGGGGTGTGTAATTTTATACCTACACGTACAATAAATGACTGCAACTTGACATAACGTTTCACTTACTTTTACTTTCCTCACCATTAATCACGTATTAACTTTTAACTATTCTAGTTGTTGTTGTTGTTAAAGTTATTGTATTATTTTAGCCTTCCCGTCTACCTGAGCATGCACCCCTATAGCTAATGTTATGCTACATTTGATGTCAAAGTTGAAGCGATTGAGGTGGACTGCAATAATTTTCATACAAATACAAGTATAAATACAATTTATGTATGTGTTTTATTTGTTACACATTCTGTAATTTCTTTGTTTACCACTCTACCGTACCATATTGTCGCTGCCAGACAGGCTTGTGGCATGCCTCAACATCAATTCGGCACACTCCAATGGGCGCAAATGTGAGTCAGTGGGAGCAAAGTCATCGCTCCTTTATCTGTGGGTCAGCATGCTATCTGAGTGTATGCCAGTCAATCAGTCAATCGAGCATTTAGTCAGCCAATCAGCCATTCGTGAAAGCATTCCGTTAGTTGGTAAATGATTGCTTGTGTCAAACATTTAACTGCCAGTTGTGACTACAGCAGCGACAGTTAATACCAGTTACGAGTATATGTTTGTGTTGTGACCACCTTGCGCCCTCAATGTCTATGGATGTGCATTCCTGTACACACACAGTCACACTAATATATATATGTAGTATATATATAAACATATTTTTGTTTTCATATTATTGTGCCCTCACAATGCCACTAGCACACTACTTTGGCTGCCCCTTTCAGATATCTGCCTCTGCAGCCGCATCCTCTGTTTTCATGTAAAACAGCTACCGAAAATGATTGATTAATTTTGTGTGTGAATAGTAAACTCCACATTATTTACGAGCCATTGCAGATGTTGCCACCAAAGCAAGCATACTTGCAGCAGCAAACGACAGCAACATGGACAATTGTAGCAAGTCGATGCTGCCCATGCCTCAAACGCTTCTTCATTTTCTTCTACCATCTTTCCAGAAATTTCCATAGCATTTCATAAAGTTTTTCGTATCACCGGCTTCTGTTTCCCATTCATTTATTCCTTTTTAGTGGCTTTATTTCCATTTGTGGCAATCCATCACAGTTTTTAAGCAGCATTGCTCATGCCATTTAATCACTAAATTAGTGGTTTTGAACTCAATTTCACTCTTTGCCCTTTTCGGTTTAGCTTTCCTGGTATTTTATTAGCATTTTTTGACTCGCCACTTTGACTTTTTGGAATTTCGTAACATTAATTGATTAGCAGCCAGCCACCAGTTTTACTCCACCGGCAATCTGGTTATATAATAAAACAAGTTGTTGTTGCTACATAGTTAAATGGTTGAAATAGCGAAAAAATATAAATATGTAGTTAATCTAACAATTTTATTTTGAAGCATTAAAACAGTGTTAATGACCCGTTAATAGTAGCACTAAATTTTTTTCACATTGTTTGCATGGCTTTTGGTTTTGTGTAGTGGAATTTTTTTGTCGATTTTTGTTTAATTTTCCCTCTGTTCTTAGCTTTGGTAAAATCTTGGATAATTAGTTAATTGCTGGCCTTGTGAATAATGGGGCGTAGTTGTTAGACCTGTAGGAAGGGTGCGGTATAAAAATGGAAAGTTTGTTATTAATATACGAGTACTTTTATATAAGTACACATTTGGTCAATTATTTAGGCTTTCAGTTAGATTTACCTTAATTATCCAGCGATAAGGAATAAGCTTGGCTTTCACTGAAAGAGACGCTCTCATCAAGAGAGGTCTATTTAGTGTGACCTACAGCCAGAGTTATTGCTCGTTTCTGTAAGAAATCCGTAAAATTGCCGATTTAATGACGTCACATTCGATTCAATCAAAACTGCTCGAAGGGTCCAGAAAAAGTGTTTCTGTAAGCATTAATCGATAAAATTCGGAACTGTGAGAGAAATGGTATACCAATCAAGCAATGTGTGAAATCGAAGCAACAAATGTTTGTGGAAATATTCAGAAAAGTAAGCATGAAAATCAAAATGGGTATACCGAAATTTTAATATTAACCCTAGACGGACATTCTTCGTCGTTTCGACGACGCTCGATTGCATTTAACTGCTTATCATAATTTCCGTTCATTGTTTTTCTTTAATTTTTCGTACAGCTTTAGTCGTTGCTGAGCTTTAGTTGTGAGCGTCCGTTCATCTCTCCTAGTTGCTTGTAAGTACCGTTTTAAAAAATTTGCGTCGTCGAAACGACGAAGAATGTCTTTTGTGTGAGTTTTGCAACAAAATAATATATCGCTTTTAGGATTTTTTTTTGTATTAAAAACTTTTATGTAATTCAATTCGACATGACAAAACAAGCCTTTTTAAATGACAAGGAAATTGAAAAGTTTCTTGCTGAAGACGATGACTTAATAGTTTCGGATGAAGATGATTATGCCATTGGCGAGCTTGAGACAGACTTGGGAAAGCTAATGGACGAAGAAAATTCTTCTGAAGAGGTTTCTGCAGACGAAGACGATGTCCCGTTGAATGTGTTGCTTGAAGAGTCTGATATAATTACTTTCTCAAAAAACATATTACGTGGAAAAGCTACGTCTCATAGATATGGACAAAATATTGTACATCAAGTACGTGGTCCTACTCGAATTGTAACCATGGATAATTGGTTCACTTCAGTCTCCTTGGCTAAATCTCTTTTAAAAGAACCATATAAATTAACATTGGTTGGAACATTGCGAGATATACCTCCAGAGAGATAACTCCAGAGATGAAAGTCAGCAAAGGTCGAAAATGTGGCACTTCAATGTTCGCCTATGACAACGAACGGACGGTCTTGCCATATAAGCCAAAACCGAATAAAATATTTTACTTGTTGTCCTCACGGAATGAAATTTGGAACTGTAAATAGCATGACAAAGACGCCACATATGATCGAGTTCTACAATTCAACAAAAGGTGGTGTAGACACCTTCGACCAAATGTGCAACGTAATGAGTTGCGTTCGAAACACCAACCGCTGGCCAATGGCAGTATTTTTTGGCATACTCAATATGGCTTATATAAATAGTTATGTTATATACACCCATAATATGTTCCAATTGGGACAGAAACCACTTATTCGCAAAAAATTTATGAAAGGTTTACACTCTGCTCTCATTCAAAAACACTTATATGAAAGACCTAATGTGGTAACTTTGAAAACGGCAGCTCGACAAAATATACAAAGCGGACTAGTTCAACATCATGAGAAGGCAAAAAGCAGTGGAGAGGTATCAGCAAGCAAAAAAAGAAAGATTTGCACGATTTGTCCATCATCCAAATGTCGAATGGCCAAATCTTCATGCGCCAAATGACAAAAAAGCTTGTGTGGGGAGCATAAAATTGATCTCTGTGCCTCATGTGCAAAATAAAGTTAAAGACTCATAAAACAGAGTTTTATTTTTAGTTTTAAGCATAAAATGTACCTTTTTAAAGTATTAACGAATTTTAATTTGATTAATATTACTTTTTTATTGAAGTTTGTCAGGGGCTATGAGCAAAAAAAAATTTTTTTATTGAATATGAATATTTTTAATTTTAAGTTTTATATTATATTAAAATAAATAAACAAGCATTAAAACTATTAAATAAATATTTAGAGTAAAATACTGCATTTATATTTTATTCTTTTTGGGTGTAGGTGCAATCTGAAGAAAGCTTAAAAAGAGTGGTCGTCGTTTCGACGAAGAATGTCTTTAGTGTACTAAAAATATGAATGTCCTTCTAGGGTTAATAAATAACTACTTACCTATACCTCGTTCTGACTTCGTTTAGAAAAGAATGAGCTCCAGAGCCTCACAGCTTTCATGATGAGCATTGATGAAGACAAGTCGGAATATTTGTGGACAATCAGAACTAATAAATCTCATCAATCTGAATTTTTCGGAAAGGTATTTGGGAGCCTTCAATTCTATGAGCCTAACTTACTTATCATATACGGCGATCGCCGTAGCCGAGTGGGTTGGTGCGTGACTACCATTCAGAATTCAGAGAGAGCATAGGTTTGAGTCTCGGTGAAACACCAAAATGAAGAAACGTTTTTTCTAATAGCGGTAACCCCTCGACAGGCAATGGTAAACCTCCGAGTGTTTTTCTGCCATGAGAAAGCTCCTCATAAAAAATGTTTGCCGTTCCTAGTCGTCGAATTTCTAAGCGCCAAATAATCATAAAAACACAATCGCTGTAAACTCTAGTTAATGGTGCATTGGGAACAAAACTCTAATTAAGAGCTTTAAAGGTAAAACATGGTTCTTGAATAGCAAATAAATAATGCAAATATGGTTTCCTTCGATACAAGTGATGTGCCTTTACAAGGCCTTCATGAACTCAACCTGTAAGTTACCCTACATTAGGATGGACATAAGTCCCTCAAGTCAAAAAAGGGTCTTTCTATAGAACGTTGCTGTATCTCAAATAATTTTACTATACAACCTTTGGAAATAAATCCTTGCGAGCATTTGCCTAAAAAATGGAAAAAAGTTAAATTCGTGTCATCGTTATGCACTATATTTGGCGCGAAAAACTAATCACGAATATTAATAAATGCTTGGAAATTATTCTGGATAATCTAAACCATCTGTTTGGTGGTTGATCAAGTGGTTCTGATACTTCTGGTCGCTCAAATGGGATCACCATGAAATCCTTGATTTAACGGAATGACATTGGACTATCTTCTTCTTCTTAGCATCACAGTCCTTGGTAAACCATTGCTTCATTCACAATCTTTTGCCACCCGTCTCTATCTATGGATACTTCCGTCAATCGCCGCACCTTCAGCTTAGCAAGGTCATCTTCAAAGTCTTCGAGTCATCTCTTTCTGGGGCGTCTTCTTCTTCGGCCTCCAATAGGTCGTAATTCAACTGCCTTTCAAGTTGTTCTCTCCTTGGGCATTTTAACACGTGTCCAAGCCATCTTATCATCTGTGATTTTATAAATCTAATCACAGTTTCGTGTTTTGCTAAAAGTTTCAGCTCATGATTATACCGAAGAATACCAAATATGCAATAAAAAGGGCGTAGCATTGTTTGGAGTGTTTTCGGTAAAGGGAAGGTATTAAGCTTTAATATCTGATAGTCCTTAGTTCTTTATTTATTCCGTTTGAGAAATATGCTTTTTCAAAAGCTCGCAAAAACTCTCTGTACTCGTAGTCAGCGTAAATGCTAAAATTTTAAGGGCTTAGTATTATTATTATTACGCACTGCGATCAGAGCTGATCTATTGTGAAAGGCCTATTTTTGTAACCCTAGAGTTTCAGGCTTTTTAAAAATTTTAGCACAATTTTGTGTTTGTTGTTCCAAAGATTGCATGGAGGTACTACGATACCACCAAGGTGGTGAAGTCTCTGTCTGCCCAACGCAGGACATTCACAAAGCACATATTCTGAGCTTTCTATGTCCATTTCGCAAAAGCGGGAGACATTGGTCTCAGATAGACCAATATTATTTAGGTGGTACCTCAGGCTGCAGTGACCTGTAAGGTATCCTGTTAAAAGACGCAGATCTACTCTGTTTAGTGAGAGAAGTTTGTCAGATATTCCTTTGTTGGGACTTAGGAATAGTTTGGCTTGACGCTGACCGGCACAGTTTAGCCAGTGTGCGGCAAGTTTTCTTTCTTCCCATTTCCTAAGGAATTCATTAATGTGGCCTTTTGTGAGTCCACAGAAAGGGTCAGGACCAGTAAGTTGCATATTTACTCCTTGTTTTGCGAGGTCATCAGCCATTTCATTTCCCTCATGTCCTTCATGTCCCGGAATCCAACATAGTGTTTCTATGTTGAGGTTCTCTAACGTGTTGAGAAGGCTTAGGCAATCATTTACCAATTTAGAGGTGATAGTTGTTGATAGAAGGGATTTTAGAGACGCTTGGCTATCTGAAAGTATGTATGTAGATGTGAGTACCTCTCATTTTCCTGCTAAGGCATTCTCTCACACATATTTCAATGGCATGTATTTCTGCCTGGAATATTGTTGGGTAGAATCCCATTGGAATCGATTGAATTGAATTTAGGTCCATTGATTCCTGCCCCTGTTCTACCATTTTTCAATTTGGACCCATTAGTAAACCATAGCTGGGAGCCAGGTTTGAAAGTGATAGAGTTAGTTCTCCAGTCTGTGCGTTCATTAATTATAACTTGGAAGTTCCTGAAGAGTATTGGTTTGGGTGATAGTATATCATCTTTACGAAGAATGGGACTATGTAGGAAGTCTTCCAAGATCTTTAAATGTCCTTTCATATCCCCACTTTTAAGTTCAGATATACCTTTTAATCTTAAGGCACTCGAGCGAGCTTCTCTTTCAGTTAGAATTGGAAGCGGTGGTATGTTCAAGAGCACACCCAATGCATCCGGGGGACATGTTTTCATAGCCCCTGTAATACCAACACATATCAGGCGATGCAGTTTGTTTAATTCGTTTGCTGCCTTTCTTTGCTTGACCTTGGGCTTAGTAATTTATGCACTCAATAATCCATATGTTTGCGGTGTTTGGCCGAGCTCCTCCTACTATTTGTGGCGTGCGTCTTGATGTTGTTCCACAAATGGAAAGACCTATAGTTTTAAACCGACTTCAAATGGCAAATGATTTTTTTATGAGGAGCTTTTTCATGGCAGTAATATGTTCTGAGGTTTGCTATTGCCTGCCGATGGGCGGCCGCTATTAGGAAGAACTTTTTCTTCATTTTAGGTCCTTCACATTTTTGGTCTCTATATATTACAGGGCGAAGTGGACTCTCTCTCTTTGCCTACAAACACTTTCGCTCAGATGCTGAGTCAATGTTGTGCAGGTTATGTTGAACAGTTTTATGTGAGTGAATTGAAACGTCAAATGAATGAATTGTTGTAGGAATTTACTTGGCGTTATGTTAAAGCAAATCCAATAGGCTATAACTAGAGATCGGATTTTTATGCAAATTGAATATTTTATTATATTATGATGAGTTTCTACCTAGGTGCGAACTTCATGTGATGTTAAACAAAATATGCACTTGCATAAGAATCCGATCTCTAGCTATAACACTAGTTTTTCAATTAACATTGCCTGCTATTATTTTATAAAAGGCAGTTTGCAAATACTTTTTCGGCGTGTTATTTAAGGTCTTCAAATTGTGTAAATAGGTCTACTGACTATGTCCAATTTTTGTATCCCAACAACGTGATTCAAAATATTGTAAGTAATCACATTAAAAAAGCAATATTAAACCAGTAATCTTTTATATGAAAGAAGAATGTTTCCCCTTAATATTTTTGATATTTTAAAAGTATCTCTATTAGTTCCTTAAATGTATGAGTTTGATAACGCCCAACTAAAATGTGTAATAGTAAATATTATTTTGAATAAAAACAAACTGAGCGTAATGAAATTGAATTTTTTGGCTTTGTACGAGTAACTGTCCCCTTTTTCTTTTTGCAACAATCATTGCATGTCGTTCGTTGGTGCCAGTAGCATTTCTGCAAGTCACCATTTTTACCTATTTGATTTTGTGTTATTTTATTTTGCAGCTGATAAGACTCGCTGAACGGAAAAAATGTAACAGTTGTTTTGTGGCATGTACATAAATTGTGTCGACTACCTTTTCTCTTCTTTTGCAATTGCAACGGAAACAACGGCAACGCTCTTCCGCTGAGCAAGTTTCGCCTCGGTTGCGCCTATGTTGCACTGCTGCACTTTTACAACGATTTGCATGTGGCTTTGGCGCTGAACTGTTTTTTTTTTGCAGCTTAGAAAAAGGTAAACATTTCGCACAGCTCCCCTCGTTTCCTTTTGAATTGTGGCGATTAAATCAATTATGGTTGCACTCAATAAATTTTCCAAACATTTCATTCCACTTTTGCATACAAGATCTAGTCGAGAGCCAGTAGGAAAATCTGCTTGTTTCAAGAATACAAGACTAAGTAAAATGAATTTATTGGATAGTGCAGTTGAATAGCGAACTTTGGAGGAGTGTATTTCAAACCCGAATTGATACAAAATTCGGTAGTATTCCAATGTTTTCTATGAATAAAAGTTTATAAGACAAGAAATTTATAGCTTTGAAATGATTTTACGCCCATCCGTATGTATGCCAACTAAAAAGTGTCAGGAAAGAACTGCCGATAATTATTAGCTTCAGAACCCTCTTGTAACTATCGTCACTCTTGCAACTAATGTCTATCTTTGCAGAAAGACCTCAGCGAACGCTTACTGAGAAAGCTTAGAACCAATTAAATATGTGTCCCAAAATGCCCTTACCGATCTTATTGATGCAATATTACCCTATCCTTTCCCTGTACCTCTGTACATCAATTTGGTAAGAAAGTTTTGAAAAGCAACCGAAAGAGTGGATCCGCATTCCCAGACTAATTTTAAGTCCGGTGATAACGAACTTGTGGTATTGGTAGCCTATTTGTCTTCAGAATAAATGTTAACCTCCTGAACGGAAGTTACACTGAAGAACATACAAGCTGATATACCTTCTGCTCAAATATGAACGGGACGGTATCAATAAAACGGTCCGCGGATGACATATGGCAAAAATACAATTTTTATTTTTTGGTACGACTGTTATAAGCTTACATGGCAAATTTCAGCGTGATATGTCACATAATTTGTTTTCTGTGCTACTGTAAACAAGTCAAGCTCGAGTGTGTTCTTCGAATTTAACGATGGAAATTCAAGTTGAACAAAGAATTTGTTTGAAATTTTGTTATTCCAACAAAATTTCGGCTTCAGGCGCCTTAAAATGTTACAGACAACCTATGGGGACTCTGCTCTATCGCGTCCACGTGTTTTCCAGTGGTACAAATCGTTCAAGGAGGGCCGTACATCGGTTGAAAACTTGCCTCATGAACGTCGTCCAGCAACATCAGTAAACGACGAAAACATCGGAAAAGTAAAGGAAATTGTGCTTGAAAATCGCACAAATTGCAAAATCGGTTAACGCTGAATATTATTTAGACGTTTTAAAGCGTTTGCGCGAGAACATTCGTCTTAAAAGGAAGGAATTGTGGGACAACAAGTCATGGTTCTTGCATCACGATAATGCACCAGCTCACACATCACGTCTTGTTCGCGATTATTTGAATAAAAATTATCGTTCCGCAAGCACCGTATTCGCCTGATTCGCCTGTTTCCCGAGCTCAAGTTGCCGCTCCGTGGAAAACAATTTGAGACAATTGAAGTCATAAAAGAGAATTCGAAGAACACACTCGAGCTTGACTTGTTTACAGTAGCACAGAAAACAAACTATGTGATATATCACGCTGAAATTTGCCATGTAAGCTTATAACAGTCCTACGAAAAAACAAAAATTTATTTTTGCCACATGTCATCCGCGGACCGTTTTATTGATAACGTCTGGTTCATATTTGAGCAGAAGGTTCACCTTAATAATTCAAAAACCGCCGTAGCTTATGCTTGGCTAACATTTGGTAGTTCTTAGACTCAAAATCCAAACAATGGCAACCAGGCAACCAAGAAATGACCATCTGACGCGCGAACGCGGCATACTGTTTTGAAACAGCATGAATGCTTAATACAAACTGGAAGATGAACTCTGCAAGCTTGAAATATCTACACTTAAAATATTGCACAAAACATTAAAAGCCCTGTTGTGTTTGAACCGGTAATATGAACATTTGAATCATGGAAGGTTTTTGCTTCTTGGCTAGCTACCTCACCAAAGAGAACATCATAGGGAATTTAATTGGACAAAGACTCCATACAGCAGATATTAGAAATTGTCCTCGGACGCTAACTCTAAGCCGTTTGAAGAGTGCTGCAGATCTTTCACAGCAATAAATTGTGATATTTGAGTTTTTTCAGATAATTGGTACCTACTACAGACCTTGACATGGAGCGATATTCAGTTGAACAACGCGTGAAAGTGATCCCAGCGTTTTGTGAAAATAAATATTCGGCATAAAGTGCATTCCGCGTGATTCCGAGATGAGACGCATTTTCACCTAAAATAATACGTTGACAAACAAAACAGCCGCATTTAGGGCACTAAAAATCCGAAAGTTCCAAGGACGTATTATCTCTTGAAAAAACGTGGTTAAATAGCTAACATCACTATTGGTGTTTATAGTAAACGCATCATTACCGGAGAGGAGACGTGGGTTTATCAGTACAACCCGCAATCCACACATCAGGCACTCACTCGCCTCCGAATGAACCAAGACTAAAAAAAAAAACACATTGTCTTCATAAAAAAAATAAATCTTATGGTGTTTATGGATTACAACGGTACTGAATACTACGAATTTTTGCCAGAAGGTCATCTAGTTAATAAAAACTATTATTTGGACGATCAGCGACTATGTAGGCAATCTACATAAAGAGCGATGGTCCGGTCTAGAACGCTGCAGAACTGCAAAGTGTTTTGTGACAAGTCCGAACAGAAAGCTGTCAAACTTTCTACTAAAACTTAGAAGGAAAGATATTCGGTTGATGGTCGACATCATTACAGCACACAACCCATGGGGTCAGCATATGACCCCCATTGGAATCATCGAGAACCCGGTATGCCTGTCATGCTTAGAGGAGGCGGATAGCACTGAGCACTTTCTCTGTGAGTGGCCTGCCTTTGCTAGAGCAAGGCTACGAGTATTGGGTTCCGCTGTCATGAGAATGAGTAATATTCGTTCTCTAAAACTGGAGGATATTTGCCAAAGAATCTGGAAAATTCTCACAGGACTAACTATCTCTATCTCTTTCTCTATTCTTTCCTATCTCTTTCTGTGATACTTTTCTCCTTCCCTCCTTGACTATCTTCCCCCTTTCCAGAGCTTTAAGTACAATGGGCTCTTCAGCCTGAGTGTTTTAGGAGCCACCAAATCTCCTGGTGCTCCTTGTTTCGACCTTTACAAATTCATTATTTGGACGTTATGAGATGTTTATGTAAAGCAAACCGCCTTAAGGTACTTGACCACCTTATAAGTTTCAAAAAATTAAATTTTTTTTTTTTTACATTTTTTCAATCCTTATACTTTTAAAAATAATCACCTGAAACTGTTTTTTTAAATTCGAATTCTAACAAAGTGAAATCAGTGAAAATGTGCAGGCGCATCCTGCACTCATTACTTGCTGACTCAGCGGAAAGAAAATAGCAAGTTTTAACTTTAAACGCGTTTTTCCAGAAATTACTTTTTTTCGAATGGCGGACACTTTATCTCCGAAACTGCTTAGCCGATTTTAATGATTTTGGTCTTGTTTTATTTGTTAAGATGTTTTGTATGCCAATTTACCACATTTTGCAAAAAAAAAGTTAATAAAGTATGTATTGCTTTTTAAGCATAACATTGTGAAAAACAGGGGTGTTTTCTTAACTTTTTTTCAAACATCCGCCATTTTTTTATTATTTTTTTTTTTTGTCAGTTTGTGGTAAATTCTCACGCAAGGAACCTTCCTTTTGAAAATTTTGTTTCTCTCTTTTGTTTTAGAATTACCATTTCTAAGATTAACTGTCCGCCGCAAGACATGATTTTCTTCAGGCCTCGACTTTGGCGCCTCCTGGATATATGTTAAAAAAAGAAATTTTAATAAATCAATTTTTTTTTGTATTATATAAGCTCTAAATAAAAATTAAAAAAAAAATTTATTTTAATATATTATACAGAACATGAAAAAAAAATTATTGAATATGTTGTACTTTTTAGCTTTCCAAGGTGGTCAAGTACCTTAAGAAATAGGATTTGTTGGAAAACAGCTCGGGGATTTTGCGTCATAATTACCCGCGAATTTTTTACCGAGAATGAAACAAATACCATCCAACAGCCCTCAAAACCACCTTATATGGCTCCCTGCGATTTTTTAGATATCGAAGACGGCTCTGATGACTATACCGAAAATAGATTTCCAGAAATGTATTTAAAATTTGAAAAATCTGAATATATTCCGGGAACTTTTTCATCAAGGTGATGAAATAAAAATCATTTCCACTAATTTTCCTGCGTTTTATTTGCAAGAGAAAATCTGCCGTCATATTGAATGACCTGGGTATTGGTGCTGCTCTGTTACATAGTAGTAAATCTACCCCAAATAAATATTTCGTAAAATCACAAATTAGTTAGTTCTTATCCTACAGGGTGTTCCATGTCGTGGTGAGGCATAGCAGCGCCAGTCAAATGTGCAGTTGATTACTGGTGAAATTACTTTCTGTTTAATGTTTTTTTTGCCGTCTCATTTCCTGCAATTCTTTCTTTCTAAAATCTTGGACGGGTCTTGGATTGGTGTCGAAGACGAGGAGCGTGTGCGGCACCTGCTGGAATGGGGATATTGAAGCACTTAATTTGCATTTGAATAAGTATACACTTTGTATATATGTATATATATATTTTCGTTTGTAAAATGTATCTTTACTCACAATTTACAGAACTGCATATTTACAAATACATTTGTACGTATCCATGCAACATGCTGCCTATTTGCGACACACGCCACTTCAAGTTTATGAAGCCTCTAGAAATTGCAGTCAGCGTCCTTCAACGAGTAATGAATTTCGCCAGTTGCAACGACTCACACTCACACACATACACGGAACCGCTGAATACAACAATGTGCAGGTTGCGCAGTGCTACATGTGAAATGCTAAACATAAAATGAATTTTTCTCTTGCCACTGCGGCAACATGCCCATCAGCTGCTGCGCTGTTGCAAGCGATTAAGTGAAATGCCGCATTGCCGAGGATCTATTAACATGGCTGTAGCTTTTACATCGCCCTCTTACTTTGATACAAATGGCATTGTAACCGGATTTGCATACAATCCACTCTGCAGCACGGCGATGCAGCACAAATGATAGGTACAATATAATATCGTTCGTGTGCCGCTAACGGCGCGCCATGTCGCAACATCCACTCAACCAGACAACCAACCACCCACCCGCCAGCCAATGCGAGTTAACTGCTACAAATTGCATTTGTCACTTAAAGCACACAAACAGCATCAAATTGCACTTTTTTTTATTTTTTGTTTGTGTTTTTTTTTTAGTCTTGGTGGTGTTTTGATTTTTATTGCTGCATCAGCTGTTGCTATTCACTCGTACCAACTCTTATGCATCGCTCGAGTATACAGAAATAGAATCGACTAATTGTCGATTCATGAAAAATGAATCTGTGGCCATGCAGCGTCTGGGCTGGGTGAGTTTCACCATTAGCCTAAAAGTAAAAATTGAACACTTGTAATAATGTCGGGACTAGTAAGCATCATTCAGCGAGTAAGAAAATACATTAAGTAAATACAGCTGAAGCATTATTTTTAATGTCAAATGTGAGTAATGAGAGCATATAAGCAAATTGAAGTAAATGATAGCTTCTTTTAATACAGATGTGTTCTTTTTCCTTTGTCCCTTTTTATTGTACGCACTTTGTGTTTTCAGAGTAGTTCTCTGAAAAAGAGAAGAGAAGTTAGCTTTTTCCTAGACCACAAATTGGCTCGGAGCCTTTAACCCTAAAGCACACAATTTGAAAAATGACAAATTCACACAAATGAGCCTCTGAGGCTCATATATAAGAAAAAGTAAATATATTGATGAAATGGTATTTTTATAACTCAAATCTTTATTTCATGAAAAAAAAACATAAATTGACAAATTTTTATTCATTACATATTTAATTCATTTATTGTTTTCGCAATTTTGGCAAATTTTGGTTGTTTGAGAATGCTCATTACAGACGTTTTTGTTACAAATTTTACAACATTGCTTTTGCATTCTTGCTTTTTTTGAAGGGCAAATATAGCAACGTTTTCTTTTATTATTGTTGTCATTGCTACTTACAGGCAATACATCGTTGCGAATTTGCAAAATATCTGAAATTGCGCTTTGTGTCTCCATTCTCATGTGTGGTTTTTTCTGCCTTTTCAATATCATAGGTTCCACTAACTGCTCACAAAGTTCTCTGAGAAAAAGGTGTCGACGGTTAGACTTTCCGCTGTTCCATAAAGAATTTTGTTTTGTCCATATAATGTATGCTGCAATTCCTGCTGCATCCAACATATTCATAAAAAATGCAAGAGGCCAACGGTTCGTTTTGCGTTTTGTCATGTGTTCATGTACAAGTTGGTCGAATGTATCAACACCACCCTTGGTTTCATTATAAAACATATTTATTTCTGAAATATTTTTTTCACCGTTTTTCAAAATATTGCATGTGTGATGCATTGTTGACAAAAAAATAACTGCCTTGCCGACTTTTGGAACATGTGAAGCAATAGTTATATTTTTCTGAAAGCCAAATATTGTAGATGAAACTGCTCTTTTTCTGTTGGGCAAAAATTCAGGCGGGATGCAAGCTTTATTTTTTCTCAAAGTTCCAACGATAGTGAGTCCTTTACCAAGAAGGTTTTCTGCTAATTCTTTACTTGTGAAATAGTTATCCATTGCTATATTTCGGTTTGTCCCGTAATAGGGTTCACAAAGTCGTTCAACGACATTTTTAGCAAGGCCAACACTTCTCGTATTTCCTTCTTTTCCTGTATAAGGAATTCCTCGAAGAGGATATGCGTTTTTGCTGTCACACAGCCACCAAATTTTTATGCCGTATTTGTCAGGCTTAGAAGGAAGATACTGAATAAAGCAACAGCGGCTTCGACATGGCATGAGTTGTTCATCGACAACTAAATATTCACTTGGCATATAATATTTACCTAAATTGTGAATAACCATATCCCAAATATTTCGAATAGGGGCCAACTTATCCCCTAGTCGTCGTGAGGATCTGGTCAATTTGTCATCGAAACGTATAAAACGCAATAATTCCTCAAATCTGCGACTTGACATACTTGCTTTGAAAATCGTTATTCCATAAAGCCGATCCCAAAATAAACGGTAATTTTGATTGTTTGATTTCATATGTCCTGCTGTCATAAGAAGTCCGAAGAAAGATAATAACTCATCATTGTCTAGTGCTTTCCATTTTATCGACTGATTAGCATATACCCTTTCCGCTTCTTGATTAGTATATTGGATTATTTGTGCACAAACTTCATTGGAAATGAACAGTCTGAAGCAATCAAGTATATTTTCCAAAGTTTTCCCTGGAGGCAATAAAACCTTATCAACTTTGCCTTTTATTTTGTTGGAAGATCGAATTTTCGAGGTTGGTGGGGGACTTTTCGACCATATAGTTCCATCTTTTCCTTTGTAAATTGCCATATTTTCTGTTGCGTCCTCAATATTTTCAGCGCCATCGTCTGAAAACTCATCTTCAATTTCCGAAGCAGAAAAAACATATTCTGATTCCGAATCAGAAGAAAAATCAGGAAGAACGAACTCTTCTTCTTCTTCAACAGAGTTTTCTAAAGCCTGTGCAATTTGTGTATCACTAAGTTTAGTTTTCGCCATTTTCTATAAAAAAATATGTTTTTTTGAATTATTTTCGATATGAGAATCTCGGAATTATGAATTTTGTACTTACCAAGATAATCCAAACGAAATGACGAACGTTGTACCACTCAGCAATTATTGAAAATAAATACAAAAATTTTCGAACGTACATAAACAATGTCTATACAATGATCAATATTCCGTTAGAGATTATCAAAGCAGATGGTAGTTATATCAACCGTTATGAATTTTTTTTTTATATTATTACACAAGTTACTGACACAATCAACGTATTCTTTTTTATTCGAACCAAATTTGCATTGACATACATTTTTGCAATTGAAATAGCATAACAATAACCCAAAAATATGAAGGAGCTCATTAGGCACATATGTGTAAATGTGTAACATTTATATTAAACATTTTTTTTGAGATTAAATATATTTATATTTTGAAAACTAATAACACTAAATTAATTAAGGAACTTATATTGAAGAATACCAAAAAGATGAAAGACTTTTTTTTAAAAGCCATGAAGAAACTGCAGTCATGATATAGATTTGAGCCTCAGAGGCTCACTTGTGTGCTTTAGGGTTAAATACGAAGGCCAATTTTTCTGCCATTTCCTTTCAGTAATGCCTATGATCCCTGGAATCCATGGGATCCATATTAGATTATTCTGGTTCCTGGTTTTAGCTTGGCTATTTGTAAAGACAGCTGTGCTTCGGCAGTTATCCTTGCGTTCAAGGTTAAAGTGAGCGCATTTTGCGTAGACTTCCGCATGAAAATATACTTGTATTCTTGCGTAGTGCATCCGAGTCTCTTTTCCCCGACCCACATACATATGTCCCTGGCTTTTTCTCGATAAGGGGTCCGTCTATGTACCATGTTACCTTATTCTGGTTTGCTTCGTAAGTTTTAGACAATCCTTCCAATTTTGTTTTTATTACTTAGTTCAGTCTTGAAGCGTGTCACAAAATTCAACAGCAGTAGCAACGTCTTTCATAACAGTGTCTCGCCCGCAACCTCATTTAGAACCGACAGAGCTGTTACTGATTTCTGATAAAAAAACCACGTCTGTTCTTATATGCCAAGTTCAACAGTCCGTCCCTCCCTTTGATGTTGCAAGCTCTAACTAACATAGTCTATGAGTTTGTTGGATTCCAAAAATTAACAGCCAGTCCAACTAAAATAGACGCAAGTATGTACATAAACTTAGTTCCGAATTAGAGATGCCAGTTGTTTCGATTTATAGTATCCCGGAAGTGTGCGATCTCATTACTACAATCACCTGATTAAAATATTCAATATCAACAACTTAACTTTATACCTTCTTCGGAGAGGATATGCAGTGAGGACCCGAAGAGCTTGGAATTTATCGTGCCGTTCGTTATTAGATGACCACTCAGGATGCCTTTGCGTTTTGTGAATAAATTTTCTGTTTAGTCAGCCTGCATTTTTCTGCCGAAATTTCCCTGATAATTTTTGCCTTTTTAGATAAGCTGATGATTTCCGTGTAGTGATTTTGGCTATAACAACCCCGTAAACCTAGTAGAAGGTTGTCCAATAATATAGAGCTTATCCCTCTTCTTTAACCAGGGTGAACAGCGCCAACGTTACCCCAAGCACCCAGAGAATAAAAACTAAAAAATGAAAAAGCAATAAAAATCAGGCATTGCATCACAAGTTTAGAGATTACATTTCGCTGAATTACCGTTTTTCAGCCAAAAATATATTTATACGCAAAACTATATACAGTGGCTCACAGCTTATTTCATGCAGTTTCAGTTTATGAATTTACATTATTGCAGAATAAAAAATTGTGGCAATTTAAAAAAAATTTTTATGTTAAAAAAAAGAGGCTGCCTGTAAAGTCGGTTTACTGACGATAGTTTAACGTGATAACGTCATAAGAAAATACTGATTGAATGGTTGCATTTTTCAAAAGAAAATTTTAATTTTATTTGTTTGATAGATATTTTGTATGGATATAGAGAATGATATGACATAACATATATTAATATAACATAACATAACACAACACAACACAACACAACACAACACAACACAACACAACACAACACAACACAACACAACACAACACAACACAACACAACACAACACAACACAACACAACACAACACAACACAACACAACACAACACAACACAACACAACACAACACAACACAACACAACACAACACAACACAACACAACACAACACAACACAACACAACACAACACAACACAACACAACACAACACAACACAACACAACACAACACAACACAACACAACACAACACAACACAACACAACACAACACAACACAACACAACACAACACAACACAACACAACACAACACAACACAACACAACACAACACAACACAACACAACACAACACAACACAACACAACACAACACAACACAACACAACACAACATAACATAACATAACATAACATAACATAACATAACATAACATAACATAACATAACATAACATAACATAACATAACATAACATAACATAACATAACATAACATAACATAACATAACATAACATAACATAACATAACATAACATAACATAACATAACATAACATAACATAACATAACATAACATAACATAACATAACATAACATAACATAACATAACATAACATAACATAACATAACATAACATAACATAACATAACATAACATAACATAACATAACATAACATAACATAACATAACATAACATAACATAACATAACATAACATAACATAACATAACATAACATAACATAACATAACATAACATAACATAACATAACATAACATAACATAACATAACATAACATAACATAACATAACATAACATAACATAACATAACATAACATAACATAACATAACATAACATAACATAACATAACATAACATAACATAACATAACATAACATAACATAACATAACATAACATAACATAACATAACATAACATAACATAACATAACATAACATAACATAACATAACATAACATAACATAACATAACATAACATAACATAACATAACATAACATAACATAACATAACATAACATAACATAACATAACATAACATAACATAACATAACATAACATAACATAACATAACATAACATAACATAACATAACATAACATAACATAACATAACATAACATAACATAACATAACATAACATAACATAACATAACATAACATAACATAACATAACATAACATAACATAACATAACATAACATAACATAACATAAAATAACATAACATAACATAACATATCATAAAGCATTCACCAACAGCTTTCATTTGATACCCATATTGTACATACACGTCCGAAGGTTACCCGGGTCCACGTTTTGACCTATATCTCGAGATCCTATCTACCAATAGGTATTCAAACTATACGGAAATCATCTTCAATACCTACTTAACAATGTGTGTAAGTTTGGTTTAATTCGGTTCAAAGACACGGCGGGTCCACGTTTTGGCATATATTTCGAGACCCTAGTCATCAATAGGTATGAAAATTACCCCGTATTAAAGCACTTATCAACAGCTTTCATTTGATACCCATATTGTACATACACAACCAAAGGTTACCCGGGTCCACGTTTTGTTCTATATCTCGAGACCCCAGTCACGGAGCGGCATGTAAAATACTCTGTACTAAAGCATTCACCAACAGCTTCAATTTGATATCCATATTGTACAAACACATTCTAGGGTCCACGTTTTGGTCTCTATCTCGAGACCCTAGTCACGGAGCGGCATGAAAAATACTCTGGACTAAAGCATTCACCAACAGCTTCCATTTGATACCCATATTATACATACACATCCGAAGGTTACCCGGTTCCACGTTTTGACCTATATCTCGAGCCCTATTTCCAAAATAAAATATAATCCATGTTACTCGTGGATGATGTAGCTTTCGAATGGTGAAAGAATTTTTAAAATCGATCCAGTAGTTTTGAGCTTATTCATTACAAACAAACAAAGTTTTCCTCTTTATAATATTAGTATAGACAACATATCTTATAAGGTATATGGTAAATATTAAAATACATTTTTTCCTTCATATATAATAAAAAAATTAATAATTATAACATTAAAACAACAGGTATTATTAACAAACTTGGTTTTATTTTAAATTCTTCAAGTGAATCAAATTAATAATAATCAATAAGAAGGCATATGCAAATACAAATACGTGAATTTATATATGTACATATGCGCATATACATACATATATACGCTCACTTAAGTAGGAGAGAGCAAGATGTCGAACGTTGCCGTTCGTTTGCTTTGTTTGCTTTGTCGTTCGTTCCGTGCTTTCGCTTGCAGTTCATTCAATGCAATGAGCAAGGTAACTACATATGAGCAAGGTAACACTAATGAGCAAGGTAACAATAATGAGCAAGGTAACACTAAAGAGCAAGGTAACACTAAAGAGCAAGGTAACACTAATGAGCAAGGTAACACTAAGGAGCAAGGTAACACTAAAGAGCAAGGTAACACTAATGAGCAAGGTAACACTAATGAGCAAGGTAACGACACATTTTTTCGTGCGTGCAGCCTGTTAAATCGAATTATAAGACGTTATCACGTCAAAAATTAATAATGTTAAATGATTTGCTAACATTTGGGCTTTCTAGTTTGTGTAGCTAGCGCACAGTTATTGTTCTATGCAATTTTTAGTATGTTTGTGATCGCCAAGTGGACAATATAAAAATATATAAAAAATGGGGCGACGTACTACGATTTAACAGCGAGAATTGGTCATCAAGCATTTTCAAAGCGGAAAGTCGCAACGAAAAATTGCGGAAATAGTTTGTTTGAGTAGTGCTACAGTACCAAGTAACATTGAACACTTCATTCACGAACATCGGGTGCAAAAAGAAGGCCGATGTGCCCCAGATAAAATTTTTGACGAACGTGATGAACGTCTAACTGTTCGAAAAATAAAAGAAACCGCAATGCTATCGGCTCCAAAACTGCTAAACGAAATTCAGCTGGAAGTGGGCGAATCATGGTGCGTCGAAACAGTGCGACGTGTACTACGTGAAAAGGAGTTTAGTGGTCGAGTAGCACGAAAGAAGCCATTCATAAATAAAAGAATCAATTGAGCCGAGTTGCCTTCGCCAGAGATCTCGAAATTAAAGACTGTGATTTTTAGAAAACGGTAATATTTTCTGACTAGTCCAAATTCAACCTATTCTATTCGGCTCAGATGGAATGTCTTAGGTCTGGCGGAAACCTTGTACAGAGCTGCACAAAAGCAACATAAAACCGACTGTGAAACATGGTGGTGGCAGTGTAATGGTATGGGCATGTATGCCTGCAGCCGGAGTAGAAAATTTAGTGTTTTTCGAGGGTATTATGGACAAAACAATGTACCTCAATATTCTCAAAGATAATATACTCCAAAGTGCTGCGAAACTTTGAATACCTCAATATTTCCGTTTCTACCAAGACAATGACCCTAAACATGAGGCGGCAATCGTGCAGACATGGCTCATATGGAACTATCCACATTTAATGCAACCACCAGCTCAATCACCTGATATGAACGTCATCGAGAATTTATGGTCATTACTGGAAACAAAGATCCGCACACATCACATAAGTAATAGAAATCAGATAAAAACCGTAATTTTGGAGGGGTGGAACAAAATCGGACCGGAAGTAACGAAAAAGTTAGTGGAGCCAATGCCAGAAAGGTTAAAAGCTGTTAATAAATGTCGCAAATCATTAGTTTAACTTAAATGTAAGAAAAAATGAATACTGCATGAAATAAGCTGTGACATTTAATTTTCAACTGTTCTGTGTTTTTGTTTTTTATATTTTCTATTTAAAGCTTAAAAAATATATGAAGTACCTTTTTTATACTGCAAATTGCGTATAAATTATTTGATCTTTAAAATAAAAAAAAAAAATGGACTTACTTGCTTACTTAGGTGGCCATAACAACCCGTTACCGAGTTACGGCCGACCTCACTAGCTTTCTCCAGGCGCCTCTGCTCCGCGCGCGCCTTCTCCAATTCTGTACACCAAGCGAGCATAGGGTTTCCTCCACCTGGTCTTTCCACCGGAGCAATGGTCTTCCTCTGCGTCGGCTCCCTTGGACTTCGCCCTCGACCACCTTCTTTGCTGGAGCTTCTCCATTCATACGCACGACATGCCCTAGTCAACGCAGGCGTTGGTTGGCGATGCGTTGAACTACATCAGTGTCGGCGTAGAGCTCATACAGCTCGTGGTTCATTCTTGAACGGTAGTCTTCGCCAACGCGCACAGGACCGAAGAACTTTTCTCTCGAACACCCCAAGAGCGGCTGCATCGCTTGTGACACTACCCATGCCTCTGCGCCATAAAGCAACACGGGTATGATGAGCGTCTTGTAAACTGTCAGTTTGGTCACGCGAGAGAGGGTTCGACTACTCAATTGCTTACTTAGCCCATAGTAACACCTATTAGCAAGAGTGATTCTCCGTTTGATCTCCAGGCTGATATCGTTGTTGCTGTTAACGGCGGTGCCAAGATAAATAAATTCTGGCACAACTTCGAAAGTATAGTTGTCCGCAATGACGTGCGTTCCTACACGCCGTGTGTTCCGCGTTGTAGACAACGTAGGTATACTTCGTTTTACCCTCGTTCACCGCCAGACCCACTCGTGATGATTTCTTTTCGATAGCAGAAAACGCAGCCGTGACATCTCGCTTACAGCGGCCGATACTGTCAATGACATCGGCGTACGCAAGGAGCTGGACACATTTGTAGAAAATAGTGCCATTTCGATGCACACCTGCTTTTCGGAGCACCCCTTTCACCACGAAGTTGAAAAGGTTGCATGACAGTGGATCGCCATGTCTGAAACCTCGAACGGTACTGAATGGCTCGGAGAGGTTATTTCCTACCTTGACGGAGCTGGTTGTGTTGCTCAACGTCGTTCGGCAAAGCCGTATGAGCTTCGCTGGTATACCGAACTCAGACATGGTGGCGTACAGGCAATCCCTTATCGTGCTATCGAACGCAGCTTTATAGTCGACAAAGAGATGATGGGTGTCGACTTGCTTTTCATGGGCCTTTTCCAGGATTTGGCGTAATGTGAAAATCTGGTCGATGGTGGACTTACCACTTCTGAAGCCGCACTGATAAGGCCCTATCAGTGTGTTGGCAAACGGTTTAAGTCTTTCACATATGACCTAGACAGGACCTTGTAAGCAAAAACATGTAAGCTTTTGAAATAGAGCATTCGAAGGTTTAGTAGTTCACATCCATGAAATAAGCTATGAGCCACTGTATGTGCATATTTGAGCACTAGAGCAAAAACAATAATTGAATGAATTTTTTCTTGCGATTAATGGAGTATATTTATGATAAAATGTAGATACCAAATTTATATCAGATATATATTACTAAAATCAAATCAAATGTTTCGGTGCTGTTACCTGTTCATCCAATTCAAACTCACTGTCCTCGGCTAACAAAATATATCACAAACAATCATCCTCTTTCTGAATGTTTTTTTGTCCGCATGAAACGCCAGCAAAACTCGTTTCTTTTCTACTCTATTGAAACCTGCTCTTGCATATTTCTATTGTATTTGTATAATTTTTTAGTTGTTTTGTTCAAAATCACATACATAATTCAAAATAAATAAAAACCACAAATGTGGTTTGACTTGTACGAACGCCCACGCGACAATATTAAACGAAAAAAATAACAGCAGCAGACTCTATGAAAAATTGTACACAAACTAAAGAAATAAAAATTACAAAAAAAAAAAAACAATAATAATAATAATAAAAACGCAGTAGCAGCCTAAGCTAGCCAAATCTGGCGACTATTTTCAAGCCAAGTGCTCTACCGCGGACTCGCAAGTGTTTAGATTGTAAACGGTGACACAACTTTGAAATGTTGGTATATAATTATATATTTGTCTATGTATATATGTATGTATGTATTTTTGGAAACACGTCGGTTTTGTTATAGTCTAAGCCAATTTTGAGTGTTAAACTGTCAAAAGGCACAAAAGCAACACTTTTTAGTGGCGGGCAGACAATTACGAACGGCTAGTAAATTATGGATTATCATACATTCACAGTTAATATGTAATGATATTTGTGTATTAGTCTCGCTTTGTTAACGAAATTTTCATGCCAGTGCCACATACTTGTATGTATATATGTGGAGTATTACCAAATTTATGATTTCACACACTTAGACCGACATATGACTACGATGATGAACGTAGATTTGTACCACAGGCAGACTTCGATTTGCTGTTGTTCGATCCGTTGGCGACATCGCTCCATTACTCTGAAATCTATTAGAGATTTGCGGCGCCATGAAAAATTGCACTAACCAAACCATGTACGCGCATATTTTGGAGCAAATGTGAACGTGCAGCATATTAATACTCGTACTCGTAATTATTTCAGCGGCAAATAACAGCAACAAGCCTTTTGAAAAATTTAATTCAGCAAACTAAAAAATCTTCAACAGAGCTTTAGACTATCGAATTTCAGTAAAAACTAACAACATTTTAGAGCAATAAAAACTGCAAAATGCTTTTGCAATACACAAAACATGGTGTAGAAAAAATGCAAAATCATCATTAAAATCAATTATAAAATCGTATGGCATGCTTGGCAGTCATACTCGTAGAACAGTCGACAAATTCACTACAGAAACACCAACATTGCAATAAGACATTATACTATGTAGATGTCTGTAAAACATTTTTAATGTGCCACATCATTGAAATTACTGGCTCCATTAACTATTGGCTTCTCAGACAGACAGATGGGCGAATGGTGAAGTTGGTGGTCAGCTGGCAAATTGTCTGACAAAGATATCGTTGCCCGAGTCATATCGTTATACAAGGTGAAGTCCAAAATTAACAAGACTGACCTAAAAAAGAAATGACAGGGGCTTTGTTCAGATAACTTCGACTTTATTTATTCAAAATAGTCCTCTCTGGCCTCGATATACTGTTTTGCGCGGTGTAACAGCTTTTCGAAAGAGTGTTTCAGTCACAAGAGTGGATCGTTGAGATGGTGCTTTATCATGCACCATAAGCGCCTGCTTCCACCTTCGCGGTATTCAGGGAGAATTCAACGAATGCGATACAACAAACGCTTCAAAATGCCAAGATGTAAAATTGCATTGACGGTTTAGCTCGTGGGCATGAACTTCTTGTGGACAATTCTCTTAGAGTCATAAAAACAAATGAGCAGCGACTTTGATTTGATTTTTGACTTCTCCAGCCGCGATTTTTTGAGTGGCTGCTCATCTGGAGCATCCATTCGGCACTTTGACGCTTAGTTTCAGGTTCATGTTGGAAACACCACGTTTCATCATGAGTTACAATTTTGTAAAGGAAGTTCTCGTCTTTTCTCATCTTTAATAAGACCTTTTTAATGTTGAATTCTCCTAACCATCCCATCACCACCTCTCCCCGCCCTCTCCCTGCATCCCATCGGTCTTTCCCTTTCACCTCACCTCCTTCATAATGGTATCACAAAGGACGAATCTTTCTTCGTCCAAGTGTGCTCATTCCCTGGCCAACCATACCTACCTAACCTAACCTAATGTTGAATTCTGAGAAATGTTTGGTCATCAGTTAACTTGTGCGCAATGAAACGTGCACAGACCTTTCGTAAGCCCAAATGGTCAGTTAAAGTGCGATAAATAGATGTTTTGGGGATATTAATCACCGATTCTATGAATTTCAACGATGATTTCGATTCGTTTTTGATAAATTTATGAACAATTTCGATGGGCGGCCCGTATGTTCATTGTCATTGATGTCCTCACAACCATCTCTGAAAAGTGAAAGCTACTCCTGAACTCTGGCATGAGATAGATAATCATCGCCATAAGCTTTTTTCATCAATTCACCAATTTTAAAACAAAATTTGATATTAGCTCTTTGTTCGAAACTCATTTTTGTACCGATGACACAAACATACTGACACTTTAGACGCAATAACTTCGCTTTCGCTAAACCGAATGTCACGAAGCTTTCCCACTGGAAGTCAGCCAGGGATGAAACTTCCAACGCACTAACTCATTAAAAAAGTGGCGCCATCATCTTTTTTATGACGCTAGTCTTGTTTATTTTGGCTATTGCGGTCTTCACTGGTTGTGTTTTGTTTTCCGTGGCGGGTCCCAAACCCAGCGCACAACCCAAATTTAATGTCTTGGGGGGACATTCGTCTCACACATTCGTTCACTGCCCGGCGGGTGCTCAGCAGCTATCCAGGATGGCCAAGGAAAAGACAGGATCAAATCCAGGGGGCTGTGTGCCGACTTGGATAAAGCAAGTGACAAGGATAGGTCCCTGGAGTTTGCCATGTTAAACCCAGTCAAGGCCGTTGCCTTGTATTGCTAAATCCCATAATATATTTCCCATAATCCCATAATATATAATCCCATTTATAATTTTCTTTTAGTTTTTATTTTTTTTACTTAAATCTGCCTATTTAAATTTCCTTCATAAATGTCCAAAAAATTATACCTATGCTTTGTCAGCGATCCATGTCAAGTGATCAAAGTGTTTCGGATATTGTGGAGTAAAAAAATTTTAACAAAAAAATTAATAATTTTCCGATTTATTTAGTTATTAAAATGAAATAGCTGCGGTTCTTCTTAAAATAAACACATATTTTGTGTAACTTTTTAAAATAAAACAAATGTGAAAAAATTTTTTTTTTTGAAAAAGACTATTATTTTGTCGAAAATTTAATATAGGTACAATTTTTTTGCTATTTTTGAAAAACGTTGCCTTAATTTATTTTTCATTAACAGCTGATTCTAAATTTTCAGCAAAAAATTTTTTGTTTAGAAATAATATTTTATATAAAAAATTAAAAAAAAGTATTGCTTAAAGAAAATATTTAGAATTTCACGCTAAAAAACCCTATTTCAAAATTTTCGACATTAAATGACTTTCAAAACTATGCACTTTTCCCAACATTTTTTCATTAGACTCTTATAGCTACACCCTGTTTCAGGTATGATTGCTGTATCACTAGTTTTTTAAGTTTTCTGCACATCTTCATACAAAATTTGTTTTGAAAATTATGCCTTCAAATGAACTTTTTCAGCTCATATATCCATTTTTATGGTTTCTAGCTCTTACCTGCGTGGTATTTTGGCCAAATTTCTTAACAAAAGAATATCTCAGGCCTCAACTTTTGTGAAAAAACCAAACCCTAAAAAATAAGTACTGGACACTTTCCGGTGAAAAATCTGAAAACAGTAGAATTTTAATTATAAAAGCAGGGGGAAAGACTGCTTACAACGCCGATTAAATTCCAACAAAAATTGCTGAAGATTTTTCTAGAACACCAATGCTTTATAGAGCGGCAACCTGGTGAAATCTCTCCCAAGTTCCCTGACTCTTTGGGAGCTTGAATACTAAAGTGCTCCTTCCCTTATTTCTAAAAGTGTACTTTTGCCGTCGTTTAACTTTTCAACGTATTACCAACATAAATTTGGAAATCGTCTAAAAGATGCATGCTCCCACAATTCTTATAATAACCTGAATGGATTTCCAGGCAATAAGTTCATTCTCGGTTAGTAGTGTACCAAACTCTTTGTTATTAATTAATTTCCTTATGTCAGAACCATTGAGAACCCCTAGAGTTAAAATAAATTCACATAAATTTACGGAACAATTTTGTAAACTATTCTGGTATTCTTTATTTTGGCAATTTACTATGTATTGTCGATCCATCCAAATCATTGCCACTCGGAGGCTCAGTCTTCCCCCTACCTTTTTCGATCAATTTTCTAAATTTTGCTTGCAGGATGTGCAAACCTTATTTGGTGTCCAGTCAACCATTCTTGTTACAGATAAATCAAAATATATACATACCTATATTGCATTTGATACAACTTCATTATGAAGGATTTGAAGATGTGGCTACCTTACGCAGAGGTGACATGAATTGGCCACCACAATCGGTCGATTTGGAACCGCAAAAAATACGGAGCCCAAAATGGAGTTCCAGTTAAGGATGCATTGGAAATAAGAGTGCATCAAAAATACTTGTAGTGAATCTAATTTTAAGAAAGTTATGAAGAAAAAATTTATATTATTTTTATGTTTATTTATTTATATCACAAGTACAGTAAGACATAACCTTTTGAAGTACATAATATCAGGAACAATAACGGCATTAAGTGTGCCACAGATTTCTTAGGGTGTAATATAAGGGTCTTTCAAAAGTGTGGGCTTGTTTTTAAATAAAATATATAAAAATTTTGATTCTTTCAGGTTTCACTAATTTTATTCAAATTACATCTCTTAGCAATTATATATGAAAAATGTCTTATTTAAATGCCCACCACGTGCACGTCTACAGGCCAAATCCGCAAAATATTGGATTTATGAATGTCTAATTGTTGAGAAGGTCGAGATATAGATATAGAAAGTTCTTCAGCAACATTTTGCCCTACACCAGCAATATTCTCAATAGAACAGAACCAAAATCCAGTTTTTGTCTGCCAGTCCCTTTTCTATCCTCGACAGAACCAGTTTCTTGAAATTTTGTCACCAACATTTCAATTATCGACTCATTTGGACAATTATTTCCATAAAAAAAATTTCGCATTTTGCGATATGCTGTGCGTAAAGATCGACCACTTTCATAACAATAATTTTAACGTGTTGCCCCATGTTGTTATTGTTGTATTATCATAAATATTCCCCATACATATGTATACAAGGAATGCGGCTGACGTGACAGTCATTGGCCGGATATAAATCCGGGTTGTTCCGATTACGTAGAACCGACTGTCGCGGGAACGCGCGTTGTTTCATCGCGTAAAATTGTACAACTGGCTACTTGACATATGTCAAAGTTAATATATAAAAGTGGTACCGTCTAGCAATTATTCAGCACTGACAGCTAGGTTTTAATTTTGAAGTACCTTTTATTTGAAGGTACCTTTAATGTGATTCAAGCAGGTAAAGTGAGAGTTTGAATTTGGGAAAACCGAAAACTCATTAAAGCTTCCACCACTTCTTACGCGTCTGCGTATCCACCGTAAGTATTTGGATTAATTGGCGGTACGGTTGGAATGTGAAATAAATTAAAAGTCGGATATATTCTTTAAATTTTGGCGCCAACTGCCACACGGCAAAAATATAGTAAGTCATCGTTTTGAAAATTAAAAAAATGAAAAATTTGTTTGCCCACGCACAAGGTACCCATTTATCGGGTACGTTCTTTGCATTTTCTATTGAAAACTAAATTCTTGGCACTTTAAATAAGTAATTAAAAAAATCGCTCCCGTAATATCAAATATTTGTAAATTCGATATACATATGTAAAGTATATCCACACTTACATATGCATATAAATGTGTATTATATTTCTGTAAGCTGTCGAAAAGTTTGTAAACGTTTCATAATCATTTCTCAGCATGAAATTTGTTTAACAAGATTTTGAAGATGCCCGGAGCTTCACCATCCAAAGCACATACATACATACATTCATAAGTAATTGTAAATACAAGCATGTGTGTGTGTGTGTGAATTCATGTTTTAGAGTTTGTTTGCTGTTATTACTACTTGCTAGCTTTTGTTGCTGGTAAATGGTATGTTGGGCATGATTTTAATTGATTATTTCTATTAAATTGTTATTTCATAAAAAAAGGAATGCTTATGTGAAGCAATTTAAATTAAGTTATTTTTAGTTGCACAATTTTAATCTGTTATTTCATTAAAATGTGTTCGCTCAGCACTTGACCATTAAGTTGAAAAATTGAAAAATAAATCTCGCAATTAGGTTTGTTTGAAAGGCTCAGTGGGCTGTTTTAATGGTTACCAAAGGATCTTGCTTTTTAAATAATAATCGCGGTGCGGTGGGTTGTTTGTTTTGTGCTGAAATCATTTAAGTTACTGGAGTTATTTGTCAGTTTTGGAGAGAAATACATGGTTGAAAATTTTGACTGAAGAAGCTCAACTGATCAAAATTTACGTACTATTTTCTAAGGTATAACTTGTTTACATTTCACAACACGTAAGGAATAACAACGGCCGCCGTAGCCGAATGGGTTGGTGCGTGACTACCATTCGGAATTCACAGAGAGAACGTTGGTTCGAATCTCGTTGAAACACTAAAATTAAGAAAAACATTTTTCTAATAGCGGTCGCCCCTCGGCAGGCAATGGCAAACCTCCGAGTGTATTTCTGCCATGAAAAAGCTCCTCATTAAAAAAATAGCTGCCGTTCGGAGTCGGCTTGAAACTGTAGGTCCCTCCATTTGTGGAACAACATGACGCACACCACAAATAGGAGGAGGAGCTCGGCCAAACACCCAAAAATGGTGTACGCGCCAATTATTTATATATATATATATATATATATGTACTTACATGTGTGCAGGTAGGGGCATACATGGGCTTTTCAAATCAAAAAAAGGTTTCATCAATACCTTACACTCAATTTGTTTTATTCAGGTGTATTGCTACCGACTACAAAAACTGTAAGGCAAAATTCTGTGGTGAATTTCATGACATAGAAATCTAATAATAGCACGTTTTAAGTGTCTGATTAAAACAAAAATCAATTTTGAACTTTATATATACGGACACACGAGTATTATATAATTGTTTACATGGCAGAAATACGGTCGGAAATGTGCCATTGCCTGCCGAGGGGCGATCGCTACCAGAAAAATATTTTTCTATCATTTGGTGTTTCACGGAGTGTTGCACGGAGATTCAAACCTGGGCTCTTCCGATTGGTAGTTACGAACCAACTCATTCGGCTACGGCGGTCGCTATTTTGATCATTATCTAGTAGATAATTTTATTGGCTTTTACATACAACTTCTACTTAAAAAGATCTAGCATTTTTGACCTTTGTAGTAGGACAAAATAAGAATAAAATTGCCCGACATTCCGAGGGCATTCGCATTTGATCCCAGAATATAACCTGACAGTCATTCTTATCTGTAATAAAGTATCTTGTATGCATCAGTGGTCTGGATGAGTAGACTCTCTCTAGTAGGAGTCAGGAGGACCTTATCGAGACTACGACGCACTGTGGCCATCTGTTGCACCGGAGCTTTTCCGACTACTTCAGGCCCGGCATTAGATGCTCTGATTGGTTTAACACCACTTGATGCTTTTATCCAAGCAGAGGTCTTGAAAGCCCTCTGCAGACTGAAACACAATGGGAACTGGTACGACCCCTGTCCGGCATTGGAACACAGAGAGGGCATGGATGTCGATCCAACGATTCTCTAAATACCATCAAGAGTCGTACTTGAAAAGAGATACAGTGTAGTGCTACCAGAGGCTCAGTTGTGGGAAGACTCAGAAAATGAGCCCGGCAAACACTGTTTTCGCATTTTTACGGATGGCTCCAGGACCGAGCATAGCTCCGGCTCTGGGGTCTACGTGGAATCCAGCGGGACGAAACTGCACTTTGCTCTTGGAATGCATGCATCTGTGTTTCAAGCGGAGGTGAATACAGTTCAAGAAGCGATGAACTTTGTTGTGGAAAAGCAATGGAGAGGCAGATCTATATGTGTCTGCAGCGACAGCCAAGCTGCGCTTATGGCCTTAGACAGCCCTCCAACCACATCAGGGGTAGTCAAGTCCTGTAAATCCAGGCTGAACTATGTCGGTAGACATAATAGCCTGATGCTAGCATGGCTCCCGGGACACGTGGGTATCGCGAGTAACGAGACCTCTGACTCCTTAGCTAAGATGGGCTCTAAGGCCAATTTCTTTGGCCCAGAGCCCGCTTTGCCACTCCTTTCTGCTGCCATCACAGCCACGGTTAGAAAATGCGTAACTACCACCCACAAGGGAGCTTGGCAGGCTGAGAGAGGTTGCAGATGGACTAAACTGATGTTAACTGTCATGTCCGACCGACTGTCGCAAACCCTTCTGTCATTAAGCAGAGGGGAATGCAGACGGCTGGTTGGACTGGTTGGCACATGTAAAGGTTGGGCATCTCAGACAGTGTACTCAGCCCAGCTTGTGAAGAGGAGGATGAGACAGCGGACCACTGCCTATGTGTCTGCCCGCCTTCGCTCGAATCAGATTTGAGGTCGTAGGCACTGATGTGTTAAGAAGCGACCTCCTTGGCTGCACAAGATCTACTCAAATTTCTTCGGAGATCGGGTAGATTTAAAGAAAATTAAAAGGGAATCCAAGAGTAGTACAATGGACTTAATTAATGTCTGAGTGCTGCACTTGCTAGTTGTCCCGACAAAAAAAAAAAACCTATATATTAATTTGGCTAAACATAACTTTTACCTTTCCAATTCCCGAGAATTCGTTGTTAATTTGGAATACCCGTTGTTTCTTTATCTAGCTAATGAGTGTTTTTACATTTTTGAGGTTAGAGGTTAGTTGATTACTACATAGAACGATTCTGAGTTTGATTATTTGAGTCTTAATTCGTAGCGCCATGCAAAATTCCTTAGATATATTTTCATGCCAATGTAAATAATATACAGATATACGTACATACTTATCTATTTTCCACATCATTAACCTTTTTTGAAAACGGCTAGATTTTCACAAATTTACAATAAATTATGCATGCAATATTTAACGAGTTGCAAATGTGATTATGCCAATTTGGAGTGACTTCAATCATTTCGACTTGCAACACTTCAAAGCAGCGGACCATTTATATACAATTGACGCAATCACAATGGTGATACCTACATATATATGTATATGCATACATCCATACATAAGTATACATAAGCATGCTTGTATAACGACCTTAATACATACATACATACATATATACAAATATAAGTGCAACCATTCGCACAACGGCGCAGATTGGCTTGCAACACACAATATGTGCCAAATACAACGCTTGCTGCCTACTAACCACGGCCGATTGCTACTTGCAACAATTTGAATGGTCATGGACACACCTTTTTCAGCGGTCCATAGCCAGCAGCAGAGTCGCACAGTGGAGGAATCCAAACAATCAGCCTCTCTAAAAGTGATCAGGCTTACCGACCATTCCATACAGTACAAAACAAAATTTAAGCCCACAAAGAATTTAAAGATTTATTTTGTTGTCGTGGCAGCTTACAAGTCCCTATTTAGTGCAATGAGTCATAGTCGTCAATCTCACCTAACGGCGGGCCTACCAAAAAGGCTGTTTTGACAGGGTGGGACCAAAGGGAAGAGGAATGAGTTTAAATAGATTTCTGAAGAGGCGGTTAATATCTCGCGGGGTACCGTCATATGCTGGCAGGGCCGTGGAGAGAGTATTCGGGCCCCGGTGGAAACTTGAGATGCGGGCCCCTTCAAATTTTTTTTATTTATCAAAATGCGTATTATGTTATAGTGATATAACATTTAAACATTGAAAAACTCATTGATAAAATTTTTGATAGAATTAATTAAGAAATATTGATTAAAATGAATTTTAGGAAACTCTTCAGCAGATCTGAAATAAAAAACGCAGCTGAAAAAAGTTAACATTTTTTATTCATTTTGTGAGCCTTACAAATATTTGAAAATGACTGCCACGATGCTTAGAATTTCGCTTTTCTTGCTTTAGCTGAGGCAAAAGCTCTTATAATATCATCGATGATTCCAAATACAAAGTTGCCAATCCTGTTACTCGACTCTGAGTTGAACAAGAACGATGGTAGTCTTTGATACTTGATAAAGCGCTGAACGATCTTTCGGCGCTGGCAACCGATACTGGAAGGGTGCAGAATATTCGCAAAGCAATGCAGATGTTCGGGAACAGAGTATCCAAGTTTTTAGCTGTGATGGCATTCAACAAGTCGAACGGAGGCATACAACATTCCGAATTTCCAGTAAAATTCGCCTTGTACACACTCTTCAAGTGACACATCTCAATTGAGATTTCTTCCGACACATCAGAAGGGTATTTTTTAGCAAAATTAAGAGCTGCTGTCTGAAGTTCTGCTTTTTCAATTTTAGGAAATAGCCACAGGAATGAGAAAATGTTGTTTATGTTTTTAATTGCATTAAACCGATTTTCAATACCAGTGATAACTGAGTCCATGATGACGAGAAATGTGTTCCTCTTGAAATCAATTCTTCGGCGGTCATATTTTCCGCTGAATTCTCAGGTTCTTCATCATTACGTTTCTTCTTTCGGTTTGCTGGCAATGTTGACGAAGTGTTTGGCAAACCTTTTGGCAAACAGTTTGACATTCTTTTAAAATCGATCCCCATGGGCTGCGTAACAATTGTAGATCTGCTACTAGGCATTCAAGATTCTTTACCTCGACGTCAACCGTTGCTTCTTTTCTTTGTAAAATCAAACTGACGTAGTTTATTGCTGTGAGAATCTTGAACCATATGAAAGACATTAAGACACATTCAAATTTACTTATGTACTTAATAATTCCATCGACATCGCGTTTCGTTTCTACGGTGAGATTAAGTCCTGTCACTTTTGTAAGAGCTTTCCTCAGTCCAGGTAGATTTTGAGCAAACGCTTTGACAGCATCAATGAAGTTGGTACACATTCTTTCAAAATATCCCATCGTATCGTACTACTACTGAATATGTTGAAACATTTTTGAACGACTCCAAAAAAAGTAATTGCGTTAGGGCAGCATTCAGCGGCATCGACTCCTGCTACATTGAGAGTATGAGCTCCGCATGGTGCGTAAAGTGCGTAAGGATTTTTTTGCAAAATGCGCCCCTTGGGCCCCTTTGTACTCACCGCTCATGTTTCGCCCATTGTCATAACTTTGTCCACGGCATTCATCCAGTGAAATCCCATAATTTTCTAAAGTTTCACATATCAAAGCAGCTATCACTTCACCAGTTTTACCATCACAATCAACAAAAACCAAAAAACATTCTTCTATCTGATAGCTTTTTTCATCAGGTTGCAGTCTCAAATATCGTAAAATGAAAGTTGTTTGCTCTACGTGACTCGAATCAGGTGTCGCATCAACTAAGATAGTATAATACTTGGCCTCTTTTCTTTCTTTTAAAATAACATCGATAACATGACGAGCACAGAGCCTTATAAATTCATTTTACACATCAGGAGACAGGTAATGTACTTGCAAACGCTGATGCAACTGTTGGGACTTTCTGACCTCTTCCAAATGGGCACGGAGCACTGGATCATATCAAGCAGGAAATTTCTTGGAATTAGCCTCGAGTCCGGGCCCCTCTGAAAACTCCGGGCCCTTTGAAATTCAATTTGGCTACTTTGATTAAAAAAATTACAATACGTGGAAACTTTATCTTCTGTAATTCGTAATTTTCATCTATTATTTTTTCACTTTAGCCTATCTTCAATTTTTCAGAAACCTAGTTTTAAAATATATCCTCCCCAGTTTTATACTTACCCAGCTTAAAAATTCATCGAATACCACACCACAAGTTTTTCAATATGTGACCTGGTCTACGAAAAGGTACCTTACAAGTTTTCGAGAAAACAGCAGTTAAAGTTTAAACTTCTAAAAACCCTTGTAACTTTTTTAAATATTAATATTTTTCAATCCGGTTTGGCTTATTTTCTTCAGCATAGATCACAGTATCAATAAAATCACAGAAGCAGTGAAAACATTTTTTTATATATAAAAAACCCCCGTGTATTGAATCTTAAGAGGATCCGTTAAATTAAAAAAAACATGTTCGGCATATTGGATCCGCCATTTTGATTTTAAATAATCTCACTTCATATTCATATTCAGCGAACTCGCAAACCCCCAAATAACAGTTTTTAAATATTTTAATTAACTTTTGATGTTGAAACAATGCCACAATTCGTGACAAAAATTTCGACAAATCCTTAAAAACCACTATTTATAAAGTTATGAATACATTTTTTGTAACAAATTTTTTGAAAACAGACTTCAGTATCGTATTCATTACACCTCAGACTGTCCAGGAATGGTTCAGTTTTTAATTTGCACAAATTGTTGTCTTCGTTATTCTAATTTGTATCATGACAAAAAAATCAGTCTTTTTCGTATTTGTACTTTTCTTTTTTTTTACTTTTAACGAACTTTTAAGCAAATTATGACTTTCTGGTTTTCACCATTTTAAAGAGCCTTTCGCACACTATTCGAATCAACAAAAAAGTGAAAAATGATTTTCTGACACGTAAGGTACCTTTTCATAGACCAGGTCACATATATTATTTTTCAAAAGATTTACCCTCCGTTTATTGCGCAACTGACTGCTCTAGTTTTTCATAATTTTTTCTATACTTTTGATCTTTCAACAAACACGCAATTTGAACTCTCCGAGGGATTAGTGCTTAATTTTAAAATCCCTAGCGTTAAAGTCTCATATCGGTTTAAACATTTGTTTGTCCAGCTTAATGCATAATAAGCAATGATCATAAGAATCAATTACTCCGATTTTTAATTATTAGCAGATTAGTCGAACACTAAATTTCAAAAAATCAGTCAGCGAAATTTGTGTGCCTGGAAATTCGTTCACTTAGTTGAACTGATGAAAGCCATAACTCTAGGTTTCTAAAGATTATGGCACCTTTAACTACATTCAAAATTGTAACAAAACGTACCACTGTGCCGCGTACCGCGAAATCGTAATGTGGAGCAACTCAAAGAAGCATTTTGGTTACCATAGCTGCAAATGCTGTGCCGTAAATGATCAATTCGGTCTGCCACAACTGCCGTTTTGAACTTTTTGGTTTTTTCACCCACTCGGCAGCTGCGATGTTTTGCCAATTTTAGTTTATATATTTTCTTTTTTCCTGGCATTTTGCATTAATTTCGCTGCTGGCGTTTGCTATTATGCCTGCCACGGTAGCGCCGTGTCAATCTTCTGCCAGGTTGCAACATCATTCGCGTGTTGGATGAAAATCTGTATTAAATTAAAGCAGCAATAGGGCTACCAGATATCTTTGACACCAAACCAAGACACTTTAATAGAACTGCTCTAAGCTAGAAAGTTCAAGTACGCCAGAATTCATTTCTTAAATTTTTAGAATATGTGAAAAAGCTGCGTCTTGAGAAAATGATGGTATACCCGAATTGATAAACTAAATTGTGACGTCTTGCTAAAGTGTAATAATAAAAACGGTGAATTATTATTTTTTCAGCTATATTTTTATATTCTTATTACAAACTCTTTGCAAGTCTAATTATTGACTTCGCATTGGTTTGATGAAAAACCATTGAGAGGAATTTTATCATTTTATCTGTAATTTAACACCTATAGGTATTTTTATCAACGAAGCTGATGCACAGAATGTCCTGAGACTAAGGCCATAGAGTTTGGAGAAAAAGTAAGCTTTTGGAGCTGGACGAGCTCTATCCTCATTCAACGAATCTGAATTTGATTGTAATTATATCTGCTCAACGAACTTTTTCATCAGTAACTTTAAGATTTTGTTTCGTACTGGCGTATTATAAGGCGATATTTTTTACGAACGCATCGAAGCATCTGTCTAAATGGACGGCTCGAAAATTAACTACGAGCCAACAGGACCTTCGTATTAAAAAGTCTTCGTGCACATTAACTACATTCAGAAAGCGTTTCTCAGTGCGAAGTCTTTGCTAACTGGACTGGTATTTGCTATGTCGTGAGTTAACAATACTGATATCTGCTGCTCTACCGTAGTTAAGGAAGTGCATCACTTACAGCATTACTTATTCAGAGTTGTGTTACTATGACTTGAATGCCGAAGCATCGTAACACTAATGATAACAGAATGACTAAAGGATTATCAGCGATCGGCTCGGCCCTCGATATCACAGAGGTTCGATGGTTATGATCTTTCAACACTAGCTAAGCTTAGCTAATTGTGGAATGATTACATAAATATATATAATATTATACGATCTGCAACAGCCTGTTGCCTTCTCACTGCAACAAACGATGTGCAAACGATGGCGAGGTCATTCATGGTATTTTACCACTGTGCACTACTTTTCTTCTTGCCTTAAAGTAATTTATTATACAACAAATACCAAAGAAGTTTAAAATGTTGTACAAGATTAATGAAGATTATCAAAATATCAAACTTTTTAACCCATTAATGCTCTCACATAAAACGGGCTTAGATAGGTGACTGAAATTTTCACCAAATATTTGTGTTGATGTTAGACGGTGCATTTCCATTTTTCAAAAAAAATATCTCATAAGATGTAGGCGGGGCAGGGCGTTTTCGGAGAGCTACTTCTATGAAAATAAAAATACAATATATACATAGGTTTTGAATTCAAATCAAAATTTTATTTATAAAGTGCCTTATTATACATCTATACATTTTGAAATTTCTTAATTATTTGATGAGTCAGTTACGTGATATTTGTACAGTTATCTGGGTGCAATTCGAAATTACATTTCACGCATATAAATTTTGTACACTTGCCACAAAATTTGCATCGGCGTTGAGTTCTTGAGTAATTTAGCTCGACTCCATCGTATCTAGTTTCGTTTTCTCGTTCTCTCTTTCATGTTGAAATTGGATGAAGTTCTATTGGTTCTTGTAAAACGTGGGATAAATCCGAGAAGAGTTACTTTTGGATAAGCTTTTCGAAATACCATCCATAGGTTTACAATAGCTCGATTTAGACAAAATCTGAAAATGGGACAATACCATTCCCTTTATCTAATCCGAGTTCGGTATGCTGTCCTTTGCTGATCGAAGAGATCGACTCCACCAATTCCGCAATTATACTCCTTGATGATTACTGGTTGCTCTACGTCTTGTCTACGTTTTTGTTGCCGATCATATCTTTTGCATAGTCCTGTTGTGCTCGTTATGCTATCGTTCTTACAGTTTGTTGCAATAGTGACGTTATTATTATCATTCCACCTTACTAGAGTAATATTTTTTGATTTAACTGCTTCGCAAGCACCTCGGCTTTCCCCTTTCATATTGCTAAAAGGAGCATTTTCTATACGATCCGAGCGAATTGTTCCCACTACTGTAATATTTTTAGAATGAACCTCTTCCAATAATTTGAAACTATTAAAACAGTTATCTAGAAATATAGTGCTGTTTTCGGGAACTATGCCACGGATTAATTCTTTGTGACAGACAAACCTAAATGCTCTTTAGATCGAACCACGCGTTTTCCGGTGTACAAATCGACAAGTACCCTTTTGAAGTGGTCAGGCACCAAATTTTGTACCCATACCGTATAGGTTTTCCATCATTAAAAAATTGTACATTATCCACTTCTGAATTGGCTATTTTTATCTCGCATGGCCTTTTGGAACCCCACGGTCCAAGTCGCCCAGTGTACCTTCATCGTCCTCATCTGCATCATCGCAATCGGATAACTCTTGTTCTTCAGGTGGAAATAAAGTCACATCGATTGAATTGGCATTTCTGATGTCGTCTATAATGTCTGCATTATTGTCCTCAATCAGATCTTCAAGCCATCTAATTATCTTCTCAGTTGTTGCTTGTTTATAAAAAGGTTTTATATGTATATGAATGTCCGTAAAGCCAAACTGGGGTAGCGTTTACGCATGATAAAACATACGCAATGATTTACAAAAAGCTAAAACACATTTCGGAGCAACTTTTTCACTGCATTTTATATGTATTCGATGCCTCATGGTTTCAACTTTGAGTTAATGCACGTTTTTATGTATACATATAATACTGTTGCTTGGTTTTTTTTAAGATATAAAACTCACCTGCGTGGCATTACTTACTTTTCCGAAAAACACTACATGAATTGGCGCGAAAAATGTGAACAAAAGAAGTTTAAATGACAACTAAAAAGCTTTTCTATTCAAATTACTCTTTTATCTCACTCGTCCTGTAAATATAAACATCTTTTATATAATAGTGGGTTTTTGGTGAATTTTTGAAAAAAGCTTTTTTTGCGTATGATATATCATACTTTGTCATTAATGGGTTAGTCAGAATTTAAAAAAAAAAATTGGTACGCAGTTTTATTGCAATTTAAATTTTAGTATAATTAAGTACAAGTTTGAGGGAGCTCAAATTTTTCGTTGATTTTTCATCATTTTCCCCCTGATGGTGTTGAATAAAATTCTTCCAAATATTCCATACAAAACTTATTTTTGTTTTCTAAGAAAACTATGTTAAGTCTAATTCTTCGCTAACACAGCTTTTAGGTTCTGACTGAAATCTGCGGCAGATGTTAAAAATTATTAGAAAAACTAAGGGCAAGATAAATTTTTTTTTAACCATGAATTCTTTAAATCTGTACGTTAAGGTTCAACTGGAATACGCAAAGAGTGCAAAACACTACATCTGGCAGCACCAAACAGCTACCAAAAACAAAGGCAGCGTGGCAAATGAAATGAAACTAAACTGCATGGGCTTTTATTTTTATTTTCATTTTCAGTTTCCTTTTATTTTTACTTTTATTATTTTTTGTTTGTTTGCAGTTTCAGCCCCAGTTGTGATTGTATTTGTAATATGGATGATGTTACAAATAAATGCCAGGTAGCAGCCTAAATGCGTTTATACAAGTATTCATAAATCCTCGTTGGTACAGGGTGTTTGATAAATGCAAGTGACCCTCAAAAAAATAATCTTTTGACTTAGAAAAACAAAATTTCAACAGATTGTCATGTTGGTGCTGCACAAACAGAGTGCATTTTTTTGTCTTTCTTGCAATCGGTTACGTGTTGTCTGGCGAAATTTTGATTCCTTTCTCTTGGGTTAGCCGCAAAAAGCCATGTGGGGGAAGTGCAAACCTCAAATAGAATCTTATCTAATCTCTTCGATTTTTGCAATCAGTTATGTGTATGTGGCAATGCTTGAAGATTGTTGTCATTCATTCTAGGATTTCATAGAGTAAACAAGAAGCATAATTTGTCAGAGAAAGAATATTTGAGAATATTTAGAATCGAGTTAAACAATTATTTTAGTAACATTTCGAAGTAGGACTTTGTGAAAGAAAGCATTTTAAATTCTCTAAGAGTTCTAGAAATCGGAGTATTGGAACTATTAGCTGAGGAATATGGAAACTTATTTCCTTGAGTAGCGATGGGGAATCAATCAATCTACTATCATATCTATGTAGTGTTTTTAGATTAATGATTAAGTACCGAGTTGTATACGATGGAATTGGATCAGTGAAATTCGGAGAATGCAAAGCATAATGCACAAAGGCGTTCCTACTAATATGACAAGCATAATATTGTTTCCAAATAAAGATGGCGTATGCCAGCTTCGAACGCACCAGAGAGGATTAACTAAGTCTGAACTAAAGAGAATGCAATGATGTCATTTCAATGCCTTTGAAAAGAAAATCTAGAGTCAAATACAAACATAGCACATCAGGTGTGGCAAAAGCCCGAATTGCGAAAATCGGTTTAGGGTCAGTGATTTTATTTGCAGCCCATCGCAGCCGAGTATTTTTAACAAGACGCGTTTGCTTGTATTCCAGGTGCAGTATATTCTTCTTCTTAATTGGCGCTATAACCGCTTGCACAATTTTGGCCGAGTTTAACAAAGCGCGCCACTCGTTTCTTTCTCGTGCTAACCGCCGACAAATGGGCACACCAAGTGAAGTCAAGTCCTTCACCACCTGATCTTTCCAACGCAGAGGAGGCCTTCCTCTTCCTCTGATACCACCAGATGGTACCGCATCGAATACTTTCTAAGCCGGGGCGTTTGTATCCATTTGGACGACATGATCCAGCCAGCGTAGCCGCTGGATCTTTATTCCCTGCACTATGTCTATGTCGTCGTAAAGCTCATACAGCTCATCGTTCCATCGCCTGCGATATTCGCCGCTGCCAACGTGCAAAGGTCCAAAAATCTTACGCAGAATCTTTCTCTCAAACACTCCAAGCGTCGCTTCATCGGATGTTGTCATCGTCCGCGCTTCGGCGCCATACGTTAGGACGGGCATGATGAGAGTCTTGTAGAGTGTTAGTTTTGTTCGTCGAGAGAGGACTTTACTGCTCAATTGCCTACTTAGTCCAAAGTAGCACTTGTTGGCAAGAGAGATTCTACGTTGGATTTCAAGGCTGGCATTGTTATCGGTGTTAATGCTGGCTCCTAAATAAACGAAGTATTTTACAACCTCGAAATTATAACTGTCTACATTGACGTGAGTGCCGATACGCGAGTGCGCCGACTGTTTGTTTGAAGACAGGAGGTACTTAGTTTTGTCCTCGTTCACCACCAAACACATTCGCTTTGCCTCTTTATCCAGTTTGGAGAAGGCAGAACTAACAGCGCGGTTGTTAAGGCCGATGATGTCAATATCATCGGCATACGCCAACAATTGTACGCTCGTATAAAATATTGTGCCTGAGCTATTCAGTTCTGCGGCTCGTACGATGCTCTCCAACATCAGGTTAAAGAAGTCACACGACAGCGAGTCACCCTGTCTGAAACCTCGTTTGGTATCAAATGGCTCGGAGAGGTTCTTCCCAATTCTGATGGCGCTGCTGGTGTTGAGCAACGTCATCTTGCATAGCCGTATTAGTTATGCGGGGATACCAAATTCAGACATCGCGGCATACAAGTAACTGCTTTCCGTACTGGTGTGTGTCGATTCTCCTTTCATGGGTATTTTCCAAGATTTGGCGTATTGTGAATATTTGGTCGATGGTAGACTTTCCAGGTCTGAAGCCACACTGATAAGTCCAATCAGTTGCTTGACGGTGGAAAGGTGCAGTATATACGATAACTCAAATCCGCCAGTGGTTAACGTACCTGAGTAGTCTTTGGTGCCGAAGTTAGCTGCAAAATCGAACCCAACTGCTGGACCAGCCAGTTTATAGACAGACGTTCATCGGCAGTATCCTACTAACTTTCTAAACTCCCGACCCCTGAATGCGGTCATCGGAGCCCTTCCACTACCACCCAACTCAGAAGAAGAACTTCTAGAGCTGCCTCATAAGAGCCACGTTACTTTGACGAAATTACGTTCAGGATATTATAGTAGGTTAAACTTCTACCTATCCAGAATCGACTACGACATACTCAACATATGTATGTCCGGTACGTGAAAGGTACCAGCATGATACTGACCGCCTATCCATTCTCTTTTTAAAGACACTAATCTGACACATCTCTTCTTTGGACCCAACCCGTCGAAACACCATGATTCTTGGACTTGCCGTTAGATGAGATTCATAATTATGATCGGTGACTATACTATACTGGCAGGACTTGATGAACTGCTACAACAACAATGACAACGAAGTTAGCTCTTGATGCGCAGTCCAAAACTGCATAAATCTGTCATAAACAGCTACGACCAGGTCGGCATTTAAACAAAAATATTTAATATAAGCGAAGGCTCCGTGAGCACTAGTAAAGAATTCAAAAATGTAACAAGAAAATTATCGAAAGGGTTTTATAAATTATTTTTCAATTTTCTTTTAGTAGAATCTTTTACAATTTTAGTTAGTATGTAATAGTGATGAAGTATGCATTTCCTTGCCAAAGGGTTAAACGCTTATCTGAATTTTTTTATTTGTTTTTATTTTACTTCAATCCAATAAAAAGCTTCGTTTTTTGATAAATTTAAAGGATGAGTGTTAGAAATTGTTAAAAATTATTGCTTTAATAGCACTAGGCACCGGGCTACCGAATTGAGCCAAAAAACGGAAAAAAGCTAAAGTGGATGATTCAGGAGTGATCTGTAGAAAGGTCGAAACTGATACTCGTATATGGCTTCTATGCGTTAGTTTTTGACGTGATAACGTCTTATAATTCGATTTAACAGGCTGCACGCACGAAAAAATGTGTCGTTACCTTGCTCATATGTAGTTACCTTGCTCAATAGTGTTACCTTGCTCATATTAGTGTTACCTTGCTCATATTAGTGTTACCTTGCTCATTGCCGTTACCTTGCTCATTGCATTGAATGAACTGCAAGCGAAAGGGCGGAACGAACGACAAAGCAAACGAACGGCAACGTTCGACATCTTGCTCTCTCCTACTTAAGTGAGCGTATATATGTATATATGTATATGCGCAAATGTACATATATAAATTCACGTATTTGTATTTGCATATGCCTTCTTATTGATTATTATTAATTTGATTCACTTGAAGAATTTAAAATAAAAAAAAAGTTTGTTAATAATACCTGTTGTTTTAATGTTATAATTATTAATTTTTTTATTAATATATATATGAAGGAAAAAATGTATGGTAATATTTACCATATACCTTATAAGATATGTTGTCTATACTAATATTATAAAGAGGAAAACTTTGTTTGTTTGTAATGAAGAGGCTCAAAAACTACTGGACCGATTTTAAAAATTCTTTCACCATTCGAAAGCTACATCCTCCACGAGTAACATGGATTATATTTTATTTTGGAAATAGGGCTCGAGATATAGGTCAAAACGTGGACCCGGGTAACCTTCAGATGTGTATGTACAATATGGATATCAAATGGAAGCTGTTGGTGAATGCTTTAGTCCAGAGTATTTTTCATGCTGCTCCGTGACTAGGGTCTCGAGATAGAGACCAAAACGTGGACCCTAGAATGTGTTTGTACAATATGGATATCAAATTGAAGCTGTTGGTGAATGCTTTAGTACAGAGTATTTTTCATGCCGCTCCGTGACTGGGGTCTCGAGATATAGGTCAAAACGTGGACCCGGGTAACCTTTGGTTGTGTATGTACAATATGGGTATCAAACGAAAGCTGTTGATAAGTGCTTTAATATGGGGTAGTTTTCATACCTATTGATGACTAGGGTCTCGAAATATATGCCAAAACGTGGACCCGCCGTGTCTTTGAACCGAATTAAACCAAACTTACACACATTGTTAAGTAGGTATTGAAGATGATTTCCGTATAGTTTGAATACCTATTGGTAGATAGGGTCTCAAGATATAGGTCAAAACGTGGACCCGGGTAACCTTCGGACGTGTATGTACAATATGGGTATCAAATGAAAGCTGTTGGTGAATAATTTAGTACAGAGTATTTTTCATGCCGCTCCGTGACTGGGGTCTCGAGATATAAATCAACCGGGTAACCTTTGGTTGTGTATGTACAATATGGGTATCAAATGAAAGCTGTTGATAAGTGCTTTAATACGGGGTAATTTGTTATGTTATGTTATGTTATGTAATGTATGTTATGTTATGTTATGTTATGTTATGTTATGTTATGTTATGTTATGTTATGTTATGTTATGTTATGTTATGTTATGTTATGTTATGTTATGTTATGTTATGTTACGTTATGTTATGTTATGTTATGTTATGTTATGTTATGTTATGTTATGTTATGTTATGTTATGTTATGTTATGTTATGTTATGTTATGTTATGTTATGTTATGTTATGTTATGTTATGTTATGTTATGTTATGTTATGTTATGTTATGTTATGTTATGTTATGTTATGTTATGTTATGTTATGTTATGTTATGTTATGTTATGCTATGTTATGTTATGTTATGTTATGTTATGTTATGTTGTGTTATGTTATGTTATGTTATGTTATGTTATGATATGTTATGTTATGTTATGTTATGTTATGTTATGTTATGTTATGTTATGTTATGTTATGTTATGTTATGTTATGTTATGTTATGTAATGTTGTGTTGTGTTGTGTTGTGTTGTGTTGTGTTGTGTTGTGTTGTGTTGTGTTGTGTTGTGTTGTGTTGTGTTATGTTATGTTGTGTTATGTTATGTTATGTTATGTTAAAGTATATTATGTTATGTTAATGTTAACTCATTCTCTATATCCATACAAAATATCTATCAAACAAATAAAATTAAAATTTTCTTTTGAAAATGCAACCATTCAATCAGTATTTTCTTATGACGTTATCACGTTAAACTATCGTCAGTAAACCGACTTTACAGACAACCTCTTTTTTTTTTTTTTTAATTATTAAATTAACAGTTTTGAGTTGGTGTATCTACAAGAAGCTCTTTATAAAATAACAAAACGTAATCAGACTCTTATTGGTTTCATCTGTACTCCCCTGCTGCACAACAACCCCAAAAATAATATCGTGGGAGAAAATTTTCAGCAAATGGATGTGTGGAAATAAGATATAGTAAACTTACATCAGTGCGGAACCAAAAGATTTCCTGCAGGGCACAGTATATGTATGTGTGTGCTTGTGCGTACTGTGAAAATGTGTTTGTGGCAAGTGGCTTCGCTTTTGCCATTAAAACATCCATCCTGCCACAGTTGTCCCAGTCGTTGCTCGCTCTCCGCTTGCTTTATGGCTGCTGCTGCTACTGCTGGGGCTGCTGCCTTTACCTGTCTCACATTTAACCTTTTCAACGGTAAACGGGCTGTGGCAAGCGTTGCGGACTTTGCCTTCTGGGCAAACTGGTGCACTGATGTCACGCGTGTTGGTGTCACTATTGTTATTGCTATTGTTGTTGATGTTTTCGTGGCATGCCCTCACCTGTGTGTTGTATTGTGTTGCATAAACATTGTGCACCAGAAGCTGTTGCAGCAGAAACTGGTTTATTGGCCGAAAATTGGTAAATTTCAGGTTTGTTAGCCACACTCCCCATTGCCAAACACTCACATTTACATACTATAAAGCGCACTACAAAGCGGACAGGCGATGAAGAGAGGCACGCCATTGACTTATTTGTTGTTGCTGTTGTTGTTTGTGGCGTTGCCACTGGCTGTGTTGCCTTTGTGGTTGTGGTTGATGTTGCAGTTTATATTTTGGTTGTTGCTGTTGTACTAATGTTGCTTTTGTTTTCACAGTTGCTTTTAATTCACTTTTTACTTTAAATGTTGTTGTTATATGGAGACCAAACCTTAATTTTCCCACTACCATTGCAACTACTCTGCACAGCTTTGTCGCCAAAGTGGCCGTTAATTCCGCCTCACCTTGTTGCAAGTTGTACGCGTATTTATTGCCGCCTTTGGTATTGTCCTTAAATTTTTTTCTCTATATTTTCTTCATGTTATGTTGGCGCATTGTCGCTTTGGTTGTTTCTGCGGTGTGGCCTGCCAAATGCGTGCCTCTCAATTTATTTCAGTCTTTCGGCTAACTTTTAATATTTTTTCTCTGACAGCAATAAAAACAAGGCTGCAATAACGACTCAACTCGCAATTTTATGCAAGCAGTTGCACACAAAGGCATTTATGTATGTACGTAGTTATCTGTATGGATGCATGTACAAATCGAGGTAAGACGCAGTAAAATATCGGTAACGGGTGTTTTATTATTGTTGAAATTTTTATACGGAAATCTCTCTAGAAACAAACCGCGATGAGATGGCATGGGCTTCCTTTTTTCTAAGTGTGAAAGTGAAGGTTAAACTTTTAGTATAAGCATCAAAACTATTGACTTAATGCATAATTTAATTTTGAAGGAAGAGCCTTAAAGTAGTAGAAATCGATTTGAAATTTACGCTCTGAGCAGGTCTCCACGGCTTGCGAGAGTAGAAAGATCGATGAAGGAAAGCTTGTGGCACCTTGAGAACCTTAGACAAGTAAAACTCTTTCGTTTAGTTGCAAGAATTTAACCTGCTCATATAGGGCCGCTTTGAGAAATTTTATAATCGACTACGTTCGCATATGCACCGGTTGTGCCTATCTACAGAGAGTACTAACTATGGCTAGATAGCTATGAGTCATCTCAACATATTTTATAAGAACCAGTATCGCGCCTGGTCGAAAATTCGAGCAATAACAACTCTCACTGTAAATAATAGGTTTTATTCAATTTCAATTGAACTTTACAATGTGATAAAATATGTAAATTTTTTTTCAAACTCTGGTAGCGATCCAGATGTTATATAGGAAAGGTATATGAAAGTTTCAATTTGTATGGGAGGTGCTCCACCCCTGTTCCAATGCCTACCCCTTTTCTTCACAGGGCAGGCATTGGCAATTTGGGTAAGTGTATCAAATTTCATTATATTAGCTTTTATGGTTCCGGAGGAGAGAGACTTGGAAATTTCGTTTCTGATGAGAGGTGCACGTCCCCTTTTCCAATACCTACCACTTTCCATCATAAGTACGGTACATACAACGTATGCTTTCCTATCAAGATTTAAGCTAAGGATTAATTGGACTTAGAGATATTTTGGATTTCATATTTTGATTTACATGACAGATGCCACGACCCATATATAGTATATCGCTAACCTTTCTGCATTAACCCTTTCGGTACGGAAAGCCGCTAACGGAAATACAAATTATTTTATATGTTTAATAGTTGCAATGGGTGAAATAAAAGTCTTTTGTCCCATCAAAATTGTATTCGGTTAAAAAGGGGCGGTGGGAGGGGCTGGGACATATATGTCCCCTCAGGATTTTTATGGACGCATTGGTCCCGCTTAGTATTTTATGATCCAATATCGTTTTATATAAAAGTTTGTTTTATTATGAATTCAACATATATTTAGTTTCAGTAAAGAGAAAAGAAGAAAACAATGAGCAAGTAATACAGTATAAAAAAATTGGTTTTTACTTATGGTAAGGAGCAAACAAGAATACTGATGGGATACATACGTCCCACCAGGATAAAAATGCCAGTAATTTTTTACAATATATAACACAAAAACTTTTACTTACTTACCTCAATATAATAATAGAGCACTAGCACAATAAATAAATATATTTTCAGTAAACTTTGAAGAAACCACGAAAAATCGCAAAAAAACCCACCACTTGAAAAATTCGCGTCCACTTTTGCGTTTGTTTTTTGACTAATGAACACGTGTTTACCATTTAACTTCAAATAACGGAAGGAAATACCGTTAAGAATGGCATTAACTACGAAATGGGATAAATAAAGTGTATTAAATTCGCTTAATTTCCAGGCTAGGTATCTTCAAACATGTGCTGGGACATATAAGTCCCGTTTGGACCGAAAGGGTTAAGGAAGTTATTTGCTTCAGCTCGGTACATGTTTCATTGGAATCAGGTGCATGGTACACCTCACAACAGATGTTTAAATATTTTCGTGTGACGTATGAATGGAATGATGTCCGACCTTTTCTGGACTTAGATTGAGTTTTTTTTTTGAAGAAATTCTTCCAATAACTGCAAGGCATGAATTTCAATTTAAGAGGTTGGAGCTGTGGCATTGGGACACAAATTAAACGCTTACACCATTTTTGGGTGTTAGGCCGAGCTCCTCTTCCTATTTGTGCCGTGCGTCTTGATGCTCTTCCACAAATGGAGGGACCTACAGTTTTAAGCCTACTGGCCGAACGGCAAATATTTTTTATGAGGAGCTTTTTCATGGCAGAAATACACTTGGAGGTTTGCCATTGTCTGCCGCTATTAGACAAAACGTTTTCTTCATTTTGGTGTTTCAAGGGGTTCCGAACCTACATTGTTTCTGAATTCAGAATGGTAGTCACGCACCAACCCATTCGGTTACGATGGCCGACCCTTTCGATATATATTCGAGATCAGCCGATGTTGATTGGGCGGTACTATATCGACGAAGTCAAGCATCTACTCATTCGGCTACGGCGGCTGGTGAATACTACTATCAAATATTTCTCGACATTTTAGTTTACCGCAAAATCCGTAGTGGTTTTGTTTGACTATCATTTCGTAGTGACTAGGTACGAAACTCCTGGCATGAAAAACCAATTGATAAACAAGTTTTTTCTAAAAGCGCAATTGCAGGAGGAGCTCGGTCAAACATCGAACAAAAGATGTGAACGCCAATTATATGTTTGATATATATATGACAACACTATTGTTTCCGGGAACATGGTCTGACATGAAGTAATCACTTTTTTGTCATAACTTGAGATAGTTTTATATATATTATTATTATTAGATATATATTATTGAGATAGTTATGATGTTCCCGGGAACAATAGTGTTGTCATATATATATCGAGATGGAATAATGAGCTATCTAACTCGGTTGACTAAACCCAAGTTTATTGCATAAATACTCAATCTCTGTCAATTCGACTAACAGGCACCAAACATCAACAATATATATTTTTATTTTGATAAATATTGGGTTGGGGAAAAAGAAATGTCGTATTTTGTTGTACTTATTGTACTTATTGGTCACACTAAACGGCGGTTTGAAGACGACAATCTGTACTACAAGTGTCTCTTTGGCAGTGTTGTGATCGTACGTTTCAGTCTTAAGTTATGGCGCGTCAAAGATGGAGTTCACCAAGCAAAAAAATCGTCATATTTTACGTTTTTACTACCTTAGAGGTAAAAATGCAACGAAGGCGGCGGCAAAAATTTGTGAAATTTATTGGCCTGATACTGTAACGATTCGCACAGCACAGTGTTGGTTCGATCGATTTCGTTCTGTTGCAGTAGATGTCGAAGATGCGCCCCGTACTGGTAGGCCAATCGTCGTAGAGACCGATAAAATCGTTCAAATTATCCAAAGAGACCGGCATGTGAGCATTCGCTCAATTAGCCAGGAACTAGGTGTAGACCACAAAACCGTTTGGAACCATTTGCAGAAGATTGGATTCCAAAAAAAGCTGGATGTTTGGGTGCCACATGTGTTGACGCAAACAAATCTCTTGGACCGAATCAACGCTTGCGATTCTCTGCTAAAACGGAACGAACTTGACCCATTTTTGAAGCGGATGGTGACTGGCGATGAAAAGTGGATCACGTATGGCAACGCCAAGCGAAAAAGATCGTGGTCGAGAAACGGCGAGCCGACCCAAACCATCGCCAAGCCCGGATTGACCGCCAGGAAGGTTTTGCTGTTTGTTTTGTAGGATTGGAAGGGAATTATCCACAATGAGCTGCTCAACTATGGCCAGACCCTTAATTCGGTCCTCTACTGTGAGCAACTTGACCGTTTGAAGTAGGCGATTGACCAGAAGCGGCCAGAATTGGTCAATAGGAATGGTGTTGTGTTCCACAAGGACAACGCTCGTCCTCACACATCTTTGATGACCCGCCAGAAGTTACGGGAGCTCGGATGGGATGTCCTATCGCACCCACCATATATTCCGGACCTGGCACCAAGTGACTATCATCTCTTCCGGTCCATGCAAAACGCCCTTGGAGATACCAAGTTGGTCTCAAAAGAGACTTGCGAAAACTGGTTGTCTGAGTTTTTGCAAATAAGGAGGGCGGGTTTTTATAAAGGGGGATAATGAAGTTGCTTTCTAAATGGCAACAAGTTTGCGGACAAAACGGGGCATATTTGACTTGAATCTGATAATTCAAAGTACGTTAAATAAAGCGTCAAATTTCAATCACAAATACGACATTTCTTTTTCCCCAACCCAATAATAAAACAAAAGTTTAGCCTTTTTGTTATTACTTTAATTTTCCAAATTCGTTTTTAATAAGTACTTTTGCAAAGAATATTTTTTTGCGATCAAGTTAAACAAAATAAATGAAAAAAAATTGTAAGTGAAAAATTCATTTAACACAAAACAAAATAAATTTCTAAAACATATTATCTTTAAAAATAATATAATTTTTGTTTTAAGAACATTGGTTGCAGACTTGAATGCATCTTTTATTGCACTTGGTGCAATTTGGCACCTTTTTTCAATCAAATCATCTGTTAAGCTTTTTTGAAACTCTATTTTATTCTGAAGTAACAAAAGTACAACAAACACAAACTCTTCACTTCCAATTCGAAAACAAACTGTTGCTAAAATGAAAACTGGAAGTTGCGTGAATCAAAAGTATTAGCCAAATCTACTAACATTAGCACTCTAACTACAAGACAACAACAGTATAACTATGTTAGTTGAATCCACTAACATCGAATCAATTAACATTAGTACTCAAGCGTTAATTCTATTGGACTATTTTTTATGAGACTACATCAAGGCACTGATATATGCCAATAAAGTAGCTGTGAGCCCTATGCCCGAAAATATGTGAGACACTAAAAGTAGAATTCAAGCTAGGGATACCAAAATATTGCCTACTGTATTTTATTGATTTTGATGAGTTTAATTTGTAACAAAGTTATATACCTTTAAAAACACCCTTTATTTATATTTCATAAAGTATGCTTTTGAACACCAGCCATGGCAATTTTTAACAAATATCTCCTCCTTACAAATGTATGCGGGCACACAGGTATATATGTATGTGCATACGTATGCATACACGCTATTGAACTACTCATTGAACTATCCCATTTTATGTATGCATTTCGTATTTCGCATAGCCCCACCTAATCTAAATCAACTTACATAATTTGGTCCAACATATTTTATGTAATCTTATCTGTTTGTGGCAAAGTTAATTTTTATCCCATTTACTTGTTGTCTTAGCACATAACAGACATATCGCACCTAATCTGTTTTGTATGTGACAGTTTAATTTTAAAAAAGAAATATGAACTAAAAATTGTCTAAAAAAAAATTCAAGCGAGTATGTTTGGTCAATGATATCAGCCAAAAGAAGTAATTATATAGATTTTCGAGACGCGAAAAGAAGAGAATGAAGAGATCTTAGTTCTATGAACGCATGAGCTGTAGTGGATGCTAGTTGGGCACCGTTTCTCTTCAAACACAAAAAAATTTGCGCAGCCATCTGCACAGGATTGGGATACAGTCCACTGGCCCCTATCATTTTTGCGACTACTCCCCGGAGAATACAGCACATCTTCTTTTCGAATGTGATGCTATAACGCGAATAATGATAGAATATCGACCGGAAGAAATGCACATGCACGCAGCAAACCCAGCTCTATTTTAGGATTATTAAAAAAACTGGGTTTGATGAGGTGCTGTGATGAGTAGAGGGTACAAAAGTCTATTGGTCGAAGTACAAACCTAACTTTTTCTTCATTTATTCATTTATAGCAATTAGTTCTGTCACTAATGATAACCGGGATAAAAGTTGAAGAATTTACCATTCGTCCACATTTAAGGGATTGCAAGTTAATTAACGAACAACACGCACCATATGAAGACACAGGGAGAGCAAACAAACCAACAACCCTTGAAGGATCACAATAATAGAAACTCTTAATAGAACACTTTACCAATGATGTTGTCACTTAATATTTTCCATTGTTGTTATCATTGGGGCCGCTTAAATTTATATTTCCCTCTTTTTAAAGGATGCCCTTTAATTTGTTAAGCTAATTTTTTTCTAAATTTCTAATAGTGAATGTATGGGCATTTATTGAGGGATTTTTCAGAACCCAAGAAGAACTCGCATTAAAAATGTGGCGTAAAGCAACAAATAAACTCCACTAGTTCAAGAGGGAATTTCTTGTTAGCGGTTGGAGCGATTCCATGACATGGACAAATTCTGAAAATTGGTTTATTTGTAGGTTCGAGTACAATAAGAAGTAAAATGAAAAACTTTTGAAAAAACTTAATAATTTTGAAATTTATTCAATGTAGAAAAATTTATAGAGGTATAGAGCTTTTTAAAGTCAAATATCTGCGGTCCTATTTTCTAATTTCTAGATAAACATTTTCGGAATATTTTTTTTAATATTTGAAAAATATACACTCCTCGTAAAAATTTCTTATTTTATAAAAACACGAACCCACAGATTAAGGTCCCATTACTGTAAAGACAAGAAAGTTTTTTGCAGGATAAGAGGCATGTTTTTAACATTTCTAATAATTTATTGTGCTGGAAAACAATTTTATACTTTTGTTAAACATTTTTTTTCTATAATTTCTGAAAAATGCTACCCCTTCAGATTTTTTTCTAATTTTTGATATTAAGAACTGGGACTATCCTCAGTAATTCCTGATAAGATTTTCTTATTTTTTCGTGTTACGTCCAATGGAACCAGTGAAAAATCAACGCAAAATACTGCTGTTGTTGTTGTTTTAACAGCATAGGTAGCCCTGTCTGTGTAAGCATATCATCGGTCGTCTTCGTCTAGCTCATCTAGGGGTAGGCCCAGGAAACATGCCGGTGAATGTCGTTTATTGACTGTCTAAATACTGTCCGGTCCAGTAGGTTTCGGTCAGTTCTGTCCTGGATTTCGTCAGCGTAGTCTAAGAGGTGTCTCCTGACGTGCCTGGGAGGCGGCTCAGGCTCAAGCAGGTGTCTACAGGGGTGAAACCTGCGCTAACATCCCAGCAGGAACTGCTTGCTGAGCAGTTTGTTGTGCTCCGCTACTGGGAGCATTTGTGCCTCGTTGTGAAGATGTTGGATGGGAGACATCAGAAGGCACCCGGTCGCTGTCCGAATGGCGGTATTTTGACATGTCTGTAGCTTTGTCCACTGCGAATCACTAGTACCAGGCGACCAGACAGGCGGTGAGTGCAGTGGTGGTGCTGTGCACTCGTCGGAATCCGTGCTGATGTGGGGCTGGGGCCAAGTGTGTCGTGTAGAGTGGGAGTAGGAGGGCTTCAAGTGTCTTCACTACTGGGGAAAGGAGAGTTATCGGCCGATAAGACTCCCCTTGGTTGGCGGGTTTCCCAGGTTTCAGTAGTGGGACCACTCTCCCTGCTTTCCATTTGTCAGGGATGGTGAGAGTGGCCAGGGACAAATTGAAGACCCTTGTGAGGAATCCTACTCCCAGGGGTCCCAGATGATTCAGCATCAGCGCGTTTAATCCGTCAGGGCCAATGGCTTTCGATGATTTCGACTTGTTGATGGCCTCCTGAACCTCATCACCGGAGAAAGTAAGTGGCGCACTGTCGTTCGTCAGTTTGTGCAGCCTTCTGGTAACACGACGTTTGGTTCTGTCGCCCGGAGGAGGCGGTATGAAAAGCCGGCTAAAATAGCTCGCGCATCTCTTCGGGTCCGACGAAGTGCAACCGTTGAAGGTGATAGCCACCTTGTCGTTGTGCTTCCTCGGCTTCGACAGGGACCTAACGGTGGACCAGAGCTTACTCCCCCAGAGGTGAGGTTACAGGTCTTCAGGTGCTCAACCCATTTGGTCCGCTTATGTTGGTTTACCAGTTGCCGGATCTCCAAATTGAGATCCCTTATGCGGGGATCCCCGGGGATCGGCCTGGCATAGGTGGTCACGCTCATTTGCTAAACTGGCTGCTTCGGCTGGGAAATGAGGACGAATGTCCTTATAACTTCCAGCTGGAATGAAGCGAGCCGCAGCAGCTGTGAGCACCTTGCGGAATGCGCGTTCGCCCACGCGCACATCAGTGGGGATGGGAAGAGCGGCGAAGGTGTCCTCGGTGAATTCCGTGAAGCCGGCCCAATTAGCTTTTTTAAAGTTAAAATAGGACCGGTGATTCGCGGAAACGAAGTCGGCAGGTCTCTCAATCGAGACGATAATACTGCTCTACCGAAGCGCTAGCATATGTACTCGCTTCGAAATCGATCGAAACATCGCTACGTAAATTAGTAGGTAGATATAAGATATTTTGCACGGTGTTCGTGTATTAGAGCCACCCTCGAAGGTATAAAATACCAGAAGCTTGCATATTAAACGCGCAGAAAAAAATGATACACACCATTTTAGATGTCTCGAATCTAACTAAAACAAATTTACCTTCGATCTTACAAAATCCTCAAATTGAATAGTCTGTTACAAATGCAACCAGGTGCACACACTTAGAATTAGTACATCAAGTCATTTATAAAGTAGGTTCTCTTCTGCTTCATTGAATGAGTCGCCACTCACAAAACCTTAATGAATACAGTAAAGCGTATATTTTCACTGATAGGCATGCTTAATTGAATTTGCCAACCAAATTGATATACGAAATTTATAACTTACGACAGAAATATCATTAAATCCAAATTAATAACCACAGTCATATTTTCTAAACTCACATAGGCAGGTGCAACTGCAAAATGAATGCAAGAAGTAAAACGAAAATGATATTTTCCAACTCAGCATTTGTTCAGAATTTTACAGATTTGTGAAGTGTAATGGCAAGAAAATATGGTCATTAGCCCCACTGACCGTTTTAGACAGCCTGTGGTGCAGCAAAAGAAAAACATACACACAAAAAAATATAAAAAGTGGGTCATATCGAATGTCATATTATTAATGAATTCCTTGTCTTACCATGAAGTTTTAAATTATTTCATATTCGCACATGTTTCACACAAACTCGAAAAGATATCTGTAGACATGCGCGCATATCAGCTGGTCATTAGTCAGAGTGGAGATAAAAAAAAAAAAAAAAACTTTACGAATTTATGCGAATTCAAAGCAAATTTTTTGAATATAAATAGCTGATTTCAGATTTGGCATTCTTTTGTGTTTTGTGTTTGCGGTGGAAATGGTTTCGCCTGTGTATTTGCTGTGGCTTTTGCGTAACACCCAGCCGCTGAGCATCAGACATCGCATTGTGTGCGGTCAAGTGTCGACTAAAAATTTGTTATTCGCACATCGCAATGACTATAAATATGCACCAAATGCAAATTATATACAAATTATGAAAACACAACACAATAGCAACCATAATTATTTTAATATAGTTTTAAGGCGCTTAACCCTAGGATAACTATTAATTTTGCAGAGTGCTCCATTTGAAGGAGTAGTAACAGTGAAATTTGAGCGGTATTTACGAATTACGAGTACAAAATTCGCTTTTTATTGAACATCATTGATATATAATATTTTATGAAAAAGATTCTGTGGAATATAAAACTCAAAAAACCAAACTTGTATGCAACCTAATGATGATTTGTATTTATATTCTTAAGACCCGATTTAAATATTGCATTTATAACTCTAATTACTAGAAGCAGGGATCAGATCGGCACCAAAGCAAGCAAATAGAAAAATACACCAACAACTGGCATTACTATTAAAAAGCAAATTATAGAAAAAAGAAAGTTAAGAAAAAGATGGCAAAAAACTAGATCACCTGACGACAAGAAAAAACTAAACCTAGCTACAAAAATTCTTAAGGATACCTTAAATAAGAGAAATAACAAAGAAATCGAAAATCATTTGAAGAATCTGACTCCCTATCAAGATACAAACTACTCTTTATGGAAATGTACTAAAAAGTTAAAAATTCAAATAAAACATCAACTAAAAAAAGATGACAATTCATGGGCTGTTACAAAAGAGGAAACAGCGAAAACATTGGCAAATTACTTCGAAAAAGTTCTATCAAATGACGAAGAAAAGAAAATCAACAACCAAAACCATTTCCACTATGACTTTACAAAAATAAAAAGGACGAATACACACGAAATAATAGCTTGCATCAAAAGAGGAATAAAACATAAAAAAGCTCCCGGATATGACATGATAACAGGAAAAGTATTAGCGGAGCTACCAATATATATATACTTGCGAAACGTTTGATGCAATGTTTCGCTTACAATACTTTCCGAAGCTCTGGAAAGTGGCAGAGATTATTGCATTGCCAAAACTGGGTAAAGATCCAACTACCGTGTTATCATATAGACCAATAAGCTTATTACCGACAATATCTAAAATTGCTGAAAAATTACTGCATGATCGACTAACCCAATTTCTGGACCAAAAACGTATAATACCGGATCATCAATTTGGATTTAGAAAAAAACATTCGACTATTCAACAGATCCATAGAATAACAAATAAAATCCAATCAGACCTTGAAAACAATCGATACTGTACCGCAGTATTTTTGGACGTAGCTAAAGCGTTTGACAAAGTGTGGCATGAAGGCTTACTCTGCAAAATAAAAAGAATGCTACCTTTTGACTAGTATCTCATCATAAAAAGCTATCTAACCGACCGAAGCTTCTATATTAAATATGACAATCAATGTTAAGGTATTCATCAAATAACTGCTGGAGTTCCGCAAGGAAGCGTTCTTAGCCCTCTACTATATGTTTTATTCACCGCAGATATACCACCTCCTGACGAAACTAATTCTTCAATTGCTACGTTCGCAGACGATACAATACTATTAGCGTCAGACAAAAGCTTACTTATCGCTACTGAAAAACTGCAGCGATACACAAACGCAGTTAAGGAATGGTTTGATAACTGGTGCCTAAAAATAAATGAAGACAAAACCGTACAGGTTATAGTTACTAACAAAACAAAATTTACCGCAGTTCCAATTAAAATAAATGATAAAGCAATTACAATAGAATCAACTACTAAATATCTGGGAATTCACTTGGACTCCAAACTAAATTGGAATCACCACATAAAGCAAAAGGTCAAACAAATAAAAGAAAAACTTCGACAACTTCATTGGTTAGTCTGCTCCAAATCCAGACTCACTATACACAACAAGCTGTTAGTGTACAAAACTATGATTAAATCAATCTGGCTATATGGATTTCCGGTGTGGGGAACGGCTAAAAAACTCATATAGAAAAAATCCAACGACAGCAATCAAAGATTCTTCGAATTTTGACCATGTCTGACAGGTACACGAAAAATGATGACATCCACGGGACTTTTAATATAGCAAGAGTAGACGAAGAAATCAAAAAGATAACAACAAGGCACTTTGAAAAAATACGCACACACAGTAATGCAGAAATTAACAAACTTCTTGAAAGGGAAAGAAACGGGAAAAGGCGTTTAAAGAGAACCCGACCAAGCGACCTAGTATAATAAATGCCAACCATAAATATGTAAAAAAAAAAAATAATTAAAAATAGTTGTTAAATGTAATCATGTAAAGTGAAACTTCTATTGTATTATTGTATATTATTTAATTGCTATTATTCCGTTTATTTAAATTTTATCGCTTTTGACACTGGCCATTAAGCGATGTATATAAATCCTGACCAAATTGTTGAACAACATACTTAATGTCAAAGGACAGATGTATAAAATAAATGGGGAATAAAAAAATAAGAAAATAAAAAAATGTATAACTCTTTAAAATTATTTGGTTTATTTCCTTTTATCCTTCAAATTGAAACAAAAAAAAAACCTAGTTCTAATAGAATCACAGTTACGAGTTCCTGACAATGAGATTTCCAGCCAAAAATCTCGAAATTCTCAAAATTTATGTTCCAAAGTAAAAAAGGGTTAATCGTATTCCTTTTTTTCACGTCAAAAATGTTGGATAGTTTTTGTTCAAATCTGTCCAGTAGATTTCAAAATTGTAAAAACAAAAAAAAAAATATAAATGCTGTATAACATTTTTTTTGTTAAGTACAACATTTTTTGCATAGAAATACTCTAATATAAGTATTACTCGGATATATTCTTCAACTTCTTAAGCCACTTCCGAACTAATAATTTCAGCTTCAAAAACGGAAAAGTTTTGAAAGCACATACTCGTATACTGGAAGCGTTCGTATAACTTTTTCCAACAAAATTTATGCTTAAACATCATTAATGCTTAAATTCTTTTTTCTATATCTCTTACAATATCATCCCAAATCTGATTATTGTACTGCTGGCACTAAAAAAATAATATCTCAAAACAGCCAATGAGTCTACACGACGAATTAACCATTTAGATCCCAATCAGCGCGATCGCGATATTTAGATTTTATGTCGAGAAAGCCCAGTGTATGCATTTCCAATAAAAATAGTGAAGCCTGAAAGAATTTCAATTTATACATGTTTTGTTTTAAAACAACATCTATAACTTTTACATATTTAATAATAACAATAATAATAATATTGCAATAATAATTTCTTTTTGGCATTGATATTTCGTGACGTCAAATAAAACATGCACCATTGCACTGCTTGAGTCTTTTCGTACTCATCTATAGAAGGTGAGGTTGCGCTATTTGGGATTCTTCGCCATAAATAGGATGAGCTCGTCCAAACACCTAACAGTGTTGGTCTTTTATATTACCTCTCAATTACCGATATTAGGCTCCTAAGCTTATCAATCCGCAACAAATGACTTATTTCCAGACAAACTCCACGACTGGTTTGGGCTTACGGTATGCAATTCTGAATATGCGTAGTCAAAAGTACACCTACCTCTCTCCTCAATCCAACGTATGCAAAACCAAATTCTGCAGAACAAGCAAACGCGTGGGCAAAAAGTAAGGTGAATTTATTTGTCAAACTTCGCGGGATTAAAATTTCGCTCTAGTTATTTTTTTCATGAGTTGGCAGCACTGTTAATAACATCTGGACCAACTTTCATGTGAATGTTATTATCAGTAATATATTTACGCTTGTGTTTACCAAACGACCAAGAGTGCATTTTTCGATTTTTACAATGTCTGATTTGATTGAGCCGAGAAGTGCCATCAAATTTTGTTTGCGGAATGAAATTTCGGCTGCGGAAACGTTTAGCATGTTGCAGAAGGCATTTGGTGATTCGACCATGTCGCAGAAAAATGTTTATAAGTGGTACAAAGACTTCATAGAGGGTCGAGAACGTGTTGATGACTTGGAGTGCTCCGGACGACCATCGACGTCAACAGATGACCAACACGTCAATAAAGTGAAGGAGTTAGTGCTCAAAAATCTTCGGTTGACTGTTAAAGACCCTACTGAAATGATCGGAATATCAGAAGGATCTGTGAAAACCATTTTGAAAGACCATTTGGGCCTATGAAAAGTCAAATCTCGTTTGGTACCGAAAACTCTCAATTTCTTGGAAAAAAGTCGTCGCGTTGATGTGCGTGAAACAATGCTTTCAGACTATCAGGACAAGCTCAAATGCATCATTACGGGATATAAGACTTGGATTTATGCTTACGACCCTGGAACCACCGACCAATCAACCGAATATCGTGCTAAAGGCGAGGCCAGACCGAAAAGAGCACGTCAAAGGCGTTCAAAAATACGAGTAAAGGGCATGATGACAGTTTTTTTCGATTTTCGTGGTGTGGTGCACTATGAATTCCTTCCACCTGGCCAAACTGTTAATAAGGAATACTATTTGAGCGTTATGCGTCGTTTACATGAAGCAATTCGTCTAAAAAGACCAGAATTATTGGCCAACAACTCTTGGTTTTTGCATCACGATAATGCACCGTCTCACACTGCACTCGTTCTTCGTGACCATTTCGCCAAAAATTCCACGCATATCGTTCCGCAATCACCGTATTCGCCTGATTTGGCTCCGTGTGCCTTCTGGCTATTCCCAAAACTCAAGAGACCACTCCGGGGAACGCGTTTCGAGTCGATTGAGGAGATAAAAGCTGAATCGAAGAAGGTGCTGATGGCTATACCGGAAAAGGACTATTTGGCATGTTTTGGGGATTGGAAAAATCGTTGACATAAGTGTTTTTCATCGAAAGGGGATTATTTTGAAGGGGATGAAATTGATTTACAAGAATAAATAAAGATTTTTCATATTGCAACCAAATTCACCTTACTTTTTGCCCACAGTAGTACTATATAAAGAACAGCGAAGTTTCGTAATCTTTGCATAGCAACTGTGACTGAGGTAACAAAGCAATTTGCCATAGTTTACGAACAGCGATTAATAATCATGTCAATGATGAAGCATCCAGCTTACTTCAACTGAATTTTTCTCGAAGATGATTAAAACGCATAAGAGTAATGGACCTTATGGAGAGCGATTACATCTTAAAATGCTTCTTAAAACAAATTATAAAATTAAAATTGCTTTTAGTATTCTAAAACATGTCTAACAATCGTATAAAATACTCGAATAGAAAAATTACAGATTTAGAAAATATTAATAACAAAAAGAATTAGACGGTACACATTATTTGTATATATATTGGCCTCATCAACCCCTGTGGCCCATTTCATAGTTAAATAAGACTCACAGTTATTTAATATTCAATATTTTTATGCAAAAATAAGTGTGAATATACAACAACACAACTATTAGCTATTACAACAACAACGAAAATACCTCTTAATTTTTTTCGAAGTTCCAAAAACCGCATCATCAAACAAAAGCTGATGGATGGCATTCTCAGCGCCAGATAGACGCCGTGCATTAATTAGTGCAAACAACACAACAATTGAAACTGATGGCCGATCTGTTTGTGATTCGTTAGTGATCACTTCAAGACAAAAGTTATTGTCAGAAAACAGCACTTAAAATGACATTAGACGCGATCAACGGCGTAGCTAAATTTACTAAACGAATTTCGTTTATTCGCGTGTGTATGTATGTATATACAGCTACGGACAGAGAAATAGCGCGCTTATAATACGTTCACATATAAGTAGATGATCTACTTTTTCTACTCACAAAATGTGAGATTATAAAATAGTCTTAGATAATAACGATACTTTTTGACATACAACCCTGTGTTTTCTGTGTTATCGATCATTATTATTACAAATGTAAGGAGAAACATCAAAATAAAAACTAAATGAAATGGATGCCGGCAAAGCAAACAGCTCCGTAAACATAATTCTAATAAAATTTTTGTTAAATATTATTAATTAGGGATTCATTTTGCAGAAAAAAGCGTGCGTTTTGTCCTCTTATTACTTACTATAAAATGTAATATAGAATATCCCATGCGCATTGATGCCAAAATATTTTGCAACCCCAGTAAACTTCGCATACGGATTTCCTCCAACTGTTTATTATTAGCAGCCAATAGCGAAATTAAATTAGCTATTCCTTGTCCTTGTATTCACATCGTTAGTAATAATTGCACGAAACAAAAAAACACAGAAATATTGAACCAAAATGATTTCTATGAAGAAAAACCTGTCAAAGCAGTATTGACAGCTGATTGTCAATTTTGCAGGTAATCTGCCATACTACTGTGGGCAAAAAATAGGGTGAATTTGGTTGTAAAATGAAAAATCTTTATTTATTCTTGTGAATCAATTTCATCCCCTTCAAAATAGTCCCCTTTCGATGAAATACACTTATGCCAACGATTTTTCCAATCCCCGAAACATGCCAAATAGTCCATTTCCCGTATAGCCATCAGCACCTTCTTCGATTCAGCTTTTATCTCCTCAATCGACTCGAAACGCGTTCCCCGGAGTAGTCTCTTGAGCTCTGGGAATAGCCAGAAGTCACACGGAGCCAAATCAGGCGAATACGGTGGTTGCGGAACGATATGCGTGGAATTTTTGGCGAAATGGTAACGAAGAACGAGTGCAGTGTGAGACGGTGCATTATCGTGATGCAAAAACCAAGAGTTGTTGGCCCATAATTCTGGTCTTTTTAGACGAATTGCTTCACGTAAACGACGCATAACGCTCAAATAATATTCCTTATTAACAGTTTGGCCAGGTGGAAGGAATTCATAGTGCACCACACCACGAAAATCGAAAAAAACTGTCATCATGACCTTTATTTTTGAACGACTTTGACGTGCTCTTTTCGGTCTGGCCTCGCCTTTAGCACGATATTCGCTTGATTAAGCATAAATCCAAGTCTCATCTCCCGTAATGATGCATTTGATCTTGTCCTGATAGTCTGAAAGCATTGTTTCACACACATCAATGCGACGACTTTTTTCCAAGAAATTGAGAGTTTTCGGTACCAAACGAGATTTGACTTTTCGTAGGCCCAAATGGTCTTTCAAAATGGTTTTCACAGATCCTTCTGATATTCCGATCATATCAGTAAGGTCTTTAACAGTCAACCGACGATTTTTGAGCACTAACTCCTTCACTTTATTGACGTGTTGGTCATCTGTTGACGTCGATGGTCGTCCGGAGCGCTCCAAGTCATCAACACGTTCTCGACCCTCTTTGAAGTCTTTGTACCACTTATAAACATTTTTCTGCGACATGGTCGAATCACCAAATGCCTTCTGCAATATGCTAAACGTTTCCGCAGCCGAAATTTCATTCCGCAAACAAAATTTGATGGCACTTCTCTGCTCAATCAAATCAGACATTGTAAAAATCGAAAAATGCACTCTTGGTCGTTTGGTAAACACAAGCGTAAATATATTACTGATAACAACATTCACATGAAAGTTGGTCCAGATGTTATTAACAGTGCTGCCAACTCATGAAAAAAATAACTAGAGCGAAATTTGAATCCCGCGAAGTTTGACAAATAAATTCACCTTACTTTTAGCCTTATCGGGGCGATAAATTTGGTGGATTTATAGGTGGTTAATGCATATGTGAACGTATTATTATATAAGTAGTGTTCACTACCCGAATATAATAGTTATTTCTTAGAAGATTAACTGATATTCGTACATATTTTTTTATCAAGTTTCGCTCTAATATTGGACAATAAGTACCTTTAATTTTTAATGTTTCTTTGGATGCAATGTTTCACTCGAAATACAATTATATTTTATTCGTTAGTGAATATGATTAAAGCTAACTTCTTCGCTAAATTCTTGTTTATTATGATTGTGAATATATTTGCTTCCTTTAACATCGTTATTGGACACGAAAATTGGTAAAGGACCTCACTGGCCATTCAAAAAGAAAAACTTTATTTACGACCTTTACGAAAAAGGTACAAAACAAACAAAAGTTACAGAAGTAATGATTTCATCACCTAAAGTGGTACAGTACAAATCAGTACAGACAAAAAATATGCTTAAAAGAAAGAAAGTTCGGAAAACAATTCAGAAGGACAAGGGCATCGTAAAAGTTAACAAACGTGACCCTTTTAAGTCCTCTCGAGTACTGAATATATCAGACAGACTTCTACGAAAACGCCCCACTGAAAATAAATTTTATGGGTGTGCCAGCAGAAATAAATTGATAGCGTCGAAAAAAAAATTAATGCACGTTTGTTTTTCACCAATGTCCATAGAAGCAAAGACGTAAAGTTCTGGAAAATAATACTTTTAACGAACGAAACTAAAATTAATACGCACAGTTCTGATGATAAGCTTTTGTTCATCGTGAAAAGAACCAAGACTAAAATCCCCAGAACACAACAAAGATCTTAAGGGGGGAGCCTGCTTTAGAGGCTTCAAAAAATTGATTTTTTTTTTGCATAAATGTCTTCCCAAACTATCAAGAATGTGTCCTCAAAATTTCAGAAGCAAATTCAAAATATTTTCGGAGTTACAGAAGAAATTGTGAGCAAGCGTCGAGCAGGTATACGAGCGACCGGATCGCTCGAAGTGCAATTTCTCGGTTTTTTATTTTCACGATTTTTCCTAATTGGCGGGAAAGATAGGGAAAAAGTTAAACGTCCTATTGAAACGAGATAACATTGATTATATTCGGAATTAAATTCTCTTCTAGTTGAACCTAAAAAACCTTAAGAAAATTATGATTAACCCACTTTTTAAACAATCTAAGGTGAATTTGTTTTTCCAAAAAAATTAGTTTTTTTTTTTAATTAGCGAAAAATTGTTGAATTTCTTTTTGTTTAATTTCATTGTTTTAACTAGAAGCTATAGAAGCTACGATACTAAAATAAAAAGTTTTTTGGGATTTTGGTTTCAGATGAAATTGCGACCTGCATCTTTCCCGCCGCACGACATATGCATACTCGAGGCGCCTCGGCAAAATGCTTGTACCAGGCATAATATGGCATATATTTTAATGAAAAATTTCAAAAGACTGTTGAAATATATAACAATAAAACCTGAAAGTTTCGTTTCAATCGAATATTTCTTTCCTTCCCAAAAAAATCCACGTAAAAATCGATTTTTTTAAGCCTCTAAAGCAGGATCCCCCCCTTAAAACACGGTGCAGGTAACATGAGTGTTTGAGATCATTTTCTTGGAATGGAATTGGACCACTCGTTATAATAAATGGCAATATGGATAAGTTTGTTTATCTTGATATTCTCGAAAATGCGATGGTGCCATATTCCTTCAAGTTCATTCCCCCAAGAATACACTAAAAGTGGTAAAAAATGGGTTTTACGAAGAAAAAATTGCAGTTCTGAGTTGGCCAGCAAAAAGTCCCGACCTTAACTTGAAATGTATGAAATGACCTGAAAATGTATCAAATGAAATTAACGTTAAGGTTGGGCAAAAAAAGTTAAAAATGCCAATGAACTATGAAGGAGTACAGGAAGCGTGGAGCTGTATTCCTTTGGGGATGCCAAAAGTTAGTAGAAAGTTTCCACTCAGGTGTGAAGATGGCTTAAAAATTAATAGATGCTCAACAAAATACTAATCAAATGCAAAATTAATAAAAAAATTTAAGAAATTTGAAATAACTAATTTCCGTTTTCCTTGCAGAGCGATAAAAGAGCGTTCAGTGCCCTGTTCAAAATGTGATAAAATCCGATTTTTCGAACTTCTTGTAATTGTAAGTATTAAATTATTATTTATTTGTTATTATAATTGTTTTTCTTTTCTGATAAGACTAAAATAAAAAAAACTTATTTGAGCAAAGTTAAGTGCTTTACTGTGGGGAGGTGCGCCATTTCTCTGTCCATAGCTGTATGTATATATATAGATGATATGCTTTTTGCAGTGAACGCAATTTGTTAATTATAAGTTTTCCTTTCTAGTTTACTAACTAAGCTTGCTTTGTTTACCTTGCACACAAGTAATTTCTACTAGTTCAATAAATTCAATAAAATCGGTTATTGGTTGAAGACAAGCAATTTACTTTTTAATTAAATAAAGTTCTTTAACATACAATTTTGGAAATATCTTTGTACGTAAGAATTAAACAAAAGCTTGCGGTTTTAGAAATTGATAATTCGAAAATATTATCCAAATAATTGTATCTACGTTGTATACGTAGGTGAATGTCAATTGCTGGCGCGCGCATTCTCTCACCACACAAGCTGCCACAATGGCGCCAAATTTGGTTAAGTTCAACGTTTTAGGCAAGCGCAGGCGCGTGGGAGTCTCTCAGAGCGTGTCAAACGCCATCAAACTGCGGCGATGCCAGGCCATAAATGCTAGCCTCAACTTAGGTCTTAAATATTTCAATTAAGCAATTTTTTCTTGGCAAGCTCTTAATGCAAATACTTCGTCGCTTGACTGGAGCTTCTTCGCATGCTCTCTAATTTATGTACCGGAACCTTACCAAATCCACTAATTGAAAAACGATTAGAATAAAATACGCGATTAAAGAATAAAGAAAGAAACACGGCAGTAGAATAAAAAAATAATAATAAAAGCATTAATGTCATCAAGTCATCAAATATCTATTCAGCGAAATACAGATTTGTTAGAAAGAATTCCATAAGTGCTTGATGTAATATGAATTGTATTAATAACAATGGTACGAGTACTCGTAATACAATGACGCATATACACTTTCTGTGCGCTTACGCTAGATCTTTCTAGTTTGTGGAGTGAGTCCCTATGTTAACCTACAAATGAAAGAACGCGTTTTTAACGCGGATTGCAGCAGATTGTGGTGAAATTTTGGCTTCCCTAATAAATCTGGTATGATTGAACTCGACCTATCTTAACGAAACCGAAAATATTTGAAATCCCTCTCTGCCAAGCTCTGGAAGGAAAAATGTCTTTAAAATTTTAAAGTAGTGGTCGCCAGTTTTCTTCACATATGTAAGTATGGTCTGACAAACTACTAGGTGGATCCTATTCTGTCTTATGACGAAGGGGGTGTTAATACGAGAGGGTGTTAATAAAATTATATATATTTTTTTCAACATGGTTCCCTTCTAGAAATATACATTTCTCCTACCGCTTTATTCAATTTTTAACCCCGCAAAAAAGTAGGATTTGTCGAACTCCTAAAAAGTACGCATCTGTCTCGCCGATGATTTCCTCGTTTGAACTAAATTTTTATCCCGCGGGACATTTCTTCATGTTAGGGAACAAGAAAAAGTCGCAGCGAGCCAGATCGGGGAATACGGGGGGTGCGGCAGCAATTGATAACGCAATTCATGCAGTTTGGTGGCGACAAATCCAGATGAATGTGCTGGTGCGTTATCGTGGTGAAAAAGTACCTTCTTTTTCACGAAATGCGGCCATGTCTATTTACATTTTTTGTGAAAACGGTCCAATAATTCACTGTATTCAGTGACCGTTCTTCCTTTTTCTAAAAAATCCATGATGATGACGCCGTTCGCATCCCAAACAATCCTCGCCATGACCTTTCCGGTCGATGGGATTGTCTTCCCCTTCTTTGGAGCAGATTCTCCGGGAGAAATCCATTGTTTTGATTGCTGCTTAGTTTCTGGTGCAAAATGATGAATGCAGGTTTCTTCAACGGTGACACCTCGAGCCAAAAATTCTTTCTGATCTTGCTTAAATTGCTCAAAACACTGCTTCGAAGTTAATAGCTCCATCCGCTTGTTGTTGCTTGTGAGCAATTGCGGCACCCAGTTTAGGTTAGGTTAGGTTGGTATGGTTGCCCAGGGAATGAGCACACTTGGACGAAGAAAGACTCGTCCCTTGTGATACCATTATGACGGAGGTGGGGTGAAAGGGAAAGACCGATGGGATGCAGGGAGGGGGCGGGGAGAGGTGGGGCTGGGATGGTTAGAAGCGTGCGGATTACGAACGATGACTATGTTTGCGTCAATCGCTTTGTGCTGTTAATGAAATTCATCAGATTTTTAATGTCAGCGTCAGCTATATCAGCAGGCGTGGCAAAGAAGTAAGAGCCAAGATGCCTGGATCTTAGCCCCGCCAGACCAGGCAGGTAAGGACAAAGTGCTGAGATGATTCCACCTCATCCTCCTTACATCCAGCGCAAAAAGGACTCGAGGTGATTCTAAGTCTCACAGCAAGCATTCTTCGCGCATTGAGTTTTGTGAGAAAACCCACGAGATTCGAGAGCTCATACTTTGTCAACCTTAGAAGCTCCCCGGAGCGCCCCGGTCCACACGTGGCTACAAGGATTTCGCGACCTTACACGTTTGTGTACTTGCCCAGCACTCGCTGAGTTGGCGCGATGCCCATCTTTCCACGAGCAGACCGCAGGTAGTCAGGGGGATCCCAATTCTCTCCCTTCGCGGGGAAATCACCTCACATGTCCCTTGTCTGGCCAGCTCATCCGCCTCAAAGTTTCCCGCAATGTCGATGTGACCAGGAACCCAGATGAGGCTGATGTCAAAGAATTCGGATGCAGTCGAAAGTGAGGTCAAGCATTCCTTGACCGATTCCGAATGCACCGTCATAGACCCGAGGGCCCTTATTGTCGCTTGGCTGTGGGAGTAAATATTTACTTTCTTGACTGTAAGTACGCATTTGAGCAGCCAATAAGCTGCCTCCTTGATTGCAGCTACCTCTGCCTGGAACACACTGCAGTGGTCCGGTAACCTGAATTTGAGTCTGATGGGGAGCTCCTCGCAAAAGACTCCTGCGCCAACCTTTCCTTCCAACTTTGATCCCATCCGTGAACATGTTCACCAAGCCCTGCCCCCAAGTGTAGCCCTCCGTCCACTCTTCCCTTAACGGAATATGAGTGGAGAATGTTCCGGGTGGGCTAAACGAGGGTATACACTGATCTGTTGACAGAGGGATGAACTTGTGGTTTCTAAGGATGCTTGAGTGTCCATAAGTGAGGTTGAGCTTATAGCTCCAACCCCTCAGTCTGATTCTGGTATGTGTAGCGGCAATTCTGCCTGCGATGTCTACGGGTACCACGTTTAACTTTGCGTTGAGCGCCAGAGCAGGAGTCATTTGAAGCGCCCCACTGATTCCAATGAGTGCCGACCTCCGAACCAGCTTCTTCACTAATTTCGTCTTCTCTAGTGAGTTCCACCAGACTATGACTACATATAACAAGATAGGCTTTACAATAGTATTCATAGCCAGAAAACATCTCAAGGCGAAAGGATCCATCTTTTGCCAATTGCGCCCATACAAGGTGATTGTTGCCCTCCTCACTCCTTCCTCAATATTGGGCTTCCATGTAAGCTTGCTGTCAAAGATAATACCTAAGTACTTCACCTTGTGAAACGAAATTCTAGATGAGTTTACCAAAAGCGCTGTTTAAATACAATTCGAACAAGAAAACGGCATACTGGAACCTTTAAACACGGTATACAATGAATGCGGAAAAATACACCAGATTCGTACTATCCTAGGTACATATACTGACAGGCCACAATTTGTTAGTGCAACACGCATACAAGATGGGAATTACAAACGATGATAGCTGCAGATTTTGCAATGAACTAGAAAATAGCGAAACTCTGGAACACATTCTATGTTCTTGCTCTGCGTTAGCTAGAACCCGAATAAAATGCTCTGGAGCTCTACAATGTAAGAGGTTAGAATGTCTCTCGGGGTTAGAGCTTCAGAGCTTACTTATGTAAATTCCCAAAAGACGCAGACTTATTACAAGAAGCCTACTACAAGGAAACGCAATGATCAAGCTCCATCTGGTAACACTAAGTACCAAGAGGTCTATGTGATGGCTTTTAGCCAGCTAGGCCAACCTAACCTAATGTCTGCCGGGCGCCCTGGTCGCTCCCCATCAAAAACGCATGTTCGCCAACCCTTAAATTCGTTCAATCAATATCTAACTGTGGTCATAGATGGCGAACCGTCCCATAGACAGCATTCATCTTTGATTTTATCTGCTCGCATTTTTTCTCATCCAAAAACAAAAAGCGAATTATCGAACGATAGTACACTTTTTCCATTTTATCGAAAATCACGAAACACATCTTACTCGAATATGCTTATTTGCATTGCCAGCCGAAGGCATTGTAATGTAGCGTTCCCATCACTGATACATATGTATGTATGTGGTACAGACATCATTATATATACATATATATTTCGGGTGTTTGGCCGAGCTCCTCCTCCTATTTGTTGTGTGCGTCTTGATGTTGTTCGACAAATGGAGGACCTACAGTTTTAATCCTATTCCGAGCGGCAGATATTTTTATGAGGAGCTTTTTCATAGCAGAAATACACTCAGAGGTTTGCCATTGCCCGCCGAGGGGCGACCGCTATTAGAAAAACGTTTTTCTTAATTTTGGTGTTTCACTAAGATTCGAATCCACGTTCTCTCTGTGAATTCCGAATGGTAGTTAAAAAAATAAATAAATAAATATTTAAGTTTCTATTTAGGGCGAAATGGACATCGTCTGATACATAAATAAGGTTAAGCTTGTTTTTAAAGTAAAGTCTGTGAGATTAGTATCCTCAGTATTTAGGACTTTCAAGGAAACAAACTCGAAGTTTTATAGAGAAATGTCGGCGATCTACTCACATCTATCTGAACAGATAAATTCTTTGTAGTAGCACCTGGAGTGCATACAGGTCTTATTATTATTCTTATTACCATATTATTATGAGGAGATTTAGCACAGCGACCTGAAAGATCTGTTGCACCTGAACCTATTCATGGACTCAGAATATTTTTTCTGAATCCAGCTTCTTCAATTTATTTTAGTAAGCGTCTTATTTGGTTGAGTTTTATTTCTTCTGGTAAAATGGTGTCTGGTGGCCGCCGTAGCCGCATGGGTTGGTGCTTGACTATCATTCGGAATTCGGAGAGCGTAGGTTCGAATTTCCGTAAAACACCAAAATAAATACAATAATAAGTTTCTTTTCTAAAGCGGTGGCCCCTCGGCAGGCAATGGTAAACCTCCAAGTGTATTTCTGCCATGAAAAAGCTCTTCATAAAAAAATAACTGCCATTCGGAGTCGGCTTACAGCTGTAGATCCCTCCATTTTTGAAACATCAGGACGCACGACTCAAATAGGAGGAGGAGTCCGGCCAAACACCCGAAAAGGGTGTAAGCGTCAATTATACATATATAAAATGGTGCCAGTACCACATATTTATCAGTGATGGGAAAGATACCAGCATATGTTGGGCGGTTTCTCCTTTCCCCCTGGAACCTGGAAGTTCCGTTGGAGCAAATTTCAATAAGATGATAATTCAATCTATATTTCCTTAATAGAGTTTTTGTTATGATTCTAAAATTATTCTTATTGAATTACATAAAATCGGTCTGGATTAAGGACCTATCATTGCGATAAATCCGGTAGATTGTCCCAGTACGATCATTGTATTTCCTCTACCTCTTGAATAAGAGATTAGAAGTTACCCTTTCCTGTGCCATAAAATGGCTCTGGTTTATTCTACCCGATAGCAGTGTGTAGAGGTGTAAGTTGTAGAGGAACCTCCATTAATGCCGTGGAACATGTACGCATGGCTTTTGCATGCACACATACATTCGCAAGTCTCTGTAATCTTGTTATGTGTTTATTACAGATTGTTTCGTCGGGCAATCCTCCCAGGCTACTGCCCCGTAGGAAATCATAGATCTGACTATGGCCATGTAGATCCATCGCAGTAATTTTGGTGTACATCCCCAACTTTTCTCTGCATTCCATTTACACATCATGAATTGCCTAACGACCTTTCTCGCCATCTCTTCTATCTGTGCCTCCCAAATTAATTTTCGGTCAATTGGTAATTCCATTATTTTGAATTCTATTTGATAGAGTCTCCCCGAAATTTCCTCTACATATTGTAACTATGTCGTCAGCATTGCCTTGAAATGATAAGCTGTTGCTGTCTAGTTCCATCAAGAGATCATCTACCACAAAGCTCCACATTAGCGGGGATACTACATCACTGATTCGTTCTTAACTCATTGCCAATCCATTGAGCGAGAGTAACTAGACCCCTATTTCTTCACGTGAAATGTTATCAAAAACACCGCCTATATCTAAGATGGCGCATGAAATATTGCAGTTTCCTTATTTTTTATACCATATGCTGCACATTAGTTAGTTGCTAGCGAGCAGTCTCTGTTGATCACCCGGTCCTATGTGCATGTTGTTGCATATAAATGCAGTGGTGCAACTGCTAGAATCATGTCACAGTTGTCTACTACCTTTTTTATCATTTTTAATGTAGAAGACGTGAGACAAATCGGTCTGAAGGATGAAGTGACTTCTTCTTTTCTGCCTTTCGTATAAATACAACTCCTGCCCTAATCAATATTTTTGGTATGTGCCCAAGTAATTGTCAGAAAAATCCTAGTAGGTGGTTCTGGAAGATGCCCTTTTGGAATAATGCCGATAAGATGCCATCAACATCAAGGGATTTTAGCGGCTCGAAGATGTTTATTGTCCACATCAATCTTCATACATATTTTACTGGCAATAATTCTTGCATTCCTATTAACTATTCCCATGGTTTCAGTATGTTCTGTTTCTATCTCTACCGTTGTAGAGGAGCCTGAAAGTACCTATGTCTCTAGAAGTAGTCTAACTTTCTCATCTTCACTTTTAATGAAGGTGCTGCATACCGTTTTAAGGCTTCATCTGGCACATCAAATCTTTCGCCAAGTGATCAGCATTAACACTGATATTTGTCTAACGGACCGCCACTATCGGAATTGGGTTTCTGGTAGAAGTTTTCTAATGTATCTGTCATGGCAATGGCAATATTAAAAGTGCCGAGCTATGACTCTGTTTTGCCTGCAGGTCTGCAACTGCCTCGCTGTCATTTATACTTCTTTGCAAGTCAAGCGAATCTCCGACAGGGGATGCTATTCTGGTTTTTTGACGGTTAGCCAAAATAAAGATGATGGAACTTAAAATCTTAAAGATAGACTGTTTAGACAGAAACGTTTAAAGAACTATGTTTTGAACTTGGTAGGTGCACTCCCTTAAAGGGCTCACCTTCATGTTCTCGGAAGAAAAAAGGGTTGCCATTACCGCAAGTCCAGAGATGGATGCAAACTACTACATTTGGCATTCATAGTGGTGCGGATTCTGATTAGGATTTGTGATGTTAGAGTGGTTTTAATGCCAATATCGTCCCGATAGGCAAGCGTTCACCAAAACCCGCATTAGAATCAGGTTCTTCAACACACGCTCCTTCACACTCTCGATATTTTTTAGGACCTTGGAAGATTTACTTTGTTCGAGCAGCGCCAAGTTGGTTGTTTTTTGCACTAACGGACGGTTAAATCAAGTATTCTCCAAAGCAGCCCAAAATTCGGGTCCAAAAGTTATAAGGAAGTTATAAATTGGTAAAATCATGAATATTCCAAAATTGATTCAAAGGCAAATAAATTCAATCGCAAATCGCTCAAATGACGCCAGTCATTCAGCTAATCAGACAGACAGCGAAATATGAAATGACAATGACATAAAAATCATTAATTAAGAAAACACGTGCAAAGTATTTGTAATCAAAATGTGCGAATTCCACAGAAATTTTGTCAGAAAGCTTTAAAAGTTCTGCAAGAAAAATATGAAATTTTTTATAGCCCAAATATGGCGCTCAGAACTACAATATTGCGATCTTTCACAAAAGCGTGAGTATGCAGATACATATATACATTCATACATAGGTATATCTACTATAAAAAGTATGAGATTTCGTGCGCTACATCAACTTTGTATGCGTAGATATGTATGTACAAATGTATGTATGCATGAATTTAAGTGGTTATTATTAGCCGCAAATTGACAAATCTGGCATTTGGCATCACACAAATTTTAAGATTTCTTACCTTGCAAGACCATTTCTCAGAGTTTAGTTGACCATATGGGCTGATCGTCACTCATATCCGCTGATTCGTTTAGCTGGTTGAGCGATTTCGTGGCGGTAGCTTTCTGTATTTGCTAATCGCCCGCTCAAATTTAGTAATCAAAAGTCGTAAATAAAAAACTAGCACAGCAGCCTCTACTCGGAACATGGTAGAATTTCAGACAAAAAAGTGGATACGTCAAGAAAATAAGAAAAGTTAACGGAACGGCAAGCGCTTGCGCCGCCACTCAAGTGGTCAATACTGTTAACTGTGTTAGCCAAGTTAGGTAATCAAGCGGCGCCGACGTGTGTGAAAAAAATATATGTACCTATGTCTATGCTCTCCATAATTTGCTTTGAATTGTTGCCACCGTTGATTTCATTGTTGTTGCAACTAGTTTTATTGGGCTCCAGCCAATCAAATGTAGGAAAAAATACACTAGAAGGAATAGCTTAATACACGTACCTGTAAGTCTGCGAGAGCAACGATTTATATAATTTAAAATTCCAATTTTAAATAGTTTAGACACCGATTGCCGCCGTTGATCACCGCTAACAATGATCTTACCTTTAGTAGATCTGTCAGCCGCAAGCGCCTTTACCTGGCCAGAGGCCGATGATCAGCGAATTCAGTGAGTTTGATGCAAGCGTGGCTCATAAATGCTTTCCGTTCTGATTTTGTATACGCTGTCAGTAATAAAATTATTACAACCCGCCAGTTTGATCGACTTCGGCTTTACTGCTTAACTATAAAAGGCTGATGCTCGTTTGGGGGTTTCCATGCTCATGCCAATACTATTTGTGCTCACTGTTTTTAATACTTGGTTGAGTTTTTTCCTGCTACTTTTTGCCAACACTCATTATCCAGCCACGCTTAATTGCTTATTTGTTGTGTAAACAGGTTGATTGGTAGCTCGGAGGCGCACTTGGTTCCCACCATTAACTGTAATACAGCCATTTAACCGTGAGTGTTTCAGTCAGCCAGCAGTATAGCCCGTTTGTCTGCCATAATCGTGCCGCCGCCAGTCATCTCGCGCGCCAAATGTAAGTATGAAAAGTTGTTCGATGAAAGATGTTTTATTTGTCTATGGGACTGTTGCAATTTGTTGCTGCCAACACAATCCAATCCGCCAACAGCTGCCTAACAACGATCGATCGATCAGTGCCACCATTCGGTGAACGGTTGTGATTCTAACTCGACTAAACAACAGTCACGTCGCATATTTACCGCGTTTTCTTATCGCTTGTCGGCTTGATTGCAAGCAGGGTGTACGTGTGTGTCTAGTGCTCACCTTGTTTATATGCCTTTGTTGCCGTTAGCCTAGAAACCATATTTGGTGTGGTGACATAAATATGAGTGTCTTATGGCCATGCCACAACGCAGCGTTGTGCGAACAGGTGTTGGTTGAGAATCGCATTCAATCACAGCGGCAAAGCAATTGCATCAATAGTTTGTTGTAGCAAATTGTTGTGGGAAAAACGCTAGCAGCGTATTTGAGCAAATAGTTTAAATGTAGTTTGGTACTGGTAAATTGTTATTCCTTCATTGCGGATCATGTTTGATATTTTCCGAAGGTGCACTTGGTTTGTGTAGCTCGCTGGCTGCCATCAACAAAGCAAGCAATTTGTCTACAGTAAACTACCGCAAAGCTGCGGCAGCCGAATGGGTTGGTGTGGTATTGGTATCACTACTCGGTAGTGGCTATTTGGCGGGCAATGGCAGGCCCCCGCGTTCATTTTATCCAAGAAAAAGCTCCGCATAAAACAAACAATCTACCGTTTGGAGGCGGCCTGAGACTGTAAGTCCTTTTATTTGTTGAAAAACATCAAGACGCACATCACAATATAAACTATTGTACTTAGTTGCACATACCATTAAAATACGAAAACTTATTTGCCTATTGTGCCTTATTCAAGGTAATAATTTTATTGAAATTGAAGTGACATTTGTATTTGAAGTCCAAGTTCTACCAACCCCCACTGAACTGTTGATTATTTTACCCTAAAGTATTACAGGCAAAGGCCCAGTATTCCGGACTGCTCTTTGGCTAACGGATAAAGGCACAGCCATGAGCTCGTGGAAAAAATCACTGTAAGATCGGAGCTGGACGGAAAATTAGGCTGTCCAAAAATGTTCTAAAAATGTTCATAAATTCGAGGGGTGCCTTTTATATGTCGGGATTTGGCAACCCTGGTGTTGCAATCTGGCAACTGACAGCTGTATTGCAAAGTTTGACATTTTTTGGCTTTTACGTACTCAGAACGTTTTGAAATACCAGCGCTATTTGTGTTGTTTACAGTAACTTAAAAGATTCATCTCGGTCCAAAAATGGAATTAAATCGTGAACATTTTTGTGCGATTATTTTTTACAACTTTCGGCGTGGATCAACTCAGCAACATTGCATGGATGAACTTAATTCATTTTTTGGCGATGAAGCTCCATCAAGGACCAGTGCTTATCGATGGTATGGTGAATTCAATCGTGGTCGTAGTTCACTCCAAGACGAATTTCGTGAAGGTCGTCCAAAATCAGTTGTTGTTCCGAAAACCATTGATGCTGTGCGCGAACTGATATTGCAAGATCGTCATGTGACCTATCGTGAGATTGAGACAATCTTAGGCATTAGTGGGACCAGCATACATTCAATATTGCATTAACATTTGACTATCACAAAAATTTGTTCGCATTGGATCCCACACAATTTGTCAATCGCTCAAAAAAAGGCTCGTGTCGATTGGGTGAAGGAAATGCTCAAAAAATACGATCGCGGGGCTTCAAAACACGTCTATGACATCGTGACAGGTGATGAATCATGGATTTATGCGTATGAGCCCGAAAGTAAGCAGCAGTCGACTGTATGGGTGTTTCAAGATGAGCCAAAGCCAACAAAAGTTGTTCGCGCTCGAAGTACTTCCAAGCAAATGGTCGCCTGTTTTTTCGGAAAAACTGGACATGTCGCAACCGTACCACTAGAACAACGCAGAATCACTCTTCGCCAGGACAATGCGAGCTCTCACACATCGGCTCAAACAACTGCATTTTTGAGCACCCAAAACATCGAATTAATGGGTCATCCGCCGTATAGTCCTGACTTGGCACCGAATGACTTCTTTTTATTCCCGTAAGTAAAAAACAAACTGAGAGGTCAACGTTTTTCGACACCTGAAGAAGCGGTTGCGGCATTCAGAATGCATGTTTTGGAGGTACCTCATTCAGAGTGGCAAAAGTGCTTCGACAATTGGTTCAAACGCATGCAAAAGTGTATAGATGTTCATGGAGAATATTTTGAAAAACAATAAAGTGATTTTCGATGATTAAAATTTGTTTTTGTTCTCTAATCCTGACATATAAAAGGTACCCCTCGTACCACTAAAATAAGAAAACTTATTTGCCTATTGTGCCTTATTCAAGATAATAATTTTATTGAAATTGAAGTGACATTTGTATTTTAAGTCCAAGTTCTACCAACCCCCAATGAACTGTTGATTATTTTACCCTAATGTATTACAGGCAAGAGCCCAGTATTCCGGACTGCTCTTTGGCTAAGGGATAAAGATGGAGCCATGAGCTAGTGGAAATATTCACTGTAAGATCGGAGCTGGACGGAAAATTAGGCTGTCCAAAAAGTTCATAAATAAAACAGAAAACTCCCATAGATTCATTGATAGAGCGGACAAAGTAAGTTAAGTAAAGTAAAGTAAAGTAAGTTCGATTCTGGACTTCGGTAGAAAAATGTTTAATCAATTTCTTCGATTTGTTGGGCAACAGAGTGCAGCCATATTCAAGGTAAAAACAAGCAGAACTGTTGAAGTAAGCGGGTGTGTTACGTCTTCCAATTGGTTCTTACAAAGGGCAAAATGTGCATGTAATGCGGGTTGAAAAAAGCAAGCGTTAATGCACAATTTGGCGAATTCGTTACTTAGTGGCGCACGGCTTGGATTGCTTGGTGAAGGACAGATAAATAATTAAAGTTGGTGTTTGAGAAATGTGCAAAACTACTCTAACTCACCGTACTCTAGTTCACATGCAGCGCAACAAGATCAACCTAACCTATAAAATGCAATATTAAATGCAATCCATTTCGATATGATTTTAGTGTTTCTCTTATTATTTGGTTAATTTAGATATTTTCCATTTGGCTATCTTTAAAAAACAGCGCTTACACTGGGTTAAAGAAAAAAATGCCTTTTTCTTTAAATAATTATCAAAAATCGATCGGATTTGCTTTATCAAACCGAGGGTTCTTACATCTATTCTTTATATCATAAACTTTAGTTTCAATTTAGTCGAGAATCAGGCATTTACGTTCTTGGTTGTTGTTGTTGTTGTTCCAGAATAAAATTCTCCATAAATGTTTGGAGAATGCTGCTGGAATCACAGCCCTTGGTTGGATATAAGTCCTGGTAGTTCCGGTTATGTAAAACCGATGTTGCGGTTTAGGTTCTTGGTATTTATCTTGAGTTTTTCATGTGTTTTCAACGGAACCCTGTTTATAGACTTTTCAGTATCGACCTGCGGTCGCTATTTAATGCTAAATCTTGTAAGCATAGTTCCGCCCGGAAAAACTTTCTCAATAAAGCAAGAAAAAAGCAAACACGTTTATCGTTCAGAGACACTTATGGAAAAGCATTAAAGGAAATTGGAGAAGAAGTTTGTCCTACGACTAAATAACCCTCAAATATTAACTTTATAGGAAGGGTATGAAAATGGTGAGAAAGACAAAGCGTCTAAAGCGCTGATTGCCAAAAACAAATACCGAAACAAGAAATCGAAAGACTTCAGTACCGAGAAATTTTTTGCTACGTCCAATGAGTTAGTGAAGACTCCGGTAATCGATGCTGCTTTCCAATTTATTATCTTTTTTTTCCTTTACGCATTGTCATTGCCACTGGCTAACAACATTTACGCTTCATTTATTAAATACTTATGCGAACGAAGAAACTTTTCGTTACCATCAACAATAATTCGCAAATGTTTTGGCAGCCAGTTGTTGTTTTTTTGGTTTATGCTTTGCACATCAATTAATTTCACCACTGTTGTTTTGGTTCCTTCATTCATGCCACCGTTCACGCGTTGCTTGATTTTCTGCTGGGTGCTGCTGAAATGTATTCATTCGTCCGGTTTATTGATGCCTTATTAGCACGCCAGGAGGTGTTGAGCGATGTGTCCCAGTTTCGGTTCCAAGTGCCGTTTATTCCGTTATTTTACTTTGCTTATTAATTTTTGTTGGAGAATTTTGTTTTTCTTTTCGTTTTTGCGTAAAATGGAAAATGAAGAAATGAAATATTTTTGATTGCCCATCATTTAGGTTAATATTTCCTATTAAAACGGAACGCCTGGTAACTGAGCGTTGATGGGTTGTAAATGGGAGTTGTCGTAAGAAATTGTTTTGTGTAATGAAACTGTCTTTTGCTTTTTTTTTTTTTTTAAATAAAATAATACTGGAATAACAAGATTGAAAAAATAAAAATCCTCGGAAACCGCTGCAGCTTCGGAAAATATATTTCATGAATTGCATAAATTGGACATTGATCAGAGAGATGCCGTGTTTTTTTTTGTAAACACCGTGTTTTACATTGAACAGGCTTATAAACCACACTAAAAAACAAATAACAGAAAAAATACCTGGGCGCCCGTAGTGGCATAGTGACCACCTTAGTATCGGTACTTTTACATACTTCTGGTATCGGAGCTAAGTGTCGAGAAGTGAACAAATATCACTAAAAAGCAGGAAGACTTGAAGTGAAATTGAAATTGAGCAATACTATTATGAAATTTTTGATGGCTGTCAGAAATCTAGAAGTAATTTTCAACTCTATCGTAGAATAGCCACATTTACAGTGCAATAGACAAGGTCTGTGGTATGCTCTGTTCGTTAAAGGCTGTTCAGCACTTTACCTCAGTGAAAATTCTACTGCTTCTAGCTAAAACAGTGGTTGACGGACATATTTAAGGCTGCTTTGAAACTTAAAAGTGTCCCATCAGTATGGAAAGTGGTAAAAGTGGTCTTTATCCCTAAAGCGGGAAAAAGTTCACACACAACACCTAAGGATTTCAGGCCAATTAGCCTATCCTCCTTTCTGCTAAAAACATTAGAATGAATTTTAGAAGAGCATATTAGGGTTAACATCAGCCCTAATAAGCTCAGTATCTCACAACATGCGTATTGTAAAGGAAAATCTACTGAAACAGCACTCACTTAACTCACTTGTTACAGAAATCGGGAAGTCAATGTATAATAAAGAATTCACACTGGTAGCCTTTCTAGATAGGGCGCGTTCAACAACATCCTACCGGATACCATAATAAAGGCACTGACGGATTTCGGGATCTCTGGCGTTCTGGTTGAGTTCATCAAAAACATGCTCTTGAGCAGATTTGTGATCGCAACCCTAGGGGCCTCAGAGGTCAAGAAAAAAGTTAGCTGAGGAACACCTCAAGGCGGTGTGCTATCCCTTCTCCTATGGGTGCTGGCACTAAACTCATTGCTAAAGAGCCTAGACGAGAGAGGACAACACATCGTAGCATATGTTGCAATGGTAATAAGAGGGAAATTACCCAATACACTTAGAGAAGTCATGCAAGATTTACTAAACATGGTTGAAAACTGGTCAAAAGCAAATGGGCTAAGCGTCAACCCCAATAAAACTGAACTCATCCAGGAAACAAAAAATTCCAAATATAGCTCCTCCGACTCTAGGTGGAACGGCACTGTCATTTAGTGATGAGGCCCGCTACTTAGTTCTAATATTAGACCGAAAGCTAACTTGGAAGGCAAATGTCGAAGATAGAGTAAAAAGGGCGACAATATCACTATACTCTTGTAAACAGCTGATAGTTGACTAAGTAGGGGTCTCTCCCCGTCTATCGTATACTGGCTTTACACGGCAATTGTCTGACCAATCCTAACATACGGCATATTAGTATGGTGGCCGGCTTTAGATAAATTTTACGTCAAAAGATCCATGCACGTACAAAGAATGGCCAGTCTTTGCATCTGCGGGGCCCTCAGAATCACACCCACAGATGCACTAAACATTATGCTTAACATATTACCAATAGAGCAATTCGGTAAGCAAACAGCTGCCAAAGCAACTCTCAGACTAAGAGAAATCGGCCTACTCAGAACGAACCAAAGAGGACACTCCTCAATTTTAGAACAATTCCCCTGCATTCCCAGCACAACGGATTTCTGTAGGACCAAGGACATCAATTTTAATAAATCCTTTGTCACAGTATTTCCTTCCAAAGAGGAATGGGATAACGGGCTCATTGTTAAGATAAATGACTTAAACATCTACACAGATGGCTCAAAACTGGACAACAAAGTAGGTGGAGGGGTCTACTCCGACAAACTCGGAGTATGCCAATCATTTCGCTTACTTGATCATTGCAGTGTATTTCAGGCGGAAGTCAATGCCATAAAAGAGGGACTTAAAGAAATAAAAACGAGAGAATTATCCACAAATAAAGTCTTCATTTACTCGGTCAGTCAAGCAGCAATAAAAGCACTGGAATCAAAAACGCACTCGTCGAAAACAGTTCTAGAATGTTTTAAACTACTAGATGACGTATCTAAGTGGTACAAGGTGCACCTTATCTGGGTACCAGGCCACAGGAACATCGCAGGAAAGTGTAAGGCGGATGAACTTGCACGAACCGGTACAACGCTCGATCTCGAATAAGGATAAGGCGCTGATACCCATGCCCATAGCCACTTGTAAATTACTTATAGACAGGGAAACCATTAAAAAGGTAAATACAATCTGGCAAAACCTCACAACATGCGAACTAAGCAGACAGACATGGCCGAACTGGAACAGCGGTCGATCGAAGATCTCGCTACGATTCAACAGAGAATCTATAAGAAAAATGATAGGTGTATTAACTGGTCATTGTTTAATAGGCAGCCACGCTAGAAGGTTAGGACTCCCGTATTTCGATTTCTGTAGAAGCTGTCTTAATACAGAAGAAGAGGAAACAATCAGACACCTTTTATGTGAGTGTGAAAGCCTAGCTATGAGAAGGCTGCGCACTCTTGATACAGCATTTCTAACCGATGTAGCGGATATAGCCCATCTAAAACTAACGAAGCTCTGCCCGTTTATTAAAGCAACCGGATGGTTTGAAAATAAACACGTAGAATAAGGATAAGCTCCAGTGGTATCACAATGGACCTGCGGAAGGTCTAAGTGTGTCTTACGACAACCACCCTACCTATCTACCTAGCTAAAACATTTATGCTTCCAGCCGTATTGTATGGATGTGAATTGTATGCCAATTGTGATAGTCTGTGTCGTAGTATACTTAACCTCCTCTACAACAACATCGTCACTTAACATTCGTGTATTGTCGTGGTCCCATAGCAGTTTTCGCCTTAAAAATACTTTTTGTAAAATTGAATGACTTATTGAAAATAAAATACCTAATGCTGTTTCGTGAGTCTAAATGCATTGTCGAATGAATTCAATTTTCCAGACCTTCGATTTTGCGGCTCGTCATTGAAAGCTTTGCCACGAAAGATCAAACCCATCACCAGATGCCAACTAAGTTCCTAATATGTACGCACACATATAACATATTAGCTGAAAAGTCCCGGGCCCACCAAGGAAAATGCTTTTTTTTTGTTCAAAGTTAGCTTTAACCGCCGCTTTAACATTTCAATACCACTTTTGTAGGACGTTTTATCTTTTGCTTTAAAATGGTGCTCAGTTTCAGCGATAACCACTTCATTCGAGCAAAAATTCTTACCGGCGGTTATTTTTTTAGGTCTGCGAACAGCCATTAGTCTCTTGGAGCCAAATCTGGCGAATACGGTGCATTTGGGAGCAATTAGGAGTTCAATTCATGTGGTTTGCCATTGTTTTGGTTGTCTCTACGACTACGTTTGAAGTCAGAAAACCATCGTTTTATTGTTGTTTCTGATGGAGCGGAGTCCCAAAAACACTTTTCAAGCCATTTCTTCGGCATTGCACGGTATTTTTCCCCATCAAGAATCATTGAAACACGAGATTTTTTTTATCCATTGTTTTGAAAACAACAGAAGTAGAGTCACTCTTAGCACAATAACTCACGAACTAATGAATAGAATAGTATGCAATTTTAACAGCTATCTTTTCAAGGTTAGTTCTAACTGAAAAAGAGGTGAATGCAATAAAACTAGTGCAATCTATGTGTTAGGCCCACGACGTTTCAGCCCATATGTTATGTTCTTCTACCGGTTTCTTTCTCGTCTCCTCCTACTTCCACTTTTTTACAACCATCTATAGTTTTTCCATTTGTCTAATCTTTTTCCCTAAAACAGGCCAATTTTTGCACTTGGTATTTTGCACTCGATACTTTTTTGTAATATTTGCTGTATGGCAAAGGTATAACTATTATTCAACATAAATTCTTTCCATCATGTCATAGTAGACCATATAGATTTTAATCCGCTGCTACTTTTCGCATTATCTTTTCTTGTAAATTCTGAGTAATTGAAATTTCGAGTTAGGAAGTAGTGCAGCGTGTAAAATATGTAATAAAAGGGTGACGTATTCTGTGTCTTGCGACAGATATATTTTAGGAAATATTATATAATTGCACAGAAAATAAATAAACCACTCACAGGCAAATATTAAGAGAAATTGATTTTTTGTACCTCAGTTAGTGAGGACGATTTTTTTTGCTTATTATGTTACACTAAATGTAGGTTAGGTTAGGTTAGCTTAGGTTTTCCTGGCTGGCTGAACGCCATCACATAGACCTATTGGTCCTTACTGTTACCAGATGGAGCTAGACCTTTACGTTTCTTTGTAGTAGAAATATTGTAATAAGTCTGCATCTTTTGCGAATCTAAGTAAACTCTGAAGCTCTAAACCCGAGATACATTCCAGCTTCCCACATTGTAGAGCTCCTTAGCATTTCATTTGGGTTCTAGCTAGCGCAGCTCAAGAACATAGAACGTGTTCTACACTTTCGCTCTCTTCTAGTTCATTGCAAAATCTGCAGCTATCATCGTTTGTAATTCCCATCTTGTATGCGTGTGCCGCTAACAAATTGTGGCCTGTCATTATATGTACCTAGGATAGTTCTACTTTCCTTTCTAGACAGGCGTATTTATCTGCATTCTGTGTAACATGAGTTTCGCGGTTTTGCAAGATTATTCCATCTCCTGTCTATACGTTTTTTCATGTCTGCAGCGTTGTTATTGTATTTAAAAGTCTCAGTGTGACATTTTCTTGTTCGAATTGTATGTAAACAGCGCTTTTGGCAATCTCATCTTCAATTTCGTTTCCTGCAATGCTCTTATGACCGGGTACCCAATAGATGTATGTCTGCGGCTAGTCTCTCTATGGCTTCCCTGATCCTAAGAAGGTTTTTAGATGAAATTTCAAATGAGTTGATTACCTTTATTGCCGTTTGACTGCCAACACACAATGTATATTTACGTTGGAATTGCTAGAGGTCTTTGCTAGTGCTATCTCTGCAGCCTTTCTTGATGCAAAGACTTCTGCTTGAAAAGTACTGCAATGGTCAGGGAGTTTAATTTGTCGCCTGATCTCCAGCTCTGCGCAATAAATCCCTGCCTTCATTTTTGAGCCATTAATAAATATATTAAGCGTATTTGGGCTAGGTTTCATACTTCTTTTCCACCCCTCTTATTCTATTGTTGTTCGGAATCTCTTCATCCAATTGTATTTTGGAGTCATGTAATCCGTATTGGTCCGATAACTCATACCTATGTCCGAATATTTTAAAGGTAAATTCACTCGTTACGTAAAGTCTTGCGGCAGATCTAGCTGCTAGACCTTCTGCCGCAATGCCAATCAGTGGTAGGTTGAGTATTCTTTCAAGTGCTGCCGTAGGAGTAGTTTTAATTGCCCCTTTAGGGCAGAGTGCACTAAGACGTTGAACGCTTTCCATAGGTGTTTTGTGTGTCGTTTTTCTTAATGCAGTCCATCACGCTAGAGCACCATAGAGTAATATTGGCTTTGCTACAGCTGAGTAGTACCAATACATTATTGAAGTAGATAGACTCCATGTAACTCTCAGCATTCTTTTACTTAATATAATTAATGAAGAACAATTTCGGTTCCATATAATTTAATAATTTATTGTATTTATCACAACCATTTGTTTTTATATTACAGTGTTTGAGCTTAATTCTATTCACATCTTTCTTCTCCTTTTATATATAATATTACTTGAAACCACCTAAATTGATTTTTTACTGCCTTCTATACACAAAACCTAGGTGGAAATCCCAGGTGGAAAATTGCATAACTTGCGGCGAATAATGTAATCTGTATGTATTATTAATGAAAAGAAGATTTAAGTTATCAAATCATAAAAAACTTATATGCAAAGCATATTCATACAAAATTAAGCACCCACAAGAAAGCAAACTTTTGCATCCTCCTTACACATACACTTACATAAATTCACCTAAGGACTCCATTTCTCTAATGCGGCATCCTCAATAAAACTGCTATTATTTGAATCTGTTAAACCGCAAAACCTCAAACTTTGTGCTAAAGAATTCCTAGCTCCTATTCAACATTTACAACCGATGCTTTTGCTGCAACAAACTCTGCAGCCTTCAAAAATTTCAGAATTCGTAACCACACATCAACACCATGCAACGAATACGCCGCCGGATGAGCGAATTGATTGACGTACGACCCGGTCTGTCAGCAAGCAAAATGAACCAAGCCTTGATAAGCTGGCAACTGACCAAATACCTAGCACGACGTACAGCGCCTCCATTATTCAGGGCAGAATTGAATGCATAAAATTTTCGCTTGCCCAACCTTGAGGAGAGGCATAAAGTTACCACAAACGTACGATTACACACGTGCACACATCTATGCATAATATTTGTAAGACTTATTGCTAGCAAAAATAGACGAGTGTAGTCCAGAATATATATTTTAGCACAGTGAGAAATGTAATTATTTCTGGCATTTCAGTTTTATAACCAGAAAAGCTTCTACGTTCAAGCAGTGCATGACTGAATTTGAATCTAGTGAAGTGAATCAAGTTGTGCAGGTAATTCCTAATTTAATTGTCAGACGAAGAAGGCTGGAGAAAGCGCATGCTGTTAAACTAGTTTTCCAATATCTTGCTGGCTATTTCTGGCTCTATCTCACGAATAGCTTCATCAATATTCACCTTAAGGGCCTAAATAGTTAATGGATTGATTGTTCGCACAACATCGGTCATTGACGGCACCCTACAAAACGAAACTTTCATGGCATCAAATCGCTGCTCCGAGGTGGTCTATTGACATTTTCCTTGACATACAATATATCGATTGTGGCATGGGCTGTGTGGCATAATCTTCCAAGTCCATATTTTCAATTTTCGGCCACAAGCAATCGCTTATCATGCCTCCATAGCGCTCACTGTTGACCACAATGGCAATTCCAGCAGCATTTTCAAAGAAAAATGGGCGGTTGCGGTAATTTTGCTTGTTCACAAAGCCGCCGAAATCAGAAAGGGCTTCTTCGGAAAATATGATTTTTATTTCTTTTCGATAAACGCACTGTTGCTGCACTTGACTTTGGAAATAAGTTTGCAATATTTCTCACATTGCTCAAGCGTAAAAGGAATAATTTCATTTCAGAACTGCCACTGTCAAAATAATATTTGGTTAAAATGATACTATTGGACCACCTTGTATATATAAGCCAAATACCAAACTTTGGATTGCGATGCTCTTGCAATGTTTTAGTTCATATTTTATTTTAACATCCAAGCTGATGAGGTAGTGCTATAACCCCATTTAGTGTCTAAGAAAGAAAATTACGGTGCTGTTTACTTGGCCACTGTGGAAACGAGATCACCGACGCACTGTCAAAGTGTGTGCGCTGGAAACGGCGTGTATTTTGAGGTCTTAGCTGAACCACTTTTAAAAGACTACTAAATGAGTGGATATAGTCAGAGCGCACCCGGGTGCGTGGGCAAGCCTTACATCCTTTTAGTAAGCAGGACGTAATGACTGTTGTATAGTGCCAACTTAAGGTTGCTCGCAAGTTACCTCAAAATCGCTGATCGGCTGTTTCGAATATGTAGCGGAAGGATCAACCTACTGGCATAAAATGCCGTTTATGTAAGGAAGACAATGAGACATCTTGGCTCTTGGATGAATCTGCTTAAACGAATTTTTTGAAGAAATGTACAACTGATTAAATTTGTGTTACCTCTTAGCTTTAATTAGGTTAAGCTAGCTTTAATTAAGAAGACAGAAGGTGCCTTGAGTACTAGCGGTTAGGAATGCGGTGCTGGGATAAAACAATTATTTTAGATCGCAATCATGCCGGCTTAATTATAGAGACGCCCCTTGAGTCTCGAGGCACCACGCTCGTCGGATGGATCACAAAGAAGAGTAGGGAAAAATTAGAAGATTTGTAAAATAATTGAGCTTTGATCATTTTCATATTGTAAAATGGTACAATTCATGGGGATTTGATCGATGCTAACTCATTCAATTCGGTTATAGTACTAAATGTATTATAAATTTTAACGTAGCTTTGCATTTGGGTCTTCAAATTTGTGATAAATGAGTCCAGAACTTGCTGGAAAATGGCGTTTTCGCAATGGGTTTTTTGTTATCCATATTATTAAAAGTGAATGCTGACCGATGGAAGATGGTTCCATGAGTACAAGTCCACGTAAGTGGGGAAAGTTACTGATCGCCATTCACTTGAGAGTGGCCAGGACGATTCTTCTGCATATGGTTCAAGCAGCTCACAACGACCGGGATTAGCCCACGTATCCCCTGGGCAGCTTCCGAACACCCGTTCGGGAGTGAGCTAACGTGAGAAGGCGAAGCATTCCAGCATAGCGTGCGTTGGGTTTGGGACCCGCCACTTACCAATCACTGACATCACTGCCATCCAAGAGATGCGATAGACGGAGCAAGGAAAGAAAACCATAGGACCTTGCGACGTCTACTACAGCTGCCATGTAAAGGAGCGCAAATTCGGTGTCGGATTTGTTGTGGGAGAGAGACTTCGTCGCCAAGTACTGTCGTTCACTCCGATGGACGAGCGTCTCGCAATAATCCGCATCAAATCCCGTTTTTTTAAGATATCGCTAATTTGCGCCCACGCCCCGACGGAAGAGAAGGACGATGCGACCAAAGATTCCTTCTATGAGCGCCTGGAACGTTCGTACGAGCACTGTCCCCGCCACGACATAAAAATCGTGCTTGGTGACTTCAACGCCAGGGTGGGCAAGGAAGGAATTTTTGGTCGGAAAATTCAGTCTGCACAACGGAACATCCGGTAACGGACAGAGGCTGATCGACTTCGCTGGGACCCGAAACATGGTAGTCTGCAGCACCAGATTCCAGCATAAAAAAATCCACCAAGCTACCTGGCTGTCCCCTGATCGAATAACGCGAAACCAGATCGATCACGTTGTGATAGATGGAAGACACGCTTCTAGTATATTAGATGCACTGTTAAACAGTGACAGCTGCGCATGTCACAGAGAATGTGGAGATCCCGATACCCCAATTGACGACGACTGAATTGACGTTCCGTTACTCGACCATGACGAGGTGAGAATAGCGATAACGCGGCTAAAGAACAACAAAGCCGCAGGCGCCGACGGACTGCCGGCTGAGCTATTCAACAATGGCGGCGAGGAGCTGGTAAGGTGCATGCATCACCTCCTATGCAAAATATGGTCGGATGAAAGCATGCCTGCCGATTGGAATTTAAGCGTGCTCTGCCCAATCCATAAGAAGGGCGATCCTGCAATTTGTGCCAATTACCGCGGGATTAGTCTTCTAAATATCGCCTATAAGGTTCTAGCCAGCGTATTGTGTGAAAGGCTGAAGCCCACCGTCAACCAACTGATTGGACCTTATCAGTGTGGCTATAGACCTGGAAAGTCTACCATCGACCACATATTTACAATACGCCAAATCTTGGAAAATACCCACGAAAAGAAAATCGACACACACCATCTTTTCGTCGATTTCAAAGCTGCATTCGACAGTACGAAGAGGAGTTATCTGTATGCCGCGATGTCTGAATTTGGTATCCCCACAAAACTAATACGGCTTTGCAAGATGACGTTGCTCAACACCAGCAGCGCCGTCAGAATTGGGAAGGACCTCTCCGAGCCGTTTGATACCGTCTGACTTCTTTAACCTGATTTTGGAGAGCATCGCACGAGCCGCAGAACTTAATCGCTCAGGCACAATTTTTTATAAGAGCGTACAATTGTTGGCGTATGCCGATGATATTGACATCATCGGCCTTAACAACCGCGCTGTTAGTTCTGCCTTCTCCAAACTGGATAAAGAAGCAAAGCGAATGGGTCTGGTGGTGAACGAGGACAAAACGAAGTACCTTCTGTCTTCAAACAAACAGTCGGCGCACTCGCGTATCGGCACCCACGTCACTGTTGACAGTTATAATTTTGAGGTTGTAAAAGACTTCGTGTATTTAGGAATCAGCATTAACACCGATAACAATGTCAACCTTGAAATCCGACGTAGAATCTCTCTTGCCAACAAGTGCTACTTTGCACGTTGGCAACGATGAATATCGCAGGCGATGGAACGATGAGCTGTATGAGCTTTACGATGACATAGACATAGCGCAGCGAATAAAGATCCAGCGGCTACGTTGGCTAGGTCATGTCGTCCGAATGGATACAAATGCTCCGGCTTTGAAAGTATTCGATGCGGTACCAGCTGGTGGTAGCAGAGGAAGAGGAAGGCCTCCTCTGCGTTGAAAAGAGCAGGTGGAGAAGGACTTGGCTTCACTTGGTGTGTCCAATTGGCGCCGGTTAGCACGAGAAAGAAACGACTGGCCCGCTTTGTTAAACTCGGCCAAAATCGCGTAAGCGGTTATCGCGCCAATTAAGAAGAGAAGAATGCTGACCGAGTCCCCAATGTGTTTTCATCGACATCTATCTCTAAATAAACACAATTTGTATCACCAATCAAGCTTGAAATTCTTCAAAGTGTTGCACAAAGCTTTAATACGTCTGCACTGAAACTGTGAGATTGAAATTTGTTCTGTGTATTAACATTTAATAAAAATGTGCAAAATTTTGCATTATTTTGTAATATTCGAATAAAAGTTTGAAACAAATAAAGTCGAAGAAGATTTTTATGTGAGAATTTCAAAGGTCATCAAAAAAAATTTTCCCCCGCGCACCAAGATAAATTAACTCAGTACTGCCTCTCTGTTCTCCCAGTGCCTCTCTCATATTCTAGTGTTGTCCTTCACTTTCACTATCTACTCGTCGCCTCTTTGGTCTTGAGTTGAGTATGGCATCAAAGATAGCCACCAGATATTTTATATATCTTTTGCTTAATACTTCACTTTATTTATTCATTCTACATTAAGTTCTCCGAATTTTTTTACGAAATCACCAAGACTTAGATGAGGTGCTTATTTCATTAATATATTTTCTGGAAAATCATTTCATCGAATACTCTAAAGCCATCTGGTCGACCGGTTTCATTGCCCAAGCTTCTAGTACCTATGTACAATAGATCAAATTTATTGGGAAGGGCATAAAATGTGGCTCGTCGAGAGAAAAATTTCCATCTAAATTTCCGGAAATAAGCAGACAAAATGATTTTAATATTGTACCTTATATTCTTTCCCTTTACGACTGGTGGGTAGCTGGTAAGTAATCAGGTCTTCCCTTTTAAAAGTCAAATTGAATATCTAAGAATTTTTGTCACTGTATACAAATTGGAATATTTGATTCTGTAGGTCCAACAATCGACGAAACTATGACGGCGTAATACCGCATACGAGTTTAATATATCTACATATCAGTACAAGTTATGCACACATTAGGTGTGGGTAAGTAGACCAGTAAAGGCTTCTGGGTGCCAAGTGATGTCTGAACGCCACCACAATCGTCGCTTACAAGTATCACCAAGCAATCAGCTCAGGATTACAACTACCACTCAGCGACCACCAACACTATCCCCACCACAACAACAGCAACAAAAAATTAGCCAACAATGCCACTACAACTGCAGATGTATGTGTATCTATATACGTACACTCATACAAACATGCACTGCCTGTCACACATGATATGCACAAGAGATCCTTCAGTTGAGGCTGTGGCTACCTCTTGAGCACGAAAACTCGGCGATAGAAATAATAATATAGAAATAAATGCAATATATCCGAAAGTATGCGAAACTTATAAATATGTAACATACACGTACTTACGAGTATATACTTCTCTACTTACTTACTTACTTATCCATAGGTACTTATGCAACATAATTCCGCATGCTTGCAACAAGCCCTCTTTGTTTCGGTGTGTGTTTGTGGCATGGAAAATTTGTGCTGATGTTAGCCTTATTCATAAAATAAATGAAGTATTTAGTTGAATTGTGATCTATTGCACGTTCTGTGGTGACTACCTCTTAGACGGCAGCGGCTATTGCGATCGCATCTTTATACTGTTATTGCTATTGTTTTTTGTTGGTGCAATCTTTGTGGTAAGCATGGCAGCCAGTTGCTGAAGACCTACAAGTGAGTCGCTGTGTGGCATGGTAAGAAAACTTGAATGAATGACTTACGTAGTTGCTGCTGTCCAATCTGTGACTTAACCGCTTGGCATGCGACATGTAACAGCGACTGCAACAGCAGCATCATCAGTAGTAGCCGTAGCAATAGATATGTTGTATGCATGTCTGATGGCATCAAATTGAAATAATTTGTGGTGAAAGATGAGTGACTGATGGCTTGATGCGATGCGATTATGGCAGAAGCGATAGACGACAATGACGCGTGGCAAGAGGAGGCCTAGTGGCAGAAATTGTTGGTGCGAGTAACAGAAGCCTACCTATGGCTGTGACTGGAGAGTTAAAGCAAGACATGGCGCATGATTTGCCACAGTTGATGGCGTTTTATTAAGCAAATTATTAAATTATATTTAAAATGAGTGTCGAAAGTGTAAGTAAGTATGTGGTGCTGCTTTTCTTTTTATTGTTAGAGACTGAGTACTTAAAAGAAAGAAATACAACGTACGGACTTCGGCTCAACTGCGGTGTGACTGACGTAAAGATATATATATATATATATATTAGGACTGGTCGATTTAAAAATCGCTCATTGCTCCGTGAAAATCGTATTCTGGGGATCAAAATAAGAAACTTTGCTGAAGGAACCATACCTCTAAAACGAATTCTGATGCCCCCCAATTTGGGTTGAACGAAAAACCCCACTTTGACCCATTTAGAGTGCTCCAATCGAATCCAAATGTATGACCGATCCCCACTAACTTTGGACGGCCGATCCACCCATGCCAGTGGCACACCCCCTGGAACTCCCCGAGGGGTTCCCCATACAATAATTTCAAAATATCACCATTTTTGGTCTCTACATGAGAAAAGAAACTAAAAAGTTCGACCCAAATTGGGGGACATCAGAATTCATTTTAGAGGTATGGTTCCTTCGGCAAAGTTTCTTATTTTGATCCCTAGAATACGATTTTCACAGAGCAATGAGGATTTTTAATCGACCCGCCCTAATATTATATTGTATATAGTATATATTTTCCCATAGTTCATAGATGAAACATTTTTATTTTTTATTGCAAGTAGATTTATTAACGTGTTGTTTCTGGCAGAAATGCTCTCGAAGTTTGGCATTGCCTGCAAAGGAGTAGCCGTCATTCGAAAAAAATTTCTCTGGAACATGGTAGAACCCAAAAAAATCAGAAATAAAAAATAAGTAGCTTCCAACAATAGATTCTTAATTGTTTTTAGCTACCACTTCTTGTACATTCTTATGGTAAAGGAAGCAGTGCTGGTAGAGGGGAACAAAACAGGACAAAAAATGTAGATATAATCAGAAGGGGCCCTTAATTTGCACCTTTTTGTATATTCTTATGGTAAGTTGGCGTAGGACTCTATGTGATCCTTAGATTTGAGAAATATGCATAATACCCTGAGCATTTCTTTGTAAAAAACAAAGAGGAAATTTTTTTTTTGCAACATTTTAACCCTCTAACTCCTCAATAAATGGGTATTTTTGTTGTATATTTTACGTGAAAGTATCAGAAATACTTCTTCTTCTTCTTAATTGGCGCTATAACCGCTTACGCGATTTTGGCCGAGTTTAACAAAGCGCGCCAGTCGTTTCTTTCTCGTGCTAACCGGCGCCAGTTGGACACATCAAGTGAAGCCAAGTCCTTCTCCACCTGATCTTTCGAACGCAGAGGAGGCCGCCCTCTTCCTCTGCTACCACCAGCTGGTACCGCATCGAATACTTTCAAAGCCGGAGCGTTTGTATCCATTCGGACGACATGACCCAGCCAACGTAGCCGCTGGATCTTTATTCGCTGCGCTATGTCTATGTCGTCGTAAAGCTCATACAGCTCATCGTTCCATCGTCTGCGATATTCGCCATTGCCAACGTGCAAAGGTCCAAAAATCTTACGCAGAATCTTTCTCTCGAACACTCCAAGCGTCGCTTCATCGGATGTTGTCATCGTCCAAGCTTCTGCGCCATACGTTAGGACGGGCATGATGAGAGTCTTGTAGAGTGTTAGTTTTGTTCGTCGAGAGAGGACTTTACTACTCAATTGCCTACTTAGTCCAAAGTAGCACTTGTTGGCAAGAGAGATTCTACGTTGGATTTCAAGGCTGACATTGTTATCGGTGTTAATGCTGGTTCCTAAATAGACGAAGTCTTTTACAACCTCAAAATTATAACTGTCAACAGTGACGTGGGTGCCGATACGCGAGTGCGCCGACTGTTTGTTTGAAGACAGGAGGTACTTCGTTTTGTCCTCGTTCACCACCAGACCCATTCGCTTTGCCTCTTTATCCAGTTTGGAGAAGGCAGAACTAACAGCGCGGTTGTTAAGGCCGATGATGTCAATATCATCGGCATACGCCAGCAATTGTACGCTCTTATAAAAAATTGTGCCTGAGCGATTAAGTTCTGCGGCTCGCACGATGCTCTCCAACATCAGGTTAAAGAAGTCACACGACAGGGAGTCACCCTGTCTGAAACCTCGTTTGGTATCAAACGGCTCGGAGAGGTCCTTTCCAATTCTGACGGCGCTGTTGGTGTTGAGCAACGTCATCTTACATAGCCGTATTAGTTTTGCGGGGATACCAAATTCAGACATCGCGGCATACAGGTAACTCCTTTCCGTACTGTCGAATGCAGCTTTGAAGTCGACGAAAAGATGGTGTGTGTCGATTCTCCTTTCATGGGTCTTTTCCAAGATTTGGCGTATTGAGAATATTTGGTCGATGGTAGACTTTTCAGGTCTGAAGCCACACTGATAAGGTCCAATCAGTTGGTTGACGGTGGGCTTCAGCCTTTCACACAATACGCTCGCTAGAACCTTATAGGCGATATTTAGAAGACTAATCCCGCGGTAATTGGCACAAATTGCAGGATCGCCCTTCTTATGGATTGGGCAGAGCACACTTAAATTCCAATCGGCAGGCATGCTTTCATCCGACCATATTTTGCATAGGAGCTGATGCATGCACCTTACCAGCTCCTCGCCGCCATGTTTGAATAGCTCAGCCGGCAGTCCGTCGGCGCCCGCGGCTTTGTTGTTCTTTAGCCGCGTTATCGCTATTCTCACCTCGTCATGATCGGGTAGCGGAACGACAATTCCGTCGTCGACGATTGGGGTATCGGGATCTTCACTTTCTCGGTGACATGCGCAGCTGGCACTGTTTAATAGGTTCGAGAAGTGTTCCCTCCATAATTTAAGATTGCTCTGTACGTCGGTCACCAGTTCGCCGTCTTTGTTCTTACAGGAAAACGCCCCGGTCTTAAAACCTTCTGTAAGCCGCCGAACTTTCTGGTAGAATTTTCGGGCGTTGTTCCTGTTGGCCAGCATCTCAAGCTCTTCGCACTCACGTATTTCGGCCTCTCGTTTCTTCTGTCGGATAATACGTCTCTCTTCTTTTTTAAGCTCTCTGTAGCGATCCCACATGGCTCGCGTTGCGCCCGATCGCAGCGTGGCTCTATAGGCGGCATCCTTTCTTTCTGCGGCAGCATGACATTCCTCGTCGTACCAATTGTTTTTTCGGGCTCGCCGGAATCCGATTTCTTCTTCGGCGGCGGTACGTAGAGAACGAGAAATGTTGCTCCATTGTTCGTGGATGCCGGTTTGTTGGGCAGTACTCTCTGAGAGCAGGAGTGAGAGTCGAGTGGCGAATCTTCTGGCTGTCTGTTGTGATTGCAGCTTTTCGAGGTCGAACATTCTTTGCGTAGGTAGATGCACGTTTTTTGCTGCACAGAGGCGCGTGCGCAGTTTGGCTGCAACAAGGTAGTGATCCGAGTCAATGTTGGGTCCTCGGATCGTACGTACATCTAATACACTAGAAGCGTGTCTTCCATCTATCACAACATGATCGATCTGGTTTCGCGTTTTTCGATCAGGGGACAGCCAGGTAGCTTGGTGTATCTTTTTATGCTGGAATCTGGTGCTGCAGACTACCATGTTTCGGGCCCCGGCGAAGTCGATCAGCCTCTGTCCGTTACCGGATGTTTCGTTGTGTAGGCTGAATTTTCCGACTGTGGGGCCAAAAATTCCCTCCTTGCCCACCCTGGCGTTGAAGTCGCCAAGCACGATTTTTATGTCGTGGCGGGGGCAGCGCTCATAGGAACGTTCCAGGCGCTCATAGAAAGAATCTTTGGTCGCATCGTCCTTCTCTTCCGTCGGGGCGTGGGCGCAAATTAGCGATATGTTAAAAAAACGGGCTTTGATGCGGATTGTTGCGAGACGCTCGTCCACCGGAGTGAACGACAGTACTTGGCGACGAAGTCTCTCTCCCACAACAAATCCGACACCGAATTTGCGCTCCTTTACATGGCAGCTGTAGTAGGCGTCGCAAGGTCCTATGGTTTTCTTTCCTTGCCCCGTCCATCGCATCTCTTGGATGGCAGTGATGTCAGCCTTTACTCTCACGAGGACATCAACCAGCCGGGCAGAGGCACCCTCCCCATTAAGGGACCGGACATTCCAGGTGCATGCCCTCAAATCATAGTCCTTAGTTCGTTTGCAGGGGTCGTCATCAGTATAGGGAGGTCTCATCCGAGGCTTTTTTAAAGTTTTCATTGGGGGCGATTTTTAAGTGGCGGGTCCCAAACCCAACGCACAACCAGCTATCCTGGAATGTTTCGCCTTCTCACTTTAGCTCACTCCCGAACGGGTGTTCGGAAGCTACCCAGAGGATACGTGGGCTAATCCCGGCCGTTGTGAGCTGCTTGAACCATATGTAGAAGAATCGTCCTGGCCACTCCCAAGTGAATGGCGATCAGTAACTTTCCCCACTTGCGTGGACTTCTACACATGGAACCATCCTCAGAAATACTTACAGCAGAGAAATACAGTGGGTTAGCCCTTTGTCAACCGAATGGGTCCAATGAACATGAATGAGATTTTGTTGTATTTCCATATCCATATCTAATGTTTTTAAGTTCTGTAACTAGATCACTTTGTTTACTCTATGTCTTCGGTAATATTCTAATAATATTATTAGTTTTTTTTATATATTATTATTGGTATTGCCAATGCAAATTTTGCTAGTGTTAGTGTTCTTTACGGCTAAGTGCTAAATATAACACAAAAATATTAATCATACAATTCTCCTACAAGTCTCTAGGTACACCAAAGCTCAAAATTTAACTCAAACTCAAATAAGTCAAAGCGGAAGATGTGCAAAGGTTAATTTTGCATTTAGGTATTCAAGAAATGGTTTTTGATATACAAATGTAATTTACAGTTCCATTTCAACAACAAAAACGTATGACTTTTTGTTTTCCTCTGTTCACCTTTTTCTCCTACTGAAGCCTACGGAAACCATGGTGACAGTTATGTAAAATCTGCCAATACCAGATGTTAGGACGAATGATCTGCAAGTGCGCCACTTTTGTTCTTGCCGATCCATGCAAGTACTGCCAATTTAGTATTTCGTTATTGCCCCCGGTCTAGTTTGGCCGATTTGCATTATTAAGTTGTTGTTCCCTTTATTTCAGTTTTAATAGATTGTTTTTAATTTTCTTAACATTTTATTGTTTTCTACTTTCTGGCACCCAACCGTTTCCACAGGGCCAGCAGAGTGCTGTTCTTGCAAAAAAATTACCTGCTCATGAGGTCCATTGAAGGCCAAATATTAATAGTCAAGAAAACTAAATTTTTTTAGCATATTTTCATAGGGAAATAATCAAATTTAATGCAAACATATGAAATATTTCATTAGTTTGGAGAAGAAAAACTCCATTATTTTCTCGGTAGATGCCTGTTGGTTGATTCATTTAAGTGGTGATTCATCTAGAATCTAACTAGCGCTTTCGCATTATTTTGTTGACACATCCTCGCTCCCAACTTGTTTAATGGTTATTTACAGCCTGACTATATCCAGTCTGTGCAGTTCAAGAAGCTTATCAGGTTGTTGATGTAGATGCCTGTAGTGATCGATATCTCGTAAAGAATCGAACAAACAATTTAAAGGTATGTTTGTTGCCTGCAATTTTTGCTGCTTCGATTCCGTTCATGCATTTTTGGTGTTAAAGAAAATGTCTATAATGCCGATAAAATCACCAAAAGAATCGAAATAATCGAAGTAGATCGGTATGTAATAGTCGTAGCATCGTTCAGTAGCTAAAGATCGACCACTTTTAAGACATTTACGCAAAATAAAAAAATAGCAGTAATGGATTTCTTTTCTCCCAAACTTTGAGGATTTTTTCCATAAAGATTTGCCATTCTCTTCCATTAAAAAAGTCCAGTAATGGATTTCTTTTCTCCCAAACTTTGAGGATTTTTTTCCGTAGAGATTTGCCATTCTCTTCCATCAGAAAAGTCCTTTTTTCTAATTTGTGTTTCGTACCCGGGCTTTCGAACCAGTGCACTGTCAATTGATAGTCACACACCAACTCTTTCGGCCACGGCGGCCGCCAATACGTACTTTTAAATGATTTATATAGATGAGCAAAAACGACACCAAAAAAATTAAGGGAGTTGCAAATGGTGGAGAAAAAAGTTGAAGAAAGATCTAACAGAATTCCAAACAACGAATTTGAAAACAAAGAAAGAATGCGGAATGTTGGGCAAAAATGGAAAGCGTTGGTTGATGGAAATAATGAAATGATTGAGAGGAAAGGACAGTATGAGCGATTACGTATATGACAAAGTTGGGAGAAACTCAGAGAAATGCGGAAAGTTGGCCAACTCTGTAAGAAGTGCAGGCGTGGTTGAAATATTTATTTAAAAATATACGCAGTCTGCATAAAGACAAAAAAAAATAGCATTCCTAATGCTATTTTTATTAATTTTTTTTTTGCTTATTATATTTATTAGTACATACAGTATTCATTCTTTATATTTCATTTAAATCTGTTTTTAATATGAGAAAATAATTGCATTTAAGCTCTGTTGATTCAATAACATTTTTACTAAGCGTATTTATATATGTACAATTTAGTAAAAACAGCAACAGAAACTACGTAAATACAAGGTGGCGCAAAAATAACCTTGCGATGTTTTTTGGCTGTAATTTAAAAAAAATGAAAAACTTTGATTCTTCTAGTTAATTATTTTTATTTGGACTTTTAATTTTTTTTACATCAAGTCGAGAATATGATGTCATGTAAATGGCCGCTGCCACAGTTGATTGCCATTTGAGCCCTTTTTATGGCATTTTCCATCACTTTGGCCAAAACTTCCGGCGATAGGTCCTCACATTCTTGACGGATATTGTCTTTAAGAGCTGCAAGAGTCTGAGGCTTGTTGACATAAACCCGCGACTTCAAAAAGCCCCACAAAAATAAGTCTGGAGCGGTCAAATCAGGCGATCTTGCTGGCCAGTGCAAATCGCCAAAACGGGAGATTAGGCGCCCGGGAAATGCATCCTTCAGCATACCGGTTGTGGCACGTGCAGTGTGTGCCGTTGCACCGTCCTGTTGGAACCACGTGTTTTCCAATCCCAATTCATCAAGTTGCGGCAAAAAGAACTCGTTGATCATTGCTCTGTAGCGCTCAGCATTCACAGTAACCGTTTGGCCCGCGACGTCTTCGAAGAAAGAAGGACCGATGACTCCTCCAGCGTAAACAGCACACCATACAGTGACTTTGAGCGGGTGTAATGGCTTTTCGTTACACGCGGATTTTCAGTGCCCCAGAAGCGTAAATTTTGCTTATTTACGTACCCGCTAAGATGGAAATGATAATTTTTGATGAAAAATCGTCTTCCTCTTGGTGGTGATTAAGGATGGCTTGAGCGTATGTTAAACGCGATTGGCGGTCAGCAGCTAACAACTAATGCACTGTCTGGACTTTGTGCGGGAACATCTTCAAATCTTGTACCAAAATTCGCTGTAACGACCGTCGACTGATACCCATTTGCGTGGCACGTCGTCTGGTCGATGTCGACGGCGCTTCCATGACATCCTCGGCTACAGCAGCAATATTCTCTGCAGAACGGCTACTCCGTGGTCTGCCACGCTTGGCAGCATCTCGTGTTGTGCCAGTCTCTTTGAGGCGAGCGGCTAAACGTCGCAGTGTTGCACGCCTACTGCGTTGGACGGCGAGGAAATCTGCGACGAAATTCACATTGTGCCAAAGTCACCGACCGATTATTGGTCAAATAAAAAGCCAGCAATATTCCGCGTTCTGGAGCAGTGTAGCGTAACATTGTTTATCAACGTGTATTTCGCATGTGTTTACTACACAAATGTCAAAACAGAACTGATTTTAGGGGCTAATCGCAAAATTTATAGCATTTTCTGATAGGAGGATTACTTTAGCGCCACCTGTTCTGATGATGGAAAAATATCAGTTGCGACATGTCCCGTGCGACTGTGAATAAAATAAAAAAATAAAAATGATAATTTTTGCTTGAAATTAAAACCATTTTTAAGAAACATCAATGCACAACATTCCTAAGTTAGGCACATTTAAATATTGCCTCCTGTTCGCTAATATCGGCGTTTGAATTGTCACATGTCGCGAAAACCACTTCCGTTTTTGTCCAGAGTGAATGCCCTAATTGTTCCAGTTATCATGAAAAGGAAAAGTTGCCCAAAATTAACTTAAACGCTAATTATAGGATTAATTAAAAGCTGCATTAAAGTCCGAACTGTTTCTAAATCTTCCTAACAACAATCCATAACAATTTCACTGCAAACGGATGAACTACAAATAAACCAACTTTCAGTTTTAGTATGAAAATTAGTAAAAAATAAGAACAGAATTTATTGTAACTATTAATTCATTAATTAAATTAATTTTAAAGAAAAATGAGTAATATAAGGAAATTTCACAAAAGTAAATTTAAAAACTGCCGTCCCTGATCGTTCAACATCCGATGTGTTCCTTGAGGAGGAGCACAGACCTACTACAATATTCTAGGCCAGAAATTCAACCCAATTTGCACCTATTCGAACCATAATAAATTTAAAGTCCCATACAATAGTTACTAGAGGTGATGAGTAAAAGAAAAGTTGAGTAAAATGTGTAAAAGTGAATTGTGGCAATTCATTCATAAAAAACCTCGTAAATTTTCGCAATGCCCATGATTTATATAGCAACTTAATTAGTTGGAAACTAGTGGGCGACTTGAAATTTTCATCACAATCTTACTCTAACTTACGCTATTGCCCACCTACAACCATAAAGGAACGTCAATACTAATAAATATGAAAGCATCCCTTTGCAAACTCACGACAGTGATAACTAGCTTCTGGTCTATCGGGAAACAAACAGCCAAAATGGGCATCCTTCACAACACATACACTAACTGTTGTAAGCAACCAAAGAAAAGGAAACGATTTTCTATTTTTTGTTTTGAATGTACTGCCTTATGGAAGGAAAGAATGTCTTCCTTGGGCAAACCACTGTTCGGGGGTCTCGAACAACTGTCTAGCTTAGACGTCAACAACCTAATAAGGTTCATAAACCGCACAGACTGGATATAGGCAGGCTTTAAATAAACATTAAATAAGTTGGCAGCGAGGATGTGGCAACAAAATGGTGCGCTAGTTGGTTTCTGGATGAATCACCACTTTAACCAACCAGCTCTAACTTATCTATATATGCCTTAGTCCTTTTATCCCACTAAATAGGTGGAAGCATCTATTGATGTATTTTATTCATGCGTATATATTATTTTTGGCAAATAATTTATGTGAAACTGCTTAAGCCACAGTTTAGTATATCTTAAATAGTTTGAACGTCGTAATTACTCAAATCACAAATCTCACACTAGCAAGTCATAAATTAAAAACTAGACATCAAGTGGAATGGAATTCTGAAAGGAATTTTATCTATTAAAGAAAAAAAATAATGCTTCAGTGTAAGTTTTTGTTTTTTCGATTATCCCCGAGAATGCCACGAAACATGTTTTACGCAACTAATAATAATTCTGATAACAATCACTAACCTGTTGCTCAACTCGTGCATACAAACACCTCAAGGCCACTTGTCACTAAACAGTTGAGAGGGGAGAAAACAAGTGAGTAGAAGATTCTGTGTATATAAATGTGACTATATATACACAACTATCTTTAAGCTGGATACAGTGACGTACATAGAAATTCAGACGAAAGGTGTTAGTACTCATGGAACTTTCATTGAAGAACTTATGATTGACCCGATGTTATGAGATATGGGCTCTGGTGACATTCTAGCAAGTTCAATTAAAAGTGGCTAAAGGATATTGAAAAAATGTGTAGCAGACTGCAAATGAACTGAAACTGATATCGAACGTAATATAGGGCAAGCTTCCAAAATCAAATTTCTTAACATATTTTGCGTAGTTATTTGTGACAATAAAATTCGGAAACTGAAAATATAACAGAAAACACTGCGGTGCTTACGGGCTACAGTGACTAAAAAAACTCATTTGGTAGTTATGCGGCTAAAGCCTTAACGAGCGACATGCCCTTTGGAGTAAAATTCAATAATATAAAAATGAAGGGTTTTTCAAAAGACGAGCCTAGAAGTTGTTTTAAAATAAAACATGTAAAAACTTAAATTTTTTCAGGTTTCACAATTTTTATTCAAAATACAGCTCTTAACTATTATATATGAAAATGTCCAGCTGGAGCACGTCTATAGGCTGCCAAGCACGCATGCAGTTGTGCAATCTCGATATAATTGTTGTGTTTAAGCTCTGGAATCGTTGTTTTTGTTTTCAAGTGGCTTTTCGAAAAGTAAAGTCCATGTGAATAAGCCAGCATTTGCAAAAGAAAAATTAACTACGAAAACGAATATGTTAATTTTTCAGCGGAATACCTTTAAAATGATAGCATAGAAATCTAATCCTCTCTTAAAAAAAGTCCAAAATAGCATAAAAAGTCTCATTATTTTGATTCCTTAAACGCTTCTACTATTTTTCGGAACATACATTTTGAAAAGATAATTATTTAAAAAAGAAGCTCGGGTTTTTGGAAGCCTTTTTAATCGGCTCACGTAAGTCTTAACGACTTTTACTTCCAAATTTCAAAACTCTTATTGCTCGTAACACCTTTTTTAAATTGGAAAAAATAAAGATTACCTACAGTCTAGACCGCACCTTAACACGTTCCCTGCCCCAATACAAAAATGCAAAACTGACCGACAAGTCCAATATTTCACAACGTAAACATGTCATAGGTATAATCGGTTCTCGCCAATATTACGTTGCTGGCACTTTGTTGATAATGAAGTTCCGAAGGATCAAAACGAACGTCTATACAAAATAAAACCACTTTTGGACCTTGTTATCAATAACTGGAAGAGCTTATTAATACCTGGTGAATGTATCGTCATTGACGAGTCTATGATGCCGTTTGGAGGCAGGATATCTTTCCGTCAATACAACCCATCAAAAGCTCATAAATACGGCTTGAAAATCTATGAACTGTGCACAGAAGAGGGTTTTGCCTGGAATTATGATATTTGCATAGGGCGTGACCCCGAGATTGCTGATTTGGGTAAGCCTGTCGTAATAAGAAATAATTAAAAATAATTTGTGATTTCTGGGTAAAATAAAAATATTTTTTCGTATGTCCCGGCGTATTATCGTTATTATCGTACCAGCACGTCCAGTGTAGAAACTGTACAGTTCCGTTACGTCCAGTCGAATAATTTGCTCTAGAAGTTTTACCCCCTGACATACATATGGCTCAAGAACGTATCAGTGCTTATCAGGCGCACGTTTCCTGAACCATATGCGGCTCAGCGGACAGGGAACGTGTTAAAACAGACGGTCGGTTTCTGTGAATTCCTTTAGCTTTTAAGGCATCACTCACAACACGATCCGTCCAACTATCAAATCGTCGATGATTATCGAGCGGTGGGGTTTTTTGCGGTATCCAGCACGATAATGTTTTTCTTCTTTGTTGAATAAGCAGCCCCTTTTTTGCTATTAAATATGCAGGTGCAGAGTTGCGTACAAAATTTCTTGCGGTGTATTTCCTTCATTAACAACTATTTTTTGTTATAATCTAAATATGTACTATAAATCATGATGAATCCATTCAGGTACAAGACCATTACATTAAGAATTCAGAATTCAAACAAATTTGGTGCCTGCACCGCATTTGCCTAGGGTCACCTTCCATCTAATAATAATTTTCAAAGGATGCAAAATAAAACGATATTCAAGTATTCAACTCAATAAAATACTTGTATATTAAATCATTTCATAGAAGTCTACATCAAAACTTTGTTCGTGGCACCGGCTCATTTTAAGTATCTTATTCTGCCAAACTTTATTATATTTACCATATCTATCAAATTGTAAAATCAGACAACAACCATGCCCACTTCTGGATATTATTTTGTCCGTGGAACAAATAACTCAATTTGAGTTATATTTTCAAAACTTTCCACATAAGTACTAGAGCTCTAGATTCCCGGGTATCGAACAGTTTGAGTAGCTCGATACTCGCTCGAAGCTCGTTCATTGATCAGCTGCTCAAATATTTGTTCGAAGCTTTCAAGCTTTTGTCGAAAAGTCTATATAATCGAAAGTATTACTCGAAAAGAAACTCGATATTCTAGAGCTCACGCTAGAAAATTTACAAATACTGAAAATTGAATAGGTGTGCCGATACTCATTTCTGATTTTTTTGGAGTTCGAAAATGTACTTGTACATATATAATGCTCCGCATCAGGCAGCTGGAAGTCACTGAAAAAAATTTTAAAGCCGCTATATATTAGCTTGCAGTCATATTATAGTAGCAGGATGCTCCCTCAAGGACTTTCCTTTCATAGATTTTTGACGCAGCCGCAGAGACAAATAATATAGGAAAAGTGTTTTATACAATCTCTGTGACCCTGTCGCTCTGTCGCTCTGGCCAACATATGACATTGATATTTCTTTTAATTATTTATTTATTTATTTGAATATTATAAATTTAGATTTGGACGAAAATAAATCAAAGGATAAAGAATCTGAGAAGAAATTAATTCCTCTTAAGACTCTATAATTGGAACATTTCTAGCATAACTACTTCCAATTTGTTTCAAAAAAAAGTTCATTATTCAATAAGCGATGTGAAAATGAATGCAAAAGATAGTGGCAGTCAACTATGCCATTAACAATATCAAAGAAAGACAAATTAGGGAGAGAGAATAGTTCTCTTGCAATTCAATTATTTTAAATTGATTAGCCTACATCTGGAACTATATGATGATGGACCTAATACCACAAAACTCAGAGATCGGAGAGCGAAGCGAGCAAATACCTTTTGGATCTTGGAATGTGGCAATGAAAATCAACTAGGGAAGTATAGAAGATCTTCAAGGTATACCAATCAAATGGTACAATTAATGAGACTTAGGAATAAAATCCTTGAGCCAAAAATAACACCCAAGTTGGAGATCTTATTGAAAGTGCTGCCAGTAGAGTAGAAAGTGGGGAAAAGGCAACGAAATTTTGGGGAAAAAGCATGGAAACTTTTACTTATATTAAGTTAACTTTTTTGACAGTTTCAAGCTTAATCGGATTGGATGGACTACAATTGCTAGAGTAGGTTTTTAAGTCATCTGCATATATAAAGATAATTTGAATATGTAAAGCAATTCACAAATATAGAAGAAATATGATTTTATACACGCTAAAAAAATTGAATGAAGCCCTGACTAGTTCGGCCACTGAGTGTGACTTTTTCTTCTACTTAGCTTAACAATCCGTGGTGGATTAAATAGCTTCATCAACAATTTTTCCTCTTTTTCTTCCTCCAATGGGTGTTAAAATAAAAGCTTTCCTAGCATTTCGCGCTTTCGGCATGCGCAGTACGTGCCCAATCCATCTAATTCGTTGGGCTTTGATAAAACGTATTACATTTTGTCTTTGAACGATTTCTTCGATTTCATTGTTGTAGCGAATGCGGTAGCTACCATCTATTGTTGCAACCGTTATTTTCTATTATATTCTTTATGATACGTCTTTCGAAGCACATCAGCTGATGAATATCATTTGTTTTCAGCGTCCATATTTCTGCGCCATATGTAAGGACGGGTCGTGTCAGTGCTTTGTACATTCTTATTTTCTGTGCTCTGGACAAATCTTTTGATTTAAAGAGTTTTACGTTAACATAATAGGTGTTATTTGCAGCTTGGATTCGGTCGTTAATAGCTACCGATGAATCTTTATATGCTGATAGTTTAAAACCCAAGTATTTAAATTCAGTGATATTTTCGAAAAGTTGTTTATACTTAGGTCATCGCATGTCGTGTTTGGTATGTATTTGGTTTTCTCCGTATTTACATGTAGTCCCAGAGCTTTTGCATTTTTATCAATAAATTTAAAGACGCGTGTAAGAGTGTTTCTGTCTTTAGCCATAATAAGAATATCATCAGCGTACGCACATATCTGAAAATTATTATTAAATAATGTTCCATTGGTGTTTATTTCTTGAACAGTCGTGTGTAGCATTAAATTGAATACTAAACATGACAATGCGTCTCCTTGTTTTACTCCGGATATGATTTCGAATGGGTCTGATAGGCTTCCTTGCACCAGTACCTTACTTGTTGTGTTCGACAATGTACAGAGAATCAAACTAATTAACTTCAAAGGTATTCCAATTTTCTGAAAGCAGTATTTTATTTGTTTTCTATTTATACTGTCAAATGCCTGTTTGATGTCAACAAAGAGGCAAAATATATCAATTTTATTTTCGTAAAACTTTTCGAATATCTGGTGGACAGTAAAACCTTGATCAATCGCTGAGCGGTTGTTTCTAAAATCACATTGGTAATCGTCTAGGATATCTTCAGCATAAATATTCAGTCTTTCAAATAGAATGTTAGTAAATACTTTATAACCTGTATTAAGTAAAGATATGCCTCTGTAATTTTGACATTCAGTTTTATGTCCTTTTTTGTGTATAGGACTGAGTGTGACTAACTTTGTGAAATGTCTTTTGTCAAATTACGTATTTAAGAACTTTCCAACTGCTTAGTAAGTTTTTACAATTGTTTGATCTTCATAAGAGACACTCAATGGCTTCCTTGTATAAGTTGGCAGCTCCCAACCTAAAATAATGGTGCACAAAATAATGGTTCCCCGAAATTTTTTAACTTTACAGTGATCCGCTATTCATAAGTTCAAGCTTAGTCAATCTTTCAAAGAGTTTAACCTCAACTTGCACCTTTCCGTTTCCTAAGTCAAGTGATTATTTTTCGCAAACTTTCAATGCTCCCTGTCCCACTGTGCGCAGCGATCATTATTCGGTGTCTTGTGTTCTTGAGTGTTGATGAGACGGCGACATGGTAATTGCTACTGCGCAACGGTTACCACATACTCGTAGGCCATTGAATTACACCAGCCACAACAGAGCAGAATTATCCGCAGCGGCAAAGTAATAATACCAGCAACAAAGTTCTAAAATGAAAATAAAGCGAACCAACAAATTGTGACCAACAAAGTATGTAGTTGCTTGGCTGAGCAATTATGATGGCTGACAGCGCTTGTGGCTATGTGGAGCTATCAACTTGATACTACGTACGATTATATAGAACATACCTCTGTGTGTAAACATGTTTTGTCGGTGATCAATGCTGTTGCTGCTACTTTTTTACAGCCGTATCAAATTAAATTACTGTTGTTGCTTGAACCCTTAAGGTATCTCAAATTTGACCACACAGCAGATGCTGGGCTATCAGTTGTTATTCTAATGATCAATTTATGTGTTTGGGCCCGTGTGTGTGTGTGTGTGTGTGTGTGAGTGTCTGTTATGAGTATGCAATCTGGCGCAAAATGCTGCCGTGTTGCAGGTTACATATGTTTGAGAATAGATACGCTGACATACGAGTCGATTACAAAATTATGACAACAAATGCGGTTGACTGATGGCATTAGTGCACCGACGCTGCTGTGGCTATTGCTTAATTCTAATGAGCACTGCGGCTCGCAGCCAGTGGACATTAGGAAGGTGATAGCGTAGCTGATGACGATTCAATGATTCGATAGGTGATGGAGTGGCTTTCGGAGTCTAAGAACTTCATTGCTAGAATGTCTGCAGGTGATGCTGCTGCCGCTGTTTGCGTACTCATTCCCAGCACACTCATGCAGCAAATGGCAACTGACAACGTATGTTTGTCCATAGAGGCAAAATAAATTTACACTAACACTTACAACAACAACAACAACAAATGAGCAACAGCAATGAAGCGTTAAAATTGTCAAATCATTAAGCAATCAGCGCAGTGCGGCCAAGACCAAGAGCTGTGCAGACCAAGTTGGTAGCATCAGCCGGTAGCGGTGGTCACTAGGCGGTCCAGCCAGCGTGACGTTGGCTAAACTAAGACGCAACAGTGACAAGTAATAAAAGAGTAATAAAAAGCTACAAAAAACCTGTCATTAGTACCATGACGACGAAGCAACAGTTGTCCAAGTAAATATATTATACAGATGCATATAATTATTTGTTCTTATATAAATATGTACATAAGTACTTGCATATCAGTTTTTTACCAAATTTACAAGCCGACACAAATGTCAGCTGCTGTTTAATGTCTTTTTCTGCGTTAAAACTTATTTTAATTATTTTTCGCCACTGTCATCGCCATCGCCTTTGCTGTTGTTGCTGTTTTATTTGCCCAGTAATTACGTGCCGCATTGCTTACTGTTTGCTGATGCTTTGTGTTAAAATTTAATTTGCAACTTTTTTCTCTTTACCAGCACTTCAGTCGTTTGTTTATTTTCGTATGGATAGCACCGGCATGTTGCAAGTGTCCAAGATGTGCGGCCCTGTAGTTGCTACCTTACACATATTGCACATGCAATAGCAGCAACAAAACTCTCAGCAGACTCAATAGATTTCGCAACTCATGCGCCAAAGGCGAGCTGCAAATCATGCAATTAATGCTTCCTATACCTTTTTGCATTTCGTTGCATTGCTGTTATGGAGTTTTTCCTATCAAAGATGGATGCAAAACGCTGCTCCTCCTTTATCCATTTCGAGGCAGCACATTCTGATATGTGTGACTGTTGACGACACCCGTCGGTTGAATCTGTTCACTTCTCCGCCTCCCAGGTAGTTCTTGTGACTAATTAGCAGCAGTTACTTGCAGAAAAAACTACAAGTCGGCTTGTTAAGCAGGAAAATTTTGCTTACTTCGTGTCGTATTCATGGAATTGTTTACACTGAGCTCATAAAGCAGTTTGATGTGTATATAGGGTGACCAGATAGCAATGATTATTTTCCAATTGCTATGCCTCAGCAGGTGTCAAAGTAGCTAATGACGTGCAGCTGTCAAAATATTTATGCATCTTTTCCCGCTTGCCAAATGTGTAGAAATTAATAAAAAAAAGTATTTGTCGATATTTGAAAAAAAAATCGAAAATATCAGCTGTAAATATCCAACGTAAATTTTGTTAAGAGTGCACCCTTCGAGCGTTGGAGTGGGAGCGGGGGTCTACTCTAAATCAACCAGCATCTCGGTATCCTTTAAAGAGCCGGAGACAAGCAGCGCCTTTCAAGCAGAGGTCTTCGCGATCCTGCAGGCATGCAAAATGCTTCGGGACCGCTGTTGGGAGGGAGACATTAATATTTTTTCCGATAGCCAAGCTGCAATCAAGGCACTGTCGTCGCCGTATTGCAGCTCTCTTCTCGTGAACTCATGTAAGGAGGAACTTAAACGCCTCGAACGTGCAGGAAACATTTCCCTCATCTGGGTTCCTAGGCACAGGAATATAGAGGGAAATGAAATTGCCGATGAGCTTGCCGGATCCAGCTGCCCCCTTCTCAGGCATCGGCGTCACTTTGCCCGTTGTTAAAGGGAAACTACACAACTTCTTTCTAAGAAAAGCGCAAGACAGATGGAGGTCTGTCTCATCGTGCGCTATTTCGAAAGCACTATGGCCCCAATACGATAGAAACAGAACGCTTAAGGTGATGGGAATACTCCGCCATTCAATTTCCAAACTCATTGCGGTGATCACTGGTCACTGGGTGATCGGCACTCATGCGAAGAGGCTTGGAATCCCGTACAAACCCCATTGCAGAAGCTGTGGGGATCCTGCAGAGAAAGAGACTGTGGAACACTTTCTCTGCCGGCTCTGGCGGCTAGGCGCTTGAAATTCCTCAGCGTCCCCTTTGGGGATGACCTGATGAAATTCTCCAGCCTAGATCCCTTTTCTCTCCTCCGCTACATCAACAGCACTGGATGACTGTAGACGGTTTTATCTCCTCCCTTAATCCTTTCACAGGTAGTGGTCCATATTATGGTATCAAAACGGCACGTAAGTGCTACTTGTAATGTACCTGGGGTACTCTTGCCATCTTACCTACCTACCTACTCTTCGAAAAATACCTAAAAATGTCGATTATACAACGGCAAACCCGCAACAAATAATAACACTTCAATATTTCGACTAGTTTTGAATATTTTTCTTGCCTCTTTTGTAAAACGTAAAATTTATTGTCTTATCCAATAAAAAATTTAAAAATATTTCGTAAAAATTTCATTTAAATTCCACGGCTTTTAATTACAATATTTTTTGCCAGATTTTTTGCATAAAGTTTTATTGTAAAGGTATAGTAAATTTTAGTGCTAAAGTGCAAGTTTAAGTTGCTAAAAAATTATTAATTTGTGGTAATATTTTCCCCTTGACAATTTTTTTATATTGGCATGAAAAGTTTGTGGAATTTAAAAATTTTTTTATGAAGTTTGAAGCTTGGATTTGTATAGCTTTTATTAGACACTAAAATCCTATTTAAATAGAAACTCTGAATAATTAAAATAAAGAAATGAAGAATACAAATTAGCTAAACTGATCAAAATATGGATCGCTATCACATCCGGAGTGTATATATGTATGCTTGCTTAGCTCGAGTGCCTTAAGATCTGAACTTAAAAGTGGGGATATGAAAGGACATTTAAAGATCTTAGAAGACTTCCTACATAGTCCCATTCTTTATAGGAATGATACAATGTGCTTTCACCCAAACCAATACTCTTCAGGAACTTCCAAGTTATAATTAATGAACCAACTCTATCACTTTCAAACCTGGCTCCCAGCTATGGTTTACTGATGGGTCCAAATTGGAAAATGGTAGAACAGAAGCAGGAATCAATGGGCCTAAATTCAAAAAATCGATTCAATATTCCAGGCAGAAATACATGTCATTGAAATATGTGTGAGAGAATGCCTTAACAGGAAAATGAGAGATACTCACATCTACATACTTTCAGATAGCCAAGCGGCTCTAAAAGCCTTTCTATCAACAACTATCACCTCTAAATTGGTAAATGATTGCCTAAACCTTCTCAACACGTTAGGAAACCTCAACATAGTAACACTATGCTAGATTCCGGGACATGAAGGACATGAGGGAAATGAAATGGCTGATGACCTTGCAAAACAAGGAGCAAATATGCAACTTACTGGTACTGAGCCTTTCTGTGGACTCACAAAAGGCCACATTAATGAATTCCTTAGGAAATGGGAAGAAAGAAAACTTGCCGCACACTGGCTAAACTGTGCCGGTCAGCGTCAAGCCAAACTATTCCCAATTTCCAACAAAGGAATATCCTACAAACTTCTCTCACTAAACAGAGTAGATCTGCGTCTTTTAACAGGATATCTTACAGGTCTCCTGAGGCAGCCTGAGGTACCATCTAAATAATATTGGTCTATCTGAGACCAATGTCTGCCGCTTTTGCGAAATGGACATAGAAAGCTCAGAATATGTGCTTTGTGAAAGTCCTGCGTTGGGCAGACAGAGACTTCACCACCTCGGTGGTATCGTAGTATCTCCATGCAATCTTTGGAACAACAAACCCAAAATTGTGCTAAAATTTTTAAAAAGCCTAAAACTCTAGGGTTGCAAAAATAGGCCTTTCACGATAAATCAGCTCTGGTCGCAGTGCGTAATGGCCTTCTAATAATAATAATAATGCTTGCTTATATTGAAAATTCGCTATGACATTGATTTTATTAGTTTCCTCATATTTTATGCGGCCGCCGTAGCCGAATGATGGGTGCGTGACTACCATTCGGGAGCGCGTAGATTCGAACCTCCGTGCATGAAATAGCAAAAAAAGTGTTTTCTAATAGTGATCGCCTCTGGGCAGGCAAGGGCAAACCTCTGAGTGTAATCTGCCATGAAAAAAGTCCTCATAAAAACCATTTGTCGTTCGGAGTCGACTTAAAACTGTGAGCCAACTTCAAGACTCACACCGCAAATTGGAGCTCGGCCAAACACCCAAAAATGGCGTACGTGCCAATTATTTATTTATTTTTAATATTTAACTAAATTTTATATATTTATTGATTAAGTCTATGAACACAAGTTTCTTACACACTCTTTACAAAGAAAAGTAGAGTAACTATCGCCTAGGACTTAAGTACCCAAAAATAGAATATAAAGTAATTGAAAATAATCTTTTCGTAGATGATAAATCTAGTTAGATCGAAATCGAGATTTAGTTGAATTCACTTAAGGCGTGAACAAGGGAAGCGTGTTACGAATACCCCGATTTACCGTTTAATCCGAGAAAAAGTAAAGAGCTGTGAAGCTTACGCTCTGGTACACTGAAATTAATTATTTCCAAAAGAAATGGGCAGTCAATAATGGTATTAATGATGTTATACGAATTAAATGTACGTACTCATTTTTCAAACCATGATTAACAGGGAGTACAGGTCTTAAACATATACATTGTTTATGATTTTATAGCTGCCTAACTGAATTATCCTTCCTGGACGAGTTTATTCAGGCATAAAAAACATATAACAGAGGAGAAATTTTCGAAAGAATTAAACTCATAAAAATAAATTAAATAATGGGCTCTATAAGTAGATTCTGAAAACATATAATTCATTAAATAGTCGTGGATATACATTTTGTTGTTTCACCATCAAAATTTATTTTGTCGCCTTCAAATAGGCTCCATTCGAAGCTATACACATATGCCAACGTCAAAGCACCTTTTAAACGCGTTTGAAGAGATCTTCTTCAGCTCCTTTAGCGAAGTCTCCTTAATGGTCTCTATTGACTCAAAGCGGCGTCCGCGGAGTGAAAATTTAAGCTTTGGGAAAAAGAAAAGGCCACTGGGGGCTAAATCTGGTAATCACGACGGGTGTTGGATGATATTTGTCCAGTTTTTGGTCAAAAAGGTGTTCACAAAATGAGCCTTGTGAGACGGTGCGATATCATGGCGCAAGTTCCATGAGTTTTCCTTCCACAAATTGGGCCGTTTCCTACGCACATTCTCTCTCAAACGTCGCATAACTTCCAAATAATATTCTTGACTTACCGTAGAACCATTTGGAACGAATTGACGTGGTTTTTTGGGTTCGGCTCATGTCAATAGCGCCATTCAGCCGCACGTTGACTGGCTTGCATGACAACTCATTTACACACGTCTCATCACCTGTAATGATGCGTTGGTTAACACGTTCGCGGACACTAAAAATTTCAGGGAGCTGCAAAAATAGGCAGCCAATTATTTTTGAAACTAGTTGTGATATCCAAAGTCTGATTATACATATATTATAAAAGTAGTCAGAACATCGTATTTTAACTGTTTTATGAAAGTACCTAATGAATCAATTGGTCATTACTTTGAAATGTATATTAATTACAAAAACTTAAAGTTACATGAAATGAAATGAACAAAACTTGGCTTTAAAATTTGAATGCTGTAGCATCCACGTCAATGTGCATCACTATACAAATGAATGCTATAGCATTCACGTCCGCGAACGTGTTAAACATTGGGTCCGAATTCACTTGCTCAAGCATGTCTTCAGCCACCTTCTTTCGATGAATTTTTTGACAGAAACTCAACTCTCTTGGAAAGAGCCGAGCAGCCTCGCGTCTCATGCTCAATTGATTCGCGAGACCCGCTAAGGTCACGAGCTACCTCCCTCAAACTTAAATGATGGTTTTCTAGTACCATTTCCTTTACTATGTCCACGTTTTCATCCGTTGATGGGCAACCAGATCGGGGTAAATCTTCCACGACTTTTCGGCCCTCTGCAAAAGCCTTATACCACTCGTAAACCCGCCCGATAAAGCATAGACTTTTGCAACATTTTAAATGATTCGGCATACGAAATCCTGTTCAAAACACAAAATATGAGACAAATTCTTTGTTCGGCATTTTTATCCATAGTGAAAATCGCAGAGCGCACCTGCGGTTCACTGATATAATTAAATGCCAAAATCAAGCTAATTGACGGATCACGCTCAAACTCGGCAACACTATAGAGGACAGTTGCACCAACATTCTAGCAAAAAAGAAATTAGACGTATGTACCTGTATGTGTAGCGCGCGCTTTTTAAATGAACAATTCCCGACATTTTTTTGACAGAATGTATATTAACATGTCATAAATGAAAGGCAGAAAACTGTGCTTGCGGTAATTCGCGATTAAAGGCTTGCGCTTTTTTAACCCAATATGACTGTAGACAGACCCAGCTGTACAGTTTTTTGGAAAATTGAAGTTGACTTACGAAATTACAAGTTTGTAACTTCTAACATAGAAAAATTCTGCAATACCTGTTTAAGGGGGGGAGCCTGGTTTAAAAGGTCAAAAAAATCAATTTTTTTTTTTATTTTAAGCGATTCCTAATATATTTCAGAATATTCACACAAAGTTACAGAGCCTAATTCTCAATATTTCCGTAGATACAAAGCCAAAGGTAGGCGACCGTTAGTTAGTTACGCTGTGACCGGACAGCTATAGTACAAACTTTATCTTCTTTTCTCGACTTTTCATTTTTATGATTTCTTTGAATTGGCGTACATGAATGAAAAAAAAAAAAAACTAATGAACCTTTTGAAATGAATCATAGCTTGTTCACTTCAGTATTAAATTCACTTCTATTTGAACTAACAAAATAGATAAAAAAAAATTTTTCAAGATTTTTATACCAAGTTGAAGTGAATTTTTTTTTTATAGAAAGGCATTTTTTTCTTTAAAACCTCCAAAAAGTTGAAATTTTGGAATTTCTCTCAGTTTTCTTAATTCATCTAGAATAAAAAATCATGATAATTAGAAATCCATTTGAATGTTTTGCTTTAGATAATAATTACGAGCCGTATCCTGTACGCCAGTTGGAAACTCCAGCGTTGCAGCGCTCTACTAATTTCTATGTTAAACATTTTTTTCAACTAATTTTAACCAGTACAAAAATTTTGTATACTTTTTAAATGTTCATTAAAAGATAGAAAAAACTTTGCAGTGCTAAATTAATTTTTTCCTTAAAAAAAAAATCGCAAAGAGATGGAATTTTTAGACCTCATAAACCAGGCTCCCCCCTTAAATAATAAAGAAGGTGATGTGAAATTCATTAGCAATGGCGTACTTTTGTTTGCCAAGTTACAGAAGTTACGAAGTGAGAACAAATTAACTTACAAATTAACGTGCATGCTGATTTATTTAATAAACAAATTATTTCTAGTTCAGAAAATATTAAAGAAAGAACAAAAAAAAATTATTTACTTGTGAGTAACTTTAAGCAGAAGTTGGAGGGACGTGGAGGATATTGGTCAGTGTGTGGGCAAAAAATGTTATTATTACGCCGTCAGACAATGTTGATGTATATTACGCTACCAGATAAGCCGCAGTGGCAATTTGACGGATATTGAGTTTCATATAGGAGGAATGCTATTTATATCCCTGGCCTTGAGCACTTCTAGTGTTGTCAGGCACCATCTGAAGTTTCCCCTGGAAAAACAATAAAACTGTTTTCACTCGTTTCACATGACACAATGAAAAGAAAATATATCGAAAAATGTTGCTATGTTTTTAATATATTTATAAAAGAAAATCTGCTGCTTTCTTGAATCACAATCGTTACAAGAATAAAATTATAGATATCCTTGTGCAAATGCAACTTGTTCCGGATGTGTCCAGGCTTAGTCTCAAAGGAACATCCCACTACTGCCACTTTTAATCTCTTTACACGGAAAGAACTGTACCCTTTGCTTGAGTATGTTCAGGGACTAATTGCACCTTTTCGCACCCGAACGGGCACAAATTTTATGGTCGTATCTGGTACGGCTCACTTATCTGATTGCAATGGAATGGCCGGTAGGTTATAGCATTCAGTGCGCTTAAGTTTTGGAGTTAAAATCTTGGCACAGGCAAAAAAATTTATTTACTATTTTTTCCGTTCTAAGTGCTTTGTGTAAGTTTCCTCCAGAGCATAAATTCAAGTTTGAAAAGGAATTTTATTCACGAAATTTTTCGGTACATAATTATTCTTAAAAATATTAATATAACTTAATCTTGACACGCTTAAATGAATACAGTCGTGGCAACGGTAACGATGCGAAGCTCTGTAAATTTTAATATTTAAGTTGTTTAATTCAAAAATTGCAACTTTCCTTATACGAGGGGTGCCTTTTATATTTCGGGATTAGAGAACAAAAACAAATTTTAATCATCGAAATTCACTTTATTGTTTTTCAAAATATTCTCCATGAAGATCTATACACTTTTGCATACGTTTGAACCAATTGTCGAAGCACTTTTGCCACTCTGAATGAGGTACCTCAAAAACAAGCATTCTGAATGCCGCAACCGCTTCTTCAGGTGTCGAAAAACGTTGACCTCTCAGTTTGTTTTTTACGTACGGGAATAAAAAGAAGTCATTCGGTGCCAAGTCAGAACTATACGGCGGATGACCCATTAATTCGATGTTTTGGGTGCTCAAAAATGCAGTTGTTTGAGCCGATGTGTGAGAGCTCGCATGGTCCTGGTGAAGAGTGATCCGTCTTTGGCGATTGGTTTTCCTAATTTCTTGGAAGACAACTGGCAAACAAATGGTTGTGTACCACTCAGAATTTACTGTTCTGCGTTGTTCTAGTGGTACGGTTGCGAGCATTTGCTTGGAAGTGCTTCGTGCGCGAACAAATTTTGTTGGATTTGGCTCATCTTGAAACCCCCATACAGTCGACTGATGTTCACTCTCGGGCTGATACGCGTAAATCCAGGATTCATCACCTATCTCGATGTCATAGACGTGTTTCGAAGCCCCGCGATCGTATTTTTTGAGCATTTCCTTCGACCAATCGACACGAGCCTGTTTTTGAGCGATTGACAAATTGTGTGGGATCCAAGGCGAACAAATTTTTTTTGACAGTCAAATGTTTATGCAATATTGAATGTATGCTGGTCCCACTAATGCCTAAGATTGTCCCAATCTCACGATAGGTCACATGACGATCTTGCAATATCAGTTCGCGCACAGCATCAATGGTTTTCGGAACACCAACTGATTTTGGGCGATCTTCACGAAATTCGTCTTGTAGTGAGCTACGACCACGATTGAATTCACCATACCATCGATAAACACTGGTCCTTGATGGAGCTTCATCGCCAAAAAAATTAGTTAAGTTCATCCATCATCCACTTAGCAACATTGTGAGTTAGTCCACGTCGAAAGTTGTAAAAAATAATCGCACGAAAATGTTCACGATTTAATTCCATTTTTGGACCGAGATGAATCTTTTAAGTTACTGTAAACAACACAAATAGCGCCTTTCAAAACGTTCTGAGTACGTAAAAGCCAAAAAATGTCAAACTTTGCGATGCAGCTGTCAGTTGCCAGATTGCAGCACCAGGGTTGCCAAATCCTGCCAAATAAAAGGCACCCCTCGTATTTGATTTGAAAAATTCGCATGCCCAGTAACGGACTCGAACTAGGGCCTTCAGCATCGTCCTCACATTATACTATTGCCGTCATATGCGAGCGCTGCATTTATTTACATTTTCTACTCAGCCGTTTTACTTTTAAACTCCGAAGATGATTCAAAATCGTGACGAAACCTTGCTCAAAATTGTGGCTAATCTCTAAAAAGAGTATTCCGGGATAAGTCTTCATTTATTATTAATTTTGTAAATATAATAAAATAGTAAATGAAGACTTATCCCGGAATACTCTTTTTAGAGATTAGCCACAATTTTGGTCAAGGTTTCGTCACGAAATTCACATTGTAAATTTTATGTTTCTTATAAAGCTTTCATCAGTTGAAAATTTACCTCAAGATTTTTTTATTTATCTTTAAAATATCAAAAAAATAGTATAAAACGATTTTTTTATAAATTATTATAGGTATACCAAAACTGAGCTATGAATTCATTTGCGCTTATTTCTCGTAAACTTTCTCATTATTTCGTATACTTCTACGTTTTCTAAGACCAGTTGAAGAATGAAACAAAAAATTTTCACTTGGGGAATTAACAAAAATACTGCTGTTATTTTAAAGAAGACATGCGATATTTCCTTCCTACACCATTTTCAGCTCAAAAACATCATCTGAACAAGCTTTTCAGCATCGACTTATTTCCGTGTGAGCCCAAATTTTTACTTTTGTTTTCTGATTTAGTTTGAGCTGCCCATTTTTTTCAAAGCAAACTGCATTAATATTTACTCGCATACTAATGCATATGCATTTTATTGCAAGACTCATATGAATATTAATTAAAGCTGTTGATGCGTATGACATGCATACATATATACATATCTACATATACATATTCATATTCAAAGTAGTAAATGAACGTGCGCACGTGTCGCATAGCAAAGTTCAATTTTTCGCTTACATTCTTTATGTTGCCAGTTGCGAAAATAGTTCTTTTCATAATAATGCCAAGGATATTTTTCGTTCGTAAAAAATGCAAACAAAAAATGGGGGAAAAAGAAAAAAACAGCCATATCACTTTTGTCTACTTTTTAGCCTACCCTGGCATTGTGAAGAAGCCCGTTAGCGATGGTTTTTCACGTCACTCAACACACAGCGACCAGCCTGTCCTTCGATGTAGCCCTTTTCATAGTTTTTGAGTTTCTGTTACCAGTCAACAATGTTTACTGAAGAGCAAAAAACCCGATTTACACATTCATATGCAAGGAGGGGAGAATAAAGGCACAGTAATGGTTGCTAAAAAAGGATAAGTGCGCTGATAGCAGACAGATTCGTATCGTTGTCGAGCGTTGAGAATGACTTTTACACGCGGCTGAAATGAAGGATTTTTGATATTGAAAAAATAATAATGATTTTCAGTAAAAGGGCAAAGTGCGAGGTGAAGTGGTAATTAAGGTGCTTAAATACAAATTATTATATTTATTGTACGCCAGTGTGTGGCATGCAGGACCCATACTCAGCTATCCAACGGTGGCAATCTCATTGTTCGTTGGTATGCCGGGCAAAGTGCTAGGAGATATGGTGACCGGTAAACCGCAAGGAATTCCAACAAGTAAACTTGATCGTGCAACATATCCAATCAATATTTACGTGTGTATGTAGGTAATTAATATTGGTGCACTCATATTCATACTTATGCAAATACAAGACTCCATACTTACGCAAGGCCACATATCCCTCAGTGTTGCAAGTGCTCGGTAAACTTTTTTCTCGGCTGGCAGTCAGCCAGGTAGGCAAATATGCCTTACAAACTTGAGCCGCAGCTACATGTCACTCTGACTGGTTGGCCTGAAGGGCTGACAGGCTCTGGTGAGCATTCTTCACAGGCGACCACAATAGCAGACACCCAAAACTCTACACAGCTAACATACATACTATATATTTGCATGGACTGTGCGAATAAAAGGAATTTCTGGTGTCGGCAGAAAGTGTGCTCATAAATGCATATCTACACATGTCCATATGTAGTTATATATGTTATGTTGCAAGAATTCTTTGTTGCAACTTTATCCTTTTATACTGTCAGCTCTAGCACTCAGTTTTTCTTCGCTTTTTTTGAGGTTTCCTGGGAGCGAAGTTTTAAGTTTCATATTTTTGAGACTTTAATCCAATCGATGCCATCGCTGGTGTAGCTCATGTCTCTTTCAGATTGATGCAAAGAAAGAAATTTAAATTTTTTTTAGAACAACCTTAAATTTTAGGTAAAAAAAAAGTGTATGGCATTGACGTGCAATCCTTACGGAGGTAAGCACTAAATGCACTAGCAGGCAAACAGGCTCAGGCTAAAATATGAGTGGAGTTAGGAATGGAACACAGCGCTATTGCTACGGTCACCCGATGCATTTTTGCTAAGTTGATCGGTAGTATTGCCTCGAGTGTCTGCTGATATTGGCGATTGCTGCGTTAATTTAGTTTGGACTTTGAGAAACTGTTCCTATCCAGTGGAAATGGTTTTACCGAAGCTTTAAGGTACCTAAAACTTGCAGAAATTGTAAAGGTAATTGGGCTAGATATTTAGAATACTAGACAAGAGTTTTCCGATGTTATAGCCGAAGATTCTAAGTAATTAAATAAACTCAGTGAAGGTCTGGAGGGGGGTATACCATATTGCTTTAACTGCATCTTACGATCCCTAATGAAGTTCATTGATGTCTCGGCATACACTAAGGACTTTCCTTTCTGTTCTAAAACTAGAGTTCCCTATTTTAAATTATTTTTCCCTTTGTGGAGACTGATCATCAGGAGAGATAACGATGTATTCGGTCTGAACCGTACCACCTTTCATTTAGAAGACTAACCGCCGTGGCCAAATGGATTTTTATATGACCTGTGGAAAAGGCCATGAGATTTCCCCTTTTGATTCATTTGACTGTCACGCTGAAAAAATCACCAAAATATAAAACAATTTTTGGTATCTTCAACAAAAAATTTTTGATAGCCGCTGGGTATCTGAATGGCCCCTGAAAGGTATGTGTTTGAAGCGAGTATAGTAAAAATATTTTACTTAATGATAACATAGGCCAACAACCAAAAAACTTTTTCGATAATTTTAACTAATTACTTCGTAATTTGGTGTCCTGACTACGAAAAAAAATATTTAAAAGTTATATCACCCATCAATTTTTCACATTTTACAATTCAGTAAAAATAAAGTTTATGTACCAAAATGTATCGGATATATTTCACAGTCCTGTGAAGTACAGTTTCTAAAACGGCTTTGGGTGTTTCTTGAAGGCTTTTTTATGCTGAAAACGAATATGATCTTAGAAATGCTCCAGCACGTCAGGATTTTTGGCAATTTGAGGTTAAATAGTCAAAAAATGCAGATTTTGGCCATTTTTTTAATTTTTTTGAGCAAGGTAAAGTTTTTTTTTTTTTTAATTTTCCACAACGGTAATGTAAAGTACTAGTCTTCAGCTTTAAAATCCATTTTTAAAAATATTTTTGCGATTAATATAAAAAAAAGTTATACTATTTTGAATTCGCCCTTTACAGGGGCGTTAGAGAGTTAGAAAGGTTGAATTTGCATATCTAAAAGTCTCCAATTCAAAATAGAATAACTTTTTTTATATTATTCGTAAAAATATTTTTAAAAAAGGACCTTAAAACTGAAGAAATTGAAAAAAAACTTTACCTTGCTCAAAAAAAATTTAAAAAAATGGCCAAAATCTGCATTTTTTGACTATTTAACCTCAAATTGCCAAAAATCCTGACGTGCTGGAGCATTTTCAAGGTCATATTCGTTTTCAACATAAAAACCCTTCAGGAAACACCCATAGCGGTTTTAGAAGCTGTAAAAAAGCGAGATTTTGCAGGCATGTGTAATCAATAGGGCTCGGTACGAAAGTTTGTATGCTTTGAATTCAAAATTCTTTACTGCGAAATTTTGAGTTGCCAAAATTTTGCTTTTACAAAAGGGAGCTCTTTTTCTCATTATTCGTATGGTTCTCAGAATTTTTAAAATAGAATAATTTAAAAATACCAGTCTGCAACAGTTTGAGGGTCATTATGTAGAGGCGGAGCGATGATATTTTCAAATTAGATTACTAAACCTGAACTACGTGAAATAGATTACTGAGGAGAATTAAGTAATTGCTCAAACCAGCTTTACTGAAACAATTTTTCACAATCTGTGGACCCAATTACTCCCACGTCTTGTGTAGGGAATAAACAACATATAACCAGTCGTCTTACAAATTCTTGACATGATGTCGGTTTCTCAGGCAGCTTTCGTTAGCTTCTTAGATTCTCTTATACATTTTATTTAGCCAAAGTCAACAAGGCTGAGTCTAACAAATAAGACTTCATTTGTCAAAATAAATAAGTAAATAGTGGATCACAAAATCTGCTAGAAATGCTCCCTTGGCGAAATATATACGAGAATTCATATATAATCCGAGAGTATCCTCATTGATTTCTCTATGATAAAACAAGCTTTTTTGAATCACTTTGGGATAAAATTATTTGTATTGAAATTAAAAAACTGTGTATCTTCTAGTAAGTAGGAATTATTGTTCATAGACTGAAATAAATAACATAAATAAATGAAGAACGTAAGGGTTGATGTAATGGCATACAGGAATCAATATGGATATATAAGGAAGTAGCGAATGAAATTAAGCAAATAAAGCTTAAAAAATCTCCAGGTTTTGACAAAATTGATGGACTTACCATAAAGAACCTGCCCCCAAAATGTATTAGACTTCTTACCTATATATAGGTATAATGCGATGCTTAGACTCAACCACTACCCAAGTCATTGGAATGCGCCGAGGTAATCATGATACCGAAACCTAACAAACCAGAGCACTGTCCGTCTTCATATCGTCCAATTAGCTTGCTGGTGACCTTCTCTAAGGTATTTGAAAAGATACTTTTAAGAAGAATGTTACCTGTTTTAGAGGACTGGGATATAATACCTGAACATCAGTTTGGGTTTAGGAGGGGGCATGGGACTCCTAAGCAATGCCACCGAATTGCTCAAATTATCAAGAATACTTTTGCATATAAACAGTATTGCACTGTGGTATTTTTAGATATCAAGCAAGCATTCGATAAAGCTTGGCACCCAGGGTTACTCTATAAAATAAAAAATTGGCTTCCAGCTCCTTACTATTTAATTATAAAGTCATATCTTAGTGGTCGTACGTTCTATGTCCATGAAAAAGATGAATCTTCAGAGTTGTACTCAATTAATGCTGGAGTTCCTCAAGGGAGCGTATTAGGCCCCATTCTATACACAATATTTACCGCTGACCTACCGATTAACAGTAAGATAGATGCTGCAACATATGCTGATGATACAGCTTTTATTGCCACAAACTGTAATCGTAATGACGCATCACTTCACCTACAACAAAAACTGAATATGGTTGAAGAATGGCTAATGAATTGGAAGATGGAGGTTAACACTCAGAAGTCTGTTCAGATAACGTTTACTTTGAGAACCGGGAATTGTCCTCCCGTATTTTTGAATGGCTCTACCATATCTGAAAGTGAAACTGTCAAATACCTCGGAGTACATTTGGACCGAAGAATGACGTGGAAAACCCACATTAAAGAGAAATAGAAACAACTCAAGTTTAAAACGAAAAAAATGTACTGGCTCTTAGGCTCGCGATCACAACTTAGTCTCGAAAATAAATTACTGCTCTACAAAGCCATCTTAAAGCTAGTATGGACATATGCAATACAGCTTTGGGAAACAGCGAGTAATTCAAACATTGAAATCCTGCAAAGATACCAGGCTATGACTTTACGAAGCATTTTTGGTGCTCCTTGGTATATAACTAACTTCGAAATTCACAAAGACTTAAATGTACCTTATGTTAGAAATGATATCACCAAAGCCTCTCGAAGATACCTAGACAGACTGTCGTACCATGAAAACTTACTAGCAAGAAATCTTCTACACAATAGCATGGATGTCAAACGCCTTAAAAAAATTCATATTTTGGATCTTTCAAACAGATTTGAGGAAACATAATTGATTTGTAGCGAATACAACTGTTTTACAATATATTGATTGGTCTCAATGGAGCGCAATCAATTTTGTCATAATTCTTATATTTAAAAAATTTGCTGATTGTCAACTGATAGATAGCAAATAAAATTTATTCATAATAAAAAAAAAAAAAATATGGATATAGATATTTATGTCTCAAAATGCTCAGAATGATGAAAGTAGTCGATCTAGCCGCGTTCGTTCGTCCGTCCGTACACGAAATAACTCGAGTAAAAATCAGTATTGATCATTGAAATTTCATACACATGGTACTCTTTATCCAAAGTGGGCTGACTAGCCTAGTGAAATTAGGTAAAAAAAGGGGTCAACCTCGGAATGAAAGATAATAAGCTGGAAATTGGTAAAAACCTTTGTTTTGTCGCCCTAAATATTGTCTCAAAAGTCACAAATGCTATTGTGTCCGCGTATTAAGATATTGAAGGTCAAAGATCACAAAAAACGATTTTTCGCGAATATCTCGGTGCATATTGCTTAAATGATATTTTCACCCATTATAAAAGTTGTAGAGTATAAAATTCTCTACAACTTTTGTCTAAACTTTTTTTTTATACGATTAACCGTTTTTGAGGTAGAGCGCGAAGAGTGCGCAGCGTACAGTCATATATGAGCTAATGCAGGGTCAAGCGTGAGTTACGGTTATCAGTACGTTGTATAAAGTCAATTATTGACAAAAAAATTATAATTATTAAGCAATGCCCATTATTTCTGTACTTATTATTAATTATTTATATTTCATTATTCAACTATAGTATATTATTAATTCTGGATTATCTATTTTAATTATATTTTAAAATAAAAAGACACTAAGGAAATATATTTTAGATATACCTTTATTTATCATTAAATATGGCATGTTATACATTTATCAAAATGTGAGTATAAATATTAAAATAATTTGTGAATTGATCGAAATTGCGAATGGAAGCTAGTTATCTTCTTCTTCGTCGTCTTCTTCTTGTTGTCGCTCTAAAATATTCAATTCATTGTCATCATCCTCATTATCGGTCATATTCATTTCCAAACCTTCTAGAATTTCAGGATCGTATGTGCTTTCTTCATCGGGATTACTTGGATATAGTGGAGCGTTGAGGCAAGCTTGTCCATTGCACTGGCCACAACATGCTATCTTTTTTATAAATAAAGAAAAGCTACTTACACTAGAACAAAGGTGAACCTAAAAATGCAAAAATGACGCAAGTAAAATTAAAAAAAAGGCCCTATTTTGCGTAAATGCATGTATCTCGATAACGATTTTTGATTTTCAATATAACCTGCAAAGTACTTTTGATTGTCCTGTAAATTCCGGCATGCATGTAAGTGCTTATATGTATGGTTGGACGGATTCCATTTGGATTAAAATTTGTGAGTGCGACACATACCCGAACACATTTAATAGCCTAATCAATCTCACAGCGAAATGTAATTACACATTTCACATTCGTATTCGCACAAATATACCTATAGACATACTTGTATATTATAATTGTTGTTGTTTGTAATTATTCTATTCAAGTTAAGCACATCCTAATTGTTTATCTGTAATTGATATTTGCAAATCGCCATAAATACCAAACGATTTCAATTCACAAAAGTTTCAATAAATTTAATGTTAAACTTGTTGCAGTTTATTCCTAATTCTGAATCGAATTGCTGCCATTAATCCCAGGCTTATAACCATAAAATAAAAGTGTAACTAAGTACAGTTTTTATGTTCATTACACACCGACACAGGATTCATGAGTTCATTAATAATAGACTTTTTATTAGATGTAATTAAATTTAATAATCTCTTAATATAGTGTAAAATGTTTTTCAAAACAAAGTGGCGTGGCCTATGCTCGTATTCGATCTCCATTAAGGGTATTAAACACACAATTGTCTGCTAGCGGGCAATGGGCCGCCCTGCAATGGGAAAGTGAATAAGTGTATTTAGCCTGAAATTGAAATAAAATCGATTTAAAGTAAAAAGTTCAAATTTGATATTTATTCATATAATTATTTTATTTAAGTCAAACATACAGCCATAGGTTAATGTTACACTGATTGACCTTAAGAATAACTTACATATTTAAATCCTAGAATACTTAAATTAGCAATAAAATTAAAATTAAAATCACAGTTAGTAGTAAAAAAGATGTAGAAGTATTAAAGAAAAGATAAAAAATGGTATTAGAAATAGGAATTCATTGAAGTTAAAGGATGAGAAATTATTTGAGTACATTCAGCAATATTGGGGAACTTAACGAAGAAATTCAATTCTAAAACGCAAGTTCTCTTTTATAGATTTAATTTTTAGGGGTGAATTATTCCAAACGCGGATATATAGCAAAGAGCATTGGTGTTCAGGCACTGTAAATCGCCGAACACGCGAAACACTGATCTTACTTATAGCTCTCACAAACAAACTAAACATAGCATGTTTTGCTAAAACCGTGAACATATCTTCAAGGCGGGTGTACCGAATTAAAAAAGAAATCGAAAGTCGAATGTACATGGTACGAGGTAAACACACCTCGTATATATGTATGTAAATATGATTCACACATTACCTTTCCATTGGATTTCATCTTCATAAAAAATATTTAGGTATAAAAATAATAATTACTTATACGTTAAATATATTTTATTTTAAATCTGAATGAACTTGGTGGCTGAAAATGGATTTATTGTTAATCGAAAATTATCCGCATAAAAATTCAAACCATAGATAATATGATGGGAAACTCTTTCATTTTGAGAGAGAGCGCGCCCATGAGGACGTTTCAAAACTTGGCAGCATTCACACATTATGGGATTTTGAACAGCTGATAGGCGAAATGGCGGGCTGCCAGCGAAAACGCGCCAAAAATAACTAACGAAAACAGTTCGCAAGCACCGTATTCGCCTGATATGGCTCCATGTGACTTTTACCTGTTTCCCAAGCTCAAGTTGCCACTCCGTGGAAAACATTTTGAGACAATTGAAGTCATAAAAGAGAATTCGAAGAACACACTCGAGCTTGACTTGTTTACAGTAGTATAGAACACAAACTATGTGACATATCACGCTGAAATTTGCCACGTAAGCTTATAACAGTCCTACCAAAAAACAAAAAATTTATTTTTGCCATATGTCATCCGCGGACCGTTTTATTGATAACGTCTCGTTCATATTTGAGCAGAAGGTATAGCATTTGTATATCAATTTTGAATAATTCCATTTAAATGTTTTTGATTTTTTAACTTATTTATGTATTTTAGGCTGATTGGGTTTATTTTTAACATATATAGGTGTATACGTTTGATATAAGGCTACTGGGCAACCGCGCACTACTAACCTCACTGGCGGCGCGGAAACTAAAAATTCTCAATTTTTGTTTAAAAAACACCCATTCAAAGTTTCTTCCGGTGTGGCACTACTGACGAATGTTATAAAAAATGCACATTTTTCAGCGCTCTCACGAGAAAAAGAGTTTCCCATCTAGTCATCTATGATTCAAACTGCGCTTAAGCAGGGCACAGACGGAAAACAAATCCAAACAATCGGTTGAAACTCATTTTGCCACACACGTATGGATTTGTTGACAATTTTAGTTTGACGCTTGCATGATGGAAATCATAGATGACTAGATGTGAAACTCTTTTTCTCGTGAGAGCGCTGAAAAATGTGCATTTTTTATAACATTTTCCAATATTGCCACACCGGTACAAACATGAATTCGGTGTTTTTGAACCAAAGCTCTGGAAGTTTTAGTTTCCACACCACCATTGAGGTTAGTATTTAGTGTGCGGTTGCCCAATAGCCTTATATCACTCGTAAACACCTACATATACTAAAAATAAGCACAATCCGTATGAAATATGTACATAAATAAGCAAAAAATTTAAAAATTTATATGTAAATGAAATTATTTAAAACTGAAATACAAAAGTAATTTAATAATAATAAAGTAATGAACGCGAAAAACATTAATTAATTAAAAACATGACTTATTGCGATTTTTAATATAACACAGAAATTGGGTAACAAAAAAAAAATTCTCAAACAACGAACAGAATCAGTTAAAGCAGATTACCTTTAATTTTTGTAAAATATCTCAAACACAAATTCAATTCCCTTACCTACGCTTTTCAACCATAGAATATTTACGTATATACAAATTTACATAAACCAACACACAGTTTTCAATAAAATTACATTATGTACATAAGACTAATTAAACGTAGAAGTCGAAAAGGATATAACGAGCTTTGGATTCTACAAACTCACTTAAATTCAAATTATTACATTTCAATTGAATTAATTTTAAGACAAATAATTATAAACATTTCAACACGTCATTTCTCCATTAAGCAAAAACGAACTGTTTTCGCCTGTTATTTTTGGCGCGTTTCTTCTGGCAGTCTGCCATTTCGCCTATCATCTGTTCAAAATCCCATAATGTGTGAGTGCTGCCAAGTTTTGAAACGTCCTCATGGGCGCGCTCTCTCTCAAAATGAATAAGTTTCACATCTAGCTATCTATGATGGAGAGAATAGTGATATGGCGCCTCTCGGTGTACCGTTACTTTCTTCTTCTTCTTCTTCTTCTTCTTAATTGGCGCTATAACCGCTTACGCGATTTTGGCCGAGTTTAGCAAAGCGCGCCAGTCGTTTCTTTCTCGTGCTAACCGGCGCCAGTTGGACACACCAAGTGAAGCCAAGTCCTTCTCCACCTGATCTTTCCAACGCAGAGGAGGCCGCCCCCTTCCTCTGCTACCACCAGCTGGTACCGCATCGAATACTTTCAAAGCCGGAGCGTTTGTATCCATTCGGACGACATGACCCAGCCAACTTAGCCGCTGGATCTTTATTCGCTGCGCTATGTCTATGTCGTCGTAAAGCTCATACAGCTCATCGTTCCATCGTCCGCGATATTCGCCATTGCCAACGTGCAAAGGTCCAAAATCTCTTTGTCCAGTTTGGAGAAGGCAGAACTAACAGCGCGGTTGTTAAGGCCGATGATGTCAATATCATCGGCATACGCCAACAATTGTACGCTCTTATAAAAAATTGTGCCTGAGCGATTAAGTTCTGCGGCTCGTACGATGCTCTCCAACATCAGGTTAAAGAAGTCACACGACAGCGAGTCACCCTGTCTGAAACCTCGTTTGGTATCAAACGGCTCGGAGAGGTCCTTCCCAATTCTGACGGCGCTGCTGGTGTTGAGCAACGTCATCTTACATAGCCGTATTAGTTTTGCGGGGATACCAAATTCAGACATCGCGGCATACAGGTAACTCCTTTCCGTACTGTCGAATGCAGCTTTGAAGTCGACGAAAAGATGGTGTGTGTCGATTCTTCTTTCATTGGTCTTTTCCAAGATTTGGCGTATTGAGAATATTTGGTCGATGGTAGACCTTCCAGGTCTGAAGCCACACTGATAAGGCCCAATCAGTTGGTTGACGGTGGGCTTCAGCCTTTCACACAATACGCTCGCTAGAACCTTATAGGCGATATTTAGAAGACTAATCCCGTGGGAATTGGCACAAATTGCAGGATCGCCCTTCTTATGGATTGGGCAGAGCACACTTAAATTCCAATCGGCAGGCATGCTTTCATCCGACCATATTTTGCATAGGAGCTGATGCATGCACCTTACCAGCTCCTCGCCGCCATGTTTGAATAGCTCACCCAGCAGTCCGTCGGCGCCCGCGGCTTTGTTGTTCTTTAGCCGCGTTATCGCTATTCTCACCTCGTCATGATCGGGCAGCGGAACGACAATTCCGTCGTCAACGATTGGGGTATCGGGATCTTCACTTTCTCGGTGACATGCGCAGCTGTCACTGTTTAATAAGTTCGAGAAGTGTTCCCTCCATAATTTAAGATTGCTCTGTACGTCAGTCACCAGTTCGCCGTCTTTGTTCTTACAGGAAAACCCGTTACTTTGCTCTCAGCAAATGTGATAGTGACGATAGTGACGTCTTATTAGCACCAGTATGGCCAGATTACCATTTCCTAACTTGATTTGGCATATTTTTGTTATTTAGTCTCGATATTTTAGTTCTTTCTTCATGACATTTTTCTAGCCTGTTTTAATTAAAATATCATGTTTATAGTTTTGTAAAATATGCATGTTTTTAAATTAGTTCAATAATTCACTCAGTTTTATTTAGCTTTACTTTTTTTAACATCTGCACGAGATTGCGGTTATTGTTGGTGTTCTTCTCCTTTCAGCAGTGAAATCTTTCTCTCGCTACTGCAGTGTTGCCTAGCTTTGGATATAAAAACGCATTTAAATGTCCATTTAAAGAATATAAAATACCAAATTTTATTGTTATGGTTATGTACAATTTAATTTATAAGTTTTTTGTTAAGGGAAACTCTTTTGTTACGAGAATGACTTTTTTGCTATATTTCAGGTTATGTAATTAACAAGATAAGGTACTCTTTTCGTAAAAACGTCGTTATGGCTTATTATTTTGTGGTCTTTTGTTGCTTATTTTTACTATGAATACGCCTCTTGAGAATGAGAAGAACCGATTGCAAACCGGAAGGGTAAATCGTCAACTGCACCACACACACATCAATATGTTGAGATTTCAACAGTGTTTCAATGCTAGTTTAATTTTTTCCCTCTCTAAGCTCAGTTTCAATCTTAAACTTCATTTGCCACTTTCAATTTATATTTATTTTCTATTAAACATTTTTACAATTGCCAATCATAAGCCATTACTAAATTTCGCATTTGGCGAAAGTGATTACTGCGACGCGGAAGTTAGCGAAATTTGTATAGCCTTCCCGTACGTGACAACTCACATCTCTGCATACTCACTTTGTTTTGTAATTGGTGCGTGGTATTTTCTGCTTTCGAAAGTTGGTATTGAATGCGGCCAAACTGTTTTTCACACGATCAGTTTTCGTCAACTGCGAATTTTTTAGGGCAATATAAGCAGATCCGATGGGCACAAAAATGCTACTAGTAGATCTTCCAGAGATTTCCTCACGCTATTGCGTCCCGAGGGGTGACCGGTATTAGCAAACACTTTTTCTGTCATTCTTCTGTTTTATGCCCGGAGATTCGAATTCGTTTACAAGGGCCGACACAGTGAATAGAATCGGTATAAATTATGACAATTAGTTAATGTCTGACCCTTTAATTACAAACAATTACATTTGAGAGGCCACCAAGCGATGTTGACTATCAGCATTAGTTCCAGAGCTTCAACTCAGTGCTTGATATCACCAAGTAATTGTCGCGTACTGACTTGCATTCTGAATTTGAACCAAAACGGTCCAGAAATAAAAATTTTCGAAACATCTAGTATGTTTCTTTTTTTTTTTTAGTGTATCTTTTGTTTTTGACAAAGTATTTTCTTTCACTCAGTCAGTATATATTTCGTATGAATGAAATGAAGTATTCCGTCTCGATTGCCGTATGAATATAAAGAAGTCTGATGATCTATCCGAAAATGTGGCCCCTATTATGAGTTGGATTCGATTTTCGATATTCGATGGTTGTCGAAGTGAATTTAGTATTATGAGCGGTGCATGCCTGTCGAAATTTTCGTTGTATACCGAATTTAGAGTCGAATGCAATTTTGCTTTCGATTGTGTAGCGTATTGTGGGAAAATTTATTAAAATGTAAGTAAAGTAAAGTTGTTTGCGATTATTTATTGTTTTATAGTAACCAAATAATAAACTAATTATTAAAATAATTAATTAATAAAATAATTTTGTTAATTTTATGCAGGTCGAAAGTAAAGGTTTTTATTTAATACTTTTTAGTTTTCTCCATAATATTCTAAGAATTTCATTTCTTATGTTTTCTGCTTCTCCGTTATTTGACTTCACTTCAATATCTCCAGCATCATCATTGAGGATCTCATCGGATAACTCTTCATCCGGAAGTTGAACATTGTAAAGCAGACAACTGTTTACAAAGCTGCACATACATTAATAATTGGTGTTGCTTTTTTTGGAGAAGAGTGGAGAGCTCTTGCCTGCAACAAACATCTAAATCGGTTTTTCAAGACTTCAATTGTTCTTTCAATGATACTTCTCGCTTTAGCATGTTGTTTGTTGGATATCCTTTTTGGAGACCCTTCCTCAGAGTTTCTGAACGCCGTCATTAAATATGGTTTTAGAGCGTATGCAGCATCACCTGAGACAGACAAAAATTATTAAAAACGGAATTTCAATTGGTGTTTATTACATACCGAGGAGCCAAGTATTGCGACGGTCATTGAGATGTTGCTCCTCTAAATGCGCTTTCAATGTCGAAATCCATAGAATTATGAGTAGCTCTTGGATTTTTCGCATTTATATAAGTCATTTTCATTGTATGATCACAAACCTCAAATTATATTATTCGCATTGAGATGAATCGTCGAACCACAACTCCGTTGTACTCATTTTCACAAAAAATACTTTTTTAAACTTTTAAAAATGTTGTTAATAAAGAATTTCAATACAATCGCTCTTTTTATTTTGATTTGCTGTATCAGCTGAGAAAAAATTATCTATTGTAAATGCGTCGAGCGATCGATATTCACAATAGTCCTATTCTTCAGCGAATGAACACCATAATACCAAATGAAAATTCGTTCGATCAGCACTTTCGACTACAGTCGAAGATCGAATGTTGCTCATAATGAGAGCCTGTATTTATCTACAATTTAGAGTCCCATCAAATTTGGTTTATCCGTTTCGGAGATAAGAGTATTCAAGCAGACAGAGAAAATTTGGTTCTGCGAATTCTGCGATTTTGTACGAAGAAAGATTCACAATATTTTTTTTTTATTTTAATAATATAATATAATAATATTTTCCTTATATACAGGTGACGACCTTGCATATTTATTAAAGTATAGCTAGGTGTCTAGATTATCCGAATATACTTATACTCGTATTGTACAATATTGTAATAGTGTTGTCATCTTTTTTTAGCAGACGTAACCGCAAGCAGCCGGTTATGTGAGTGTCCATTGTTGTCACTACTTTATTAGTGGAAGTAATATTTCACCACCCCTCTTTTAACTCATTTTGCAAATTGTTGTTATGAATAACCCAAACAGTGATCAGCCCATTGTTTGGACAAATGTTATCAGCGTCTAGTCGTCAACATCAACTCATACATATGTATGTACGTACGAGTATGTAACAATTTACGCCATTATTGTTATTTTGCTGGCGTCGCGTCATATTGACATTACCCTAACGTTGCTGCAATATTGTTAGTGCCATAGCTATACTGCCATACAATCGACAACAATGTATTGTTGCTTTGGCAGTTGGCAATTTGCGATTGCTGCTGCGCCAAAACGACATATTGTTCACCTCTTTTGTTCTCAAATCAACAGCACGAGTGCCTTTGTTGATGTACAGTAATTGTAGTGCCTTGTTGCTGTTGTAATTATGATGTGGACTATTGTTTGCATTCATTCCTTGGACATACATATTTGTTGGGCTGTTACTGTTGTTGCTTTCGTTTTTGTCGGCTGTCTGATTGCAGTAATTGACGCAATGTTGGCAATGACGTCCTTCAAATTTATTTTGACTGTTGTCTAGTAGGCCCATTTACAAATGTACTTGAATATTCTGTATGTGCGAGTTATGTTGGTATTTTCGTTGCTCTACTTATGGTTTACATATATATGTACATATATATGTAGGTGTATGTTTGTATATATTGAGCCAAACTCGCCTTTGCCAACTGTCACTTTTGCTACTGATTACTGACTGGTGTTGTTGCGGCTGTCAGCTTTAATTGCATGCCACAAATTGTTGTACTTGCTGCGGCAATTGTTTGGCTTTAACCAGACTTATTTTATTCTAAATTTACATAATATTCAACAAGGAGTAAAAATTTTGTCGTTGACCACTTTTTATTTGTTCAAGGCTCTAAAACACTGTGGAATTTATGCCTAGGGCAAAAATTTTTCTACGGGACCATAACTGCAAGCTTGATGGCCCTGAATGAGAACGGATGAACTTTCAAAAATTCGTCAACAAAATTAAAATATTTCTGACCAATTTTCAAACCGTCATCTCCTCTCTATAATGTAATTGCAGATAAGTAGATTTGCATATATATTTATATATTCGCAGATTTCTACTTCCTACATCATAAGTATAATGAACCGCAGTCATTTTTTAAAACCAAATTCCAACTTAAAATCAGTTTTTAAAAAGTTATCAATGTCACGGATGTCAAAACTAGTGTCTGACTAAAAGGAGAGAGATAGCAGAAAACGCAGCTGTGACATCTCGCTTACAGCGGCCGATACTGTCAATGTCATCGGCGTACGCAAGGAGCTGGACACATTTGTAGAAAATAGTGTCATTGTGATGCACACCTGCTTTTCGGAGCACCCCTTCCATCACGAAGTTGAAGAGGTTGCATGACAGTGGATCGCCTTGTCTGAAACCTCGAACGGTACCGAATGGCTCGGATAGGTTATTTCCTACCTTGACGGAGCTGGTTGTGTTGCTCAACGTCATTCTGCAAAGCCGTATGAGCTTCGCGGGTATACCGAACTCAGACATGGTGGCATACAGGCAATCCCTTATCGGGCTATCGAACGCAGCTTTATAGTCGACAAAGAGATGATGGGTGTCGACTTGCTTTTCATGGGTTTTTCCAGGATTTGGCGGAATGTGAAAATCTGGTCGATAGTGGACTTAGCACTTCTGAAGCCGATCAGTGTGTTGGCAAACGGCTTAAGTCTTCCACATAGGACGCTAGACAGAACCTTGAAAGCGATGGTTAAAAGACTGATGCCCCGGTAGTTGGTGCAGATCGTCGGGTCACCCTTCTTCAGTACAGAACAAAGGACACTGAGATTCCAATCGTCGGGTATGCTTTCTGCTAGCCATATTTTGCAGATGAGCTGATGCATACTGCCTATCAGCACATCGCCGCCAGTCTTGAACAATCCAGCGGGCAAGCCGTCAGCGCCAGCCGCTTTGTTATTCTTGAGCCGCTGAATGGCAACTCTGACTTCGGCATGACTAGGTGGTGGAACGTCCAAATTATCGACGATTGGCGGTACCGGGTCATCTTCTACTGGGTCGGAATTGTGTGCGTCGTCGCCAGCAAGTAAATTGCAGAAGTGTTCCCTCCATATGCCCAGTGTGGACTGTGTATCCATAACCAGAGTTCCGTTTTTATCTCTGCAGGCTGATGATCCGGTCTTGAAACCTTGTGTCAGACGCTTGACTTGTTGATAGAATTTTCGAGCATCATTCCTGCCCCTGTACTCCTCTAGTAGCTCACGCTCACGCTTCTCCTGTTCTCGTTTCTTGCGTCTGAAGAGGCGCCTCTCTTCCGATCTCTTTTCCCTGTAGTTATCCCGCACGGTCCGCGTTGCAGCTGACTGCAGAGTTCTTTTGTAAGCTGCATTCTTCGCTGCAGTACCTTCGCGACACTCTTCGTCGTACCATTGGTTTCGTTTAGGTGGGCGTTGGAACCCAATGGTTGTTTCAGCGGCAGCTCGCATAGAGCCGGATATATGTGCCCAAAGTCCGCCTGCGACTGCAGGTAGCGAATCGTGGAGGAGCAACTCCAACTCGGCTGCGACAAGATAGTGGTCAGAGTCGATGTTCACTCCACGGAACGTTCTCACATCCTGCACACATGAAGCATGCCTTCCGTCGATCACAACATGATCAATTTGGTTGCGCGTTCTTTGGTCAGAGGACGGCCAGGTGGCCTTATGGATGTTGAGGTGTTGGAATCTGGTGCTACTAACTACCATGTTTCGCGCCCCAGCGAAGTCGATCAGCCTTAGACCATTGTTCGATGAGGTCTCGTGGAGGCTGAACTGACCGACAGTGGGATCGGAGACAGATTCTCGCCCAACCTTTGCGTTGAAGTCCCCGAGTACGATCTTCACGTCGTGGACTGTGCAGCGGTCATATACTTGCTCGAGTCTCGCATAGAAACTGTCTTTGATTGCATCGTCCTTTTCCTCCGTTGGGGCGTGCGCGCAAATCAGGCTTATGTTGAAGAACCGTGCCTTGATACGGATTGTGGCTAGCCTATCGCTCACAGGTGTGAACCTAGAGACGTGGGACCGAAGTCTCCCGCTTACAACAAATCCGCATCCTAATTCGCGCCGCTCCGCATGGCAGCTGTAGTAGATATCGCAGCCTGCTTGCTTAGAGCAGCCTTGTCCTGTCCATCTTATCTCCTGGATGGCGGTGATATCAGCCTTAATTTTTTCGAGGGCTTCCGCCAACTGGCTAGAGGCACCTTCCCTATTTAGAGTTCAGACATTCCAGGTGCATATCCGTAAATCGTAGTCCGGTTTTCGTTTGCGCACAACCCAAATTTAATGTCCTGGGGGACATTCGTCTCACACATTCGTTCACTGCCCGGCGGGTGCTCAGGAGCTATCCAGGATGGCCAAGGAAGAGACAGGATCAAATCCAGCGGGCTGTGTGTCGACTTGGATAAAGCAAGTGACAAGGATAGATCCCTGGAGTTTTCCATGTTAAACCCAGTCAAGGCCGTTGCCTTGTATTGCTAAATCCCATACATTCCATACATAAAGTATGTTCTCCTCTTCTTAAAGTTGAAACTCTGTTATTTTTATTAAATGCATTTTAAATTGACTCTCTCTCGTCGTTCATGTTTAAATGATGTTTTTCAACTCCGTAGTCATACGGGCCATCATTGCCTTGGTGTTGAGTTATTAGCAGGATGACCCATTAAATTCTAATTATTCATTTTAAAAATGCTTAAAGGTAAGTTTTCAAATTTCTTATTCAGTGCGTTAAACATAACACGAAGCCTTATGGGCCTGCTTTGACATAAACAAATAATATGTTATTTGTTTTCCACCATTCAAACTTTGTGGAAATTAAAAAAAAAAATTCAAATTCAATTTCAAGAAATTGCAAACTTTTCAATCTGAACTTTTAATTATGCAGTAAAGAAATGAAATGCAAATTCTAAGTATGCAGTAAAGCCCTATAATCAAGTGAAAATTTGCAGTGGCTCATAAACCGCGTGGATTTTTTCACACCTGTTTTTTGGAAGTCAAAATATGTATTCGCTTTCTCGCGCAATATAAGTTTGTATAAATACGCTCTGAATGAACAATACAAAACTGACTGCAGATTAATCTTAAGAAAAGCTTCTTGTTGAATCATACGTTTTATTGGCAGATAAATCTCTTCCTCCAAAGAAATACTTGGCTCGTAACATATCTCTGCGGAACGAAATGAATCGATTACGTCATCTCTGGAAATGAATGCAAACTTATTCACCAAAAGAGTGACTTCATTGAAAAGAAGTTAGCGCAAATGGCGCGAGTAATTTTATTACAAGTATTAAATTGCATTCGGTTAGCTCTAAGATGCATGCGCCGATCACCTTTTCTCTTGCTGAAATAAGTATTTTAAGCTAACAAAAGCCCAAATTAAGAAGCATTTGTTGCTCTTATATTTGCCGATAAATTTTCTGTTGTCAGTTGAATGCTTTTACGCCATGGCTTGTGGCCTCCACTGTGCTCCACTGATTCGTAAAAATTTTTTATTGGTTTGAAATTTGGAATTTCCACAATTTTCGCATTCACCTGTGCGGCAAGAAGAATAAAATGCGCAGTAAAATAAATTTAAATTTCGATCAAAATGTTGCTTTTGCCGTCACTGGCTGTGGTGTATGCTATTTTGCCAATTTCTTGCTCTATTTGCTTTGTTTACTATAACTTTGTCAATGCTGCTGCTGGTGTTTTTTGTTTGCAATTTGGCATCAGTTAAAGGCTGATTGCTTTAGATTGGTAATTTTTCGTTTGTTTGTAATTTCTATTATATTTTGTTATTTTTATGTGTGTGTAAGTATATATGCGTATGCTTTTATGCACCTTGCATGTAAGATAAAATAAATGAATATATATATTTTTGGTGATCCCTGGAGTTTCAAAACTTAAAATAAAGGAAAACCACTTAAAAAAAAAAACAAAAAAACAAAGTAGACCACTTTCAAAACTGCTTCTTGAACAGTACGTTTTGGTAAAGTAGCTGCCAGTTGTTTTGTCCCTGTTCGACCACAATGATTGGCAGCTTCAATATGGCGCTAATTGAGTTTTTAATTGCTTTATAGAAAAACAGAAATAAAAAATATTTGCAAATTTTGCGTTAAAACTTTTCTGACAAATATAATTTGAAATGATTTTAATTTGTGATTTATTATTTTACTGAATTTTTCTGGCAATCTAATTTATTTCAGGTCTGTGAGAATATGAAACTTGAAACTGATTTATGAATCTTCCTATTTAAATACTCTAAAAGTGTTTTTGCTTTAGACTTAAACGCAACGTAGACGTAAACTAACTTAATAGCAACCAGCAGAATGGGAAATATGATTAAATGATTACTGCAGTCTTAAGAAACTTGGAGAGCTTTTGATTTTGAATTCTTAGGCGACGTTAATTACGCAAATTGAGAACGCTGAGAGAATTGTGCTGCCTTATGTTTAAATTGTTTTTAATTAAATAAACCATCAAAAATGTGTGTGTGATTTTAATTTTTTGCATAAATGGGATTGAGTTGGCATCTTTAAAAACCACACATATTCCAGGCTAAATGTGAACCAAATGTTTATCAAAAATGTGTACCTTTTAACACTGGATGACACGATTTTGAGTTTAGGTTGACCACAACAAAAAGATGGGCTTTAGCGTGTAAAAAATAAGAAGTGCCCTCTAAGGGCAGGGAAAGCAGGAGACCAGATTTAAAGTTAGAATTGAATTAACGGAAGTATTGACTACTTTTTGTTAGGAGTATTTATGAGCTGAATGAAACCCAGAAGAAAAACATATGCTCTGCGTGCTCTAATTCTTTCGTCTGAGACTGCATACGTAAGCTGATTTAACAGCTGAGTAAACATCTTTGCAGCTGTAATAATCGCCCGAAACACTGACGAAGCCAAAAGGAAGTTAAATCAGGTGATGATCCGAGTTCAGACATGGCTAGAAGACCATGGATTAAAGCTGGCCACAGAGAAAACAGAGCTAATCCTTCTAACGAACAGACGTATCCCATTACAAATAGGCATACAAGTACTCGATGCCACTTTATCGACAAAAAGAGTGGTCAAGTACCTAGGAGTGCAATTAGACACAAGGTTAACCTACTGGGCGCATATAAACCATGCTGCCACAAGAGCTGCCAAAGTAAGCGGCATGTTAAGTGAGCTCATGGCAAACCTTGGCGGTCCAACGCAGAACAAGCGAAAACTTTTAACGGACACGACGAACTCGATTCTCTTATACGGATGCGAAATATGGGCAGATTCGCTAAGGGTGCAATGCCGGCGGAAAACTTTGCAATCTGTGCAACGCACCTGCGCTCTCAGAGTGGCTTCGCCATACAGAACAGTATCTGAAGCAGCGGTGTTAGTTATCAGCAGAACCATCCCTATAGATATTCTAGCACAAGAGCGCAAACGGAGATGGTAGGGAAAAAACACAGGAATGCCAGTACCACGTTTCTCCGATATTAGAGTTCAAACGCTCACACTTTGGCAGGCAAGATGGAACTCTGAACGGTATGGTAGATGGGCAGCGAGACTAATACCCGATCTAAAAAAGTGGGTAGAAAGAAAGCACGGTGAGGTTAACTATTACCTCACACAGTTTTTGTCCGGACATGGGTCCTTTCGCAAGTATTTGTGGCGAATGGGTAAAGTGAACCAACCAAACTGCATATATGGAGATACTGAGTATGATGGTGCGGAGCAGACCTTCCTGAAATGCGAGAGGTGGAACGTAGAGAGAACGGGTCTGCAACGAGCTATCGGTGTATTTACATCTGAAGAAATTATCGAAAAAATGATGATAGACGAAGAAAAATGGAATGCCGTCACAAATTTTGTGGAGGATATTATCCGAAAAAAGAAGCGCGCAAAGGAAAGTTATGCTGAAGAGCATTGAGCATAGGTATCTCAAAACAGGCGACCCTGGACGCAGGGTGAGTAAGTAAGAGTCCTTCTTAGGACGCCGTCTTGGCCCTCTAGCTCGAAGCAATGCGGAAGCAGTCCCGGGGTGGAGGGAAAACTCAAAGAGAAGAGGAGGGATATTTTTAGTGGAATCACCACACACATAGTAGCGACGGTAACTATATGGTGCGAAGGCATTTTTAACCCAACCTCCGCCACAAAACAAAAAAAAAAACGTCTTACTTAACTTAAGTTAAGTTTACGTTAAGAATAACTGCAATGTTACCTTTAAAAATTGTCCAGGTAGCCAATAAAAAATACACAAAAGTGGTGTGTAGACCGCAGCTGTCAGCGCCAATGTCAACCGCTATAAAGCTATGCTTACTAACTTTTTGTTCCCTAACGTAGGCTAACTCCTTTGGTTTCTGCGAAAAATGGCCCCTTCCCACAAAGCCTGCGAAACCATCGACTAGGTGAATGATATGCTCGCTTATATGATTACCTCCAGAAAGGGAATTATAAACTGATCGGTATGTCTTCCATTAATTTCGTAAGTGTCTATTTTAAGTAAGTAATCTCCGCCAATAAGCTTTAAGTGTTGAAGCTTTAGGCAGGCAATGGCAAACCTCCGAATGTATTTCTGCCATCAAAAAGATCGTCATAAAAAATATTTGCCGTTCGCAGTCGGTTTAAAACTAGAAGCCCCTCCATTTGTGGAAAAACATCAAAGCGCGCACCACAAATAGGAGGAGGAGCTCGGCCAAATACCCAAAATAGTGTTAGCCATCCGCAATATCAAGAACATCAATTATGGTGGAGGCCATATGACCGCGTATACACACATAATTACACTTTTATGAATTGTAGGGCATTACATTACTTAGGATGTCATTTGATTTCATTCCTCAGTACCTCTGCCGAAATGTATCTAAGCCTTCACTTCTCCTATTGTTTTTAAAGAGTAAAGCGATCATCTTGGTAACGATTCAACTGTCAAATTACATGGCAATTCTTTTAAGCATCGAATACCACACGATTCTACCATGCCTTGGAACTGCTAAAATTTATAATAGGCTTCGTAGACAAACAAAATTACTAGACCTAGAGCGAAAAAAAATCGACGGAAGGTTCATCAGTCATCAACTTACTTTTTGGTCCGGAGGTATCAGTGGCCCTAGTGTAACATGTTCATTGAATCACTTAAATGATTCCTCGCATTACAAAAAGTGCAGTTCATAAACAGATTTGGTGCTTCAGACTTCGCTACCTGAATCATAATAAGTTTGTTAGCGGCCTTTTACAGCAGACTCTCCATTTTCGGATTGGAACATATCAAGGCTACTTGCTCTTCGGAACATACTGGCCTAGCCCATTAAGCATATATGAGCGTTAGTATTTCAATTCACTATATTTTTTATTACAAGGTGCTCTCATTCCAGACTTTGATTTATTTAATTTCATATTTGGAGATTTTTAAGGGCTTTAATTCAAGCTAACAAACTTCTTACATGCCACAACTCGTGGTTTCTAGAAAAGGAGCGGTCTTATATTCTGCTAATAATATTCTTCTGGGTAAAAAATGTGAAACAAATTTAAAACCTTTCGAATAAAATGAAATAATTTACAATATGAAATTCGAGGAAAGACCAAAACCAAATTTCAAATCCATTGAAATGTGCCGAAAAGGTACGCTATCGAACATATATAATATAAGTACTACTGTAAGTAAGTAAAAAGTAAGGTGCATTTATTTGTCAAACTTCGCGGGATTAAAATTTCGCTCTAGTTATTTTTTTCATGAGTTGGCAGCACTGTTAATAACATCTGGGCCAACTTTCATGTGAATGTCATTATCAGTAATATATTTACGCTTGTGTTTACCAAACTACCAAGAGTGCATTTTTCGATTTTTACAATGTCTGATTTGATTGAGCAGAGAAGTGCCATCAAATTTTGTTTGCGGAATGAAATTTCGGCTGCGGAAACGTTTAACAAGTTGCAGAAGGCATTTGGTGATTCGACCATGTCGCAGAAAAATGTTTATAAGTGGTACAAAGACTTCAAAGAGGGCCGAGAACGTGTTGATGACTTGGAGCGCTCCGGACGACCATCGACGTCAGCAGATGACCAACACGTCAATAAAGTGAAGGAGTTAGTGCTCAAAAATCGTCGGTTGACTATTAAAGACCTTACTGATATGATCGGAATATCAGAAGAATCTGTGAAAACCATTTTGAAGGACCATTCGGGCCTAGGAAAAGTCAAATCTCGTTTGGTACCGAAAACTCTCAACTTCTTGGAAAAGTCGTCGCGTTGATGTGTGTGAAACAATGCTTTCAGACTATCAGGACAAGCTCAAATGCATCATTACGGGAGATGAGACTTGGATTAATGCTTACGACCTTGCTAAAGGCGAGGCTAGACCGAAAAGAGCACGTCAAAGTCGTTCAAAAATAAAGGTCATGATGACAGTCTTTTTCGATTTTCGTGGTGTGGTGCACTATGAATTCCTTCCACCTGGCCAAACTGTTAATAAGGTATATTGTTTGAGCGTTATGCGTCGTTTACATGAAGCAATTCGTCTAAAAGGACCAGAATTATGGGCCAACAACTCTTGGTTTTTGCATCACGACAATGCACCGTCTCACACTGCACTCGTTCTTCGTGGCCATTTCGCCAAAAATTCCACGCATATCGTTCCGCAACCACCGTATTCGCCTGATTTGGCTCCGTGTGACTTCTGGCTATTCCCAAAACTCAAGAGACGACTCCGGGGAACGCGTTTCGAGTCGATTGAGGAGATAAAAGCTGAATCGAAGAAGCTGCTGAGAGCTGATGGCTATACCGGAAATAGACTATTTGGTATGTTTCGGGGATTGGAAAAATCGTTGGCATAAGTGTATTTCATCGAGAGGGGATTATTTTGAAGGGGATGAAATAGATTTACAAGAATAAGTAAAGATTTTTCATTTTACAACCAAATTCACCTCACTTTTTGCCCATAGTACCATTTAACATACCATTTTAACCATTTCAGCAATTCTTCCCATATCAACCTGCGAGTATTAAAGAAAAAGTTTTTGTGAATGGAAAACCATTTGAAAATATACTTTCATTACTTCATGCTATTAAAACAGCTTTGTTCACAATATCTTTAAATTACGTTAAATCGCTTTATGAATATTCTAATCGACTTTTTGAAAAATATTCTTTAACAATCACTTTTCTTATAATATATTAAGTAATTGGAAAAACTAATTTCATCGATTCTGAAAACAGATTTGACTCAAAAACAAATCGAAAGTACCTCTTTGGCCTTAGTCCCATGAGGAGAATGTCTTTATATCCATAGCGACTCAAACTCCCACGATGGAAAGAATTTTAGAAAAAATTGCAGAAAGCAAGCGATGGTCGAATTCAAATTAAATTATTCTTTGTTTTCATATGACAAAAATGTGTAATACCGACCGCCGTGGCCGAATGGTTGGTGCGAGACTACCATTCGGGAGTGCGTAGATTCGAATTTCCGCGCATGACGAAAACACGAAAATGATAGAAAAAGTTTTTTTAATAGCGCTCGCCCCTCGACAGGTAATGGCAAACCACCTAGGGTATTTCTCCTCACAAAAACCATTTGCCGTACTGGGTCGGCTTAAAACTGTAGGCCCCTCCATATGTGGAACGACATCAAACGCCACACCTACCAGAAGTGCCAATTATTTATTTATTTTATTTTATTAAATGTCTTTCTTTGTTCCACTGTAATTTGGATCAAATTAGTTTTCATAAAACAAATGTTTGTTGGACTTATTATAAATTTTCTTTAGAACATTGAGAGAATTATATACAAAACTCTCAGACTACTGTGTTTATATTTCTGACGCTGCGAGCTAAGGAAAAGACGTCCACATGACCTCGAACCTCATAGAGGGCAAGCTTATATAACTTTTTACTCGATTTCAAATGCTAGGTTGTGCGCACGTGCATGGAGGTGAAAGTGTTAAAAGTTGTAAAAATGAATTTTGTAATCGTGCTGTTTTGCGTACACATGCACGTAAATATCTTTATTTTTGTGTAATACTCGTAACTATGTAGTCACAGTAAATGCAACAGTTGTATGTGTCCACTGTACTGCTTTGTTGCATAAACAAAAGGTTGTGGGATATAAAAAATTAAAAACACATACTTTAATAACACTTTGGATCAATTTGTGAAATAAGACATACATTTGTAACTACAGTTTTTGTCCAATAAAATGAATTATATAAATGTTATGAGCGAACAATTTTTATAGTCGCTACGAAATGTTTTCCTTGTTTTATGCAGTAAACCAAAGAAAATTTCATTGCATATGAAAAACAAACGGGTGTAATCACATATTATATATAGGTATTTTCCTGCATAAATACAGGGTGGCTGATGAAAGCCGCTACCAAAAAAAAATTGAATAACTTTTTTTCTTTTTAAGTTATCTGTTCCATTTTTGTTTTAATTTGCAGATTGATCTTTAAAATTTATTAAAATGGATAACTGGGACACGCAAACAAGAATTTGGATAGTCCGCCGCTATCACGCACTGGAGTCCGTAGTTTTGGTACAGAGAGAGTACAGGCGGATGTTTGGCGGCGATCCCCCGAGCAGATGGACCATAATGAGACTGGTGAATAATTTTGTTGAGCAAGGAACAGTCGCAAGAAGGCGTTATCATCGAAACCCACCAGTTCGGACGGAGGAAACGATCGCTGCTGTAGCTGCAGCTATACAATCCAAGGGTTTCAACAAGAAGCTTATCTGCTCAACTTGGTGTCAGCCGACAGTCTTTGCAAACAATAATGCACAAAGATTTAGACTTATTTCCCTACAAAATTCAAATGGTTAACAAACTGAATGCAGCAGAATTGCCGATTCGCTTGGAATTTTGCCAGAAGATCCTGCAAATGGTGGAAGAAGACCAAAACATGTTAAACTGCCTTTTCATGTCTGATGAGGCCCATTTCGATTTAAACGGCAATGTGAGCAAACAAAATTGTCGAATATGGAGTACTTCTAACCCACAGATACTCCACGAGACGGAATTGCATCCTCTTCGCGTGACAGTGTGGTGTGCGGTTTCTTCACGCTGTATTGTCGGGCCTTATTTTTTTGAAGAAAATGGTCACACCGTTACGGTTACTGGAGACCGTTATTTGAAAATGCTCAAAGAATTTTTCTATCCAGAACTACGCCGAAAGAGAATTCCTTTCAACTCTGTGTGGTTTCAACAAGATGGGGCAACGTCTCACATAGCCCAGACTGTTATGACAGAGTTGCGACGAAAATTTCCCAATAAACTGATTTCAAGAAACTCCGAATTTCGTTGGCCCCCCAGGTCGCCTGCCCTTACTGCACCTGACTTTTTCTTGTGGGGTTTATGTCAACAAGAAGTTTATAAAACAAAGCCAACAAATTTGGATGAACTAAAACAATCCATTCGGGCAACAATTGCGGCTATTCCTGTCGCAACTCTCAAAGCAGCAATGAACAACTTTTTATCAAGATGCCGCACTTGTGTCAACGAGCATGGGGGGCATTTAAATTCAATTATTTTTAAAACTAGTTAAGCTAGATTTAATAAAATTTAATGACCTTCAACTTGAAAAAAAAAATAAATGAATTCCATAAACTAAAAAAAAAGTTATTTGAGTTTCTTAATGTAGCAAAATTCATCAGCCACCTACTTATAGTACGTTTGTAAGTAGATATTAGGTGCATGTCAAATATTTCGAAGAAAATTGCATCAGTATATACTTTTTTTAATTAAAGTGAACATTATTTCATTAGTAGCAAAACAAAAGACGAAAGTTAAATTTGTACGCACTTAATTAATACGTACTTGATTAAGCAATTAAGTTATGTCGAAATAAGATACAAAAAAATTCAGTAAGTGAAAAGGCAAGAATGATAGAAAGAAGATTGCGCCCATCAGAGAGTACGTGACGTCACGTTTTTCCAAGTTGCGCAGTATTGCCAACCATTTGCTCTTCGCAATAAATTTAGTGTTTTTTTCTACCGAAAATGCGAAAATTTTAAAATTTCGTGTTTGTTTCTTTGTTTTTAATTTAAAGCTACCGAAACTTTAAGTTAAAAAAAAATTTATTATTATACAAAAGAAGGTTACAAAAGGCCACTCCGAGAAGATTTTAGTGCTAATGAAAATTAGTTGGTTCTTATAAAATTTGATATTTTGAAAGTGTGAATTTAATTTTTTGCTCATTTTAAGGTTAAATGTCCCTCTCTCAACCCTTCTTAAGATTGAAAACCTTTTCACACATTTTAAAAGGCGTTTGAATTTACTGAATGCGGATTAAAACCATAGAGGTGTAATCGTTCCTCCCTGCCATCAAGCCTTAGTGGGACATAGGGCATCATGAGGTGTATTCATTGTAAAAATAAGCCACAAAATACCAGAAAATACTAAAGAAACCATACTGACGTTTTTACAAAAAGAGTACCTTATCTAGTTACATAACCTCAAACATAGCAAAAAAGTCGTTCCCTTAACAAAAGAGTCTCGCTTAACAAAAAAACTCATAAGTTAAATTGTACATAAGCATAACACATTTATTAAAAAAAAAACGCATATTTTAAAGACAATTTGTCACGCATACAAAATTCTTTAGGTGATACAATAAAAAAATGGTGTTTTATTTGGGCATTTTAGTGCGTTTTTATATCCAAAGCTAGGCAACACTGCAGTAGCGAGAGAGAGATTTGACTGACGAAAGCAGAAGAACACCAACAACACCTGCAATCGCGGGCAATGCCACCAGATGTTAAAAAGAAATAAAGCTAAATAAAACTGAGTGAATTATTTAACTAATTATAAAAAAATGTATATTTTACAAAATTATAAACATTACATTTTAATTAGAACAGGCTAGAAAAATGTCATGAAGAAAGAACTAAAACTCCGAAACTAAAAAACAAACAAAAGCTAAACCATACGGATATGGTAATCTGGCCATACTGGAGCTAAAATTACTTAACTCGTTGTCAAATTCGCTGAGAGCAAAGTAACGGGACAACGATAGGCGCCATCTCAGTATTCTTTCCATCATGGAGAAAGGGTATATTTTGTGATTGAAAGTAGTCAATATATATTTTTTGATCTCAAACAATTTAAGCAAAATAAGCGCAAAGTACTGGTAGTAGGCATATTAGATTGCGTTAAAATAGAAATTTAAGTCAGTACAACATTTTACAACAAACAGCACGCAACGTTCAATCATATCCATATTTCCTAAAAAGTTATTTCATATCTACTTATATTTATATTCAACTAATGCAATAAGTAGTTAGTTGCTAATAAAGCACAAGTTACTTTCAGTAACTCAATTAACAAAAAATATTAATAAATAATTCTTAATTGAATAACAAATACATGGAAGTACTTAGCCTAATTATAAAGCCCTTTAAAATCAAATTGCAGAAATAATATAAGTTGATAGTAAAGGTTAACAGTTAAATACCTTGTCCTCCAAACCCCACTGAAGACACGACTTCTTTGATAATATTTTTTTTTTTTATTATTTATTATTTACTTCTTTTTATCAAACTGATAGATAAGTATCAGAGTACAGTTTCGCGTAATTGTAAGAAGTTTCGCTATGAAGTTATACCGCAAGCATTTTTAACTTATCGTCGCTGTGTCTACAAAAGTACAACAGTTTCTTTTTACCTACATTTCTGTCTTAGTTTAATATGCTTCGTACGAAATTAGAAATTCTCGCAATTATTGGCAAAAAAGATCAGATTCCCGGGATTAGCAACTCTATTAGGTATGTAAAAAATGCAATTGTTTTCGGCTGTTGTTCTCACACGAGGGATTCCATGTGAAGTAACCCAAGTAAGTTGGATCTAGTCATCGAATTTGCTGAAAATTAATTATTTGTAAGCTTGGCGGTCGCCGTAGCCGAATGGGTTGGTGCGTGACTACCATTTGGAACTCACAGAGAGAACGTCGGTTCGAGTCCCGGTGAAACACCAAAATTAAGAAAAACATTTTTCTAATAGCGGCAAACATTTTTTCCCCTCGGCAGGCAATGGCAAACCTCCGAGTGTGTTTCTGCCATGAAAAAGCTTCTCATTAAAAAAATAACTGCCGTTCGGAGTCGGCTTGAAACTGTAGGTCCCTCCATTTGTGGAACAGCATCAAGACGCACACCACAAATAGGAGGAGGAGCTCGGCCAAACACCCAAAAAAGGGTGTACGCGCCAATTACATGTATACACATATATAATAGACCGGAGTGAAATACGTAAATTTTTTCAAATCATATCGTAATAGCTGGGAAAAGTTACTACATATCAATACAAATTCAGGAAAGAAAAGAAATTTCAAATCGGTTAATATCTTCCGTTCGCGCATTGCATTTAAAATTTACAAATTTTATAATAAATTGAACAAATATTCGAAAAATTGTAAGAGGTGGAAATGATGTTAGATAAAGTTCATTTTTTGTAGACTATTACAACATCAGGTACAGTTTGAAAAGAGAAACGTCTACCGCTCTATCAAAGCCCCTACAGCCCCTGAAAAGAAGTGGGAAATGTCATTGTTTGTATAAATTTACGTAATTGCGGGTGGTTAGTTTCTCTATTTTAATTTTTGTATAAGTCTTCTTGAGTAATTTATTCCCCTCTTAGCGCGCCCACTAACTGTCTTAAAGAAGTTTTGTACAGCTCTTGGCCCGCCCTTTTTGGACGACTCAGAACTCATCGCGCGAAGGTGACTGTACTACGAGTTCCATCCACTCCCTTCCCAACCAACCAACCAAAAATGAAAAATTATTTATTCGGGAGTGGCAAAGTCTGCTTTAGTGTCCAATTGAGGCATAACTGTACGAGAAGTGAGTGTTGCTCTTATAAACCCATCACGTCTCTCGTTCCCATACACTTTTGAGGACGCTTAAGTTACTAGTTTTACGCAACGCTCCACAGCTTGCGTATGGCATGGAATATTTGTTAAATCTATGGTTAATTTTGGTTTTTCTTTATCAGAAACTAATTGCAAGATATCTTCAGAAGAAAGGCTGTCTAAAACTGGGGGGCAGGCAAGTTTCATTTCAGACCAATTACTCGTAATTAATTCAAAATATTCATTTGCTTCAAAGTTTAGTTTAGGAACCAAAAAGTTTCTAAAATTGTTGTCTTTTGAAGGGATTTCTTTTATTTTCAGAACTCGCCTCAATCCAAGATCGCGGACATGCTCTCTGTCATCTACCACCATCGAGAGAAGAATGTTTTCTGGATGGGCAAAAAAGGAATTTGTTTGAATGACCTTATGAACTACTGCCTGGACTTCTGAAGATAAGATTCTACATTTTTTAACACTTTCTAAAATATGTTTAGGTGCGTCAACTATTGAAGAATTTGTTTTGATTTCGAACCATAGAGGTACATATACAGTCAAAATGTATTTTACAATTTGAATGAGATTTTTAGATGGTTCTTGCAAAGAAATGTATAATCGTAGGAATCTGTTTGCAATTGTCAACCAACGAGAGTGTGATATTGGTCACGGATCTCGATTTGCTAGATCTGGGGAGCAAAAACCAGCATCAATAGCAATGGCAATGTCATGTAAGTATTTCTGATCTTTACTTAAGCTTATTGCGTCAAGCGTTCGTGGAAGAGAGCATTCAATCCTCTGAAAAGCAACGATGGACAAAAATTCACATTTAGCCAGCTGTTTGTCAAGAAGCCCACTGAAAGACTGATGGCCTGTTGTTTTACCATCAAGTATTTCAACTAGATGCCTCAGAGGTAATTCATTAAAATGGAGGAGACAGATAGCCCATTGTACTGGTCATTTTAAACGCGTTTCAATGAATTTTATTGCACCATTCTTCCACCCAGTATTGGTTGGCGTACCATCACATCCAATCACTACAACATTAGATTGATTTATACCATTTTCCTCAAAATAATTTGGAATGCTGTATTCTGTGTCCTTTCCACTTTTTGAAGTAGGTACTAAATGACAAAGGTACTCTGAGCCTGGTTCTGTTATTACTGAAATGTGCTCTTCTTTTTTTTATAGATTGATAACGTTTGTTTCCTTTTTCAACTAAAACTAAAGTGTCATCCATCCTGCCATCAAAATACACACACATCGAATCGTTTAATTGCTCTATTGCATTCCCCGATTCGATAAGTTTTGGTCTACATTTTTCTTTTTCTCTTCTAATTTTGCTTCGATCAACAACAAAAGAAGCATCTTTGTCCGTTATAACACCAACGTCTTTAAATGCACTAGACACAATAGATGCTGCTGCTCTATCAGATACTCCAAAACGATCACTTGTTCAAGCCGTTGCTGGAAGTGATAAGCGCATCTGTGCATTTTTTGAACTTGCTGACTGGGAGGAAATAGAGCGTGAGGTCTGACAATCGGGATCATTCTTATCATTGTCAACTTCAGGAGTTATCTCTGTTTCAGAATCAATGCTACTACAAGAAGGTTCGAGTTAAGTTGGTCTGACTTGAGTGACGAGCTTTTCTCTGCAACTTTAATGTAAGCTTTTGAGTTTCTTTGGTATCTCCTGTCCCTATCTTACCTTGTCCGAGATATCTTTGAGCATATAAAAATTTGATTTCTAATGGAGGTATCTTTCTATCTTTAGGGCATGTGCAATTGATAGTTACCGGCCTGAGACAAATACACTTGTCAAAGCTTCTTTGACAAAAGCAATTGAGTGTCATCTCCCACTTGCAGGACGATATGTCAAATAATGTACTTGAAGATTGTTCAATAAAATCATTGTACTTCTTTTGTTTCTCAGGTGTGTCTTTGTCCCTTAAATAAGATTTACGAAGAGTGTAGTATCGATCATGTAGATGCTTGATCTTTTGTACAACTCTTGTGTGGGAAACTATTGGAATCGAAGCCTTGGAATAAAGGGACTCCGTCTGATGAGCTACAGTATCTGCTACAACTGTGAAGCTTAACTTCTGACCAGAACTGCCAGCAGAAGATTCTACTGTCATTTTGTACCTCACTTCTTGCCAACATTGTATAATGTCGGTATTAGTGGGAAGGACCGATGACAGCAGTGGTTTAGGTGCACCAAAAAATGGGCAGTGTATGTCCTTACGAGTAAGAGACATGATTAAAATGTTTGAAGCGATTTAATGTTAAGTAATTGTGTAAACTATGTAATTCAAAAGAACATCGAATAGAATTTTTTTTTGACCAAACAGCACTGTTCGACAAGAGTGAAAGCAAAACTGGTAATGACCAGAGAGTACTAGCTCTTCTGTGCACTTCGTTTATCGGTATGCCAGAATCAAAAACAAAATGAAAAGAAAGACGATGGAATACAAGTAACTAAGTGGAAGACGATCTAAAGCACAGACGTGTTATAGTAGCCGTAAGCCGCTTTCACGCAAGCCTCATTTGGCATAGGCTTCCTTAGTATATTAGATTTGGTGTAAAATCGGTGAAAGTTGATCGCTCAGAACCACAGAAATGGATAGATTAGAAAATTAAAAATTTACTACTCAATGCTGAAAGTGCTATGTATAAAAAGTGAGCTCGATCTTTAATCATTTACAACTTCTACAGGTTTTCGTAAATCAGCAAGATTTGGGATAAAATTTGTAAATTTTAAACGCAATGCGCGAACGGAAGATATTAACCGATTTAAAGTCTCTTTTTTTCCTGAAATTGTATTGGTATGTAGTAACTTTTCCCTGCTATTACGATATGATTTGAAAAAATTTACGTATTTCACTCCGGTCTAATATATAAGCTTGAGTATGAGAAAAGCATCAAACGAATTGTATAATTTTGCGATTTAGGGTTTACAAAGCGATTTTGCGATTTAGAGTTTAGAGCTATTTTTTTAATTTTATTAGGATCCCGTTGACTACCTGCGGTTTTCTCATGGAGGGATGGGCTTCGAATCAACTCAGCGAACGCTGGGTAAATACATAAAGCTGTAAGGTCGCGAAGCCGTTCTCGTTACGTGTGGATCGGAGACGATCGAGAGATCTTCTAAGGTTAACAAAATCTCAGCTCTTGAATTTCGTGGGTGCCCTTACAGGACACTGTCCGCGAGGTATTCATGCTGTTAGACTAGGCATTGAAAGGACTCGAACTTTTTGCGGAAGTTTATAGACGCTGGAATCATCTTATCAACTTCTTGGCTGCCTTCCCATTTCGGGGCTAAGATTTAAGTATCTGGGCTCTCATTTCTTTGTGGCGTCATCAACAAAGATGCAGTAGCCATTTCTTCCTGGTTTTCTCTGCAATGGTATCACAAAGGCCGAATTCTGATTTTCATCCATTTCGGTCTAACCTAATCTAAAATATGTATAACGCTTTTTTTTAAATTTTTAGGATAAAATATAATACTTTTTTCAAAAAAAAAAATGTACGTTCACTGATTTGAATATAATTGATTGAATAGATTATAACTTGAGTTATGGGAATTTCACTAAGAAATTTATAGGGATTTGAAACGACAAAAAAACTGGGTATTTTTCACAAAAATTTACTTAAAAAGTATATCTCATCCTCAAAATGTATAAAAATGTCAAAAATAACCGAGGATATTTCACTTTAAACCAACATTTTCAGCACTAAATAAGTCTCAAAAATATTTAATATGTTTCAAAATGTTTTCACTTGGCTTCTTCTAGCACTCAAGTCTAGGAATAAACCAATTTTCCGACAAATTGACGACAATGCCCTATGTTCATGGATCACTTGTTATAAATCCCTCAAATTGAATTTATTCTTCACTTCCAGTCACCACCCGCTTCAAAAATGGGTTGATTTCGTAACATTTCAGCAAGGAGTCGCAGCCGGCAATTCGTCAAAAGGTTCTTTTGAGCCAATACTTAGAGCTTCTGCTTAAGGCCAACTCAGAACTTTTCACTTCCCCTAATATTATTTGCACGCATAAGGATAGCTGTACGAACGTGTGTATATTTATCAGTTTGGCATTGGTTGCAAAAATCTGTGGTATCGGCAGAGCTGTAGCTTATATCCGAGGTGAATAGGCACGAGAACCATTAGCGAGCTAAAGATGTGTAAATACAAACATACAAGTGTGTATAAATATGCACGGAACTGCAGAAAAGTTTACCCCATTTGTTAGGACCACATATACGTCTGTATCTACTTATGTCTGGGTAAATATTTGCTGCATGTTGTATACCTACTTTACCGTTACACTCATGTTTTTACCTTCAACTACAGCTCAAACAGTAGTGCCGACTAAACTTTTTCTATTTTTCGTTTGCTGTCGCTGACAAAAACCTGAATTGCTAACTTCCCCTTTCGCATGCATACAGACATATACACGTATGAAGGCATACATAAATGCATTTCGTTCGTATCAGTTACCAGCTCTTTGTTGTTACATGAAAATTTGCAAGTAGCAACAATGGATTATCGCCTGGCTGTGTCATAGCAGCGTACGATCAAGAAAAACCCAAGAGGTGTCTTGTCATTGTACATACCTTTGGGTGTTGCAATAACAAAACAGTTAAGCTGTGTGGAACAACAACGCCGATAAGAAAACCCAAACAAACAAACGAAGTTTCTGAGCCGAGCCCCGCTGCCGGTGCGAGCAATTTGCTTGGTGTGGAGTGCAACAAAAAATTAAATTAGACGGATACGGAAATGACGTGTTGTTGCAAGTTGTAAAAGTTCATGCTGCAAAATAATTTTTAAGTAGCAAATTCATTGAACTCATCCGGTTTCAGCGTTGGTATCACATGCATGCTTTGTTGCTGTTTGGGTAGGAAATGTAGCGCATGGGTGGAGATGGGTTCGGGAGTAGATTTGTATGTAGGTTAATATGAAAATAAATATTATTGAAGCATATTAAAGTAATATTGACTCTGTCTATATCTATAAAAGTTGCAATCAAGAAAGAAACATTTTCTCGCATGTTCTTATGTATGTATGTATGTACAACAACTAAGGTATATCATATAAGATGTCCCATTGAAAAGCTTGAAGACTCAACAAGACCCACTCCGGGGAGTAATGCAGTGAGTTGCTGATTTTAAATACTAACTTATATTATATTACGAGGTGTTCAAATCATGGGGAAGCATCGGTAGCAGTTGCACCGAAATAGTTAAGTAATTTTTACCCAGCGGCTAGAAAGGTGAAGTACATGAGAGATCTAACATTGTCCGGCACCTTTCGTGTTTATGTTGAGAAAGTGCTAAACTCCAGCGGGGAAGCTGCTTCCATTTTTCTTCCGTTTACACTAATAAATTTCAAAATCATTAGAAATGTGTCTGATAAGCCCTTACTGTGGGCAAAAAGTAAGGTGAATTTGGTTGTAAAATGAAAAATATTTATTTATTCTTGTAAATCAATTTCATCCCCTTCAAAATAATTCCCTCTCGATGAAATACACTTACACCAATCCCCGAAACATGCCAAATAGTCCATTTCCGGTATAGCCATCAGCACCTTCTTCAATTCAGCTTTTATTTCCTCTATCGACTCGAAACGCATTCCCCGGAGTGGTCTCTTGAGTTTTGGGAATAGCCAGAAGTCACACGGAGCCAAATCTGGCGAATACTGTCGTTGCGGAACGATATGCGTGGAATTTTTGGCGAAATGGTCACGAAGAACGAGTGCAGTGTGAGACGGTGCATTATCGTGATGCAAAAACCAAGAGTTGTTGGCCCATAATTCTGGTCTTTTGAGACGAATTGCTTCACGTAAACGACGCATAACGCTCAAATAATATTCTTTATTAACAGTTTGGCCAGGTGGAAGGAATTCATAGTGCACCCCACCACGAAAATCGAAAAAAACTGTCATCATGACCTTTATTTTTGAACGACTTTGACGTGCTCTTTTCGGTCTGGCCTCACATTTAGCACGATATTCGCTTGATTGTTCGGTTGTTTCAGGGTCGTGAGCCTAAATTCAAGTCTCATCTCCCGTAATGATGCATTCGAGCTTGTCCTGTTGGTCTGAAAGCATTGTTTCACACACATCAACGCGACGACTTTTTTCCAAGAAATTGAGAGTTTTCGGTACCAAACGAGATTTGACTTTTCGTAGGCCCAAATGGTCTTTCAAAATGGTTTTCACAGATCATTCTGATATTCCGATCATATCAGATTTTTGAGCACTAACTCCTTCACTTTATTGACGTGTTGGTCATCTGTTGACGTCGATGGTCGACCGGAGCGCTCCAAGTCATCAACACGTTCTCGACCCTCTTTGAAGTCTTTGTACCACTTATAAACATTTTTCTGCGACATCGTCGAATCACCAAATGCCTTCTGCAACATGCTAAACGTTTCCGCAGTCGAAATTTCATTTCGCAAACAAAATTTCATGGCACTTCTCTGCTCAATCAAATCAGACATTGTAAAAATCGAAAAATGCACTCTTGGTGGTTTGGTAAACAAAAGCGTAAATATATTACTGATAATGACATTCACATGAAAGTTGGCCCAGATGTTATTAACAGTGCTGCCAACTCATGAAAAATATATTGTAACTAGAGCGAAATTGTAATCTCGCGAAGTTTGACAAATAAATTCCCCCTACTTTTTGCCCACAGTATGTAGAATACCTAAGTACTTTATTATATCGGAGCTCCTTAAATGCCGTATGTGTTGGTGTGTGACTACCATTCGGAAGTGCGCAGGTTCGAATATCCGTGCATGAATCACTAATCACACAGAAAAAGTTGTTTCTAATAGCGGTCGCCCCTCGGCAGGCAATAATAAACTTCCGAGTGTATTCTTGCTATGAAAAAGCTCCTCATAAAAATATCTGCAGTTCGGAGTTGGCTTAAAACTGTATGCCCCTTTATTTGTGGAATAACATCAAGACGTAACACGCCACAAATAGAAGAAGGAGCTGGACCAAATAACTATCAGAAGTGTACCCGTCAACTATTTTATTTATTTATTCAGGTATTACCATTCTCACTTAGAATTACATCTGGTTCATGAAAATCGGTCCTATGTTATGGAAAAAAATATAAATAGGTCTAGTTAAACCAAACCTTATAATAGAAATAAATTATAATCTGGTAGTTTTGAGAATCACAACCACATTAAATAGCCGTGCGTTGTCATCCAAAAGTTTTTTTTTAAATCGCACTTTGCTTCCGATGATAATTTCTTCCACAATAATTTTTAATTTTATCATCGTTCACCATGCAGTTTTTGTTCACTTTCCTCTCAACTGAGGATATTAAAAGTGAAGTCTCAAATTTCAGTAAGTTCCCACAAACCAGCTTTGATGGTCTCTCGGCTGCTTTGGCAAAAAGCTGAGCTGCTCCTCTTATGGTTCCGTTGAAATTAATTCTTTCATTATTTTCATGGAAATTCATTGATGCTTGGAAAGCCACATCTTTAGTTTTTTATTCAAAGCGGCAAAAATAATATGTAATATATCATTTGTAGCTATTGGTCTATCTAGGAGCTTACTAATGTCTCTAAGCTCTGTGAATGCGTCATTCAAGATAAAATAAACCTATAACTCTGTTAAGAATTGAATTTGCCTGGATAAACACGGATTTTTACCTGGCCGTTGCATATTTGAAAATAAAACTGCTTCTTTGTACGATCTCAGCTGGAGTAAGCGTCAGTAATCTGGCATATTTTCTCTCAGTCCCATATTGATAGGATAGAGCTAGTTTAGAAATTGTTTTTCACATTTTCAGTCGTTTGTTGCGTCTCCCGAATCGTATACCACGTTTATTGCTTCCGATTTGAAATCGCTAAAATGTCACTGCTACCTTTAACTTTAATTTGTTGCATTATTCAAATAATATGTAATTGTCCTCGACTTTAAGAAATAATAAATTTTAATGTACTGCGGAGGCTTCTTCGTGCCTCTCTATGCTGTACCGCCAGAACGAATTATGCCCGCAATTCTCTTATTGGCTGGGTTTTTTTACGAAAATAACTAAATCCCAACATCTATCGGCCTTGTCTTTTCTTTTCCAAAAACACATTTTACTAATTAATATTTTCAAATCGATGCCCTTATCTAAATATAATTTTTTAGTAAACTTAATAAGAAAATAAAGAATGCCAGAATTTCAGATTGCGCCTTCCCAAGTGCATCGACGTCAGTACCGAAAATTAACAAACAAAAGAAGTGTTATTAAAAGTGAAAGTGGGTGGAACGCCAAGGATAAGGAACAAGGTTTGACAAGGGTGGGTTTGTTTTCTTCACTGACGTCAATTAATTGTCAAATTCGACAGGAACAAAGTAGGGTCTTACGGAAGGCGCCACCGTTTAAATTCTCTACATCGGGTTGTTGCCTGCGTGACTTTTGCACGTTTGCCGTATATGCGTCATTAATTAATAAAATATGTATAAACACAGCGCTGATCTTAATCATTTTCTACAATAGCAACAAACTGTGCAGAAATGGCCAGAAAGCATAGGCGTAGAGAGCTCAAACGACGACAAGCAGAAAACGCGGTTATGCAAAATATTTGGGATAGGAGGCCTATTCGTGTACTTCGGTACCATAGGTGTATACGTGCAAACATGTACGCATACATACATACGATATTTAATTCATACATAAATACAATTCGTATATACTGCATTAAATTTTTGCGTAATTGATTTGATTGAATTGCTAAAGCTTTTGGAAAGCTGTTTGGAAAGTTAACGCTTTTTTATACAAGCTCATTAAGTTCAAATATTATTATTATTATTATTTCTGTTTATTTTACAAATAACTGTTACAAGGTACCGGACGACGAGGCCATTTTGCTCCGAACAGACTTTAAATATGTGTATAACGCGTACATATATACAAATGTATCTATTTGTTTATTACATGCCTACTTTATATGTATCGGCTTTTTCTTTAGCTGCATGAGAACCATCGATAGCAATAACTATGATTTGACAGCTGACAGAATGGCTTGACAGAATGGCAAACTTTGTTGACATTTCTGTTTAGTAAGGTTTGGTAAGTCACCATGAATTGTTTAAATGCAGACAATACTCCCAAATTGTGGAAATTTATTTTGAAAAAAATAAATAAATCTGTTCATAGAGCACTGGCGGAGGATGGAAAAAGCTGCGGTACGGAGAATGACGACCGCTATCGAGCAATGCTGAATGAATCTTTGTTTTCAAAAATTAATCAGCTAAATATGGAAGACTTTTGGATCCAACAAGACGACGCAACTTGCCATTCAGCGCGCTTAACAATCGATTTATTGCAATATTCAAGCCACCATTGACGTCATGCGGGCAGATTTATTGAAAAAAAAATGCGTGTAGCGTAGTAGATACATATAAAAGAAGTAAAATTTAAAAGGCCGTCCAAGAAAGAGGGAGAGACCCGAGAGAGAATAAGAGAGAGAGATAAAGAGAGAAAGAATATATATCTAAATAAATTCACAACATTTGCAGAGAATACAAATAGTCAAAATTTACAAAAACCCGAGAGGGGTCGACCGGTGTAGGTAAACCCCGGACACAAACCGACGCAGCAACGCGCACTACTCCGAGCGTTTATCACCCGCACAAGCGCAGCGATTCCAGGACCGCAACAACGGCACAAATTACCACAAGGCAATACCAATAAATTCGACGCCAGAATAGTACGAACAAGCACTAGCAAAAAATAAGCGTCAAAAATTAGGCACCAAAAAAAAGCGCCACAAAAATTGGGACCGAAAAACGCCCCAAACAGTAGGCACCAAGGAAATATAACGCCAAAAAGTAGACACCAAAAATATGTTTCCTAAAAGTTAACACCAACAAGCAAGCGCCATAAGTAGGCAGTGTTGTTTCTCACTAGAAATTCGCTACCACAAGGAAAAACTCAGGAAAATTAGCTTAAGGTGTATCTAATATATATATAAGGTGTAGCTCTCTCTCTCCTTTTCCTCTACGTTATATCTTTTTTCTCTCTCGCGGAACGAAAATGCGCAAAACGTTGCATAGCCTTGAAATTTTACTCTCCATTCTCGCTCGTTCATTGACGCCTAAGAAGTTTCACTTCAAAAAAATAGTCAAACATCGGACTGATCGAATGAACCATCTACTTCGAACAAATGTCGGATATTATGTTTAAAGCATAAATATTTTTTTTTTATTATCCATTTATTTGTTGCGATTATATTAAAAAGAAAAACATTTAATAATATTTCTACTTAAAACTCTACGACACATGCATGGAAAGCACCCAGTGGTGCAACCATTCCTCAATTTTTGCTTTTTAGCACATGAGATCTATTGTTGATTTCTTTTTCAATCTGTTAAAGGAAATGGGATTGGTGCTAATTTCTGTAATTAGTGGGCTTGGGTGCGATTAAAGTCTTTTTGATTTCTTCAGCTATTACAAGTAGCTGAGTACAGTGAGAGCTTACAGGGATGGGAGAAAGAGAGTGAGAGGTGTACATGGGAACTGCGATTTAATAACAAATAAAGACATCGCAGTTTGATTCCTGTCGCATGGCACAGTAAAAATATGGGTTTGTCATGTGATCTTGCAGTCAATATGCATTCCGAGATATTTTGTAACATTACTTTGGGGTATAATTGTGTTATTGAGTTTAACGGGTGGGCAAGTATTTCCCTTGAGTGTAAACGTAACGTGAACAGATTTTGTTTCATTTGATTTTATTTTCCAGTCCTTGAGCCATTTAAGAGAAGTCACATCCGGGAGTGGATTAACTGCGAGTAACTCGGTGTCATCTGCAAAATCGTGAGTGTGAAGCCAGTATATACTGCCTCGGGGTACACCAGCAAAACTTTCGCAGAGTTGAGATTGCTCTTCCTTTTTGTTTTACAAAAAAGTGCAACCTTTTTTTGGTGGAATTTGATAAAGATATAATAATTTGTGGGTAGAGTAGCCTTTGTGTTAGATAGTAAACCATCATGCCAAACACGGTCGAGGGTTAGAGATATGTCGGGAAATGCAGCGGTGCAATACTTCTTCTGTTCAAATGCTTTGTGAATATTATTTACGAGTCTATGTACTTGTTCGTTGGTACCATGTATTTTTCGGAAGCCGAATTGGTGATTTTCGATTAATTTTCGGAGAATTTGAGAAATAGTGACTCCAAAACTTTTGTGGTAATAGGCAACAAGCTGAGGGGAGGAGCAAAACCAGTTATGATTGAGGCATTGGATATATGCGTGAGGAAAGATATTCCTTCTGTTGGGAGTTGCTTGAGTACTTCTCCAGTGATGACATCATATCTGAGGGCTCTCTTGGTTTTAAGCTTTTTTATAGCTTCTTTCACTTCGTTTTTTGAAAATATGCCATGAAATTATCTACCAAATTATATAAAAAAGAAATGCATTCCAATCATATTTATGTTCTGCATTATCATTTCAAGTTCTCAAGCTCTTTAAAAAAACACCCGATACATTGCATACCCGTATCATTTTGATATCGCTAAATTATATCACAGTACATATATAAAATAAAATAAACTTCAATGTCGGTAAAGTACATCAAAGCCAGTTTCTAACAACAAAGGCAGAAATAAACATTGGAAATCAACTACAGATGGCATTCGATTGCCCTTCGAATTTCCATTGGACTATGTCGATTTACTCGTCCTTCTCGAACTGTTTCTAATGGACTATATCTACTTTTCCTGTCGCGTTGTGCTGTTGACTGCTATTGTTGTCACAAAGATATCAATGGCAGGCGGAAAAAGTAACTATAATGAAAGCGACAATAAAAAAACGACACTCAGGCATTTATGCTAGCAATGCCACAGAGTAAAGACACCAAAGGAGGTAAAATGAACGAACTGAATGCCATTTATAGATACATTTGCAAATAGTTTTTGTTGCTCAGTAGGAGGCATAATAATTGCGACACATTCAATGCCAGAAATTGTGGTATGTGGGACATCTACACACCTTATGATATTTGAACGTGCATATTTGTATACCAGGTAATGAGATCAAATGTATATAAATACTTATATTTATAGGAGCTTTCGACAATCAACAAGGTGTCTTCAAAATGGACGTAACAGTTCTATACACTGAAAAGTCCATTAATTCTACAAAAATGTTACTGATCACAAACAAAAATTAATAATTATGAAAGAATTTGTCTTTCAGCCCTACTCTGCCACTGATAATACCTGTCTAAAGAGTTGGATTTTGTTTCCCGGGCGTTCAAGTTTTCATATTTTGGTCGAAAAGCATTTAATTTATTCAAAATAGAATGTTTAAATTACTTCAAATAAAATTATTGTCCGAGCACTTCCGTAGTAAAATTTAGTGGGGATTTTTTTGTAGTAGATTTTAACCCGCTAACTACTACTTAAGTGTGCTCTTTTGACCTGTTCTCAGAACAGCTTTAATGAAGGGACGTTAAAATGAGTGTGTAAGAACGCCAAATTCAAGCTATTGATTTCACTTTTCAAAATAATAATAACTGAATTCCAACATTGGTCCTGGAATGTCGGAGGAACCAAGGATTATTTAAGTAGATTTCCAGGTTTGGCCACCCGAATCGAAATTGTGAGAGTAACTGCGGCTGCCACGTCACTGGGAACTCGGCTGCAGAATTCTGCCCGCTTATTTCACACGTATTCGCACACTCGTCCAATCAGTCGTTGTTCATATAAGATTGTGTTAGTGAAATAAATAAGTGCGGCTTGTACATATGCTTAAAACTGTGAAAGAAGTGTCAATTGATAGCAAGGCTGCTTACTGTTAGTGTTGCTTACTAATAGTGTGCACATGAACCTGAGAACAACTACCCGACGCAGATCTTGGTAAACCAACGCTGACCGGTCTAGCCTCAGGTGAACTCTGCATGTCGGGCTATCTGATGCTCTTGCAAAGTTGAATTAACTCAGAAACAATTAGCAGAAGGAAGGAGGTGGCAATTTTGCTCAAACAATTATCTTTTTGAATTAAGTGCTGTGCATGTTTTGTGTTTTTTGTGCTCGGAAACCTCGCGCATAGATGTAGAGGATTATGCGGTTAACTTATGAACCTTTGAAAACAGGTGACAGATGATGGAACAATCACCTGTTTGAGTTTTAAAGCGGCTGTGAAGAAAATATGTTGGATTCCCTTTGTGATTCTCATTGGCACGAATTGGTATGACACAGCTTTGGTGAGCGACCAAACTCGGGGGGCAACTGGACAATTCAGGAAAGAAAAAACTGAGATTTAAAAAACTCTTTGTTTTTACTCTCCATTCCTTGAATCGGATATCTTAAATTCAATGGAAAGAATGGGAAAATCATAAAATTTAGAAAATCACAAACTAAATTTCATCATGCTATTGTTCACATAGAATACAAATTTCATTAACTTTTGAGCACCCATCTTTTTTGCCGCACAGTGAGTCGGTATAGACATATAGTTTAAGTCGTAGTAACCATACACCCTCCTTACACAAGTCTTAATATTCGAAGGGTATCTCCACAGAGACAATTGGTTTTTAAATATAATTAAACAGGCCTTGTTTGAATGAACATTTTGCGAAATTAGGTGTGGAATATAACATCATAGGAGTTTTCAATGTGGTGGTAGCTGCATGTTGCGATTGTTTGTTGCATAAACCTGGCTGAATTTGTCCCAATTAAAGAAGCTCAAAGAAGTTAAATTGCACAATTTTTACGCCCAGTTCCGTTGTCGCTGCGCATCGTACGAAATGCCTATGGGGGGATGCGCTGTGTGGCATATAATACCATCGTCTTGCAGTCACATGTTGCAATCACATGTGTTGCTACACATATCAACTCGTTCAGTCTACAAGATGTTGCTTACTATTCAGCTGTCGCACCTGCAGTAAACGGTTAAAGCAGTGGGGGCTAATTCCGAAGATGTACGCACCGATGATTCCGATAAATCAATATCCAGAACAAATTTCTACTTTTCCGGGATGCATTTTGTGCTGGTACTTCTTATGTGAGTAGGCATCGTTTCAGACCTATTGTTTGCCCACATATCCATTAATCGAGAAATGGAGAAGACGATTCTTCAACGCAATAACATTTCACGGTAGTTCGGTAGTTTGCAATACCAGGTGTATACCTATGAAGTGAGACTTTTTTTTCATTTTCAAACGTTTATTAACAAAAAATGGTTACAAATTTAATCTTCAAAATAATAGCCATGGCTAGCGACACATTTTCCCATCTCTCAGGCAATTTGTGAATGCCGCGCCAAAAAAATTGGCCGTCTTTGGCCGCAAACCAATCATCGAGCCATTTTTTGGCTTCTTCATGAGAATTGAAGCGCTGTTCGGAAAGTGCGTGGCCCATCGATGCAAACAAATGATAATCGGAAGGCGCCAAGTCTGGTGAGTAAGCCGCACGCACCAGCGGTTCCCAATCGTACGTCTCCACCAATTCCCGGGTCGCTCTTGTTCGATGTGGCGGTGCATTGTCATCAAGAAAAATTACTTTGTGACGCCGATCGGCATATTCTGGGCGTTTTCGGTGAATAGCGCTGTTGAAATCGGCCAATTGTCGTTGGTAGGGTGCACCGTCAACTGTTTCACCTGGTTTTAATAGCTCGTACCGAATCATACCACGCTGATCCCAGAAAACACACAGCATTGCCTTGCGGCCGAAGCGATTTTTTTTGCCTTGTGGTCGGGCGGACCATACGATCGTTTACGCTTGGGATTGGTGAAAGACACACATTTTTCATCACCCGTTACGATTCGATGCAAAAAAGACTTCCTTTTGAACCGGGAGAGCAGTATTTCACAAGTGGATTTACGATGTCGGCAAATCGTAGTTTAAAGGCACGAAATTTTTAAGAGCGAAAAAAATGTATTGTTGTATGAAACGTAAGAAACAATGAACTGAATATTGTTGACAGATGACAGACGAAAAAAACAAGACATTTGGGAAGGTTTAAAAATACTCCTAGCGACATCTATGGACTAATATCTGAAAGTCTCACTTCATAGGTATATACCTGGTACACTACTTCTTCTTCTTCTTCTTCTTGCTTGGCGCGGTAACCGCTTCCACACTACTATACTATTGAATAATTCACAAAAAATGTTACAGGTGAATAGTGGGATAAACTTCAAGCGTCCTTTTTGACATACCCTGTACACACATGCCCTATACATACATACCCCAGAGACACATTCAAAGTAGCATTCATTCAAGGTAACAGGCGGTTAACTGGTGACGTTGATTGCGTTCAAAAGCTCTGAAATAGACATTAGAACTGTTTATGAGCATTCGAGGCTCCCAGGTTGTGGGCGTCTTTCTTTTAATAGTCTCCATCAGTTCCACATCTTGTGATGTTGTGTTATCTACATGTTTACCTTGTATTGTTGCTATTGCTTTTGCTAATGTGACATTTGGCAATTGACATCTTATTGACGTTCAATGTCGGTGATGTTTTATCATTCATGCAACAAAAGAAAGTCACAAGGTATATACAGGGTGGGCCAAATAAGACCTACTAATGTTAAACACAAATAACTTTTGCAATAATCATTTATTTTGGTTAATTGTTTTTATACATTGAATATATTTTATGGAAATTATGTATGAAATATTACATCAGACAAGTGTCCACCATTTTTCTCGATACAAAGATTGGCTCTTTTTAACGCGTTTTTCAGTACACCACATAATGTTACTGGTTGAAGGCTCAGTATTTCGTCTCGAATATATTGCTTCAGCTGTCTACTAGAGTCTGGTTTATTAAGATACACTTTGTCTTTTAAATATCCCCATAAAAAGAAGTCGGGCGCAGTAAAATCTGGCCAATGAGGGGGCCAAGGGAAATCTGAATTTTTGGAAATCAGACGCTCGCAAAAATATCACGCAGCAGGTCCCTAGTTTGCCTAGCAGTACGCGCAGTTGAAACCACAATCTTGTTGAAACCACAAATTAGGATACTGTAAGAAGCTCCTGAAATCGATTCCGGCGTTTCATCCTCATTTTCGAAGAAATATGGACCGATAACTCTAGTGGCCATAACACCGCACCAAACAGAAAATTTGGATGGGTGCAACTGATGTTAATGTGTTGCCCTTGGATTTTCAGAGCCCCACAATCTACAGTTTTGTTTGTTGATATAACCATTTAAATGGAAATTCGCTTCAGCCGACATCAAAAAATGTTGCCGATATTTACGCTGCGTTAAAACAATTGATCGTTGACAAGAATAGAAAAACTCGATAATTTTAACGCGTTGTACTGTAGGGTTCCATAATAACAACAATTCAAATATAACCTACAAAAAGAGAGAAATAAATATGTCAAAAAATAAAAAAAGTTATTTGTGCTTAACATTAGTAGGTCTTATTTGGCCCACCCTGTACATACATATGTACGTCCATACATGTGTCTACTAAATTATAATTAGAAGTAAGAGAAAATAGAATTATAGTTTGCGATGGGAAAAGCGAGCATTCTACCATCCCTTGCACACCCACAATATATTTATACAAGAAAGTCATCGTTATTTACCTTGAAAAACAATACCTGTCAACAGCAGTTTAATGTCAAAGTGTGCATTATTGGTAAATATAGAGTCGTTAGAGTGGGACAATTCTACAGAAAATGTGCTTCCGTATTTATATTGAAGCATAAAATGCGCACCTGTAATAAATTTCTATAAAAATATGCACAAGTGAGTGGCGGTGAGCGACTTTCCCCATTTGTATGGACATGGAAAGTTCCTTCGAATTTCATTTACTTGAGAACCAGCATCAATAGCGATAACAATGTCAGCCTTGAAATCCAATGGATAGTATCTCTGCCCAACAATTTCTACTTTGGCCTCAGTAGCCCTATTTTTTAGATCTCTCATCTTCACCCTGCTCTTTCGACAAACTCTTCTGCTGTTAGGGGTGAAAATTGGACGATCTCCCGGAAGAACTCTTTTTCGGGCCATAGGCTGATCCTTTTCGAAATCGATTTCGTTCGGGAAACCTTGATATCCCGCAGAAATTATAAGAGAAATGATTGGTCTCTTTCCCGCAGGGTTTTCTGCAAGAAGCTGAACAAGAGTAAGTTTTTGACTACCACTAGGGAACACCTGGACTTGCAAGTTTGACACTTGAAGAGGTCCTATCAGAGAAGGTTAGGAGAGTCTTCAAAAAATGTTATCAAATTAGGAACTTTCAAGATTACCGAGTAATTTTGAAATAGTATAAGAAAACCATCAGAGATGCGAAGCGCAGCACTTGGAAAGAGTACTGCCAATCCATTGAATCCGTAAAAAACTCGGCCAGATTCAGCAGGGTTCTCTCCAAGGAACACTCCTGTAAAACTCTTGTCAAAAGAGAGAATGGGGAGTGGACTGAATCTCCAGGCGAATTTTTAAAAATCCTTGTTGATGCCCATTTCCCGGAAAATTCTATTCCTCCAGTCTGTAACGAAGGCGCGAATCGGCAGGAGGGGTCATGTGCGATGTCCCTGACATCTGTCCTGTCCGTCAACAGAATAAACTGGGCATTCGACAGCTTTTCCCCTTTCAAATCTCCAGGTATCGATGGCATCATGCCAGTAATGCTTCAGAAGACTAAAACCAAGGTGGTCTCCATTCCTAAGATAGGAAGGAGGGCCACGTCTTGGCCAAGGACTTCAGACCCATAAGTCTTACCTCCTTTATCCTCAAGGTGTTCGAAAGAGTGATCGACTATCACATTTGAGAGCAGTTGCAAACTAGACTTTCTCCAGCCCAACACGCTTACCTGAAAGGGAAATCTACCGACACAGCCTTGCATGAGGTAGTAGGGACTGTAGAGAAATCTCTGGAGGGAATAGACATAGAGGGCGCCTTTAATATGAAAATATTATAGCTGAGTCAATTGTCACTGCTCTAAATAAGCGGGGGGGTAGAAAGACCTCTCTACCTCTGGATCTCGTTGGCGGTAGGGCAATAAATTCTGTAACAGGAGGGGCCAGAATCACTAGGTTCGTTCACAGAGGTACACCACAGGGCGGCGTCCTCTCGCCTCTCCTTTGGCTAGTATCTATGGATGTCGCTTTAACTCTCTTAAACAGGGGAGGAGCAAAGGTGGTAGCATATGCCGATGACTTGGTCCTAATGGTCTCAGAACCCTTCCCATTAGTAATGGCTGAAATTTTGGAAGGTGTACTGGCTACACTCAGTAGTTGGGCTGTCAGTTGCGGTCTCAGAGTCAACTCTGACAAAACCGAGTTGATGCTATTCACCAGGAAATACAAGCCTCCGCCTTTTAAGCTTCCAAGACTAAATAACCAGTGCCTTACACTCTCAACGGAAGTCAAGTATCTTGGTGTAATACTTGACCCCAAGCTCCACTGGAAGCTGCACACAGCACATCGAGTTAAGAAGGCCAGTATAGCATTCTACGCCTGTAAATCAGAGCCGGCATTCCCATAAATATTTTCCTTCATAATTTCGATATTGTCTGTAATTTACCATTTGAAATCTTAAAGAAAGCAAATGCTGACTCCATATCTGGCCGACACCGTGCAAATAATTTGCTAAATTTTTCACCAAAATACACAAAATCCACAAATATAAGCAGTTGTACACATCTCCAAATTAAATTTAATACATTTTAATATAAATAACTTTTGCTCAACTTTCGTCTTTCATTGCAATCGTACAAATACAATTTTTAAGACGCCCATGGAAAAGACTTTGCCTGTGAGACCGAATTTTTGAAAGTTTTAACGCTAGAATTTTGCCAACGTTTTCAGTATTTCATATCAAATGTGATACTTTAAAAAATCGTACAACACACCGGCTGTGATTGCGACGCAAACATTCCTATTTCTGCGATATTGCTGAAAGGAGCCACAGGTACGCAACAAATCATAACAATCGGTTGACATTCGTTGCGCCACATCTGTGGACCGGTTGACATGTTCATTTCACGTTGTTCACTGGCGAGTGGAACGCGGAAAGAAAATAATTATTATGTAAACATACATAAACATTGTGACCAACAAGACAGAAAGTAGGAAAGGAGAAAAGAAGATCGTTTAGTTTGGATGCAAGACTGGTCAAAAAAGCGATATGAGCTTTCGCACAAATGAATCGGAATTAATTGCCCTTGTAGACTACACACATTTTCTAAGAATGGACGCAGAAACGTATGAGGAACCATGGTGAAAAAATTTCAGAGGTGTGGCCTAGATCAGACCGGCTCTCAGCGAAATTGAAAAAATTAGGTGATTGACTGACAGTGGTTTGCTTACAAAAGGGCTGAAATTGTGTTGGTGATGTACGATCACGATCAATTATCACAATAGTCACCACCCATCTTACTTCGTTGCCGTCTGAACAACTACTGATTAGTCGAATGTGCGAATATGTTGAAATGAGCGTACAGAATTCTGTTGTCTAATCCTCGGTAACGTGGCAGCCAAAGTTGCTCTAACAATTTTACTTCGGATGGCCAAACCTGGTAATCTATTGTATATTTCTAGAATAACGGAGCACAATCTTCATCCGCACCAGCGCCATATAATTATGTATAAAAAAATTGTCTTTTATTTTAATCATTTAGAATGGCGGATGAACACTCAATTCTGCCAGGAAGGTCGCAGCGAGGCTTCGCAATCGGTGGGCATTGTGGCATTGGGGTCAATGACCTGAATACAAAAAACCAAAATTTTTTTTGTTTATTAATGTCATAATTTCTATTAGAGTTAAAAAAATGGAGAAAAATGCGGAATAAAATACTTAAAAAAATTAATTTTGGGCCGAATTTTCCCACAATTTTTGCTTCGAAAAAATTAGTTTTTCGAAAAAATTTCGAAAACTTGTAAATTCACATATATTAGAAAGTAATATGGTAAAAAAGATGTGTGAAAATTTTCAGGGAGATCGGTCAATAACTTTTCGAGTCATCGTGTACGCCAATTCGAAAAATATAGTTTTGAAAAAAATGCGTCTAAAGTTTGAATGCATGAAAATTCCTCTCCCAGCGCTCGAACGCAAAAAATAGAGTCGTCTCGGTTGACGATCTAAAATATATAAAGGGTGTTTTTTTTAGAGGTTAGGTTTTAAAGATGAAATAAAACGTATATAATTTAATGTTATGGCCAAGAATTTAGCTTTATTATAAAGATTAGGGTTTGCCATTATGTTTTAAAAATGATTTCGGGCAAGTGGCCGCCGCGGCTGGCTCGAATAAATTCCAGCCGAGAGGCCCAATTTTCGACCACTTTTTACAGCAATTGGGGCCGTATGTCAGCAATAACGCGCCGAATATTCTCTTCCAAGACGTCAATCGTCTCGGGCTTATCTGCTTAGACAAGCGACTTCACATAGCCCCACAAGAAATAGTCCAGCGGTGTTATATCGCACGATCTTGGAGGCCACGCCACAGGTCCACGGCGCGAGATAATGCGCTCACCAAAAGATTCCTTCAATAAATCGATTGTTGCGTTGGCTGTATGGCATGTAGCGCCGTCTTGTTGGAACCAAAGGTCGTCCACATCAACATCGTCCAATTCAGGCACGAAAAAGTCATTAATCATGGCTCTATAGCGCTCTCCATTGTCTGTAACATTATGGCCGGCTTCATTTTTAAAGAAATATGGACCAATGATTCCCTCTGCCCATAGAGCACACCAAACAGTGACTTTTTGAGGATGTAACGGCGTCTCAGCAATGGCTTGTGGATTATGTTCACTCCAAATGCGACAATTTTGCTTATTGACATACCCATTCAACCAAAAGTGAGCTTCATCGCTGAACAAAATTTTCTTGTGAAAATCGGGATCGGTGGCCATCTCGTTTTGGGCCCAAATTTGCACGATTTACAAACGTTGTTCAAGTGTAAGTCTATTCATTATGAAATGGCAAACCAAACTGAGCATAAATCACGTGACAGCTGTCAAAAAGACCATCTACGAAAAAAGTAGTGCCAACTTGAAAACCTAACCTCTAAAAAAACACCCTATATAAGAAATACTTAAATTTACGTTCTAAAAATATTTTGACGTATTCTTAAAGGATTATATTAACATTTTATGAAAAAAAAAAATTTTTTTTTTCTAAACTTTACAGGTATCTTTCCAGTTAATGAATTAGTTAAAAAAAAAAATAAATTTTGTAAAAAATGTATGAAAATGTATTCTGAACGTCACATTTTAATTAAAAAATGCTAGAAAAGTATCAGGAGGAAAGAGCTAAAACTACGAAGGTAGAGAACAAAAAATGCTAAATCAAGTTAAATGCCAATCTGGTCACACTGATCGCCAATTGGGCAACTGTGACGTCAGGAAAATGGGCTTATATTGTCAATTTCGCTGAGAGCAAAGTAACAGTACTATGGTAAGCGCCATCTCATTATTTTCTCCATCGTAGTTGATTTAGTGCAACACCCTTTCAGAGATATGAAAACAATTCTGCTATACATATTTTTGTATTAATTAAAAACTTTTCCAACGCTTGCATTTCTCGCTACGTAATTATACATATATATATGTATATTCGATTTAAAAATCGCTCATTGCTCTGTGAAAATCGTATTCTAAGGGTCGAACGAAAAATCCCACTTTGACCCATTTAGAGTGCTCCAATCGAGTCCAAATGTATGACCGACCCCCACTAACTTTGGACGGCCGATCCACCTTTGCCAGTGGCACACCCCCTGGAACTATCCTGGGGGGCTCCCAATACAATCATTTCAAAATATCACAATTTTTGGCCTTTACATGAGAAAAGAAACTAAACGGTTCGACCCAAATTGGGGGACATCAAAATTCGTTTTAGAGGTATGGTTCCTTCGGCAAAGTTTCTTATTTTGATCCCTAAACTATGATTTTCACAGAGCAACGGGCGATTTTTTTGCCTCCCCACAAATCGACCCGGCCTAATATATATATATAATAGATATATATTTGTGTATACAAATAATTCGTGGGTACACCCTTTTTGGGTGTTTGGCCGAGGAGCTTTTTCATGGCAGAAATACACTCGGAGGTTTGCAATTAACTGCCGAAGGGCGAACGATATTAGAAAACACTTTTTCTTCATTTTGGTGTTTCACCGAGATTCGAACCTACCTTCGCTCTGAATTCCGAATGGTAGACACGCACCAAACTATTCGCCGACAGCAGTCGCTCCGTAATCTATGTGTCTTAAACAGTTGCTTTTACAGCTTACAGACAATGGCCGTTGCGCTTTTTTTTGCCGTAATATTACATTGTTCTTCATGCGATAAGTTCAATTAATTCGTATTCCCAGTTGCTTTAAATTATTGCTTTATTTTCCTCACATTTTTTCTATTATTCCTTCTGGGAGAACCCAGCATCAATTGCAGCAATCCAGCTTTTCAATTCGATTCGCATACATCAAAGATGTCGTTTGCAAGTGACAGTTGACGAACTGCAGCAATTCAACACACACACACACTAAGACAGATCTGCATACCACAATTGTAGTTTTAGCCGACCAATAGTTGCTTTCTGTAAGATTCAAGCATTCCACACCGCAAAAGTTGACGCCACTTGCCCACTGAGGCTGAGAGAGTTCATTCGAGGCAAGAAAAAAAAAAGTGTTGTTGTTGTTACTGTTTACATTGCTGTTTTGTTTTGTTTATAACCCAGCTTGATTGCGTGCATGTGTAGTGAAGGGGATAGTGACTCAGTGCGTGTGCCTGTGTGATTGAGTGTACTTGCAACATAAAATAGCGTAAATTGAAGTGCGTGGCAAGTGGGCATCTTCAGCTGTCGACTATCTGAATATGCAGCTCTGAATGTTGCCCTGAATGTTGCTCAGGAATGTTGGAAAATGGCTGTTGAGGCAACTACTTCAGCTGTAGCTCCTGCTCGTGTTGCTATAGTTGTTGTTTTTACTTAGCTACTGTTGCTACTGTCTATCAATACTTTTGCCAATGGCTGTCCGCCTCTTTATGTGACATGTCTGCCAACTTTACAGATTTCGCACATCGATACGTATGTATGTGTGCTACTTGACTTGTTGCTATAGCGGTCTTTGAGTCTTTTTCGTGCTGCAGCAGCGTTATGGTTATTGCTGTTTTTTCGCCTTTGGAATTTTTAGAGCCGCCGGTCCAGATTCAGTTTCAATTTCAATTGTGCTGCGCCTCATTCAGTCGATTGTAGTTCTCGTTCTAGCCATGCGGCATTCATGCCTTCTTGTGTCTATAATTCTAGTCTGCCGTGGTCTTGCTACTTTGCTAATTTAGTCCCTTCGCATCACTTCATTGCGCCAATTTGCCTTCACAAAGACACTCCATCCTATCTGCCTCCGCTGCTTTGGGGAACCCAGCCAATTTTAATGTTCAATTTTCACGCTAGCAAAGCAATTTCTGCGATTTTTTTACTCGTTTCTTCCCCTCTTTCTCATTTTCATTTCTTTATATTCATGCATACTATATAATTTAAATGGCATTTGTGTTTTTAGCCATCAAATGTAGGGGACAACCGGCTGCGTGGCCGCAAATTCCTTCAACTGCAGCTGCCACATACCAATGGGTAGCCAAAGTAATTGGCGAAGCCTCCCGCCATGAGTCCATAAGTGAGTGCCAGGCTTGTAGAAGGTAATTTTTGTTTTTTGTTTTGTCGCACAAATGCTTCGAAAAGAATTTCTTATCAACACAATATTCACAAAATTTATTAAGGTTTCTTTTTTCACCAATTTTTTATCTCTCTGTAGTTGTATGGCGAAGGATTTAATCCAGCATCCCAGTGTTAGGCGGGGTAAGGCGCTGTGTGACTTCTGTATGTTTCCTAAGGTCAAACCTGTATTAGCCCTCGAAGGTATAATCTGGTAGCCGGTTTACCACTAGCAACTTTGAACTGCTGTAGTTAAAGTATCTCAAGTAGTGAAGCATATATTAAAACGTCGGATCGAGAAAAAATTAAGCATTTTTGTGCCGTCCGAGTGGCAAATAATGAAATTCGGATTAGCAGTTCCAAAAGCCGACATCTGTGAAAATTTCACACTAAATAAAAGAATAGGAACTTTATAGTTAAAAGTTACAAACTAGAATTCAGTGTTCTCCTGAGGCGGCTGTTTCACGTTAGGCACACACCATTTGGGACATTCGTTTCCGAAATTTGTTGTCACCGACTGGTCCCCATACTCCTGCGATAATTGATGACTTTAAGCATAATGAGTAGCCGTTAAACTACGTTCTAAAAAACAAATGTCACCTAAATGTCTCTTTGATGAAATTGATGCTAAATAAAAAAAAAAACATTTATATGAGACCTACTCAAAGCGAAAAATAACAAGCGTTAACATACAAATATGCAAAATACAAATCAAGAAAGCAACAACCGACTACGTTGTGTTGTTGGGACTTATGTAAATACTGTAGTAAGTCAGTTCTGGCACATCTCGATTCTTGCAACATGGAAATATAATATTTTCGATTACGAACTCAATACTTGCGACAATTCAGCCTTGCTCTTGCATTTTGCTTTAATTAAGGTTTTCTTCAACTGAATAAAGTTTCCTGCTGATAAAATGTTTTGATTGGCAAAACGCAATTTTGCGCTCGTATATTTTTGGTAATTTGAAACTGGCCTTTGTGTGTTAGAGTTTTATAATGGCATCCCTGCCATACGTTTACGTTGCTAACATTTACATAGAAAGTTGAGGATATGCGGGATTTTCATTGAATTCAAGCTTTCACGCGCTTGGATCAACAATAAAGAAATAAAGAAGTTCCTGACATATTCCTGGCAGTTTCTAAAAATATAAAGAGCACTAATCAAATGGCTTACAAATCAAAAAGTCAAGCATTTGCGAAACACTTCGGATATGCTCAAGCAAAAAGCCAAGTTATTCCATGTAAAAGTAAAGATCGGGCGGGTTCCACGCTAGCAATGGTTGGGCTGAAAACTTCAAATAATTACTGCAATTTTGAAAAAATCCAGAAACTAAATAAAAGAAAAACTCAACAACAAACATTCTCTAAACTTGGTTTTCATTACGTGCGAGAATCGAATTACTATGGTAGGTATGTAATACTCGTAACTGCGAAAAAAGGTATAACCCCACCACAACCAACGCGCTATATCTGCCAACTGGGGAAATTGTGCCTGAAAAGTTTCTCTGACATGGAATGCTAGTGGCAGAGCACGAAAGAGAAATAGCGTAAGTCTGGCACGTCACCTTAAATACCATAATTAGGGTTCAACCAACCAATGGAAAATTGGTCAACTTATTCCAAACTAATGTTTTGTCCAGCTATAACAAAAAGATCAAAGCACAATGACATAAGAGCCGTTTTCAAAAACTATGGTACATTCATATTGTGACAATACTTGTACTTCTGTCCCACTGGTTGGTTGGTTGGTTAAAGAATCCAACTAGCGCTTCCGCACCATTTTGTTGTCACATCCTCGTTACCAACTTGTTTAACGGTTATTTACAGCAGGACTATATCCAGGCTATGCGGCTTAAGAACCTTATTAGGTTGTTGACGTCCAATCCAGACAGTTGTTCGAGATTCTTGCATACAAGTAACTCCTTTCCGTACTGTCGAATGCAGCTTTGAAATCGACGAAAAGATGGTGTGTGTCGATTCTCCTTTCGTGGGTCTTTTCCAAGATTTGGCGTATTGTAAATATTTGGTCGATGGTAGACTTTCCAGGTCTAAAGCCACACTGATAAGGTCCAATCAGTTGGTTGACGGTGGGCTTCAGCCTTTCACACAATACGCTCGCTAAAACCTTATAGGCGATATTTAGAAGACTAATTCCGCGGTAATTGGCACAGATTGCAGGACCTTCTTATGGATTGGGCAGATCACACTCGGCCCAGGGTTAACATTCTGTCCTTCCATAGGGCAGGCCATTCACAGAGGAAATGGAAGATTGTCTCCTTTTTCTCCGGTTATTTACAACTGTGACAGTATGTATTGTGAGGGATACCCATTTTGGCTGCTAGTTCTCCGACAGATCAAAAGCCAGTTATGACTGCCGTTAGTCTACAGGCGTCCCGTCGTTTCATGTTTATTAATGTCGACGATTGCTTGAGGTTGTAGGTGGGCCATAACGTTCTGCTGATTTTGCATTTCGTCTGGTCTCTCCATCTACAAGCTGCGATTCGCAGGTATTTTAGGGAAATTGCATTCTTGACCGCACCTAATGGTGTGAATACCGGTACTGCAAGAACGCTATTCATGGCAGATCCCTCTCTTTCCAGTTCACCGGCTTTTTCGTTACCTTCTACGTTCCGGTGTCCCGGGACCCAAATTAAGGTTACTTTATGGTTTTTACTCAAGGTGGTGAGGCTATTTCTGCTTTGCTCCACCACTTTAGAGGTTGTTGTAGCCGCGTCCCGTGCCTGGATTGCAGCTTGGCTATCCGAACGAATAGCGATATTGTCCTTAAAAAAGAAATCCGTGATTAGTAGCCTACAAGCTTCCCCAATTGCCAGTACTTCCGCCTGGAAAACACTGCTGGTGTTAGGTCTGTCCCACTCTACTCACTTAAACATATGCTCATTAGGCTGTTTCATTCTCCATGGAAAAAAACTCGGTACCGCTGTTTCCATCGGAATTACAAAATTTATTATATTCTTAGGCTCCCAGCAAAATTATATATTTCAGAAAAATTTTAAGATTAATGTCAGTTGAACCGATATGAGAGTACCTCCAGAAATCTCATTATTTAAATTTCATCGATGAAATGTTTAAATACTTTTGTGCAGACCTTTTAAGCTTAAACGGTTCTATTTCCTCTCTATATAGTGATTTTTTGGATTTTTTTTTAAATTAATTTTGTTTTTAATAAAGAAAATAAATAAAAAAAGTTGTATTTATAAAAAAATCTGATTTTCCAATCGGTCCAGCTCATTTAAGTTTTAATATTTTTCTAAAATATTCTGGTCTTAAAATAAAAAAAGAATTTAAAACTCCGCTGGAAAAAGCGCAACAGTTTTTGGTGTGGCAGCCTAATGTACGTATGTTCATATATAAAGGGTTTTTCAATAAGGGCGGGTAGATGTTGAAATCGTCAATCGTGGCGTTTGCTGTGTGGCACGTAGCGCCGTCCTGCTGGAACCACATGTCGTCTAGGTCCATATGGTTCAATATGGGCAATAAGAAATTGGTTATCATCGTTGTGTAGCGCTCGCTGTTGACGGTGACCGCCTCACCAACGTCGTTTTAAAAAAAGTACGGGCCAATGACGCCGCCGGCCTAAAATCCACACCAAACGGTAACTTTTTGAGGATGCATTTTCACCTTGTGAACCTCGTGAGGATTGATGTCGTCCCATATACGGCAATTTTGTTTGTTAACACAGCCATTCATCCAAAAAATGCGCCTCGTCACTAAAGATGATTTTTCGCCCAAAACTGGAGTTCTCTTCCAAACGATTCGAAGCCCAGTTAGCGAACAAACGGCGTTGTCTATGGTCATCAACTTTGAGCTCCTGGGTTAGTTGGATCTTGTACGGGTGTACGCCCAAGTCCCGATGCAAAATTCGCCAAGTTGAAGTCTGCGAAAGGCTGTGTGTGCACTGCGAGGAATAGACTGCCTCGAGTTCTGCTGTACACTTTCACGAACCGCGGCAATGTTCTCGGCTGATCTTGCGTTCCTTGAACGTACGGGTGTTGACTGATTGTTTACTGACCCGGTCGTCTCAAATTTTGCCACCAAACGTTGAAGAGTCGACTTTGAAGGGCCACCACGTCTACCGAAAAATGGGCGCAATGCGCGCAACGTTTGCGTTAATGAGCACTCATTTTAATAATAAAGTTTTATCATTTGAACGTGCTGTTCAATCGTGTAACTTGCCATGATGATTGGCATAAACAACTGAATAATAAACAAAAGATTTGACAGATGTCACCAAAACAAAATGGCAGCCACAGGGCGCCAAAATCGACTCGCGCCAATTGAAAAACCCTTTAGTAAAACATATGGAAAATATGAAAAAAAAATGTTTGCTTATCTCTTTGTCCTGCGTGAAGTCCTATACCGTTTTTGCGATCGAGATGAGATTTTTTTAAACATTGGGTGCATAGCTGCGTAGCTTTCTGAGTTTGATTGACTTTGCTTCTACTATTTATATATGCATATGTATATATGTATGTAAAGAAATAATGGACACCTGCAATTAGAAAATGTATGTAAGACAGAAAATGTGCTTTCTCACGCTTACCAATAATTCCAACAGATGACCATTACAAAGCACAGTGGCAATGTACCAGTGTGTGGACTCCATTTATTTCTCACATTGACAGTTACATATACCCGCATGTGGCGTGCTCGCAAGTTCCCTTTTTCCAAAAGCACTTCAATAAAGTTTATTATGTAAATAAACTCATAAAAAGTAAATGGTTATATGGAAATATAATTTTGTGATGCATTTGAAAAACATTTTATCTTTTATGGATAAGTCCATTAAATTTTTTGTTTTTAAGTGGCTTTGCGGCGCATGCCAGGTATCATCTACCCACTATTTATTAGTATAGCAAAAAACTATAAGAGTAATGCTGTGAAGCGCTACACTAGAGACACAACGATATAAAAAGCCGGACTTTGTTGAAAGCTCGTATATGGATATGGTTGGAAAATATATTTTACATTGCTTTTAAACTTGCTGTAGTTTGATAAAATGTGCTGAATGCAAAGGAATTTAGTTTGAGGGTTTATAGTGTTCACAGGAAATACAATAGGTATTTCGGTTTAGTTGGTATATCAAAATGCGCCAATGGGTATCTTTTTCAATGTCTTTAAGACAAAAGCAGAGTTAGTTATTTATAGAAAACAGATAACGTTAGTAAATAATATCATGCACCATAATTGAAACATCTTTCGGAGAGACTTATTCTACCAGTAGTTGGGCATCACCCAACAATTCAATTCCACTATATATTAGATTAAATAAAAAGTTTCAAATGTTTTCTCGCTTTATTTGAAGCACGAAATTTATATTGTTATTATCTCTAAGCCGTTGGTCCCAAAAAGTGGTCTGTCTAATATTCAACTCCTGGGAGTAGATGAGTGTTGAACCTACGATCCGGCTTTCCGATTTTCAGGATATTATCGACGCTATCGACGATTGGCCCATCAAAACGGACTTGCTGGAATCACCGCATTGCTACTGCACTCAATACTGTGTTGAGTCTACAAACCGGCACCATTTTTTTATTCACCTACAGCGATTTTTCACCTTGGCCGTCGCACACTGGTCAAAGTCAAATTTGCAACATACCACCTACGCAATGTTTAATGGTATTTCTAAATTTCAGAATAGAACCAACAATAAAATCAAAAAGAATTACTAAACTCCGACTTACAGTTTTTTTTTATAGATATGTCAAAAGTATAATTTTTTTATAGTATTGAACTGACTAAGAAAAAACTTCAAAGCCCAATGTGGTTGTTTTTTCTTTTGCTTGAGCCGACTTCCAGTTTTTTATTTTTCCTTTAGGGTACGATATTTTTATATATTTTAGCCGGAAGAACAAAGGCTGTGAAGCATTTGATTATCTATTTATAATTAATTTTAAGAAAAAAAAAGAAATCATATTCCTTCATATTCTTGGATCTGCAAGTTGAGCTACATTTACCTACGGTCGGAAACTAGTATCAACGTGTTGCTTAATAGCTTCTCTTTCAGTTTTAATCAATTGCAGGTGCCACCAGGTGCCACCAGGCGCCACTGATTATTTTTTGGCAATGATAATAACTAAACGCTTTCTAGTGTGTGCATAATGATAACGAAACACTTTTAATTTTGTTTTGACATTTTGAGGGTAATTCAGAATTATGAACTTACAGTGAGTCAAAAAAGTTTAAGTACACACATCAGCCAGATAATAAAATTCATATGTTTCATTCAATTTACATAAAAATTTATTAGAGCTTGTATATTTTACATTGTAAATAAAGTAAGGAACATAAAATCATTCTTTTCAATTCATCACGTATTTTTGGAGGAGAGTTTTTGGGATCAGCTTTGATGGCATTCAAAATATATCTCTCTTCCCGTTCGGAAATTTTTTTTGGACGACCAGAACGTGGTTTCTTTTGCACATTGCTGTTGTGAAAGTTAATAATATTTTGTACGCTAGAATGTGTTTTTCCAACAATTCTTCCAATTTCACACGATGATTTTTTTTCCAAATACAATTTGATGATCAGTTTTCTTATTTCCATCGATATTTCTTTACCTTTTCCCATTTCGTCCACTTCGAACTAGCGCCTGTATACAAATGTACAAATTATCTATAATAAAATGCTTCAAACGCATTTCTACACTTGTTTGCTAAAACCCAAACAAATTTAAATCCGTTATTTTTACAAAAACAACAACGCAACAATACATATTTGCGTGTTGTACTTAAACTTTTTTTGCGTAATTTTAGCGCTCTTTGAGGGTTATTTTACGTATGCATCTAAAATGTATAACGGGAATAACAAAAAAACCGGATGTGCTGGAGTGTCTTCTGCATGTAGCCTATAATATGGAATTTAAACGAGGACGAGTCGACTCACATACTCGCCCAATAAAAGAAGCCAGAAAACAATTGATAAAACGAAAGCTAAAAGATAAAATTGGGATACAGGTTGATACTGTCAAGCAAGGATCCGGCACAACAAATTCTGGAAACACGTCACGAAGATTCTTTGCCAATCCAACCTTAGTTTCTGAAATAACAAGTTTGGACGAAGATTTAATTAAAAGATTTGCTGTTATTCTTGAAGCCATAACCATACGTGAGCCAGTGAACCCAACAAAATTTGGAGATTTTTGTATGGAGACAGCAAAAAAGTTTGTAACTTTGTATGAGTGGTACAATATGCCAACTACTCTCCATAAAATTCTCATACACGGTTAGGATATAATGGAAAAGTGTATTTTCCCTGTGGGTATATTGTCTGAAGAGGCTCAGGAATGTCGAAACAAAGACTACAAAAAGTATAGACTCAGACACTCCAGAAAATGCAGCAGAATTGCCACGAATCAAGACATCATGCACCGAATGATGGTGACATCAGACCCGTTGATATCACATTTGACACCTTCTTTCAATAAGAAAAAGCACAGTGATTTAAGCAGGGAAGTAATTGCGCTTTTACAAGAATAAAATTTGCAAAAAAATATGTCTTATATGAATATGTAATGTGTATAATTTGTGTATGTATGACATCATTAAAAATAAATATTTGTTCATTATTTATTCACTTGTCGGCAGTCCATATAAAAATTTTCATATTTTTACGAATAACGCAGTAGTATATATTTCTATATGGAAAAAACATTGATTTTCAACATTTTTTTTAAAACAGTTTTTAAACATTGTTTTAAATCATGTTCTTTCCATATATTTTTAAAAATAAAATATATGAATTTTAAAAAACATTGTTTTTTAAATTTAAAAAAAAAATGGTTTTTAAACATGTTCTTTTCATACACAAATATATACAACTTCGTTAGTAGTCAAAATGTAAATATTTTTTGGGATGTATACTTTTTTCCGCATCTCTGTACAAAAATCCCCAGTGTGCGTCGTGATACTAATGTGCAGAATTTTCTCTATTTGACATTATTTTTGGAAGCCCGTGACATATAACTGGCTTCACTAAAACACAAAAGTGCCACAGAAATATTTTTCAAGCTCACTAATCTCACATTTAAATCGAATAACAGTATGATCTGATGCAATGGATACATCGTGAGATATTGCACAATTATGACATCTTAGAACTGTTTACTTCACATAACATTTTCGTGAAAAAATTCCCCACATTATTACAATAATAAAAAATCACACGAAAAAGAGTCTCTGAAATCTGGTTGTAAATTGATTGTATGATTTTTATACGTCTCTAAATTTGAATGGCTTAACTTTCTTAGCGGCAGTCGCTGACAGCTACATCAAAAACGCAGAAAAACTCAAAACGAAACAAAGAGGTAAAGAGCCAAAGCGATAAAATATTGACGTATATATCATTCTTCAAGAATTCATTTTATTGTTATTACAGTATTTGATGGGCAACTGTCCGTAAATGTTGCTGCCATTCTTTATTCATACTTTAGCCATAACATATTATTATTTAAGTTTTTCTTCTTTGGTTGTATTCTTTGTCCTCTTGCTGTGTGTGCAGTTTATTTAGTGAAAAAAAAAAAAACATTCACCGACTGGATAGTTCATTTATTATTCAGCATTCGATTAGTTGTGACTTAATGGTAATCGTAATCGGTATTTGTGTATATGAATGGGGAGAGATGAACATGACGACGAACAAAGAAGTGAATATGCTAAAAATATATTCAATAAAAATTGATTTAGCATTAAATTGCGATCGGTCGAGTATAGCAAAAGATGGTATTTAGACTTGAGGGGATTTCGTATGGCTTTGGCTCCTTGACTTAATCAAATAGTTACATACAGAACAACTGGAACAAAAAACGAGAAGGTTAAAGAAAATATTACAGGTTCGCAGTGTGATGGTTTGGTTGAAGGTTGTACGTAACAGCAGACAAGCGAATACCCCAGAAGTTTAAACTCGATTTCCAACCCAGCTTAACTCATTTATTCGAGGATGATTTTTTATATTTTTTTTGTTTTTTGCATTTTAAACAAACTTGGAATGCATTTCCTTCCGCCATGTTATTTTTCCTTATGTGACTATAGTATTGGGCAGTTTGGGCTGAGACAAAATATTAAATTCAGATATTCATGGCAATAGAATTAAGCAATGCATTTTAATAAATATTTATATATTATTGTAAAGAAACATTTTTCTAAAATTAAATGCATAAGAAATTTCGTTTTCTACCTTTATATTTTATCCTAGTTATAGCAAAATCAATAATTTGATGGGAAGAAATAACTCCATGCTACGTTTGCTACTTATTAATAAGTTTTAGGAAAAATAAATATTTATTATCGAAAATGGCGTTTTTATTCTTTTCAAAATATTACCCGTGAAAATCAAAATACATAGTTTTGCATACGTTTAAGCAAATTTTCAAAGTACTCCGATTGAAATAAATCTAAGCCATGCAATTTGAACGCATAAGATCCTTCTTCAGGTGATGAAAAACGTAGGCCCCGTATTTTATTTGTGATCTGAGAGATTAAAAATAAATCATTGAGCTCCAAAACAGGACTGATGGCGGAATACCCATAAATATGATCTTTTGAGTGCTCAAAAATTCACTTGTTTAAGCCAATGATTGAGAGCCTTGCATTGTCTGATTTGTGTGGATTTTGTCATATTTATTGTATTTAAACCAACAAACGTAGTTTAACAGTTTGGGGTGTCTCTATTTTGACAGGAAGGGATTCAACGGAAAAAAAAACACTATTTTTGGGAATTTTTTTCTTAAATATGGAGTGAGCAAATTTATTAAAACCTTTTGTACATTATTAAGTATACTTTTAACTGTATTCTGTAATTTTTCCATGCGGAAATACTTCAAAATAAGCCGTTGACAGACCATGTCCGGGAACGTCTTGACAAAAAAAACATTTTGCAGTGATCACTGTATCTCGGTCGCAAATTATCTGAAACCAAAACCAATTCAAATTTAGTCAAAGTATCTTTAAATCTTCGCCCCAACGTTGCCCGCTTATTTTTTTCTTCGTTTAAAAATTTTTGGCGGCGGTCTAAAGTGAAAACTTATATTTTCAACGAAAGTTGAAAAAAATAAACTAAACGTTGGGGGGAGGCATTTTATATGAAGAAAATGTGTGCCAAGTTTGGAATGAATCGGTCAAGTAGTTTTTAAATGGCAGTGATCACAAACGAATAAACTGTACTACTTCTCAGCCGCGCTGCCCTCCCGAATGCTCGCACCTGCCAGAGCTAAGATGCGAGACTAATTGGACAATAACTCCAAAAGTTTAGCTCAGATCGGCTTAAAATTTTGGGAATATATTTTTGAAATGTTAAACAATAAGATAAGATAAAAAAATCGGTTTTTTGAAAGTGCAAACCCTTGATCGTTGGACCTTCCCCTTCCACTAGAAACCGGCCCCAGTTCGAGGGCAACAGCGGTGCAGTCAACATCGCTCCGCGCGTGAAAGCTGTTTTAAAAGTGTATTAGGATTTTGTAGTGGCGAAAATGCAGCGGTCGTTCGAGCAACGTTACTCGATCAAATTTTGCGTAAAGCTAAACAAAACGAGTACCGAAACCATTGGGCTACTCAAGGAGGCTTACGGGGACCAATCTCTGTCCAGTGCCCAGGTAAAACGGTGGCACAAGTCGTTCAAGGAAGGCCGGGAGGACGTGGGAGACGAACAGCGATCTGTTCATCACGACAATGAGCCGGCGCGCACCGCCTTCCTCTGCACCTCTGCATTGACCAAGATGGAGGTTCCGGTGCTTCCCCACCCTCCCTACAGCCCAGACCTGTCCCCTCCGGACTTCTTCTTGTTCCCGCGCCTGAAAAGAAAGCTGAAGGGGAGGCGTTTCGACTCCATCGAGGCTATTCAAAAAACTGTGACAGCCGAATTGAACGCGATTCCGGCGGATGAGTTTAAAAAAATGTTTCCTGCTGTGGAAGGACCACTACCAGCGGTGTATTGACGCTCAAGGGTCCTATTTTGAAGAATATTAGTTGTATAAGCCAAAAGGTTTAATAAAACTGCTTAGAAAAATAAGGCTCATTACTTTTCATTCAAACCCTGTATCCATGGAAACATTCAATTCTCTATAGACGAAAACAAAACAAGAGACCGAATTGTTTGGTATCTGTAGTCGACGTTTAACCGCACAACTAATTTTTTTACTTGTTTTCCAGCAATTTGCCTTCAATTTTTCGTTAACTTTTCAAGTACGCTCTCACGCTTTTCTTTCAGTGATTTTACATTTGATTATTTCCATCAATACAAACAAACATGTTTTCCTGTCCCAATGTTTAATTGAATTAATTTTTTTAATAAAAATAAAAAGAAAATTAGTAGTAAATTTACGATCTTTCCTTCGCATTAAAATTCGTACAAACACAGAGGAGATAAGAAATTCTACAATTTTATGTGATTTTATTTCACTGAGCTCGCTTTGATGGAGCTCATGTTTTGACTTGTTAATGTGTCTGACATGACAATCGAACATGACGGCTATGTAGCCGCTGTAGTAAAAGCTGTTGTTGTCCGCTTCAAACAGTGTTTCTCGACCCTCTGCTTTCACAAGCATATGTGCGCGCCTGCGTATACATACATATGCACTCGTACACAGGCATACAAAAACAGATTCGCAGACAAAAGAATCTAAAGGTTCAGTCAAGCAGTTATAACATGAGAAGAATACCAAAGCCGTTTGAGTTGGATACTGAAAAAAAATTTAAATAAGTAGATATGTACAAATTTTTACGGCCAGCGGTAGGCCCTTCGGTTACCCGCTAAGTTAGCCGCTCAGCGCTGCCATCAAATTTACTCATCTCTCTTTCTGTGACACCCAAATTGCGCGCGGTTCTTGCTGATTGCTGTGCTGTGCTTGCAATAGCAGGACCAGCAGCTTAACTGTTTTCTTCTGCACCAAGCTTACGTCTCTCATAGCACACGAGTATGCCTGTACACTTACACATATTTCGGTGCATTATAAGCGATGCTCCCCAAATCTGATCGACTACTGTTTGTACTCTCATCAACCGGCTGCACATTGCACCTGTGATTCCTTAGGACAAACGCTTTATGGGAGTTCTTCCTCCCTGTAGCAACGCATGCCTTTGAAATGCCGCACATGACGCCGTCCTGGTAGCGCTCTTTTCATTCGCTTAAGACTAATTTAAACGCAAATAATATTCATTATAATGAATATTTAGTTGTCTTCTGCATTTTTTTTATATCGTTTATTCATTTATTTTACAACGTTTTTCGTTTAAGTTTTCTAAGTATACTTTTTTTGTTATTGTTTCTTTTAGTGTATTTAGCGCTTCGATGCTGCTGAGTTGACGTCTGCTTCAGTTAATTGGTTAAACTAATTTACATAATCATATCATTACGCTTCAATTCGATTGTGTGATATCACCGCGTTTGATGGCAATGTAATTTGGATTTCATAAAATGTATTATATTTGATTATATTTGTTTTTGTTAAAATCAACCAAAGCAAGTTCCATCCATGCCTAAGGATGGAAGGAGATTCATAAGCTCATTTGTATATGTCTCTGTATTTTAGAGCAAACCCGGCCCCCTTCGCTGGGCACACTAAAATAGAATAGATATGGTTTGGAACAGAAAATATATGATTTTCATATTATTTATTTCTTTATTCTTTATTCAAGCGCTTTGTTTTTGAGTAAATATAAAATATAAATTGAAAATCAGGAAAAAAAAAGATTGTTTTTAAATTTCAAATCAACGGATATGAATAAACAATCGTCTTTTTTCCTGATCATCCATGAATTTTTCGTTTCAATTTATATGTTTTATTAAGCATTGGAGCTTTTTTAACCATTATCCATTTATATTTTTCAAAAAACAAAACGAAAAAAAAATTTTTTTCCACGAACACATAATTTCATTCGCATTTCACATTAAATTCTCAAATTTCGTAAAAAATTATTCACTGTTCCAAAATCCACTCCACAAAAATTCACAAACAATTTTTACATGTTGCACTAACGTTTTTTCCTTATGGCATCCAAATCAGAAAGAAATATTGACACATTGTAACTCACACTGTCAATTTGACAGTTCAGTTCCGCCCCAAGCGTTAAAAAGTAAGCGACATTATGGCTGATTCAAAAGAACGCTGTACGCGTTGCCAGTGTTCCGAATTACAACCAAACTTTACGAAACCCATTTTCAATACTTACTTAACAATGTGTGTAAGTTTGGTTTAATTCGGTGCAAAGACACGGCGGGTTCACGTTTTGGCATATATTTCCAGACCCTAGTCATCAATAGGTATGAGGTACCCCGTATTAAAGCACTTATCAACAGCTTTCATTTGATACCCATATTGTACATACACAACCAAAGCTTACCCGGGTCCACGTTTTGACCTATATCTCGAGACCCCAGTCACGGAGCGGCATGAAAAATACTCTGTACTAAAGCATTCACCAACAGCTTCAATTTGATATCCATATGGTACAAACACATTCTAGGGTCCACGTTTTGGTCTCTATCTCGAGACCCTAGTCACGGAGCGGCATGAAAAATACTCTGGACTAAAGCATTCACCAACAGCTTCCATTTGATACCCATATCGTACACATCAGAAGGTTACCCGGGTACACGTTTTGACCTATACCTCGAGCCCTATTTCCAAAATAAAATATAATCCATGTTACTCGTGGATGATGTAGCTTTCGAATGGTGAAAGAATTTTTAAAATCGGTCCAGTAGTTTTTGAGCCTATTCATTACAACCAAACAAACAAACAAAGTTTTCCTCTTTATAATATTAGTATAGATATTATTAGCAGAATTGAATAAAACAACTCTGTTCACAACTGTGGACATTTTGTTTGAGGGGGGGATTTGCGCCGCTGCTTTGCTGCGATCTTCAATGCATAGAACTCTATGTTTTGACATATTCGACCTGCTTCCTCGCGATGCACTGCTAAAACCGGGGCAGCATTTTCGAAGACATCAAAAATCACCGTATAAGCAGATCGGACTACATTGTTAAGGGGACAGATACCTGTAAACGGCCATATTTTCCCTGATTTTCATTAAAATTATTTAAAATGAAGAAGTCAATACATTTTTTTTTCAAAATTGGCATACAGTTTATTTATATATACATTAAAATAATATAATTTTTTTTATTTTAATCATTTAAAATGGTGGATGTACACTAAATTCTTCCAGGAAGGTCGCAGCGGGGCTTCTCAATCGGCGGGCATTGAGGCATTGGGGTCAGTGACCTGAATACAAAAAACCAATTTCTATATGAATTAAACAAAAATGGAAACAAAAAAAATCGCGGAATAAAATGCTTAAAGAAAAAATTAATTTTAGGGCGAAATTTCCTACTGTTTTTGCTTCGAAAAAATTATTTTTTCGAAAAATTTTCGAATTGTTACTTCACATAAAAAGTAATATCATAAAAAAGATATGTGCAAAATTCCAGGGAGATCGGTCAATAACTTTTCGGGTTATCGTGTACGCCAATTCCAAAAAATATGTTTTGAGAAAAACGCGTCTAAAGTTTGAATACGTCACGGTTGACAAAAAATTGTTTGACTTATTCCTAAAGGATTATATAATATTAACATTTTATGAAAAACATTTTTTTGTTTTGAAATTTTACAGGTATCTGCCCCTTAAACCATAAAGAATTATTGATTTCACTACGCTTACTAGAATCTGCCTATATTGTTGGTGTGATTCGATAGACAGCCGGTCCGGTACACAGATACCGCTGTTGTTGTCACTGCGGATTTGCGAGACTTTACCTCAACTTATTCCTGTATAGTGCTTATAGATACCTGCATCTACCTCGTGTGATAAGTCATAAACAAAAGAGATGATGATAAAACTTCCGGGGACCGCCAAGCGCGATATACTGCTATATGTACACTTTTCCAAAGTAAGACCCCTTCTTGCTTTAGATTAGATCTTATTATTTACAATCACTTAAAGCTAAAACATATTCATATCACAACTCCTAGTGAATAAGGAGTACTTCGGGTGGATTAAAAAAAAAAAAAAAAAAAAATAATTGGCGTGTACACTTCTGTCAGGTGTTTAGCCGAGCTCCTCCTCCTATTTGTGGTGTGCGTCTTGATGTTGTTCCACAAATGGAGGGACCTACAGTTTCAAGACGACTCCGAACGGCAGATATTTTTACGAGGAGCTTTTTCATGGAAGGAATACACTCGGAGGTTTGCCATTGCTTGCCGAGGGGCGACCGCTATTAGAAAAGTGTTTTTATTAATTTTGCTTTGACCGAGATTCGAACCAACGACCTCTCTGTGAACCCGAATGGTAATCACGCCAACCCATTCGGCTACGGCGGCCGCCACTTCGGATGGATTAGTAGCTAATTATTTCTTTACATTTTTTTATGATGAAAATTATTCAAAGCTTTCTAACCATTTTTGAACTGCTATGTTTGGATTTGCTTTGCTTTACTTTTCCATTTTTTCATATTTCTGGTTTTTGGCGGGATAACGCCGTCGTAGCCGGTTGCATGCACCAAAAAATGCATCGTTATTTTGCTCATGCGTCGTTATCTTGCTCATGCGACGTTACCTTGCTTGAACTGCAAGCGAGAGCGCGGAACGATTCACAAAGAGGCACAATCGGCCCCCGCGTTCGGCAACGTTCAACATCTGGCTCTGTCCTACTTGAGTGAGCATATATATGTATGTATATGTATGTATATGCGCATTTGTATATAAATTCATATACTTGTATTTGCATATGCCTTCTTGCTGTGTGCATGGTAATGAACCATTTCTCTGTTGAGAATAGGACGAAGATAGGAAAAGTAGAAATGAAAGGGAGTGTTTCAAGTGTAAAGTGTCTTGAAAAAGGCAAATCGATGATGTTGCCTCTTAGTGTTGTTGACTTATTAACGTCTGTTTACAATCGAAATTGAACATATCTTTTATGAATTTGATAAATGTTTCGTCATTTTTCACGTTTGTGTAAATGTAGCTTGATCAATTCCATTGCGATTCCATTTACCTCCTTCTCTATATCCGTACAAAATATCTATCAAACAAATAAAATTAAAATTTTCGTTTGAAAAATGCAACCATTACATCAGTATTTCCTGGTGACGTTGTCACGTTAAACTATCGTCAGTAAACCGACGTTACAGCGTATCAGCGTATACTTTTGTTTGACGCTGGCAGTAAATGTGGGTTTGTAAAAAAGAAGCGTATTTCTATTAGTCATCTTCATTGATCGAAATAAGTTATCGTGTAATACAAGAACAGAGGGACACTTTTACTTAGCTGATGCACATGCAAGGATGCCCCTACTTTCGAATGAAGTCTAAAAAGTGATTAACGGCCGGTTCTCAGAGCAGACAGATATAGAAATGCATGGCTTAAATGATATCAATGCAGATCCTGCAAAGGTCAGATAATCTCTTAACATGTGTTGAGATGTCTCCTGGAGGCTCAGGAGACCTACTCTCTCAAAGTAGCCATATGTACCAAAAATGTACGAAAATTCAAGGTTTCAGATATATTCAGCCCAGCATGCGTCTAGGTGGTGTCTCACAGTGCGGCCGATTCCCGAAAAGCTGGCCAAAACTCAAAAAATTAAGTAATTGATTCAAAATTTCTTACTCGGGGGTTGTCGGGGTCGCTGATTACGAATTTGATCTTAAAATTTTGAAAATCCACCCCCTTCCTCCCCTACTGGCTACCCCCTCACGTGAAATAGCGTATATTCAAGAACGTAATCAAGATGCATGTTAATTTATATGTTTTCGGGGTCGCTGATTAAAGCCAAGGTAGCAAGTGGTAGCAGCTGAATCTTCTTTTATTCAGTAACCATTACTTTTTTGAGTAACCTTAAATAGGTTTCAAAGCAGCATATGACGGCGTTATATTACTATACAGTTTGAAAACTCAAATTTTATAAAAAAAAATTGCAAAAAATGTATCTAAAAATTTTGTGTCGAGGTATTGATATGTACTAAAGATTTCTCGTATTTTACTAACCTTCCGAAGATGATTCCATTTGGTTTTGTTCAACTTACTCCATTACAAAATCTTTCAAATGTGTACAACTTTCACTATTCATCAACAGTAATACGATGCTCAAACGAAGGCCACGTTGGGACTGAAAATACAGAGGATACTTAGGGTACAGGACGTTGCTATGAACGGTTTTCACTACTCAAGGCATTACTGTAGCCAACCCAAAGACAAAAAAACTCTATCTAGGAACTTTTTTTTTCGACTTTTGGTCAGCTTTTTGGGAATCGGCCGCACTGTGTGTCGGCATAAAATTTCCTTCGAACCTTTAAATTTCCCACATTTAGTATCTGTGTTTGTTTTGCTAAAAGATACAAAACGTTCGCTCTACAATAACTTCTTAGATAATTTAATCCCTTCTATTTAGATGTTACTAATTGTCTCTCTGTGATTTTTGTTGCGTGAGCTTTTTAAGCCTTTTGAACATTCAATGCCCTAAAGTCTTACATGAATATATGTGAAACTGATATTTACGAAGGAAGATTCACATTGCGACACAAATTCGTAATTTAAATCATGTCACTCGGACAACTTTAGTGCCACATCCTCTAGTACTTACCTTTCGTCGTCAGCCATCTGTATGTCTGCTCTCATTTGTTTGTTTTACACAGACATATGCACTTATATATATGCAGCTTTTTGTTCCCTGCAAGGAAATCAGTTCGTGCCGAACTGGTTCGCTCCTAGTGAATTTAGCACCGCTACTAGGTTGCTTTTCTTCTTTCTTCTCTTTTCCAATGCGTCAACGTTTACACGATAATGATGCATTCCTTTCTCGACAATTCCGAGGCTGCGTCAAATTCGTATTTTAGAGGCTCCAGGCCATTTTTTGGAACAAGGGACCTATCATCATTGCAGTTTTTCAACGGAAAGGCAAACAATTTCTGTTTTTAGTTGTAATTTTTTTCTTTTCAATTATCTGTGCACATATATTTATTGAAGTTCATACATAAATGTCTGTACTGGTCGGTCTAAGAGTCGAGTTTCTGAAAATAACTTCGGTTGATTTGTCGACAAACAAATAAAATCACTAATTTGATTTGTTGTTTAATTCTTAAGCCGGCCTTGAGCTCCCAAAAAAAATCTGATAAACAGTTTAATTTGTTCCTTATTTTTCAATAGTAAAGTGAACTTTTTGATAAGTTGCTATTTTTGTAATGAAATTCAGGTGACAAAGCTGGTTTTTAAATATATTTTGCACAAATGTGTTTGCCTTGCTACCTATGCTGTAATACCTACGTGTATTTTTAACACAATTTTATTAGCTTGGGTTGTATGTATGCATGTATGTAACGGAATCTTTGAGCTTAATTTTCACTGGCTTCTAAAAATCGGATCGACTTGGAATTTTGCACACCTATCTAGGACCGATGACAATGCAATAATTTGATAAAAGTCTTCCATTATCCTTAGTAGGATTGTATTTTGCTTCACTTTCATAACCCTCTGTACATAGGTAGTTGCCAATAGAATGATTGTAATATTTACTATATCAAGCATCCCACGCTTTTAACTCTAATTTGAATTATTCTATTTGTATCTTAATTTTTGTTATAATTTTGTTCTGAGGTAGTTGACTATGACTGATCGTTCGCTTTGCTATTACTTCATTATAGGTCTCTTTGTCATTAAAATTTATTTTCTACTTTTTAGTTCGATTAGCAATAAAAGCGTGTTTTTTAGTTTTTTAAACTATTTTTTATTTTACATACAAATAGCTGGCAACACTATGAAGAAATGAGTGCTTCTCAAAGCTGTAAAAATGTTAGAATCGAGGCAAGAGTTGCTTTTCTGCAGAACTTTTTTTAACATTTTAATGCAATTAAAGGCCTTTAATTAGATTGAAAATATTCCACAATAACCTGCATCCACTTTGTTCCAAAAAACCATCAGTGTCGTTTTCCAGTAACCAGCAAACCAGCAACTTACCTTCGTCGTAGGCACGCATATCCTCTGTCATACGAGTATTATCCGAGAAGCACTATTATTTATGGGCGCACATTTTCAGCTTTGACACTACCCCACTATGCAGACAGATATCAAAATAGTTCGAAGCTGGTGAAATGGTACTAGTTTTCAGTTAGATATTTGCTTCCTTTTCCTTTGCTTAGCTGTTCCTACTGGCATTTTGTATTCATGTTTTGTTTGACAAATTGGGTATGCATTAAAATCATCGGTATGGTAGAAATATGTAAATTCCATTTGGCTCAGAAAGCCCAACACAACTTTCAACACGTCAACCATCTTTTTGAGTTGCAACTCCAACAGAAAACACATTTTCATGCAAAGAAAAAACGTGGAATGCATTAACTTCAATTAGTGAATTTTAAATAAAGTTTTTCTATAATTGTGCAGTTGAATGCAAAGTTTTTGTGCATGCTGTGCTTCTTATTTATTTGGAAATATATACGTAAATATGTAATTTATATTAAAATTAATACGAACACATGTTCTGCTCGATTCCATGTTAATCCTTTTGAATTTGTTTTTTCTTTTTTATATCAGTTTTCATTTTTCGATCTGTTTCTTTAGTCCAGTGTAGAAATGTCTCTTAGTTCTTCTTAAATATTTATTTTGTGGAGGGACAGTTCGTCAAGAAAGTGCTTCGACATGAGAAGACATTGAAGCAATTTTTTCTTTCTAAATAGGTAGGTAGGTTTGGCAGCCGCATCGCACATAGAGACAACGATGCCACTTAGACCACGGAATGGGTCCGTTGTGAGCCGCGGGGGCTGGGCTACATTTCCCTCTCCATATTGAACCATCCTGAGCTTTTGACAAAGCGTAAAAGGTTGTTGATGCCTAAAGTGTATAGATTATCTATATTCGTTAAGAAGTAGGATTTTACAAATCGGTTTCTGCTTCTGGCTAGAGCCGGGCATGTGCAAAAAAGGTGTTGAATTGTTTCCAATTCCTCCTCATTTCTGCAGCTACGACAGAAATCATGCGTGTAAACTCTAAAACTAATCCCCTTGCATGATTTCCTATGAGACAATGTCCTGTGAGGGCCCCTACTAAGGTCCTGATTTGAAGTCTACTCAGTTTTATAATACTCTTGGACAGAGTTAATTTAGCCTTGGCCATGTTTGCCTAGCAATTTGGCGTGTTAGCGCTAATCCATCTCTGATTTGCAGAATTGATTAGTGCGTCCTTAATGAGAAGCTTACAAGTTGCGAGAGGTATCTCCATAAAATTACTTATGTCTGGCATACAGGTACCTTCTCTTGCAAGCTGGTCTGCCCTACAGTTCTCTGGTATATCTCTGTGGCCTGGGACCCAGCATAAAATTATACGATATTGTTTGGCCATCTCATTTAGAGATTGGCGACAACGTAAGACACTCCTTGATGCTGTTTGGAATGCATCCAGGGCTCATAGGACAGCTTGGCTGTCTGATAGAATGCAGATATACGTTGATGATATTCTGTTTATCTTTAACCATTTTAAGGCTTCATGAATAGCGTTTATTTCTGCTTGAAAAACGCTACAGTGATCCGTCCGTGTAGGTCTTAACGGGTGTGTTGGGTGTTGGATCTTCTTCAAGCCATTCCAGTCTAGTCATTCGGAAATTTCTTTCGAAGCAAAGAATGGGAGGGTGATAATCACAGTCACTGGGTATATCCGTGTAGGAGCCTAAAATGGTTGAATGCCCACGTGTGACAGTTCTCCATTGTGAGCTCGCTTTGAGCCTTAAAGCGGAGCAGTCCGCTGAGTATTTGCAGAAGAGATCTAGGGGTGGCAGATGTAGCATGATGTCCAACGCCATAGATGGCGTGGTTTTCACGGCGCCACATATTGCTAGTTCCGCTGATCTCTGCACCTTATTCAATAAATTAGAATTGGTTTTTTTCTGCATAGCTCACCACCAGACAACATTTCCATATAGAAGAATGGGCCTGACGACAGCAGTGTAGAGCCAATGAGCAGCCTTAGGTTTAATTCCCCAGGTGTTACCTACAGCTCTCTTAAAAATAAATAAATAATTAGCGCGTACACTTCTGTTAGGTGTTTGGTCGAGCTCCTCCTCCTATTTGTGGTGTGCGTTTTGATGTTGTTCCACAAGTGGAGGGACCTACAGTTTCAAGCCGACTCCGAACGGCAGATATTTTTATGAGGAGCTTTTTCATGGCAGAAATACACTCGGAGGTTTGCCATTGCCTGCCACGGGGCGACCGCTATTAGAAAAATGTTTTTATTAATTTTGCTTTCACCGAGATTCGAACCAACGACCTCTCTGTGAATTCCGAATGGTAATCACGCACCAACCCATTCGGCTACGGCGGCCGCCGTAGGCATACAGGCATAAAAAGCTAGGTTCGCTTTCCTGACTCTTTCTAAGGTGTTTGACTTCCAAGTCAGTTTCCTATCTATGTTTAGTCCCAAGTACTTGGTTTCTTCCGAAATCACAAGAGCTTCCCCTTTGAGTATAATTGGACTTAGCTGAGGGATTCTGCTTTCTAAATAAAGATGTTCAATATTTTTAGTTAATAATAATAATTAGTAAATATTAATAAATAATAGTTTATAATAATAATAATATAATAGTTAATAAAAATTATACATACATACGTATCAGTTTAAAAATTTAAAAAGCAAAACCATCGCTTTTTCAGAAAATGCTTTGGAAAAATGTAACAATAATTGGACGGAATGAGTAACTTGTCAAGTGTGGTTCCTTCATCGAGAGAGAATTTTTCTGGTCACTGCCTTCCAAAGTAGCAATTGTTGAATTTTCGATTTTCAAGTTTATGTTATTATCGGTATTAATTCGAGTTATTTTGTAAAATTAAACCTCCATCACTTCGAGCTTGCCTCCTTATTTGGAAGTGGGCATATTTTGAAGTCTTCTTTCAGCACAAAACGTCTTCGTTTGCACTCTTTTCCCAATACAGGGTGGTTCACATAGCTTTTCGAATTTAATTTAATTCGGCTATGAAAACTTTTCAGTGAAATTATTTTTTTCCTCTAAAGGGGTAACCCAGACATGCTAAAAAGTTTGATTTAATTTTATTTCCACTGCTGGCGTTACAGTGGTCTATTAAGTCAATCCAATCATTCAAAACATTTTGGCGAGCTTCAGCGATTATCTCACCAACGGCATCTTCAACTTCATATTTAAACTCTCGAAATGTCTCAAGATGGTTGGCATGACCTTCTTCTTTCAAAAAAAAAAAAAAAACCTGAAACAAAGCACAGCTTCTAGGCTGATATAAGCGTTACGATTGATTACTTGATTTTCAAATGTTTTTAATATTTCCCAAATTTATCCAGCGAAAAGTGCTGGAAAATGTGTAACAGTAAGCTTATTTCCTGACACATTATGATTTTGTTTATTTGTTAAAATAAAAAAATCGATAGTTTAAAGGGCCACCCTGATTCCATGGAAAAAGAAAAAAATGTATTATATTACCGAAATAGAATAGCTACGAACGAAAATTTGAAATTTGGAGAGAGCCATCATGGAATGCGCTTAATAAAAAAAACGTGTTTTCTTTGCTAGGCCCGGGCCTTTTCAGCCCATGTGTTACGAGGGTACATTGCGACCAAGTATGAAACCGAGCAAAATAACAATGAAAATGGCTTTTTTGGTTTTCAAAATAGTTTTCTCGGAAGTCAATACACTTCTGCATTCGCCTGAACCAATTTTTGACAGCACTTTTGCCATATTCGGGTACAAATAGAAATCATTGGATAACAAATCAGGGCTGTAAGGCAGATGAGCGATTCATTCAATATTTTGAGTGCTGAAAAACTCTCTTGTGTGAGCCGATTCGTGTGAGCTCGAACTGTGAAGAATTCTCTCGTTTTCGTTGTTGGTTTTCCTTATTTCTTCGCAAACTTCTGGCAAGCAAATAGTTGTGTACCACCCAGAATACGGATGCTACATTAGCAGATTGTTCGCAAAACCAGGGGACCATTTGCTTTGAGGTGCTTCTTCTATGCACAATTTTTGTTTGATTAAGTTCATCTTGGAGCACCCATACTGTTGATTGCTGTTTTGTTTTCGAATTATATGCATACATCCAAGATTCGTTGCCCTTTGTGATGCCATAGACGTGCTTTGAACCACCGCGGCTAAATTTCTTCAACTCTAGAGCGCGATATGTCACATGACAATCTTGCGTTATCAGTTGACTCACAGTATCGATTGTTTCTGGCAGCGTTATAGGTAGTTCTGAAATTAGTGCTTAGTGAAAGAATCAATATGTTTTTCATGCTCTTTCTTTTTTATGTTATTTCTAGTCATCTAGAGATCTTCTTAATCTCTAGTACTTTCGTTTTGTTTCAGATATTTGTTCAGATATTCCCATACCCTTAATATAAATATTTAGCTGAGTCAACATCAGCCCTTTCGGTTCGCTGTTCGATGCATTAGCGAGTGACAAATTTATAAAGCAAGTGGCATAAATAAAAAAAACATGGAAAGAGCGCCAAAAACTATATTTATTTGGAAGTACTTAATGAGTATTAGAAGGACTACATTCAAAGATGGGTAATCGAGTTGCTTGCAATTGTTCTGGTTTTTAGTCTACTGTCAACAACAACATTAAGAAAACAAAGGCTACGAATTGCTGCAACAAAAGTAGCCGTGTCTGAACACATTCTAATAAGACTTGCGAAATATCAGTTATACCATTTTTATTAGGTACGAGCGGTGCCCTTTATATGTCGGGATTAGGGAACAAAAACAAATTTTAATCATCGAAAATCACTTTATTGTTTTTCAAAATATTCTTCATGAAGATCTATATACTTTTGCATGCGTTTGAACCAATTGTCGAGGCACTTTTGCCACTCTGAATGAGGTACCTGCAAAACATGCATTCTGAATGCCGCAACCGCTTCTTCAGGTGTCGAAAAACGTTGACCTCTCAGTTTGTTTTTTACGTACGGGAATAAAAAGAAGTCATTCGGTGCCAAGTCAGGAATATACGGCGGATGACCCAATAATTCGATGTTTTGGGTGCTCAAAAATGCAGTTGTCTGAGCCGATGAGTGAGAGCTCCCATTGTCCTGGTGAAGAGTGATCCGTCTTTGGCGATTGGTTTTCCTAATTTCTTGGAAGACAACTGGCAAACAAATGGTTGTGTACCTCTCAGAATTTACTGTTCTGCGTTGTTCTAGTGGTACGGTTGCGACATGTCCAGTTTTTCCGAAAAAACAGGCGACCATTTGCTTGGAAGTGCTTCGTGCGCGAACAACTTTTGTTGAATTTGGCTCATCTTGAAACACCCACACAGTCTACTGCTGTTTACTTTCGGGCTCATACGCGTAAATCCATTATTCATCACCTGTCACGATATCATAGACGTGTTTCGAAAACCCGCGATCGTATTTTTTGAGCATTTCCTTCGACCAATCGACACGAGCCTTTTTTTGAGCGATTGACAAATTGTGTGGGATCCAACGCGAACAAATTTTTTTGACAGTCAAATTTTTATGCAATATTGAATGTATGCTGGTCCCACTAATGCCTAAGACTGTTTCAATCTCACGATAGGTCACATGACGACCTTGCAATATCAGTTCGCGCACAGCATCAATGGTTTTCGGAACAACAACTGATTTTGGACGACCATCACGAAATTCGTCTTGGAGTGAACTACGACCACGATTGAATTCACCCTACCATCGATAAACACTGGTCCTTGATGGAGCTTCATCGCCAAAAAATGAATTAAGTTCATCCATGCAATATTGCTGAGGTAATCCACGTCGAAAGTTGTAAAAAATAATCGCACGAAAATGTTCACGATTTAATTCCATTTTTGGACCGAGATGAATCTTTTAAGTTACTGTAAACAACACAAATAGCGCTGGCATTTCAAAACGTTCTGAGTACGTAAAAGCCACAAAATGTCAAACTTTGCGATACAGCTGTCAGTTGCCAGATTGCAACACCAGGGTTGCCAAATCCCGAAATATAAAAGGCACCCCGTATACCAATATTTGCAAGCAGAAAACCGTGCTTGATAACTTTGTTGCTGATTTCACATGTAAATTTTTCGTCAAGCAAACAGAGCCCAAACATAGGTTGCAGAGAAGTGGCGAGTCGAAGACGCCTATTGTAGCATCTCATCCGTCAACTTTTACTTTAGACTTCCCCATGTATCATACAAAGCAATACATACATATGTAAATAATAAGCATACGTTATTAACATACCAATTATCCGAGGAAGCTACTACGGCGTTTTCTAAATTGTGTTAATGTTTATTTGTTTTTGGCCTTGCTCGCCTACCCACTCTCATAAATATTTACCTGCATTCACTCCAACATAACTGCGGGCGTTTTAGCCGCTGGATGCTACCGTTCCTGTACTGTGCGTGTGGTTTGCTGCTCTCTCAACATACTACTTCTCCGCCTGTTTTGTCAACTTAATTTATGCATGTTTGTATATTTGTACACATATTTTGTGATTTCTATATATTCATGTGCTTTTTTGCCGCTTCGGCTATTCAAGTCTTCATATTTGACCCATGTCGCATGCGTAACTTTGGTAGCCTCTGACTTAGTCAATACTTTTAAAGTGGAAATTTTTGTTTTTTGTTGTATTTATTTGAATTTATTTTCACGTTTTTGCTATTAAACGTGTAATTTAGTAGTTTGGATATCCAAAAATTTGTCTTTATTGTCGTTTAAAAATGTGACTACATGACACCTTTTTGCTTATCTGACTCTCGTTGAAGCTCAATCTCTTCTCGACTTTGTCTTAGCAGTGGATTTCTTTTATTGCTCTTGCTGCTCTTGTTTTTGTGGATACGTTTGTAATTTTGATGGGCACTTTTTTGTTTTGTTTTAGCTGCAGTTGTTGTTTTACCTTTGTTTATTATTTCCCACTCGCTATTTACTGGTGATAAATTTACTTTGAAATTGCTTTTGCTTTTTGAGCGGCGGCATGAGGTGTTACATTAGGATTTAATTTATTAATTTGCTATGCAAATTAGCACTGCTTACTATTTAATTGCCTATTGGGGGGATTTTTATTTTTTATATTGTTTATTTTGACTTGCATTTATTATTTTTATGTGACTTCTAAAAAAGGGGAAATGGTTTTAATTGTCACTCATTACGCAAGCATAAAGCATTCAGAAAATTTACCTATAACTAAATATGTATACTGAGATGACTAACCAAGCTATGGGTTTTGCCGATCGGATTCATCTGTTTAACTGCCTTCGTAATTGTGTGAATGCAAACTAACCCATAAGATGGAAATTAGGAAATTGCAGGGTTGTACTACCATAATAAATCAGAGAATAGCTAATCCCGTAGAAATAAAATAATAAAATTTTAGAACTTAAATTTCATATATAAGTTTTCAAAAGAATTTAAAATATTTGCATACGTTGGTATTATGTACAGTTAGTAACATAAATAAGTATGTATACAGGAGCCTGATTTATGGAATTGTTTAACGCTAACGCTTTCCTTAATATGTAATCATAATATTTTACACATGGTAATTGTGTACTGGAATAAGCTTTCATATGCGCCTTAATTTAGCTCTAAATTTTAGGTACCGTTATCCACGTTTTGCTTTGTCTTTGATGCCAGCGAAATGTATGTCACAAAAGTTGGTATACAGCAAACGATTGTTCAGTTAGCATAACATTTACTTTTACGTATTGATTAAAAAAGTTAAAACTATTAAAAGGAAGTAATCAAAGTGAGTATACAAATTTAGAGAAGTACGTTTTGTATTAATTTTTGCGACATTTTTAGTAATGGGACCAAGAGGAAAAGAGCTTTCTGATGATTTAAAAAAACTGAGTATAAAATATCACAAGGAGCATAAATCATTGCGAGAAATCGGTCGTTTGATAGATAGGAGTTTTGCTACAGTTCAAAATATTGTGAATAAATATAAAAGAGCGGGAAACACCACTAATAAAGAGCGTTGTGGGCGTCCGCCGCTCTTAAGCCCCAGAAAAAAAAAGGTTAGTCGTACGGAAAATCAGGACAAACCCCAAAGTAAGTGCCCCCAAATTGAAATTTGAAGTTAAAAATTCGCCTAGAAAACAATTTAGCACCCAAACTATTCGCCGGGTTTTGCATAGTGCTGGTTATCATGGGCGCAGTGTTAGGAAAAAGCCCTTCGTGAGTAATGTCAATTGAAGTAAACCGATTTCATTCGGAAAAGATCATGAAAAATATGGCCAAACGTTTTGGAACCAAGTCATATTTTCTGATGAGTGTAAGTTCAGTATGTGGATCTGATGGCCGTGAAAAAGTTTGGAGAAAAGTTAACGCGGAATTGGATCCAAACAATATGACCGGCACTGTGAAGCATGGAGGGGGCTCTGTAAGGGTTTGGGGATGTATGGCTGCGAACAGGGTTGGAAACTTGGTATTTATCGAAAATATTATGGACCGATATGGTTATTCAAATATTTTGAAAAAAAATTAAAAGAAAGCGCTACGAAATTAGTCCTTGGAGGAACGTTTATCTTCCAGCAGGTTAATGACCCCAAGCCCAAATCCAACATTGTACGAGAGTGGCTGTTATACAATATGCGAAAACAGCTGAAACCACCGCCACAGTCCCTGGATACCAACCCAATCGAACATTTATAGGAACATTTAAAGCGGCAAATACGTAAACATCCGATTAGAAATAAGGAACAACTGAAACTTCCTTCAAGAGGAATGGAATAAAATACCACCAACTGTAACTGGAAATTTCGTGAAATCAATGCCATCACGACTTAAAGCGATTGTAAACTCTAATGGTTATCCTACCAAATACTAGGATATGATTTTAATTATGTTTTTGATTTCACAAATTAATAATAGGATGAACTGTATACTTACTTTTGAGACATAAATTTTTATAAAGTTTAATATGAAAAGCTATAATTTTGTTCCTTTTTAAAATTGTGTCATTATTTGGATTAAATTTGATTTTTGTATTTCATTCATGTATATAACACACAATTTTGTTATAACTTAGGTTGTTTGCAGGAATCGCTTGGGGGAAAATTGAAAACGTGGCCGGTGTATACTTACTTCTGTTACTAACTGTAAGTATTTAGAATATTTCCGCTCTAAAATATTTAACATTTCCGTCATCGGAAATAAATTTTTTCCGCTGAATCATTGAAACTTGCATTCCGCAATAAAACTCAAGTTAGCTACTAATTTCAGCTTCATATGGGTGTCGACTGTATTATTAGAGGAATAGTATCGTTAATGATACTTTGCAAGACTTCTTTTTTTACCCCGTAGTACGAAGCAAAGCTGCTTTTTATATGCACTTACCCAGGATCTGAAATATTCAAAGGATTGGAGTAGTCTCTTAAAAGACATCGCTCAACTTCCTCATGACTATTAACGTAATTTTTATGTATTAAATAAGCAGAAAAAAGGCAAATCTTCAATTCAAAATTATAAGTAAATTTTTGTTGCTTGACAGCTGTTTCAGATTTAGCTTCTCAGCTCATTGAATTCGCGTAAATTTCATCGCACCTCAAACTAATTCGTGCGATTTGCAATTTCGATTTAGGAATGAAATCGTGTGATTTCCAGCATATGCCCTATTACTCGGAAAAATTGCTTACTATTTTTCAAACGCCATTATAGACCTCCCAGAGGTGAGAGTTCATATTTTTTAATTGAGCTCGCTAAGCTTGGCGGATTCTATGGAAAACACTGAGGAGAATGAAACATGCTTAAACTATCTTAATAAAGTAAAAACAAAATATATGAAGCAAAACTGGTTTTTCGAATTAAGGTGATATGAACGAAACTTGTGTAAGTTTTTTAAAAGGAATTGTTTCTTGGAATACCTTTTATAATAAGTTGTTCATTACACTGCGTTACAAAAACGAACTTTTTTTCTGTCCTATGAACCAAATATACTTTTTCGGAAAGGGGAGAAAAAATAAAAATATATTAGGTACACGTGTATCGGCGATTTTCATGTACACGTAAATATAGAGCTCGTAGTCCGCCTGTGTGAAAAACTTTGGTCCAATTTTTAACCCTTTTTACGTGATCCAATCGCGCTGAATTTCTGCAGGCAGACTCGTGGAAATGTTTTTATTATGAAAAATTAAAAAAAAAAATTTTATCAATTCTCAGATTTTCTTGAATTTTTTTCTTTACATCAAAATTGAATGCTATCGAACAACGTGTATGGAAAGGCACAGTTGCCGTTATTGAGCAGTTTCTTGGCAACAAACGAGCTGACAATTATAAAAATATTGTTGCAGAAATGATTTCGGCATATGGCGAAATGGGTATATTAATGTCGCTAAAGATCCATTTCCTTCACAATCATTTAGATTGTTTCCCTGGTGATTTAGGAGCTTGTAGCGATGAACATGGCGAAAGGTTCCATCAGGACATTGCGGCTATTGAAAAGCGCTTTAAAGGACAAGACATTACGCATATGCTTGGCGAATACTGTTGGTCTATTTGTCGCGATACAGACACAAATGCTTACAAACGCAAAAATAAAAGACCTAAGTTTCTTTAAAAGCATTAAAATTTGTAATGTAACAATTTTTAATTTTAATATAATAAAATTAATAAAAAAATTCGGGGTTTTATATCTCTATTGTAATGCGGAGTGAAATACCTTTCTCTTGATACCCACATCGGCATATCTCACGCAATATTTTTTTTTTAATTTCGAACAGGTGGCAACCCTGTGAAACATTGTCAGTAGCAACACCTAGGTGAAAAGTCTAGAAATGTTTATGTAACAGGAAATGTGATACACTATCTGTGTGCCCAATTTCATTCAAATCCGTTGAGCTAATCCTGAGATCGTGTGGCTATGCAGACATGAATACAAGAATTGCTCCTTTAAAGTTATAAAATAAAAAAAATAAAAATTGTGACGTGTACATGAAAATCGCCGATACACGTGTATTTTTATTTTTTATCCCCTTTCCGAAAAGGTATATTTAGTTCATAGGAGAGAATGTGTGTAACGCGGTGTTATTATATTAATACGACCTGAAAGACATATTGCGTCCTCTTCATGTATACAGAGTATTTCTCTGAGCTCAACTTTTGCAATAAATTTTAGTAATTGTCCTATTTTAATAAGTTTTATCTGAGCTATTTAAAAGTCGAACAACATTTCTATCAATTTGATTTCTTGTTAATCTAAGAAGAATTCCAGTGAAACGTTAACAAAATCAGCATAAAAAACTAATGAATGAAATATCGGGAAGAATAACTCATGCAAATGATATGAAGTGATCGGAGGAAAATACAGCAGGATAACAGCAATTGTAAAACAAGCCACTAAATTAGGTATAAGGGGTTTAAAAGTGTGGGAGGGAAGAAAGTAAGAAAAATGCTGAGCTTATCAGAAATTCTTTTGGGAGAACCTACAAGAGCGTGCCGCGAGCCAGAAGATACGCACGTCAAAAGAAGGTGGAAATTTGATGCTTTATTGCCGAGACAGAAGCACCACAAACTTAAGTATTTAGTAATTTTTCGTTACGCCGCAAAAACTTCTCTTGAGAAGTTAAAAAAATATTGGCTAAAATTTCAGTATTGGTTTTTTAATACTAAAAAAGTACTAAAGTTTGTTTCTTGTAAAATTACTTAAAAAAATTCGTAGAAAAAAATGTATGCAACAACTACCACTAGACCGCAACTGCAGCGGCACCACCTAACAGCTAACAAAGTGTACCGTCCGTCAAGCCATGGAAATTAACTCAATAGCTCGAGGTATAGCGAAAAAGTCAAATTATTAACTACAAAAACAGTGATGCAACATAATAAAGAAAAAAACTAAAGATTATGCGACCAGCAAAAACTCTATCAAATTATGAATATGCACCACACCACACACACACACACAGTATTTTCTGAAGTGACAAGCACTCTTTAAAAGTTGCTGTCATACTCCTGGTCATAGCAAAAACAACTGCAACAGTGAACAGGACAAACTTCAGCTATAAAAACAAGACACGAAGAGTCAGTAACAACAAAAAGCAAGCGAGCAACCGAAGCGTTAATGTTGAACGCATCAAAAGCGAAACGTCAGTGCCAGTAGCGGTGGCGGTGGCAGCGACATTGTCGGCAACTTGCAACACAACAGTCAACAACAATCAACGTGTGTCATCATCGTCATCAACATGCTCAATCGACGGCCAGGCTCAACTTACAACAAACTCATATAGTCATACGTACATATAAGTACATACCACATACATAAAAAAGCAACAACAGCGACAGGCACTAATCAGAAAAAATTACAAATACAACAATAACAGTATATAAAATGATAACTAAAATAAAATCAACAGCAGCAACATAAAAAATGAAAGTTACGCTCAATTACAACAACAATAGCGAGTGTGTGTTGCATAAATTTTGTTGATGTTACCCCTATCATTCTTGTCGCCGTCGTCGTTGGCCTCACTCAACGTAATCAAGCGTTAAGTGATTCTACGAAAGTTGCGGCGCTGTTGCAAGCAGCAGCAGTTAATAGCAGTGGTCAGGGTTGCCAACATTTCGATTTTACTAAGCACTCACATAAGAAAAAAGGACAACGAATCCCAAAAAAAAATTGTTTAAGTGGAATAATGGGTTCTATTGATTTATTACCAACCTCAATTCTCGCTCAGCCAATGGAAATTGAAATTGAGAGCTTTGTCGTGTGAATACGTCCAGTCTCTCTAATAAAAGCATGACCGGTAAAATTCAAATTTATAGTTCCGTTATAAAAAAAAAATGCTGCGAAATAAGTGCATCCTTTTCGGAATATGCGTTGTGCAATTTGTTATATTAGTTTTGTGAATTCAGAAAGAGTCAGCTGTTTTTAGAAAATGCGCTTCACCTATAATAGTAAACCTACTTCTGGATAGAGCAGGACAGTGGCACAGTAGGGGCGAGATTATCTCTTCCTCGTCATCATCTAGATTACTTCTACAGAAGTCATGTGTTTATACACCCATCCTTTGGACGTGCCCACCTATTAGGACTTTTACCCAAACTAAACCTCCTACCGTCTATGTACCGATCCCCTCCCGGCACAACAGTTTAGTAAATCGTCGGGAAGAGGGTTGAAGACTAGGCTCTACGGCCGGTACTCTTCACATGCAGTCCGTCAAAAGTTGCATGCACTTTAATCCTCCCTTAGTTTTGTTTATTCTCAAAGTAAACCACCCCAGTTGGGCCTGTCCACACCCTCCCACCATACTTGTAACACTTCGACTATAGAGTATGTTTGGAGAATGTGTAATCGCACTATCTCGCATGTATACTTCTTCGGTAGCTGTGTCATAGAGCACGCCATGCGAACCTGTTATTGTTCGAAATAGTGTTCGAAATCTTTTGCTAGCACTGAGCGGGACAGTGCATTACATTTAACATTTTTCTACAAAAATTTTAGATTATTATTTTCTTTTTTCTATCTAAATTTCTGAATATCTAAATTTTGTTCGCCATAATTTTTCTGGCGAAATAAAAAAAAACGCACTTTATAAAAACTGATTAGCTTACAGAAGCGGGGAATACTACAAAAACATCGTTTTCTTCCCAGAACATGTTAAAACGGTTTTTGTCTCGAAAGCATTTCTGATTAGAACCTTTAATGAGTTTAGCCAGTTTTCAAGTTATTTGGATTTTGATTTCTCGCTGTCTAAATATAATTTTACGTTATTACTCAGTGAATTTTTTAAATAGTTGGGAAATATATCCAAAAATTGTATTTCTAGGTTAACTAAATAATTAATAGTTATTTGTAGGTATTTCCAGTTATTTAACAGCAACACCTCGTACAAGAATTAAAAAAAAAGTATGATCAACATTTCCAATTATTATTCGTAATTAAATCTATGACATGTTTGCCGCTCTACTTTTAGTCGAAACAGTCTATACTTGTATTTAATAGTCAGAACTTTAATTAGCAGTGTTGCTCATGTTCAAATGTATTTCCCTCGATACGAGTATTTCATAGGGTTCGGAACAAGAATTGTCAAGCTTTCAGCCACTTGGATTTACTGAATTAATTAACAATATCCATGTATGTATTTCAGTCTAAAATACCCACGGGCAATCTTCTATACTATAAAGGTGAATGTCTGTACGTTGTCCGCGCATCACTACGAAACGACAACACCAAATGACGTAACAATTTTTATACATTCATATTTTCCCCCAATGAAGGTTATAGGCATGTTTTTATGATGGAACTCCCTTCCCACAGCCCCCAGGCCGCGCCACCACTCTCATTAGACACTAATAATCGAACATTTGCTTAAATTTAATCTAAAAAATCTTAGTTTTTCCTATTTCCTACTATTTATAACACACTCTAGACTTTATAATCCGCATAAGCTCTTCAACTATGACCCAAATGCAAAGTTCAAAAACGGTTTGAGATAGAAAATTAATAAAAATAATTTTGCTTGATATTTTTCTGATTGGTTATTTTGATTTTATTCAACGAGGCATAGCAACGGATGCCGGGTATTGTAATATTATGGTTATTAATAAAAAAATATTTTCCATGAAATTATTGTTTGTAATTCTTTTATAACATATCCTAAATCCCTCAAAAGTACTCCTACACGAGCGGGGCCGCGGGTTAAAGCTAGTTTTACATACATATAATACAATGGGCATATCAAATCGCACTAAACAAAAGTTCGCCGTACACCCCGAACTAAAGTATTTTTGCAAGACAATTTCGAAAAACAGCTTCTCTTTTCGCCCAAACGTAGGAATCGGCAATGGGCATGAACAAATTTCCTTCTCGTCATTTTAAGATCCGACTAGAAATGCCGCAGAAAAATGCAAAAAGGTCACATCTACGTTCAGCCGAGAAAAATATAAGTTGCTCTGGAATAGAAATCTTGAGGCCACTGAACTTAGCAGCAAAAAAAGTATTATTCTCTAGATAAGATCAGCGATAAGTAACACATTGCAATCCGATTGAAAATGTCAAAGAATGTAAAAACGTGATTCCTTCGTTCGACAAAGAAAGATATTTTTTTTCGGAATTTTCTTGTGAAAGTAATTTAGACTCAGGGGAACATTTAAGGGGGGATCCTGGTTTATGAGGTCTAAAAATTGCATGGTATAAAAATCTTGAAAAATTTTTTTTTATCTACATATTTTGTTAGTTCAAATAGAAGAGAATATAATACTGAAGGGAACAAGCTATGATTCATTTCAAAAGGTTCATTAGTTTTTTTCATTCATGTACGCCAATTCAAAGAAATCATAAAAATTAAAAGTCGAGAAAAGAAGATAAAGTTTGTACTATAGCTGTCCGGTCACAGCGTAACTACCTAACCCTCGCCTACCTTTGGCTTTGTATCTACGGAAATATTGAGAATTAGGCTCTGTAACTTTGTGTGAATATTCTGAAATATATTAGGAATCGCTTAAAACAAAAAAAAAAAAAAATGATTTTCTTTACCTTATAAACCAGGCTCCCCCTTTAAGGCGATATAGAATAGGACAATGCGTATATTAATACTCAAAAGGATGTGTACTACCAGTGCTCTTAAAACTAAATACTATTAGCCATAATTCCATTTCGAAATTATTTAATATGATTATAAAGGGGTTTTCAATTGGCATGGGTCGATTTTGGCGCCCTGTGGCAGCCATTTTGTTTTGGTGACATCTGTCAAATCTTTTGTTTATTATTCAGTTGTTTATGCCAAATCATCATGTTACACGATTGAACAGCACGTTCAAATGATACAACTTTATTATCAAAATGAGTGTTCATTAACGCAAACGTTGCGCGCATTGCGCCCATTTTTCGGTAGACGTGGTGGCTCTTCCAATTTCTTATAGCCCATATTGAACCATATGGACCTAGACGACATGTGGTTCCAGCAGGACGGCGCTACGTGCCACACAGCAAACGCCATTTTATTCCATTTCAACATCTACCCGCCCTTACTGAAAAACCATTTATATCAATTTTGTAAATTAGGTAAATAAATAAATAAATAAAATACTAACCGAGGGAGTACCTTCCTAATTCATAAAATTCGGTAAAACAGCGCTGAGTGAAAAGTCCCTTCTTTCCGCGCATTGGTTTCCTAGACTAGAACTAGCGCGAAAATCACCAAATTGGCATAATGATGCACAGTGTTACCAACATATTCTAAGGCGTCTAAAATAATTTATTTAATACGGCGGAAATGTTTCATATGATTTATTTCGAACAATAATCAGAATCGCACAAAAGAAAATTTACGTTGAAGATACTAATCTTGTCTTTACACATCTAATATTAAATATATATCGCGACGATGTATACAGGTGACATAAATAGTAGAAATTTTAAATGTACTATGTATTTACTCATATGTAATATATGTTTTACGATTTTTGTCAGTCTCTAAAAATAAGAAATGGAATTAAAATCAAAGTATCACTAGGGTGAAACCACTGCCAAAAAGTTTTCAAGTGAGTTTGTTCCTCAGTAACATGGCAATAGGTTCGTTTTACAAAAAGAAAGTACCCACTTGTGAAAAACGACCGAGTAACTATCAAATAAGTTCCAAGCTCTGCTCGAAGACCTTTAATACTTACTGATAGACTTTGCATTAAATAATTCATAATAATAGAATTCATAATTTTCATGAGATCTGCGTAGATTGGTTGAAAAATAAGAAAGCAAAATAAAAAGAGTTTTTAAATCAAATTCATTTATTTATTCAAAATAATATTCCTGAACCTAAGGAAACGTATTCCAGTTGTTCTCCAATAATTTTATACATACTCAAGCACCTGTGTTAACAATAATATAAGCGTGACGAGTTACCAAGTTTTAACTATTTTTCTTTAATCGATTCTTTTATGTTTTTATAAAACTATAGACCCCTTACAAGTCTTTCAAAAGTGACGCTTAGATGTCAGTAATAAATAATGTATATACTAACTTTTTGCTTATGCCATCTTAGTAGATAACAAGGCATACATTTTTTTTTTTTACTTTTTAGCCTCTGAGTTGTCGACTTATTCGGACGATTACTTCTGCCAAAAAAATCAGGAAAATCAAAATCGACCACTACTCGTCCGAATAAGTCGACAATTCAAAGGTTGGTGAAAAAATGTCAAGAAATTGATTCTGTTGAGCATAGAAAAAGGACTGGCAGACTGTTAAGGGCGTTCATGCTGTAGCGCAGAGTGATGCTAACCGACCTTCAACATGGATATCTTAACGCGTTAGTCGTTCATCAATTAACTTCTTGGCGGGTTTTACGTGCAGACATGCTTATGGTGGACATTTAATTGATGCCATTTTTGAAAGAGAATCTAAATGTTTATTATTTTATTTTAAAACCACTTCTGGGTGTGTCTTTTGTAAGACCATTTCAAATAAAAACAATTAAACTCAAAGCTATAAACTTTGTACAAAGTTCACAAAAATTTTGCATACCTATATCAAAAAAAAACAAAAAAACAATTCAAATTTCAAAAACAAAAATAAAAAAAAATGCCATTACAATTTTTAACTGTTTTTTATCAGAATCTTTTGTAAATTTCGAGGTCTGCTATTTATAGCTCTTTCAATTTAGTATAACAAATTGAAAGTGTAAATTTGAAGCCGCTCAAAGGTCGCATTAAATTTTGGGTATTTTTCCATAAACATAAGCTCGGAAGTCTTTTATATTGAATCAAAAATCAACGGCAATTCGTACTACTTGAAACTTGCAAATAAACTTGGAATAAAAATTTGAACTTTTTGATATATAAATATATATTTTTTAATATCTTAAATTGTTAAGAATTTCGTACGCAATTTGGAACTTTGAGTTATATAGTTTTTCATATAGAATGCATTACCAAACTTTTAAAAAAACAGAAAAAATAAAAAATATATATTAATATAATAAAAAAATAGTGGAAACTTGCTATCATTTTGAACATAGGACACCTCTGCAATAATTTCACGCAAAATACATACTATTCCGCAGATTTTTTATTGAGTTCTTAATGAATATGACATTAATTTAGAACAGTTTTAATATATTAACATCAATTGTGGAGTACTGGTTCATCCGGGATGCCGGGTATCTTCACAAATAATGTTTTCTGGGTTGTTGCAGTTTTGTCGATGAAGAGACGGAGATTCTTTCATGATATCTTTAGTTAGCTTGTATTCCAAGAAATAATAGACATTCGTCTTAGGTGCTTAAAGATATCTTTACTGATAAAAGATCAATTTATTACTCTTTAATACGCGTCCGATGTTGTCGTGAAGAAGGAAAATAAAGTTATTCAGCGAAAATTCCGGCCTTAAAATTAACTTTAATAAAACGAAATTCATGCACGTCAGCAGGAGTCACGCAGAAGCAGGCGCTAATCAAACTCTGGTGGTTCATAATGTAAAAATAGAAAAAGTTTCGAATTTCAAATATCTTGGTTGCTGGTTGAAAGAAAATTGGGACACATCAGCCGAAATGAAAAGCAGAATAGAAATGGTTAGATCTACATTTCCTAAATTTAGAAAGATCTTAAGCTCCCATGATTTCGATATGAATCTTAAAATTCGTTTTATGAAGTCTTAAATGTGACTGTGTTCCTATATGGCATGGAATGTGGGACACCCAAAGTCGCTGACATAAACAGACTTGAGGCCTTCGAAATGTGGATTTTTAGGCGGATTTCTAACTTAGAGGTGCTACGACGAGTTAATCGAGAACGTGAACTTCTGCAAACAATAAATCGTTGCAAGACAGCTTATCTTGGGCATATAATGAGAAACACTAAATACTGCATGTTACAATTAAATTAAAGGGAAACGATGCGTTGGGCGGAAGCAGTTATAATGGTTACGAAATATAAGGCATTGGGCAGGCATATGCAATGTTGCAAAATTATGGGAGGCAGCAAAAGTAGAGATATTTATGGAGAACTTGTAAATAACATAAATTAATATGTTTTGAATAATGTAGTTAAGAAACGAAAAGATATAAAATAAGCAATACAAAAGAAGAGGAAGAAGGAGGAAGGAATAATCCGAAATTGTCAAAATTTAGTTAGATAGAAGAGATAGAGGGTTGCCAGAATGCTAGTGTAAAAACTGGACTTGCTACATATTTTTACGAATTTCTGGTGATAGACTTTGCAAACCAAAAAAGTTTCTCTCTGCTACTCGGTTCGATCCATTATACAAAAATGTACTGAAACGTAAACATTAAAATGGCTTTTAATCAAAGAGTAAATCGACGGCCATAGCCGAATGGGTTGGTGCGTGACTACCATTCGGAATTCAGAGAGAACGTAGGTTCGAATCTCGGTGAAAGACCAAAATTAAGAAAAAGTTTTTTCTAATGGCGGTCGCCCCTCGGCAGACAATGGCAAACCTCCGAGTGTATTTCTGCCATCAAAAAGCTCCTCATAAAAAATATCTGCCATTTCGAGTCGGCATCAAATTGTAAGTCCCTCCATTTGTGTAACAACAACAAGATGAACAACACAAATGGGAGGAGGAGCTCGGCCAAACTCCCAAAAAATTATTTGTGTAAATGCCGTATACAATTTTTATTTCTCTACTGGTTAATAGGTGTTGCTTCCAATGCTTTAACTAACATGACAGCATTTTTCCTTACGTTTCAGTCTGTAGCACATGAATCACAGATGAATCCAAATGTCGAATTAGGCTGTTCTAGTTCTTTCGATGTTCGTACACCGACATAATATTTGGTTTAACTCTTCTTAAATCATATTCAAAAGAAAATACATCCATTGTTAAGGTTATCAGTATTTTTGGAGAGACGGTGTAATTCCAATTGAAAACCGAAACAGCTGGCAACACTGTTGCTGAATTGCTGTATCTACTCGAGCTTTATTTTGTGTCATTGCTGTTGCGTCTCATTGTTGCTGCGGTTATTTTCTACACTCTTCATATTGTGCGCCAAAATGGAAAAGAAAATCAAAAAAAAAAAAAAAAAAAACAGCAGCAACAATTTATATGTGCAAAGCCAAACTGTAGTCAACTTTGACTGCTTACTTATATAAAAGTAATTGGAGCAAACAAACTGAAACGAGAGTACGACATTGTTGAAGCCGTTGGCGTAATAGATGCTGACGCTGTGATTTAAGCGTTCCATTTCTAGCTGATTTTGTTTAAGAACTGTCTAGATGGTTGATATGTTGATATGTATGTATGTATGTTCGTCTAATCAGAACGCTTAAAATTAAAAATGAAGACATTTCGTGGGTTCTAAACGCCAACTGTTGTTGCAAGATGCATAGCAATCAAAATTTTTAATATGCTTGAACAAGTGGATTATTGAAAGTCACTTAAGAAAATAAACAACTATTTTGAATTTGAAAAGCTTTGAACATTTATATGAAATTCAATAAAAAATTGCTACTATTGTTATTAAAGGAAGCTGAAGCCTGGAATATATAAAACCGTCGTAAGACCTACCATCGCATGCTTTGCAAAGTCTGGGTGCTGAAATCAAATGAAGTCGTTCAATTAATTTGTTTCAAAAGAAAGATTCTCAGAAAGATAGATGGCCCTGTACGACTTCAAGATGATACCTACCGCATTTGGTTTGGAGTTAGACACACTTATCAAATGCTATCAGATACGTTAAAGCGCGCTAAGTTACAGAACTCGATGCTACGGTCACATTTTGCGAATAAGCAAATCCACAACGCGATGGAAGAAGAGGTCGGCCGAGAAACAGATGGAGACATGAAATACGAACCATGGACGTATCTCATGTCAAAAGAAAAGCTGAAGACCGAGTGACGTGAAAGCGAATTGTAACGAAAGCAATGGTTCACCCCGAACTGTGACAGTATAGTATGATGACGGGTATATTTACTACTACGAGTATCTGTGGCTCGCGAAACGGAAGGGCAAACATTTTCTGCTTTCAGTTAAAACTTTGTTTATCTTAAAGTATGTAAGTATATATTATATATCTATACTAATATTATAAAGAGGAAAACTTTGTTTGTTTGTTTGTTTGTTTGGTTGTAATGAATAGGCTCAAAAACTACTGGACCGATTTTAAAAATTCTTTCACCATTCGAAAACTACATTATCCAAGAGTAACATGGATTACATTTTATTTTGGAAAAAAATAGGGTTCCGTAAGATATTTGGATTTTTCGGACACAAACTGAAAAAAATCTTACATATAAAATAAAGTCAACTTTTTGTGTGTGTTCGCTAACCGGCCGTGTCTGCACCGAATCGAACCAAACTTACACACAATGTTAAGAAGGTATTGAAGATGGTTTCCGTATAGTTTGGATACCTATTGGTGGATAGGGCTCGAGATATAGGTCAAAACGTGGACCCGTGGAAGCTGTTGGTGAATGCTTTAGTCCAGAGTATTTTTCATGCCGCTCCGTGACTAGGGTCTCGAGATAGAGACCAAAACGTGGACCCTAGAATGTGTTTGTACAATATGGATATCAAATTGAAGCTGTTGGTGAATGCTTTAGTACAGAGTATTTTTCACGCCGCTCCGTGACTGGGGTCTCGAGATATAGGTCAAAACGTGGACCCGGGTAACCTTCGGATGTGTATGTACAATATGGGTATCAAATGAAAGCTGTTGATAAGTGCTTTAATACGGGGTAATTTTCATACCTATTGATGACTAGGGTCTCGAAATATATGCCAAAACGTGGACCCGCCGTGTCTTTGAACCGAATTAAACCAAACTTACGCACATTGTTAAGTAAGTATTGAAAATGGGTTTCGTAAAGTTTGGTTGTAATTCGGAGCACTGGCAACGAGTACAGCGTTCTTTTGAACCAGCCATAATGTCGCTTACTTTTTTAACGCTTGGGGCGGAACTGAACTGTCAAATTGACAGTGTGAGTTACAATGTGTCAATATTTCTTTCTGATTTGGATGCCATAAGGAAAAAACGTAAGTGCAACATGTAAAAATTGTTTGTGAATTTTTTTGGAGTGGATTTTGGAACAGTGAATAATTTCTTTCGAAATTTGAGAATTTAATGTGAAATCCGAATGAAATTATGTGTTCGCGGAAAAAAAAATTTTTTTCGTTTTTTTTTGTGAAAAATATAAATGCATAATGGTTAAAAAAGCTCCAATGCTTAATAAAACATGTAAATTGAAACGAAAAATTCATGGATGATCAGGAAAAAAGACGATTGTTTATTCATATGCGTTGATTTGAAATTTAAAAACAATTTTCTTTTTTCCTGATTTTCAATTTATATTTTATATTTACTCAAAAACAAATAGAAAAACAAAAAATATTGTTTATGCCAAAGCGCTTGAATAAAGAATAAAGAAATAAATAATATGAAAACCATATATTTTCTGTTCTAAACCATATCTATTCTATTTTAGTGTGCCCAGCGAAGGGGGCCGGGTTTGCTAGTTACATATATATGTAATTAATGAAGGTACACAATATTCTGTACACAATATTTTAAATATTATTATCGATGACGCGAGTGAGCTTCTTCGTCGAAAACAAATAACGTATAGATGACCGTGGAAGAAGCAGTTGGTAGCCACATCAAAAGTCTGCCATTGTGGCTTCTTTTATGTCATTGAAAAAGCACAGGCTAATCAAAAATGGAAGTCATTAAAATTTGAATTAGTAATTAAAGTACGAGGAATTTTGCTTTTATGCAACTATTCAAAATAGTCAGTTAAACAGTCTTCTTTTATAGTGTTTTTTACTCGCGAACGTCTACCATTGTACAACTTCAGAGGTATTAAACGGTATTATGGGACTTCCAGCTTTCGACTGATAAACAGTTTATTCACTTTGTGTTGAATTTTCGGCGTGAATATAATATTTGCAAAGCCATGAGTTCCACTTTTCGAAAGGGGGTTTCGTCTAATAAGCTTTAAAAAGATGTAAAACCCTTATTTTATAAACTGATCCTGATACTCTCTGAAAACATAAAATAAATATTAGTGGCAACCCTATTCAAAATATATTTTCCAATAAAACGTTTTTAATTACCGACCTCTAATTAAATTTTGTTATTAATCTAAAATTTTTCTTTAAGATAGGAATGCATATAAAAATATAATATAATTGAAGCCAGATTTACCTTTACATTTATATACAAATGTATAGACGTACATGTAGGTTTTTACGAGCATTGTGTTTTTGTAGTCAATTTCATAATTTCCATGGCCGCGAGCCATGTGGCATCGCTACCGGGAGCTAGAAAAGAAGAGAGATGCATCAGAAAGAAGAAACGAGAGACCGAAATATGTGAGTTCGAGAACCTTGAGATGCCCTATTGGCCGACGACTCACAAAAATTCTACCAGACTGTTTGGAGGCTTACAAAAGATTTTAAGACCGGAGCGCTTTCCTGTAAAAATAAAGACGGCAATCTGGTGACTGACATTCAGGGCGTATTTAAATTATTGCGAGAACACTTCTAGAACGTGTTAGGTAAATAATGACAGCAGCTGCGTGTCATAGAGAATGTGAGGATCTCGATACCCCATATCGTTGACGACGGAACTGTCGTTCCGGCAGCCCACCATTACGAAGTGCGAATAGCCATAACGAGGCTAAAAAACAGCAAAGTCGCGGAAGCCGACAAACTGAGCTACTCAAACAGGGTGACAAGAAAATGTTATCGCCTGGTATCTCCGGATATGCAAAATGACCAGCAGCGCCGCCAGGATTAAGAAGGACCTATCTGAGTAGTTTGTTGCCAAACGAGGTTTTAGACAGAGGGACTCGCTGTCTTGAAACTTCTTAACCTGATGTTGGAAAAGATAGTACGAGCCGCAGAATTTAATCGCTCAGCCACAATTTTTTAAAAGCGCGTACAATTGTTGGCATACGCCGATGATCATCAAACAAACGCACTCGTGTATCAGCACCCACGTCACTGCTGAAAGTTAAGATTTCGAAGTTGTAAAAGACTTCGTTTATTTAGGAACCAGCACTAACACCGATAACAATGTCGAAATCCAACGTAGAACCTCTCTTGCCAACAAGTGCTACTTTGGACTAAGCAGGTACTTGAGTAGTGAAATTCTCTCTCGACGAACAAAACTAACACTCTACAAAACTCTCATCATGGCCGTCTTAACGTATGGCGCAGAAGGGTGGACGATGACAGCATCCGATGATGCGTCACTTGAAGTGTTTGAAAGAAAGATTCTGCGTAAGATTTTTGGACCTCTGCACGTTGGCGACGGCGAGTATCGGAGGCGATGAGAACAATGAGCTGCATGAAATTTACGATGACATAGACATAGCGCAGCGAATAAAGATCAAGCAGCTAGGCTTGCTGGGTCATGTCGTCCGAACGTATACAAACGCTCCGGCTTTGAAAGTATTCGAGTAGTTCAATGGTAGTAGAGGGACAGGAAGACCTCATCTGCGTTGAAAAGATCAGGTCGAGAAGGACTTGGCTTCACTTGCTGTGCTCAATTGGCGCCAGTTAGTACGAGGAAGGAAGAGCTTTCGCACTTTGTCAAACTCGACCAAAATCGCTTAAGCGGTTATCGCGTCATTCAAGAAGAAGTAGAAGAATTGTTCTATGTGCAATATTGAAGTGTCTTCTTTCTATTCAAATTCATGGAAAGCTTTGATTTATTTTACTGATTTAATTCTTTAGCAGACGGCAATTTTATTCAGAAATATGTACGAAACTGAGACTTTTCAAATTTCCTTCCTTTAATTATTTTTACACCCATGTTGTTATATATCTTTTACTGTGAATTTATTTGTTATATTAATTTTTCAAAAATATTTTTTTCATTTACAACTGTATTGCAATATTTCACTGAACTGACAAATTTAATTTAATTTAACATTTTTTTAATTGTTGGCAGCTAAAAGGTAGCCTATTTTTCTATCCAGGTCATAAACAATCTGTGTGCAAATAAAACAAATACTTTCGCAACTTTTAAAAATGAAAGAAAGAAAATTTGACAAGAGTTTCTAAACCCGCTTTGATATTATAAAAGGGAGCTGGAACTGGATGTACAACGAGAATTTTTACAGAAATCAAATTAAATGTGGTACCAGTGTAATTTGTAACACTGAAAATACCGCTTCAATGAAAAATATTGATCCAAGTATTGCAAAGGATCTTTCAAAAGACGGGCCTAGATATTGTTAGAACATGTACAAATTTTCAGGTTTCAGTATTTTTTCTCAAAATATGGCTCTTAAAAATTATGTGTGAAAAATGTAATCATTAAAATATCCACCATGAGCGCGTCTGCGGGCTGTCAAACGAGGATTAAAATTTTCAAACACTCGCTCACAAGTTCAGCAATTTCGATCTGAATGTTGCACTTCAACTCTGGAATCATTGTTGGCTTATTCACATAGACTTCTCTTTTTAAAATACCAAAGAAAACAACACTAACGATGAAGCAGAAAAATTGCGAAGCAGAAAAAATTAAGAAATTTCCTGGTGAAAAGAGATTTGGTCGCATTTTGTTGGGGAGGAAGGCAAAAAATTATTTGTCTCAAAAATCCATTAAAATCGGTTTAGCTCGGAGTTTGCGTTGTATCAGTGATTCGAATAGGAATATCTTTAATCCTCTAAAAGCCTTGATGAAAGAGCACAAAATTTATTTATTTATTTATTTATTAGAAATATAATTATAAATAACTGTATTACATTACGAAAGGCACTAGTAGCTAGGACTATCGGCCTAAAATAATACTAATAGATTTTTTACTTATTTATAAAAAAAATATTAGAATAAAAATTATTATGTGTAGGGAATTAATAAACAAAATTATAAAAGGTAAACTAGTCCAATTTGGTATATAAAATCATAAATATTCGGCATATTTTCTAGAGAAATCTCTTTCAGTAAATCGGAAGGTTTCCTGCCGTTAAAGATATTGTTTCTGCCATTGTTATACTTGGTGCAGTAGTCTATTATATGAATAATGGACAGTGGACAGTTACATGCTGAGCAAATCGGGGCAGGCATTCCTTTTAGAACGTGTTGGTGAGTAATATTTGTGTGTCCTAGCCGAAGTCGGGTAAAGATTTTTGTCTGCTGTAGTGTCGCTCCTGTTGGAATAATTGCTCTTAGTCGTTCTGGATTTGTGGATTTGTAGCTGTGTTGGTATGTAAACCATTTCTCCCTTACGGTTGAGTGATAGATTCTATCGATTATGCTGAGAATGTCGGATTTAACGAAGGTTTCGCAGGCTGCTTTATCAGCGTTTTCGTTGCTAAGAATTCCGCTGTATCCAGGGATCCACCTAACTTTTATTTTTGCCTTTTGCTGGGACAATTTATTTCGAATATTGTCAATTGAAGGTTCTCTGCTGTTTGCGCTCGACAGAGCTGCGATGGCAGATTTACTGTCTGTACAGATTATATATTTTCCTTTAGTTGAGGAGGCGTAGTCAATGGCGAAGTTTATAGCAATCGCCTCGGTAGTAAATATCGAGTTGTGTGGGAATAGAAGACCAGTCCTAAGTATGCTTCCCTCATCAGATACCACAGCAAATGCAGTTGAGTCGGTTTCTTTAGAGCCGTCAGTGTAAATAAATTTCCAGCCTTTGGCATCCCCATAATTCTTGATTTGAAAGAATAGCATTTGATAAACAAGTTTAGAGGTGTTTTGTTTTGAATACATCAGTAGGCTGGTGATGGAAATGGATGGAAGAAGTTCCCAGGGTAGGAATCTCGATTGAAAAGTTAGCATGGGCTTTATGGAAACGTCGAATTTCGCGGTTTCTTCCACCGCTCTGTATATAGCTGATTCACGCTTAAATTTTGTGGTTCTTCTGATGACATTTTTCAAGTCATTGAGCACAAAATTATTTCTAACAATTGCACTAAATACGAAGAGCGAGAAAAGATTAGTACAGGGTGGCTGATGAAAGCCGCTACCAAAAAAAAATTGAATAACTTTTTTTCTTTTTAAGTTATCTGTTCCATTTTTGTTTTAATTTGCAGATTGATCTTTAAAATTTATTAAAATGGATTACTGGGACACGCAAACAAGAATTTGGATAGTCCGCCGCTATCACGCACTGGAGTCCGTAGTTTTGGTACAGAGAGAGTACAGGCGGATGTTTGGCGGCGATCCCCCGAGCAGATGGACCATAATGAGACTGGTGAATAATTTTGCTGAGCAAGGAACAGTCGCAAGAAGGCCTTATCATCGAAACCCACCAGTTCGGATGGAGGAAACGATCGCTGCTGTAGCTGCAGCTACACAAAGCAATCCAAGGGTTTCAACAAGAAGCTTATCTGCTCAACTTGGTGTCAGCCGACAGTCTTTGCAAACAATAATGCACAAAGATTTAGACTTATTTCCCTACAAAATTCAAATGGTTAACAAACTGAATGCAGCAGACTTGCCGATTCGCTTGGAATTTTGCCAGAAGATCCTGCAAATGGTGGAAGAAGACCAAAACATGTTAAACTGCCTTTTCATGTCTGATGAGGCCCATTTCGATTTAAACGGCAATGTAAACAAACAAAATTGTCGAATATGGAGTACTTCTAACCCACAGATACTCCACGAGACGGAATTGCATCCTCTTCGCGTGACAGTGTGGTGTGCGGTTTCTTCACGCTGTATTGTCGGACCTTATTTTTTTGAAGAAAATGGTCACACCGTTACGGTTACTGGAGACCGTTATTTGAAAATGCTGAAAGAATTGTTCTATCCAGAACTACGCCGAAAGAGAATTCCTTTCAACTCTGTGTGGTTTCAACAAGATGGGGCAACGTCTCACATAGCCCACACTGTTATGACAGAGTTGCGACGAAAATTTCCCAATAAACTGATTTTAAGAAACTCCGAATTTCGTTGGCCCCCAGGTCGCCTGACCTTACTGCACCTGACTTTTTCTTGTGGGGTTTATGTAAACAAGAAGTTTATAAAACAAAGCCAACAAATTTGGATGAACTAAAACAATCCATTCGGGCAACAATTGCGGCTATTCCTGTCGCAACTCTCAAAGCAGCAATGAATAACTTTTTACTAAGATGCCGCACTTGTGTCAACGAGCATGGGGGGCATTTAAATTCAATTATTTTTAAAACTAGTTAAGCTACATTTAATAAAATTTAATGACCTTCAACTTGAAAAAAAAAAAAAAATAAATGAATTCCATACACTAAAAAAAAAGTTATTTGAGTTTCTTAATGTAGCATCAGCCACCCTGTATAAAGATCCAAACCCAATTTAGACGAAATAATCGAGGAGCGCTTCACTTTATTAGATCAACGTCGAATTCGCAACCTCATTCCTTGCAATTTAATTGAATCCATCATCAACAATCAAGTCCTGGAAGATGCTTTGGCAAACAACATTTAAAGCCCGCGTAAAGAAAAGTTGACTTCCAGTTTTATTTATTTTTTTAATTCTGTGAAGGACATACTTTAACTACTTATACTGCTTGTAGCAAAAGCAGGCTTTTACTGATATTTCATTTACTCTATTGAAAGGAGGTCTGCTTTGCTCCCGGGCAGCTGTGCTGGAACCTGTGAAAGCAAACTGGGGCTACATACGAGTACTATGCACTTTTACTACTACACTTTACTCAAAATATAATTAAGATCAAGAAGTGTTGCCTCAGTTTAATTACAAATTATTGATTACAGCATTCGAAGTCGCTGTTTAGTCACGTATTTATATTTTTTTTTTTCTGAAAGGTAAAGCGAGACATTCTTTGCAACAGAAAAGTCTTGAGTAGAAGAATTTCTAATACAGCAGCTGCCACTCAATCTTTACCCAGCACTAAAATCTTTCTAATGCTATTAAATACATATCATGTATCATTTTCTTGCTTTTTTCACCAATACCAACTCACCATACTTAATATCAACCGTATACGCGTAACAATCTTAGTTGCTCCCATTTGCTTCCACGCTTCAATAATGATGCACCCCATACACACCGTTTTCATAAATTTTATTCAATTTGACAACTACCGCTGCAAAAAGTGTAGCAATAACAACAACGGCGACATGTGGTATGAGAAAAAAGAAAAACATTCGCATGCGATCATAAATATCGAATATTAAAGTGGAGTAACGCATAAAATTGACGCGCACAAAAAACACAAAAATAGACTTGCAACATAGGTACGCGTACGAGTATATGTATGTACATGTATGACTTGCTGCCATAATCAATAGCGCAACAGAGGCAGTAGTGCGCCATTAACTGCGCTGGAAAAAGATTTAAGTTATAATTTGTTCTGCTTTGCTCTGATTGGCCATCGCCGGCCAGGTGGTCGGCAGGTTGGTTGTGCCGGTTGACTGTCGCAAAGAGTTCACGAACATAGCATATTACGTCTATTTCTTTATCCATGCGCACCAAGGAGCTAGGTCTAATTGAATAGAGTGCGCTTGTGCAACAGATAACTCGCGAAAAAATTAAAACGCAGTTCATATTAAAAATTATATAAATTGGTCAAGAACCAGTAATTTTCAAAAATCCAAGCAAAGCGATATTTCAGTATCTGTTAACCCTTCAGTCCACAGATGACGAAACCAATTATTTTTTGCTTTGGAGTATCATAAATGTTAGCTATGCCTTCTACGTTTCCTTGTCCAACTTCTGGTTGTTTTAATGTTGCTAATTTATCTTTATGTGGACTTACTTTTTTAGCAGGATTTTATTCTAAGGATTTAATTTTGGAAATTGTTTCTTTAAGTAATTTAGGTTTTAATAGAAAAGTATCCCTTAGTCATACTTGTTAAATTTCAATAAAAAATGTGGTGCCCAAATGTATTCGAAATAGTGTTTCCAGAGTAATTACTAAACAGAAATGATACCTACCTATTAAGCCATTGTTAGTTAATTTTTTCGAAGTGAAACTTCTTTAGCGGCGGTCTGATATTTGAGCGAGAATGGAGAGTGAATTGGAAAAAATGTAGCGTTTAGAGATTTCGTTACTCGAGAGAGAAAAAAAGATACAACGTGGAGATAAGGAGAAAGAGAGCTATACATTTTCTATACCTAAGACACAGGCTTCGTTGTAAGACAGAGTTTACAGATATATAACATAGAGAGAAAAAGAAGGAGAGCTATACATCATAATGTTACGCGACAGAGAAAAAAATCAGAAAAAAAGTTCCTGGTCATGTTGCAGCGCATAATATCAGTAAAACAGCGGTACCAATCGGGCGACGCACATCAACAATCCCGCTTAACAACAACAAAACGATTAACGCTAAACGATCACATTTACCATTAGTTTGTGGTTGTGCGACGTCCATTCACAAGTCTCAGGAAAGCACGTATTCTGAAATTGTATGCGAATATGATAAAAAACATTCGCAATCATTAGTTTACGTTGATTTATCACGAGTCACTTGTATTGAATGCTTGTGGATTATAACGAACGGAAATGATTTTAGATTCTACCATGGTCGACGAGCATCAGTCAGTATGTCTCATTTACAAGATGGATTCCCGAGACTATCGTTAAATAGACTGGAAACTGTGGATAAACAAATAATCGATTTCATGACTCAGAGAAGAGGGCTATCTGTATATACTCTTAATTGTCAGAGCCTACGAGCACATTCCGGAGATTTAACAGACTCTGTCATCCGCAAATCGAGTATAGTACTTTTGTCCCTAACTTGGTTAAACGATAACGAGGATATTAGTATACCAAATTTCAATTGCGTCATTAAATATAAGCGACTAAATGTTAGAGCTGGCGGTGTGGCAATCTACCACAATCAAGATGATAGCGTAAATATCGTCACACCAAACATGGAAATGACTGCAAGGCAGTCTCAGTCATATTCATCAACAGTCACGCCAGTTGGCGTTGTTTGCATTGCAGAATGTCAAACGCTGAATGGAAAAGCTATTGTCATAGCAGCCATCTATATCTCACCGAACTAAAATCTTGATGACATAATATATTTCATTCACTTGGAAGAGGCGAAGGCAAAATTCCATTGATTCTCGGGGGAGATTTCAACGTAAATTTCGGATCAAATGATTCTTTGCCGTCGATTCAATTTCTTCGAGAAACATTCGGTTTGCAGATAAACAACAACCCTGAAGAATCAACAACAAAATCCGGAACTACACTAGATGCAATTTTCACACGTTATCTAGAAAATATTGAATCACGTACATATATTTCATATTTCAGCTGTCACAAACCAATTAAATCAGTATTACCAATTGAACCACCAACAGATGATAGCATAATGCATATATAGTTAATAAAATCGAATTTTGGTTACACAAATTTTATACTGTTGTATTTCTTTTGAAATTATCCCTGTCTCCTTCTCTTCCTCTCTCGCTCTCTCGCTCTTTCTCTCTCTCTCTCTCTCTCTCTCTCTCTTATTCACACTCATTCACACACAGAAGTTTCACTTCTACCACGTGTACGATGCTGCACATAATTTTTTTTTAATACTCTTTATGCTTACATGCAATTTTTACGCAATGTAAGCTATGTATAATAAATTTTCTTAAAAAATTTATTTTTTTTGTAATATAATTTTTGTTTATTTACTTTTTGCAATAAAATATACAAAGAATTCAACTAACAATACTTTCGGACAGTTAAAGAAACTTTTTTGAAAATCGCTATTTGTCTTCCTACTAGAAAGAGAAATACGAAAAAATGCTGGCTTTTAATTAAATATTTGTATCTCTATAACTGTTTTATCATACTCCGCCAAACTTGGTACATAAATGTTAGGGATTTACATAGAATTTAATCCAACTGGTGATGATTTTTAAAATTCACCAAATGAGATAAGAAGGCGTTCACCCCTTGCAAACAGAAATTTATTATTTTCATCCAGTAACGTTTTAGTAACGAAAAACACGAGAAATGTACTATAACATATTTGAAGACAAAGAGCGAATTGGTCTTAAGTAATCCAAGTATTTTAGGCATGGTCTTAAATTTTTCTGAAAATTAGTTTATTTGTAGGCTTAAGTTGAGTAAACTAAGAAGTAAAGTGAAACACATTTCAAAAAAATCTTACACTGTTCAGACTACTGCATTGTTGAAAAATTTGGTACCGAGCCTTTTAAAGTTAAATGCTTTCGGTAGTTTAGGATAAAATATAATTTTTAGAATTTATTTTGTTGTAATTGGATTTTGTTCAATATTTTTCGGTAAAATTATTTTATTGTCATTTTTGAAAAACATCATCTCAGATTTTTTCTTATTTATTTCATTAGTCGGATTCCCACAAATTTTCGAGTTATATTCAAATACGCCCAGTACAGTGGAAAATACCGAATATCTGCTTACTAGTGTACCGAGCGACGTTTTTATCGATATACAGTGCCAGCTCGCTAATCCGAATTAATGATTGCAGACCCTGATTCGGATTAACGAATTATTCGGATTACTGGATGTGCTGTTATTATGCTTGTAATTCACTTTATTCGAAAATAAAACAAAAGCCAGGATTTCAAATCAAATTTATTTTATTTTTATTAATCAACAATGAAAAAATTAAAGATTTTTATAAATACATATGTACGTATTTACATATTACGTTTTTTTTAACGTAGATAATTAGTGATGTAGGTTTCCTTGTCTTTCACATGCTTCTAAAGCCTTGTTCCGCAATTCTTTTAGCATTAATATGCAATCTGATTGCAGACCTCGATCCTTTGCCCAATCTATTGAAATATTTAAGGCCTGCAGAGCTTCACGATTTTTAACGTGTTTCGTAATTAATGGCTCTGGTTCCACATTTTCTGTGTCTGACTCTGAACTACTACACGAAGTATTGTCAGAGTTCATAATCCAGCTAAGAATTTCATCTTCAGAAATATGCACGTCATTGTTGCGGTGAAATAAGTTGGTTATTGTGCGAAATTCTTCTGTTTCTTCAACACGATCATTCTCTGGCAACTCTTGTTGTAACAATGATAGAGGGATTTTATCATCTGAAGCCCACCTCTGGGAATGAATATGCTTCCAACAAGACTTTATAGAAGAATTGGACAGGGTGCCCAAGATCGTTTAAGCAATTCACAAGCGTCCTTTAAACTGAATTGTTTCAAAAAAATGTCTAGATCATCCGCTACAGAGCTTACCAGTTCACACAAGAGATCTTTTTTGTAAAACAGCTTAGTTAGTCGTATCGCGTTCTGATTCGTGGGTTGAATAATACTGGTACAATTTGGGGGTAAAAACATAGTTTTATATTGCCCACATTCAGATACCAGCGGCTCTCCATGACACTTCGCATTATCCAGTAACTATAAAGCTTTTTTGGGCAGAATTAAACGATTTAAAAAACCATTCAGTAAAAATATATGTTGTCATCCATGCATTTTTCGATGCGTAATATTCAACAATATGTTGTTTTTTAAACGAACGTGGATTTTTTGATTTCCCAACCACAGGAATGTTAAGCTTGTGAGTTCCAGATTTGTTAGCACAGCACAAGAAGGTGATTCTCTCTTTGCTCATTTTGGTACCAGGGGCAGACTTTTCGTTACAATGCACTAAAGTTTTTTCTGGAAACATTTTCCAAAAGAGTCCAGACTCGTCAGCATTGTAAATTTGGTCGTCAATCAGATTTTCAGTCTCGATAATGTCATAGAGCTTATTTTGAAAATCAGGTACAAGATCAGGTCTAGCAGATAAGGATTCGCCGCATATCTTCAAAGTTCGCACATAAAATCGCTTCTTAAAATTTTGCAACCATCCGTCACTAGCGTGAAATGATTGATTCGGATACATTTTTTGATGAAGTGATTTAGCTTTTTGTCGGTAAATTTCTGCTGAAATGGTTTGATGCCGTGACCGCTTCTCTTCAAACCAAGCATACAACTTAATCTCTAATTCTTCATTCTCTCCCGATTTGAGTGTTTTGCGCTGTTTTTAAAATTTGGCATCAGAATTCTCAGCAAATCTTATAAAAGAATAAATATGTATGTACAGTAATATTTACAGAATACATTTTTTACACAGGATTTTTACCTTTTAATATTTTCAGCATTTCTTTTTATGTCGCAAATTGTTGAAGCTCCTACACCAAATTTCTTTGCTAAAACTTTTCCTGATTGTCCACGATTTACTTCTTCTATTATTTTAAGCTTATCAGCTAATGACAGTGTTTTATGTGCACGTTTTTTTGCATTTTATTTAAATTGATGTTTTCCCGACTAATACCACAATTAAACTATTCGCAACAAGAAAAATACACTCTTACATACATAGAAGGCTCTGTATTTCAATAATGTCCCGTTAGTTTTAAAATTCCGTTCTTGGTTTTGTAAAAAAACAGACTCAAAAATAAAAAAACAAAAATTCGGTTTAGCGAGCTTGCAACGAATGCGGACTATAGAGCACATAATGCGTCATAAATTCAATTCGGATTACTGGATAATTCGGATTACACACCTTCGGATTAGCGAGCTGGCACTGTATGTATAAAAGATTGCTGTAAGAAGGACTTGCCGAAGGAGCGAAGTCGTGCTCTAGCTAGATCTGGACATTCGCATAAATAGTGGAAGGTATCTACTTTCCAGTGACCTGAAAGGGTTGCAGTGCTGCGAGAAATGTTTGGCCGAAAGCATCCCAACTTGACATGGAATCACTCACAACTATTATCTTTGCTTTAAGGTATGTAGACATATTAAATGTTCAAATTTAGTCAATCAGCCAGCTTATCTTTCATATAATAGCAATTTATAAAAATGCAATAATTTTTTATTGTTTTTTTTAGACTAAAACTACTCCCTCAAGTTAAACCGAACTTCTGCAGCATTTTACATTTGGAAACAATTTAGCATCTCAGCTAATGCAAGGCATTGTGCCAATATACCCCGTATGGCATTGACTTATTTGAAATAACCTTAAAATTTCAAAAGCACAGGATCCTAATATGACCACGGCTTTGGTTATGACATTCGACCAACATCATGCGCTGGGTTTATAAATTCAGTTACGTCCACTTTATTTTTTCAGCATTTTCTTTGGTCGCCAACTTTTATGACTTGTTTACGTACGCGGCTACATGTGTGCCCCTGCCTGCGCAATTCTCTTTCCGACCCTTTTTTTATTGGCGTTTCTTCTGCACAGAACTCTTCCTTATTCCTTTTAACTACTTCAAGTTGCTTTTTATTTATCGTTGTTATATTTTAGATTTTTGTTGTTGCGGTTTTACGCTAAAACTATGCTGTGCTGCCTGTTAATCACGACTAGCGACTCCATCGCGTCCACAACCTGTATCTCAGCTTGACTTATTCCCTCTCAAGTAGCATCACATCGCGTTCTTTGTTGTTTCATTGGTTGTTCTACATCTTAGCTAAGAGTGTTTAACCCTTAGGTAGGCAAATGATGCAATTTAAATATGGGTACTTGCACTAATCACACACGCGAGATCACATTTGCAACGATTTGCGAAGAAACGGAGCCACATTTTCACTGTCAAAATTGACTTCGACATCGAAACACACAATGGGAGTATTCATTTACAAGTAACTTAAAAACGTAATAAACTCATCACATTAATCTTATAACCGCCGTTGCCGAATGAGTTGGCAAGTGACTACCATTTGGTTGTGCCTGAGTTTGAAACTCTGAGCATGAAACACCAAATGATAAATACAGTTTTTTCTAATAGTGGTCGGCCCTCCAAGTGTGTTTCTGCCTTGAAAAAGCTCCTCATAAAAAACCATCTACGCGATTTTAAATGAATTTTTAGAACTAATCAAAAGTGTAAAAAAGTAACGCAGAAATCACGCAGCTGTTTTTACATCCATCACAAATTTACATTCTCACCACATATATTTCCACCGTCTTTATATGTGGTCAAATAGGTGGTTTTTAAGGAATACAGTTTTTTTTTTCTTTTATTTTATTTATAAAATATATGTACAAGCTGTATAGCTGACCGCTATGGTGTTAATTGTGTGTTATGAAATATAATAATGGAATCGAGAGAAGAAACTTTTACAAACCATCAGCAGCTTTACAAAAAAGAGCAAAACCAATCGATCCCAAGTTCTGCGCTACCGGATAGTTCCACATTTATAGTATATGGGGCTAAGAAGTGTTACCGTAGCAGCATTCACTAAAAGTTTATGGATACGTGTTTTACTAGGAAATAGTCCATTCCTAGAGTTATCTTAACTCAATATCACGATCAATTGCCACTAGAACGATCCGTTTCATTTTTATGGATGATATAAAACTTGTGTTTCGGTGGTGCGAAGAAGAAGAAACATAACTAATTTGCTACATTCTTCTACAAGAATTGTGGGGAAAAAATATATTCCGGATACTTAAAGTAAGATTCAGACGATTATTTGACTTCACTGTGAAATCGACATAATATAATAATGATCCGTTCCTTTTGATGGTAGCTTTATTAATTCATTCAAATATTGCACAATTCTTACAACTAAGTTAACGAGGAAGAGCTTAAAACTAATGGTGGGAGAGAGTGCAAAATGTTGTTGTTGTTACGTAAGAAGAGATTGGTTTCGATAATGTTAAAGATCAGTTAATAAGGGAGCAAATTAAGAAACGTGAAGAAGAGATGTGAGAATATAAGTACGAGAGGTCAGGAGAGAATGAGTAAAGAAGTGTATGTTGTTGGTAGTGGGAGTATTAGTATGTAACTATATAGTTTCTCAAGTGCTAATGTTATCAATGTACCGTTATCGTTTTTGTTGCTGCTTTTATTGCTGTTGTTCTCATAATTGTTGTTGTTAAGTTTCCTGTTGTTGTTGTATTTGGTACGATTGTTGCCGTGGTTGTTGTTACTACTGCGAATGTTAATGTTGTTATTGTGGTTGTATAGGTTTCCCAAAATAAAACCAATCAATTTGCCGTAGTAGTTCATGCCTAATAGCGTATCATTACAATTTATCTCCGAAATAAAAGCTCTCTAATTTACTTCATATTACAAAAGAGTGTGCTGCCCTATCAAATGAAGAAAATCAAAACGAACAGCACAGATCATAAATTGCACCAGATCTCCATTAGGGCCGTTGTTGTATTTGCGTGCAAAATTTTTATCCGGATCCTAATCATTGATCATTGGAACAGAGTTATACTGTTAAAACAACAACAATAACAAATAGTGATTAGCAAAATGCTTTATAATAAAAGATGGCGCAAAAGTAACCTTGCGATGTTTTTTGGCTGTAATATAAAAAAAAAAAATGAAAAACTTTGATTCTTCTTGTGGATTATTTTTATTTGGCCTTTTAGTTTTTTTTACATCAAGCCGCCGCCACAGTTGATTGCCATTTGAGCCCTTTTTACGGCATTTTTCATCACTTTGGCCAAAACTTCCGGCGATCGGTCCTCACATTCTTGACGGATATTGTCTTTAAGAGCTGCAAGAGTCTGAGGCTTGTTGACATAAACCCGCGACTTCAAAAAGCCCCCCAAAGAAGTCTGCTGGCCAGTGCAAATCGCCAAAACGGGAGATTAGGCGCCCAGGAAATGCGTCCTTCGGCATATCGGTTGTGGCACGTGCAGTGTGTGCTGTTGCACCGTCCTGTTGGAACCACATGTTTTCCAATCCCAATTCATCAAGTTGCGGCAAAAAGAACTCGTTGATCATTGCTCTGTAGCGCTCACCATTCACAGTAACCGTTTGGCCCGCGACGTCTTCGAAGAGAAAAGGTCCGATGACCCCTCCTGCGAAAACAGCACACCATGCAGTGACTTTGAGCGGGTGTAATGGCTCTTCGTGGATTACACGCGGATTTTTAGTGCCCCAGAAGCGTAAATTTTTCTTATTTACGTACCCGCTAAGATGGAAATGGGCCTCACTAATGATTATTTTTGATGAAAAATCATCTTCCTCTTGGTGGTGATTAAGGGTGGCTTGAGCGTATGTTAGGCGCGATTGGCGGTCAGCAGCTAACACCTGATGCACCGTCTCGACTTTGTACGGAAACATCTTCAAATCTTGTACCAAAATTCGCTGTAATGACCGTCGACTGATACCCATTTGCGTGGCACGTCGTCTGGTCGATGTCGACGGCGCTTTCATGACATCCTCGGCTACAGCAGCAATATTCTCTGCAGAACGGCTACTCCGTGGTCTGCCACGCCTGGCAGCATCTCGTGTTGTGCCAGTCTCTTTGAGGCGAGCGGCTAAACGTCGCAGTGTTTCACCAGTAGGCGTTGGACGGCGAGGAAATCTACGACGAAATTCACGTTGTGCCAAAGTCACCGACCGATTATTGGTCAAATAAATAGTCAGCAATATTCCGCGTTCTGGAGCAGTGTAGCGTAACATTGTTTATTAATGTGTATTTTGCATGTGTTTACTACACAGATGTCAAAACAGAACTGACATTAGGGGCCAATCGCAAAATTGATATCATTTTCTGATAGGAGGGTTACTTTAGCGCCACCTGTTATAAGTATCGATCCAAAAATTATATGTATATGAGATTAATTCCCACCGTCTATTAAAGCTTTTAGACGTATGTAACCTACAAGACCCTTTAGACAAAAGAATTTTAGTGACAGGATTTTAGTGCACAAAAATCGCTTTTCATTCTTGCGAAAAGGAGGAATAGCGCGTCACGTAATCGAATGAATTATCGATAATCTGTGTACAGAAATGCGGTGACCCTTTAAGAAAATATTTATCTAAACCATCATCATTATCACGCCAAGCCTTTGCTGAATTTCTCTTATGACAGATACTCGGACTTAACATATGTCTATGGGCCAAAAAAAACTCTGCTTCATACTCAATGGTTAACTATCAACTCTAGCCTTCTAAGCCAATCGTATCTGACGCTTAAACGTCTCAGAGTAACCTGCAACAGCAACATCATCAGTCGTTTGACTTTTATGCTCTACTTCGCGGCTTTCCAGAATAACTTTTTTATGCATCTGGACAGTTGTGGTCTTTTAAATTGTATTCGATACCGCATTTCCCCGCTCTTCTGTCTAAAGTACGGATGCTATTTTTACAAAGCTGAAACGTGCACGCAATACCACCTAAACTGGTTCAGATTTGTTTGGCTCGATTGGTGAGCAGCTGTGGCAGCCGCTTCACAACTTTCATGCATTGGTGTGATTGTAGCTTCACGCACACATGCTCTCAAAATAAGTAGGTACTCGAATACATATTGCCGCAGAAGGGTTACCGCATGCACCGACAACGCACCACGAAGACGAAGAGTGTGGAAGTGATACGAATTTGGGACCGAGTGTGTTGGGAGGGAGGATAAGGGAGTAGCGCATGTACGTGTAGTATATGTAGATGTAGTGGACAGTAGTAGGAAATCAGTGTTGCAGCTTTCAACACCATTGCTGGCAGCTGTGAAAACATCGGTCGGATTCTGATATTGTTTTTTTAAGCTTTTTATATTTTTCTGATTGTAGTCCCGTTTAGTATGTGCATATGTATGTATGTGTATTGTACAACGAAGAAATACTAAAATATTAAAAGGTTAGGCGACATACTCTTGGACTTACGTCTAATGCGCTCAACAATCGGTACCAACAACAATAACAACACAAAGCACTTGAACAACAATTTTCATAAACTTGTTGCACGTTTAATATTGTTTTTTATTTCGATTCGATTCAGCTTGCGGCGCTTCAAAACTACTCTAACGCTGTCGTGTATGAGGCGACTGAATGCTACAACTTGTGCTTGTGCGCCCCCTTCAAAATCTGCAGTATTTGTGAGAGTGTGTGTTGCCTGACAGTCACACACGCACACGCACACGAACGCGCATACTTAACGGCCAGGTGCTTTTCGCGCTGTTGCATGATTGCAGTGCGCCGCGGCTCTAGCAACGCCAACAATAACCCCGGTGTAAAAGATTTTACGTGGAGCATAAGCTCCGCGCATGACGTTGCCAACAGGGGAAGATTGTTGCATATTCAATACGTTGCAAGCAGCTGCTTTGCTTGATATATCCCTACTTGTTGCTTGTGATTGTTGTTTGTAGTTCATTTGGTTGTTGTTGTTGTGTTTGGTAGTCGCCACCAGCATCACTGGCATTTGCTCATTTCCAAGCAGATTAATCAATTTGATTTCTTATATCGTTGTGCTGCAAGTCCGTTTTTTGGCATCCATTACTACATCGCCGACTGCCGTGTGGCATGCATGGTCCTTGAATACGCATTTAATACGCTGGAATGCGCCAAGTTGCATCTGCCACAAATCTTAGCCTGCTTTGGTTACATAGCAAACCAGCAGCAGTGTAATAGCGCTTGTTGAAGTTTACTGGATTTTGTGGCACCTCCAATTGTCTTGCACTTATTGCTAAGTTTGGTTGCTGTAATCTCCTTTATTTTTCTCAGATCAGTCGAAATCTTGGAAAATTAGCCAAAAAATCTGCTGCCACAATTAACGTATCGGCTTTAGATTGTGCCAGTGCACGTTGCGCTTATATAGTTGCCACTTTCGGCGGCACATGCGCCAAGTGACATGTTAAAAGCACACATTACACCAGTTAATTGAAATGCCACTCAAGTGCAGATACCAGGGAGATAAGCATTTACTATTTTCGGATCTTGCAACATAGTCGTGCGCACGCCCGCTGATGCAGCATGTGATTTACCATCATGCAAATGTGCCATTTTATAAAGAAGTGGCTAAGCAACATACGCTCGCAAGCCACTGCTAAGCCCTGTGGCATGTAAAGGAACGCATGAAGCAAGTATTCTCTCTACACTTCAAAATGTTGCATATATATGTGTATATGTTTGTTGCAGCTATGCGCCCCGATTTGATTGCGTGTCAAATTAGTTGCGCAACTGAAACCAGCAACGCAGCTGCTGCTGCAGAAATGCACCTGTTACAGCAAACAATAAGCCAAGCCAGCTACAAGGATGGTTAATTGGTGGGCTAGGGAAGGTGAGTTAGAAAAGGCTCAACTCATGTTGCAAGTATGTGATTGTACCTTTGCAGATGCATGTACGCGCATATGTGTATGTGCCTGCAACAGTCGTGAGATCTTGCAACTTTGCTACCACGCATTCTTGCTGGAGTGTGTGTATATGTGCCCCAGTATAAATGATGAGTTTCATAATCAAGTGCGGCACTCAGCAAAAGCTGCAACACCACTGCTAAGCATATTTTTATTGTTGCAATAATTTGCACTATCATATTGCTGGCAGATATTTTTACTTAACTCCAATTTCGTAATCAAACTAAGCCAAATTCCTTCTGCATTTTTTTCTGCAGGCACGCAGTCGTTAATTGCACAAAAACCAATGTGGCAATTGATTGCAATTTGACATTCGTGGCGACGGTGACATGCCTTGGTAGCACGTTCAGTCGCCTTGCCACGCAGTTGCTATGTGCCAACACAATCGCCATAGCTGCCTCAATGTATTAGCACAGTTATATTTTGTCGTTTGTGGCAACATCTACTGTCAGCAGCATTTAGCATGCAACATTTGTTGGTGTCTACTCAATTGTCATTGCAAAATTGACTTCTGGAAGAAAGTTGCAAGCTTGTTGCATGTAGAAATGGTTGTACATTAGTTTCTTCAGCATTTTATGGACATACAAATGCTACTTCTAAAGTAATAAATAGTTTAATGAATTTTGTAATTAATTATCTCCGGTTGGTGCACTTATATATATATGAGTATCCTCTGATGCTTCTATAAGGTGACCTGAAATAAAATCCTCCTTTGTCAAGTTACATTCAACTAAATATTATGCAACGGGTTCTCGTGGATACTAGCAAGGCGAATTGAGTAACGAAGGGGGCCATTAAAAAAGAGTTATTTTATTTTTTGTAATTTTGACAAGTCTGACGTCAGCTCTCTTCGCAATACAAAACAAACGAGCAAAACAAACAAAAGTAAGAGAAATTACATGTTTGGTAGCAGAAAAAACTTCTGCGAGGATCTAAAAGATACTCCAGCAACAGCTAGAATCCAAAAATCACTCTCCAAAGGTGACTCAAGTCCCATAGGCACACTAAAATGTCCAAACGGAACTATTACCAACACATTCGTAGAAACACTAGAGCTTCTTCTAAAGACTCACTTCCCAGATTGTAAAAGTCATGACCTATCAATCGACAATAGTTTAGACATGGTAACTCACCATCAACGGAGATCGACGGTCTCATTTGTCAATAAAATCATAAATTTTGAAAGGGTAGAGTGGGCAATTAACTCCTTTAAATCCTTTAAATCACCAGGCCCGGATGGAATATTCCCAGCACAAAGGCACTGTGGAACTGATCCGAGTCATGGTGAAAATCTTCAGAGCTAGTCTAATATTGGAATAAATTCCAAAGATATGAAGGAAAGTGAAGGTAATATTTATTCCTAAGGGAGGTAACAAACCCCATGATTCTCCAAAATCTTACAGACCAATCAGTCTATCGCCGTTCATGTCAAAAACAATGGAAAAACTACTTGAATACCATCTAAGAGAAGAAGTAATCTTCAAAAAACCCCTCCATAAGCTGCAATTTGCTCACCAAAAAGGGAAATCCACAGTCACAGCACTGCACACACTCGTTGTCAATATACAATAGAAAAGGCTCTAAATCAAAAAGAAATAGCCCTATGTTCCTTTATAGGCATAGAGGGAGCCTTCGACAACGCAAATTACAAATCCATGGAAACAGCACTCGAGAAAAGAGGTGCAAACCCTATAGTAACACATTGGACAAGCCAAATGCTTAATCAGAGGATTATTAAAGCCTCGTTAGGCCAAGCTGAACTTAATGTCACAACAGTAAAGGGATGTCCGCAAGGAGGAGTTCTTTCTCCACTGCTATGGTCCCTATTAGTTGATGACTTGGTGCAACACCTAAAGAATAAGGGATTTATAACCATTGGCTATGCAGATGACATATGTGTTATAATAAAAGGCAACCATCAAAGGACACTAACAGACTTAATGCAAAATGCCTTGAACGCAACATGGGAATGGTGTAAAAATGAGGGGCTGTCGATCAACCCTAACAAAACCACAATTATCCCCTTCACAAGAAAACGGAAGTTGAAGTTTCCTATTTTAAAAATTAATGAAACAGTGATAGAACTAAAGGAAGAGGTCAAGTATCTAGGTTTAACCTTAGATAAAAAACTCACTTGGGAATCACATGTAAATAATATAACAAAAAAAGCCACGAAATCCTTGTGGACAACCAAAAAATTACTAGGGAGATCCTGGGGCCTCAGCCCTAGTATGGCCCTCTGGATATACACCCAAATGGTTAGACCAATCATATGTACTAGTATGGTGGAGCAAATCTATCCAACAAACAGCGATAACCAAACTGGGAAAAGTACAAAGGCTTGCTTGCCTATGCATCACAGGGGCTATGAGAACTAGCCCAACAGCTGGCATGGAAGCACTCCTTAATCTCGCACCACTTCATATAGCAATCCAAGAGGAAGCAGCTACGCAAGAACTCATGCTACACATGAAAGAAAATTTCAAATTCGGCAACCTCACCGGTCACCTAAGTATCCCAAATAAAATCAAAAACACCATAAGCATGGCTCAAGTCTCAGACCACATTGACCCAACCCTCTGTTTCACAAAAGGATACACAGTTACCTTTCCTGAGAGGATCGAGTGGAAAACAAACCCAAAATGGATGAATGATGATTCACAAAAATGGTACACTGATGGATCAAAAACTCCTTATGGTGTAGGAGCAGGAGTGGTGGGGCCCAGAATCCACAAATCATTCACTCTCACCAGGGACACCACCATCTTCCAAGCGGAACTATATGCAATAATGGAAGCAGCAAACATCATGCAACGTAGAAACCACAAGAGAGTAAAGATCAAAATACTCTCGGACAGCCAATCAGTTCTAAAAGCTTTAGACAGCTATACCTACAACTCAAAAACTCTCTTAGAATGCCACAAGGCACTCAATAATCTGGCATCCAAAAACAATGTCTCATTGATTTGGGTACCAGGACATGAGGGATATGACGGCAACGAAAAGGCAGACCTTCAAGCCAAAAAAGGGGCAGATGTAAACTTCATCGGACCTAGTCGGACCTTTGTCCCAACAAACACCTACATAAATTAGGCATAACTAACACCAGCACCTGCAGATTCTGCTGCGAAGATGAGGAGTCTATAGAACATCTCATCATCGAATATCCGGGGTTGACGCATAGAAGAAAAAGGTTTTTAAACAAGTTCATGCTTACAGATGAATACCTTCAATCACTCCCTCAGAAGGCGCTGGTACAATTCATAAGCATACTTAACAGTCAATAAACGGTATAGGGTGCTCAATAGATCAATATGGTCGCAGTGCTAAAGGGCCATACCTTAACCATTTACATGTTTGTGAAAATTCAGTGAATGGCGTGGAAGTATTGTGATTTGTGAGATTTAAACTAATAAAACTAATGAAAACGAATTGCCGTGTGTTAAATTGTGAAAGCACAAACTAATATAAAGCTTCTAAATGCAGTTTGTTTGCGTTTTTGTGCAGAAGACGCCGTACTCCTTCGCCTACTCTTCTTCTTCACAAACAAATAAATCCGCTTCATTTTGCTTGTTTCTTCATGGGCTCTTACGAAACGGTGAATTCGGAAGGCGCAATCTTGTATTCTATCAATTTTGGGATGTTATATTAAAGAAGTAAAACACAAGAAGGTAAGATAAGAAGTAAACAGCTTCGAAAGTCTTGTAGAAAATAATTATTAGTCATTCATTGCAATCTCTTACCACCAAGAAATTTCTTTATATTTGAAAGAGGAAAGTAGCGGTCATATCTCTATTAAAGAACAATTTGTAATATATATTAATTCATGAAATTTTGCCATTCCCGCCGCACACTTATGCGTGGATGCATTGACTTGGTGGAAATGATATTTTGTTTTCTAAATGCGGTAGCTTTTGCTTCGAAAGTACAGACAATTATAGAAATTTCTGTAGCAGAGTCGAAGAAACGAAGGAAACAGCTAGACTTTGTAAGGTACTTCAACTAGACCGCTCAGTAAAGCTGGATTCCATTCGAAAACCTGACGGTTCATATACCATTTCTAAATCGGAAACGTTCAATGCCCTACGTGAAACCCATTTTCTGGGTAGTAGAATGCTTTCTGAAGTAGAAAGCAGAATTGGCGTTAACGGTAACAATGGTGGAACCTCTGGGTATAGCTATATTGCTAGTCAGATAATGACAGAGAAATCGATAAGGTTTTCCTTATACTCCTTTGAAAACTTTAAGTCCCCTGGACCTGATGGAATATATCCAGCAATGCTAAAGAAAGGAGGAAACAGGCTGATTGAAGCCCTGAAAAGGATATTCACAGCCTGTCTTGCACTTGGTTATATACCATCCCAATGGCGACGCGTAAGAGTAGTATTTATTCCGAAACCAGAAGAGTTTGACGTCGTTTTGTTGAAAAGTCTAGAACGAGTGGTACAGAAACATATTCGAGTGAGGGTATTGCCGAGAAGCCCACTAAGTAGAAGTCAACATGCTTACCAGAGTGGAAAATCATGTGATTCAGCCTTACAAGATGTTGTTAGCAAGATTAAATCCGGGCCGGAAGCTGACGAGTACGCAATCGGCGTGTTTGTAGACGTTGAGGTGGCTTTTGATAATGCCACTTTTGGCGCAATATGTTCCTATGTCGAACGACATGGAATTAGTCAAACTATTGTAAAATGGATACATTCCATGCTCTCTGAGAGACTGCTAACCGTTGGTGAGAACAGTATCGAACTAACTACCGTCAGGCTAAAGCAAGGATGCCCCCACGGGGGTGTTCTTTCTTCGCTGCTTTCTCTGCTTCGTCGTAGAGTAACAGAGATGCAGGAACTCGGATTTCATGTCCGAGCATATGCGGACGATGTCTGTGTGCTAACATCGGACAAATCCTTGAGAAGACTTTGCATGCAAGTGCAGAGAATTTTAGATAAAATTGACGACTGTTGCACGAGACAAAGTCTTTCCGTCAATTCGTACAAAACTGTCTTAGTCTTGTTCACGAAAAAACGGAAACTGAAAGGACTTAGTCTTTCAACACTGAGTCTCTCTGAGAATGTTAAATATCTAGAAGTAATTTTGGATGAGTAGCTGATTTGGGAAACACATGTTTCGCTGAAGGTGGATCGCGCATTGAGGCTACTTCAACAAAGTAGTGGAACCTTTGGCAAAACCTGGAGCTTGAAACCTGCTGTGGTCCAGTGGATATATACAGCACTTATCAGACCAATCATCACTTACGCTTCTGTGGTCTGGTAGCGATGAAGCATGGTTAAGTCCACAATCCGGGAACTATACAGTCTGCAAAGAAGTGTATGTTTATGCATTACGGGTACCATAAGTACAACTTCCGGCGATGTCCTAAGCGCTATACTTGATTTGCTCCCCTTGCATGGAGGTGGAGCGGAAAACAGATTGGAGTTTTTAGTGACAGTCAAGCCGCGCTAAAGGCCCTGGAGAATGCAAATTTCGAAAAAATGGCATGGAAAAATTTGGAGGATTTACTATCATTCTAGATTTCGCAACTAAACGAGTGACACTTAATTTTTATCATTTTGTTTAGCTTAAAAATTCACTCATTCAAATATTCATTGATTGATTTGTTTATTTTCTGCACTGCCATAACTCAAATATCAAATTCGCCAGGAACAACATAGCATTTACGGATGGAGCCACTTTTATATTCTCTGTATTGACTACTTCGTGTAGCGTACGAACAATAAACGAACATTGGCAAGATCAATTTCTTCAAAGCTTATTTATTTCATTTGCCATGAAGCATTCTAAACAATTCGATGAGTGTTTGGGAGAAGATTCCGCGCGAGATTTTTGGACATTTGCACCTTGATGGCGAGGTTCGCAGGGGATGGAACTATGAGCTCTATGAGCTTTATGAGGACATAGACATAGTGCAGCGAATAAAGATTGAGCGGCTCCGTTGGCTGGGTCATGTCGTTCGTATGGATGTAAATACTCCGGCTCTGCAAGTATTCAATGCGATACCAGCTGGTGGAAGCAAAGGAATGGGAAGGCATCTTTTGTGATTGAAAGATCAGGTGGAGAAGGACTTGACTTCCTTGATGTGTCAAATTGGTGCTAGTTAGCACGAGAAAGAAACGACTATCGCGCTTTCTTAAACTCGGCCAAAATCGCTGACGGTTATCGCACCAAAAGAAGAAGGATGTTATTATACATGGTGGACCATATAGCGTTTGCTTTTTGAACTACCTATTTTTTTGAGAACACAAATGACATCTCAAATGTGTTCATTGTTTACTTAAAGGTTTGACATTTACGAAGTGGGACGCTATACGCTTGAACAAAATTGGGAAATATTGAAAACCTATTTCCGAAGTGGTGAGTCTTCTTCTTCTTTTCTGATGAAGCTCATTTTCACATCGGTGGCTACGTCAATAAGCAAAATTGTCGGATTTTGGGCTCAGAAAATCCACACGTTACTATAGAGAAGCAAATTCATCCACAACGAGTCACTGTTTGGTGCGGTTTTAGGTCTGGCGGCATCATCGGGCGATTTTTTTCGAAAATGAGCGAGGAGCCGCGGTTACAGTAAATGACGAGCGTTACCTTGACATGCTCAACGAGTTTTTGTTTCCAAAAATTGAAGAGGATGACATGGACGATATTTGCGGTGTGCGTCTTGTTGTTGCTCCACAAATGGAGAGATCTACAGTTTCATGCCGGCTTCGAACGGCTGAGATTTCTTATGATGAGCTTTTTTATGGCAGAAATACACTCGTAGGTTTGTCATTGCCTGCCGAGGGGCGACCGCTATTAGAAAAAACCTTTTTCTTAATTTTGATCTTTCACCAAGATTTGATCCGACGTTTTCTCTCTCTCTTAATTGAGTCACTTAATTGAGTAGTCACGCACCAACCCACTCGGCCACGGCGGAAGAATGTTATTATAGTGTGTAATAATATACACAATAAAAAATTTTGAGCTTTTTTTGCAGCATTGGGGAAACCGAGTTTCTTTAAAATCTTTTGAAGTCGCGGAACACAAAAAACGTATTTAAATTCCCCGCAAGTTCGGAGTGCTTCTTATATAGAACAAAAGGTTATATGTTTTAAAAACGTAAAAAGCACAACATCTAAATCCTTCCGTTCTTCAACAGATTGAAGTACGGTATGTAGAAGTATGAATAAAATGAGTTATTTTTGAATACGTCGGTTTAAAACATTTTTTAAGAAAGGGTGGTCAATTTAGGTATCTGATATTAAATTGATATAAAACAAGGAAAATTCAAATTGATATGTATATCTTTATTACTTTTGTGTAGACCCATTTCTGACATTTATTTTTAAAGATAATCTCTTCCAAATGTTGGCCTCAACTGCGTCGTGATTCAGCCATCCGTAAATACCAATTTTGAATGACTCGCTGGAGGACTACGGTCGGTAGCTCGAATATATTTAGTAATGTTGGCTTTCAATGCCTCAATCGAAGCATGTTTACCCACAATGCATTTAGATGTTTCATACTCCTACAAATAAAAGTCCAAAGGTGTGATATCACACGATCTTGGTGACCAATCCACTGGCCCGAGACGAGAGATATATTGCTCACCGAACCGACGACGCAGTAAATCCATTGTTTCACGAGATGTATGGCAAGTAGCGCCGTTTTGTTGGAATCGAATATACTTTTAAATCATCCGCGTAAATAAACAAGTTGCCAATAGAATAACAGCTTCTTATATCGTGGACAAATAAATGAAAAACTGACGGACCCAAAATACTTCCTCAGGTACATTCTCTGAAATACATGTCCATATGAAGCACCATCAAGAGAAACTGCGCAATGTCTATTAATTAAGTTAGAATAGAGCCAAACAAGAAAAACGGAATGAAAACCCCGATATAATTGAAATTTGAAAAATACCGGTGCTGTGTCGGAAATGAGGTCTTGAGTTAAAAACGGTGAAAATGCCTTCAGAACGCAACTAGACAAAGTTTTTCGCAAATTGGTTCAACCGACTGCAAAACTGTTTTGATTGTCATTGAGAATATTTTGAAAAGCAACAAAAACGTTTTCAACTACCAATGTTAATTTTTCCATTGTTGGCAACCCTCGTATGTGGTATTTTTTCTTCAATTTTCTTTCTTTCTCTAATAAAATACCTGTGCGAATAGCACGCACTTTGATGAATACTCTTCAGATTTCTGGGAAAAGCTTCTTTGAGTACGTGATCGGTTTGTGTGAACTCTTATTGAAGGGGCTAATTGTCATAACTTAAAAAAATTAAACGGAAATTGGAGAAATCGTTTCTGAGCACCGCCATAAGCCAGCATGCCAACGGAATTAATAGTGTCTGAGAATTTTCAGGCAGATATATGTTTTTGTATTGCTCACAATCCAACCGAAATGATGTCCAACAACAAAAAATTACTCATACGCCCGTCTAGGCATTCGAATGTTATTAGTGGCTTCAAAAAAAGGTGTTTTCTCTAAATTTTTTTTCGAGGCGGAAAAAGCGACACACAGAAATACTCTTTTGCATTTATTTGAAGGCTTGATTGAAGAGTAACAAACAATTTTTTAACATAAATAAAAAAACAAAATGCGGACATTTGAGGGATCTCGCACAGCGTCTCGTTGCGCGCTAGTAAAACGGCGTATAAGATTGGGGTCGTAGTTTTCACACACAAGAAAACAACAAAAGAAAAATATTGTCTTATTCAGAAGGCTTTCCCGCATGTAATAGACTACTCTTGTATAAAAATATGAAAAAATGAACACACAATTAATTATTGAAAAAAGTGCTTTGTTCGCTTTTTTTCAAAAAAGGTGTTAAATAACATTAAAATATGATTTTTTTTTGTATTTTGTTAGTTAATTAGCTGCGTATTTTAATTATATTTATATAAATTATCGGTTTGAAACGATAACTTTCATCGTTTTTTTTTTAATCTTACACGCCATTTTCAAGAACATGGTTTTGAGAAAACGTGTTTCAAAGTTTTCAGAAGGTAGACAGTAACTCACACGAGGGACGGTACACAGGCCTGTAACTCCGAAATCACTTTGAATTCCGCTATAAAGGTTTGAGGGCATATTCTCCAATAACATATCTATCGATTGCAGTAAAAAAATCAATTTTTGAAGCCGACTGATAAGAGGCCCCCGTTAAGCCTTCCATTGAAAATAAAATTATGAGTATCAGCATTCCATCTCCTTTATTTCCTTTTGAAAAACAAAATTCTTTTCACTTTTTTCTTGCTCCAAACTGTCAGAAAACTTTCTTTCCTTCTTCGCTCTGTTGGTCTTACCTAACTTTCCTGTTGCACACCTTTTGTTAATCTTAACCAACTACTACTGCCACAGTTAGATCCAGCATTCAAAGGTACTACGCATTCACTTTTGTGTGCTGGCTGCTTGCAATGAACGTGCAACATGCCAAATGATGCAGACAATATGAACAGCTCCGTTGCCAATTAAAATGCCTCCGCAGGCAATAAGCACGCAGCTGACAAGTTCGCTACTCCAAAGCTTTTGCACTTCCTGTTGCTAAGTAAAAAACGCACAATTCCTTCAGTTTTGTTTTTGCTGTACAGCCCCTGCAATGCTATTTCGTCGTGCAGAAATATGCGCAGACAGCGTTTTTCTTCATCGTTCATTAAAATCTTACCTTTCAGCAGCTACTCCTTTCCATACTCTTTTCATTTTGCTCGATGACATACGCATCGTAGGTAAGATAACTACAACCGTCGCCAATTTAAAATGGCAATTGACATCACGGGTATTGTTAACATGGTTTCCTTTCTACCTTCTTTTACGCTCTTGCTTTTATATGGCTTCTCTGTCCTTGCGACTGGCTAATGACGGTAAATCAAGCGCGTAAAGCTATGCCAGGTATTCGGTGGGAGTTGAGAAACTGAGCCACCCAATTCATTGTTCCTCCTCTTCCTTCATCTGGCAAGAACAAAAGGCTGACTCACTCAGTCGTACAAAACCCTATTTTTGAAAAAAAAACTCCTACTCCTCCAACTTAATTCCACCTGTTTTTCCTGTCCCACCTGAGCGCTCAGCGTGAGTAAGCGTCCAGGCTTAATGGCAGTGCCCCTGCTCTTCCGGCTGATTTCGTGGGGGTGACTATTTTGAATTACAAAATGAAACGTGTCCTTTTTGCCTTTGACTTTGTCCAGGTTTTTGTCGTTTTGTGTCGGTGCAGTGAAGCAAACCAGTCATATCCTTGCTCATGTAGCCACTAATAGAAAAGTTCGTTGTAGGAAGAGTAGCCTGGGCGCCTGAACGATTAGGAAGTGCACATGACTGCATTGTTCGTTGGGGTGTTTTGTAGTGTCCGCATAGCAGACAGACAAAAATGCGGGTTAAGTAAAACGAAAAGGGCCAAATTAAATAAGTTGAAGTCAAAGGGAAGTTTTTGCGGTATTAGGAGGAAAGTAGATTAGGTAGCTAAGAATACAAATATACCTATAAAATATATGCGTATATAAAGAACTATAAAAAACTATACATACACACATATTGAAAATAACATTACAGTGCTTTTCTTTTTAATGTTGCACTACTCGTAAGCAAGCATTTTATACCTTTTCTGCTTGATTGGTGTCGTTACCGCCTAGACAATTTTGAATGAGTGAGCTAGGCATGCCAGTTGCTACTTCATTCTCGTACTAAATACTAATTAATTAAAAACTTCGAGGGACACCAAGTTCTTCTTCTTTTGGGGTTTTTAACGCAGAACAGGTCTACTTCGCGCTGTGAATACAGAAGGGTACTTCATCGAATAATGCCTGTGTATGCTTATTTATCACTAACGCTTAAATATCCGTAAATATTCCACAAGATCCTTTTTCTTCAACACTCCAAAGGCCTCGTCATCAGGTGATGCCATCATTCATGCATATACACTTTACGTATAATAGAGAGGCCATGGCAAGAGACTTAGAAAGTGTCAAGAGAACTGTATTGCTCAAATTCGTATTCAGCACGGTTGAGAAAATACAGAATGTCGGGCATATCATGTTGCCGTTACTTGGCTCTCAATAAATTTAAAATAATCCGATCTTGAACTGGCCTAATTATGAAGCTTCGCTGAAATTTGCTCAACAGCAACCAATTTTCTTCTATCTCGGCCAACGTAGGCGAATGGCTTGATGTGTGACTACCATTCGAAAGTGAGTAGGATTGAAACCACGAGCAAGAAACACCAAAAGATATCTGCTTTGAAAAATATTCGCAAAAAAAACCCTCCGCTGTGGGAGGAGGCATGGAACTGTAAAGTCCCTCCATTTGCGGAAAATGATCAAGTGGCATACCACAAATAGGTACAAACCACACATATTCACATTAGCCTAACCAAAGTTTTCAGTTTCATCGACAATTACGTCATGGGAAAGTTACCCCTTTTTGCCAGATTGATATCAACTCGCTTCCTTACTGATCCAACATTTCGTTTTTATGGTTAGGTTAAATCAACCGATATGCGATAAGCTTTGTAATTTGTGTAAGAATAGGGTTTAACTCTTTCCGTGGCACTGAAAAAAATCGCTAAAAATTAAACACAAAGATTTTTTTATTTCATTTATTCGAGACATTTAATGAAGAAAATGTAAAAAAAAAATGTTTATCCTTGCAGGATTTTGTACAAGGATATGGTACGATTTTTATACCATCGCGCATAGAGTGCGAGGATTATTTATGAAACTCATTGAAACAAGTTTTTGTTTTGTTGAGGCAAAGTGGCACATTACAACTTGAGCACATCCACTGAGCCCTCTTTGGTGGCTTGTCGTGCTGCAGTACGCACATCTACGTAAGGTTGTTCTGACTTGGATCTACATACGGTTTGTTTTTCTTTATGCGGACTCTAGCTTGCTTTTTATTTTTGGTTCCAAGAGTAGGTGGTGAGGCTGAACTGCATAGTATTGAAATCAAATCAAGTTTGAAGTCCTTAAGGGGTAAGTGGTACATACTTTAAGAAATAATAAAAGAATTCACGACTGCAATATCAAGAAAGTGAAAAAATATTCGGTGCCACCACTTGCGGCTTTTTCTGTTCAGCTCGTAGTACTTCTTTAGCTGATGTAACGTGTCAACTTTATTCATGTGCATATTATAGTCGTGTATTATTTCAGGCTTTTCGATTTCTTTGACAGGACCATCGCTTTGGCGTTGTTGTACCTTTACAAATTTACTCGAATCATGAAAGTTAGATAAAGCTGTAACCTCTCTTTTGACAATCCACTTCATAAAGAGTATACCAGAATCACTAATTTGCCAATCATAGTCGCCCCGCTTTAACTGCTTACCAGATCTAATATCGGTAGGAAGAAATTTTCGATTGGTTTGCACTGTTCCGTATCCATTTATCAACTGCTTTTTCAGTTCAAGAATCAAGTTGAACGAAGTGAAAAAATTATCGAAAAATACTTTATGGTGTTTTCCCCAAAATCAGTAGTTAAGCCGAGAACGACCCGTTCTCCAAGTTTTTTTTCGACTAGATCTCCTTTTTTACCCGTATAGGTATATCTCGAACCGGTGGACATAACCGGTGCTGTTACACAACATCCAAGTGTTGAACCCTCTTTTTATTGGCTTCTTCGGCATATACTGGATCAAAGTTGATCGTCCTATTAAAACAGTTTCTGTAGAATACAAATATCAACGTATATTAAAAATTACCTTTGAATCTTATCATTGATTTGTTTACCGCAAGGTACTCGCCAGGATTGAAGCACAGTTTGAAGCACCCCTGCAGCATATCCAAATATGGTTGAACTTTGTACAGTTTGTTGAATGATGGTGATGCTCTTTTTGGCGTTACAGAAGAGTCGTTCAAATGCAAATTGCTTAAAATCCAGGCAAATCTTTTCACGGGCATTATTTTGGATATATAGCTATCGTTCAGTTCTGGCCGAGGTGACCAGTAATCTCGATAACTGGCCTGATGCTTTATTCCCATCAAAAAGTTGATTCCAATAAATGCATATATTTCCGACACACTTGTTGGAATGTATGACTTACCAGATTGCTGGGCATACAAATTAGTTTGGAATACTATATGCTCAACCACAGCTGGAGTTACAATTGAACTGAAAATTGAAAAATTGTCGTGTGATGGCATGCTTTCGATAACATCAGTAGGCCTCTGTCATAAACTTCTCGTGAATTATGGGCTCTGCTAAACCCTAGTTCTTCCCTCTCAACAATTCCCACATCCTCATTGTCATCTTCAACGATGGCATCAAAGAGTTCCTGCAAGTTTTCTTCATCGAATACTTCAACTTCATCAACAATTGAATCGGTGTCCGAAGGAATCTCTGCTAAATCAATTTCATCATCGAAAGCTTCCAATATTTTGCATACCTATATCACCCTGCTTAAGTTGTTTAGCCATTGTCATTTACATACGTATATACCGCGCGGTGGTATACTTTTTGTACCAGGAACTTTAAACACTTCCCACACTAAGTTTTTTGATTATTTTTATTCCATTGGCTGAGTAATTAATTCATTAACACTTTATTTTATTAAAATTGTAGGAAACCGATGCTGCACGTGCTTTTATTTACAAAATATGATATGGTGGCCGCCGTAGCCGAATGGGTTGGTGCGTGATCACCATTCGGAATTCACAGAGAGGTCGTTGGTTCGAATCTCGGTGAAAGCAAAATTAATAAAAACATTTTTCTAATAGCGGTCGCCCCTCGGCAGGGATGGCAAACCTCCAAATGTATTTCTGCCATGAAAAAGCTCCTCATAAAAATATCTGCCGTTCGGAGTCGGCTTGAAACTGTAGGCCCCTCCATTTGTGGAACAACATCAAGACGCACACCACAAATAGGAGGAGGAGCTCGGCCAAACACCTAACAGAAGTATACGCGCCAATTATTATTATTTTTTTTTATGATAAATTCTGAGTAACACTTTAATACTTCAATATTCTACTCATTTTGCGCGTAAAAAACATATATATTTATCTCTTTCAAACACTTGTTATATTTTTTTTTAGAAAATATTATATAAGCTTAAATTTGCCTGTATAAGTGGTAAAAGAATTAAACCAATGCGCATAAAATGCAGGAAAAACATTTAAATAAGTGGTATAAATTTTATACCAGCGCCCCGGAAAGAGTTAAAACCTTTTTAGAGGCCGTTTTTTTATTCCCACGCTAATAAATTGAAAACAAAAAAATGTAACACTACAATTTAATGAGGTTGTGTGTCGTTTCGTCGTGTTTTCGTTTTACTTTTTTAAGTTTGGTCGCTTATTAAACTGCGATCACAAATGTATGGTCTCGTGATAAGTATTCACCGCTCTTGAACTCTCTTAATGAATCTCAGCATGGTGGCACCGGTTGGGAAGACTTAATGAAGCCATGACACTAATTTGCTTGCCTCTCTTGCCTGTAACCTTTCTTTTAGTTCCCTGAGAGCAGAAATTGGTCTATATCGCACACGCCGCTCCAACTCGCCCCACAAGTTTTCTGTATGGTTCAGATGGAGTGATTGGGGAGGGGTAGCGCTAACTTTTGAACAATTATAGAGCAGCCATTCTCGTACAATATGGACTTTGTGCTTAAAGTTATTATCTTGGTAGAGTTTAAAACTGCTTCCTGTGCTAACTGTTTCAAATTCTGCCTTAATATATTGAAACCATAACATGTCCACCGCCGTGTTTTACCGTTCGGTTTCAGGTGCTGTAGCTTCAGCTCCTCATTGGGCTACCGCCACTACCCTGATCATCTTTTGGCTCTACAGCTCTTAGTGAGCTTTGGCCTGCTGCACGTGGGACCTCCATACGTCTCGAACGCTTGCGACTTTTTCCAGTTCGTTATCCTAAGTTTCTTGATGTCGTCCTCTAGTTCGTCGGTCCATCTTGTTCTCGGCCTTCCACTTGCTGTAGTGTTGAACGCTCTGGCTTCTACGATTTTCTTCTGCGCTCTCGTACCACCCATTCTTGTAATGTGACCCCGCCATCTTAATCGCTGCGCATTTTCGCCTTTTATCAGTTGATTTAGCTCGTCGTTCCATCTTATCCACCACTCGCCGTGATCTTTGATTGCTCCGAAAATTCTTCTGAGTACTTTTCGTTCGAAGGCTTGCTGTTTTGTTTTATCCGCTTCAATTAGCGTCCACGATTCAGCTGCATAGCATAATATTGGTCTAATGATGGTTTTATACAGAGTCAATTTGCATTGTCTGTTTAGTAGTTTTGATTTGAAGAGTTTCGTTAACGACGCATACGATCTGTTCGCTGCTAGAATTCTCTCATCGATGGTGTGGCTCATTGAATTGTCTCTACTCTGATGTTGGTTTATTATGTCTGGACATCATCATATATTTCGTCTTATCTTCGTTAATTTTAAGACCAATTTTACTAGCAGCAATTTCAATATCATCGAAGGTTTTGGTTAGGGCGTCGATATTTTTGCTGACAATTGATATGTCATTTGCGTATGTGAATAATTGGGTAGTTCTCTTTAAATATGTCCAGTCCTTTTTGCGTCACTTACTTCATCGATGGCACAGATCGGATTTTTTATCTTGTATCATTACTTTGGATACAGTTTCTTTCAGAGTCATCATCACTATTCTGGTAAGCTTGTCTGGGATTTTGCGTTTATGAAATATTGTGGGGATAGCCCTCCTGTTGATGCTATCGAAAGCTTGCTTGAAATCAACAAACAGCATGTGCAGCCCAATGTTATGCTCAAAACATTTCTCAATGGACTGTTTGAGAGAAAAAATTTGGTCTATTGTTGGCCGTTCAGGTCGAAATCCGCATTGATACTCTGGAAGTACTCTTTCCGAGTGGCCTATAAGTATTTTGTTAACAATTCTTGTGAAGATTTTATACGTTGTGTTGAGTAGGGAAATCCCACGATAGTTTTTGCAGTTTCATTTATCGCCTTTCTTGTGAATGGGGAGTATTATTGCTGTGTTCCAGTCGCCTGGCAGTGTTTCATTGTTCCAGATCAATGTGGTCATGTGATGCATTCTTTCAATGTAACTAGTACTTGCGTTTTTTAGGAGCTCAGCTGTTATATTGTCTTCCCCAGGCGCTTTGAAGTTTTCATATAGTTGACTGCATCTAGTATTTCTTCTCATGTAGATGGTTGTTCGTCGGGGTGGTCTAGAACTGTGTTGTTGTTCGCATGAAGTATGTTAATATCAGTAAAAGCACCAATTTCACCAGCATTCAGCAGCTCTCTAAAGTACTCGACCCACCTTTCTACTATCTCCTGCTCTTCCGTAAGTATATCACCATTTTTGTTCTTGCATATATTTGCCCTTGATTGAAATCCGCTTTTCTGCCTTAACCTTGCCTTAGAATTTGCGGGTTTGCTTCTCGTTGAAATTTATGCACAGGTTCTCTATCTCCTTTTTCATGGAATCTCTTTTCTTTCTTTGGCACATTTTCGTTGGTGCATTCCGTTTTTCAATGTATGTTTCTTCAGCAACCATTTCTTTGTCGCTTGATGAGGTCAATCATCCTCTTGCATTCTTTATCGAACCATTCTGAGTTTTTAATTTTAACTTCGCATCCAAGTATATAGAATCCGCTACGGTTGTGATTGAGTTCTTTGAGCATTTCCATTCTTCTTCTATACTGTCGGCTGTTTTTTGTCCCCTTAGTTCTTTGTCAATTTCTGTCTGGAATGAAGTTTTGACCTTGAGATTCGCTAGTTTGTTAGTGTTCCATTTTATACAATTTGCTCCTTTAGCTTTCATGACGTTCGAGAGCTTATGTCGCTTATACCGCCACTACCGAATAAGTTAAATTTGCTCTCATCGAGGAAAGTAACATCATTGTGCCAAGTTTCATCATGTTTTATGTGCTCTTTAGCATAATTCAATCGCAGTTTCCTAGTACGTTGGTTTTTTGTGGTTTTTTTCTAGCTACTCGGCCATTAGTTAGTGAGTGCTTATGTCCCTTAGTTTAAAAAGGTAAAGGGTGGGTACTTATAACTGGTAAAATGTACGACTATAACATTGATATGTTGTAAGTTGGAGTTATTTAAAATTAGTATATGATGACACATTTTCCTTTAGTACGCACAAAATATTATTATTAAAACTCAAAGAGTACTTATGAAAATCCATTTAAAATCATTTCCCTTTATTTGAGACAGCAGGTTAAATATTTATACAAGCTCTATAATCACAGCTATTTAAGATATTTATAATATTAGATAGATCTAACGTCCTTTCAAAAAATTGTATAATCGGCTATTATAACCCTCTGTTTTCAGAACAGGGAATGGGTTTGAGGAAGTAAGTTCTTACCAAACGTTGACAGGACATCAGCGGCAAGTTTTGGCGCACTTAACTTCGGTTGACGCATCAACTTACGATATCTTCAACTATATAACTTCGCCTTCATGCTCAAAATCTCCGCTGTTTCCTTGCAGGTTTTTCGCTCCACATAATGTTTTATAACAAGGTTTTCAGTTTCAACATAGTTTTGCGTGCCATGCTGTACTGTTGTGAATTTCACACTGTTTGAACAGCCTAAAAAAATAAATTATGACGATGCCTACTAGGGTTTTTAAACAGAAATAACTGTTGTTTTATCTACAAATGGTCAACTCCAGTGATAACAAAAGGCTAAGCTCTACTGCAATATGAAAACCAGAATACTAATATTGCTTAGAAAATTGAATTCTTTGTGATCTCACTTATTTCTTACTAAAGTTTACGCACGTTCAAAAATTTTAGTTGTAAATAGCATTACCTAATTGTCTTATGCAGCAAATAAGTATTCTTCTTGGTTTACATGTGAAAAAGTCAAATTAAGGACCGTATCATAAAAAAGCCGAATATTAAAATTACTCATTACATGAATAATTTTTATTACGAGCAGATTTACACCGATCAGGAATGAAGCTAATGATTTGGAGATTGCGTTCTTAATAAAGATTACTCCTCGACAGGTATTTGGAGAATTGTTCCCAAAATAGTTCAGAATGCCCTCTTAACACGTTGACTTCCAAGGCCATTTTCAGAAAACTGGCCAAAAATGACATTTTGATTTTTTCACATTATATTACTAAAAACTCTATTTCTAGATCATTTGTATCATCAAAAATCAAAAATTATGTTTTTTAAAGGAGAAAAAGGACCTACGAATTATCTCTTAGTTGGCGTCTGGGAAAGAACTCGCTACGAATTATCTCGTAGTAGGTAGGCCCTTTTTTTCTTAAAAAAACATCACTTTTGCTTTCTATAGTATTTTGCTTTATAGTTATTATTATTTATTATAATTATCATAATTTTATTATTATTTTCTTTCTTTTTAGATTTATAAAAATTACATTAGATTTATAAAATTACTGTTATTGTATAATTATCAAGAACCCAATATGGATAAGAAAAGGTCACTGAATCAAAGTGAAATTGAGTACAACGCAAATCTAAGTGATTCAGAAGATGATTTCAGCGATGGTTAGTAACGACATTTATGAGCCTTCTGAGAACATAAGTGATAGTGAAGATGAAGTCATCTCCGAACCTGAAGACGTCTCCGAATCTGATAATAATGGCGATGATTTTCAAGCAACAACGCCAAATGAGAATGATGATTTGTGGACAGAAGTTCAACACAATCCTGAATTATTTCTTTTCGAAGAAAATGTTGGTGTGAAATTAGATACATACATCAAATTTTACAGTACAAACGCTGGTGGATTTATTTTTTTCGGATGAGTTTCTTGCATTACTGGGAGAACAAACTAATTTATATGCTGCGCAAGAAATTGCAACATTGCAAAATGGGAATCAAAATGCTATAAAAAAATCTAAAAGGATATCAAATTGGCAAGACGTAAGTGCTACAGAAATGAAAGTTTTTATTGCACTTTTATTGCAAATGGGACCTTGTACTTTTTCAACAATAGAACATTACTGGAACATAAACAAGCTATATATTGTAAACTTTTGGCGCACTCATATGAGCCGCAATCGATTCCAGTTGATACTTCGTTATTTTCATTTGGTTGATAACTCACAACCATCTACCGACAGATTATACAAGGTGAGACCAATCCTATATCATTTCAACATTGTATGCGTGAAAACTATGTACCAAGTAAAAATATTTGTTTTGACGAATCCGTGATGCCATGGCGGGGAAGATTGCTTTTCCGCCAATACATAAAAAATAAAAAACACAAATATGGTGTCAAACTATATGAACTATGTGAGTCCAACGGTCTTGTAATAAAAATAAAAATTTACAGGGGAAAATCTGAGGAAACTACCATAATGTAGGTCCCACTGCTGACGTTGTTTTACATTTACTTGAGAACTGTCTCGATAAAGGCTACGCGCTTTACATGGATAATTTTTATAATTCAGTTAGTCTTACAAAACTGTTATATACACGAAAAACTTATGTGTGTGGAACACTACGAAGTAACAGAAAAGGAAACCCCAAAGATGTGGTAAATCGTAAACTAAAAAGAGGGGAGTGTTTTTGGCAGACAAATGGTCCTGTTACTGTATGCAAATGGAAAGACAAACGAGAAGTCCTTTCCATTTCAAACATGCATGCTATTGAGAGGTGCCCAATGGGAATGGAGGAATTTCTATGAAACCGAATATAATTCGAGATTACAATAATGGAATGTCTGGCATTGACCGATCAGATCAAATGATTTCGTACTACTCATCTCTAAGGAAGACTATTAGATGGCACAAAAAGGTTTCACTTCATATTATAGAGATATATATACAAAATGCTCACAGAGTTTACCAAAAAGTAAAAGTTCATCTAAAATAAAACTGATAAAGTTCAGAGAAGAATTCGTCTTGGCGTTGATTGGAGATTATCAACCAGTTTTTAAAAAAAATAGATCTAAAGAGCTCCATTATTTAGAGTGTTTACCACCAACGGAAAAAAACAGCGGCCGACAAAGCCATGTCGTGTATGTACCCAAGAAAAAAAACGCCGAGAAACGCGTTACTTCTGTCCAGCCTGTCCAAAGAAGCCAGCCCTTTGTGTGGAAAATTGTTTTAGAAACTTCCACAAACAATAATATAATCCTTTTTTTCTTGTATTTGAGTTAATTTTTCCATTATATTGAATGAATTTTTGCATTATATTGAATGAATTTTTTTTAATAGAAAAAAAGCTCACGGAAGCCAAACCCAAAATTTGTTTCTTTTCCCAGAAGCCATTTATCGATACTAACACTATTATAATACGGTTTTACTCAGAGCTACACAAAAAGTGGTAGTTTTAGGTAGTAGGAGATAACTCGTAGTTGGCTTCCTGGAAGGGAAATCATACTACGAGTTATCTCGTAGTTGGCAGTCAACGTGTTAATGCAAAATACAAATTGGAAGGGAAGCCCCGTCTAAGCATTTGTCAATTAAAATAATTATTTTTTTTTGTGTTTACTAATATATATTGAATTTAAGATTAAAATTACAAAACCATATTTTTTATGTGAAATGTGTTCCCTGCTAAAGCCTATGTGAAGAACGCATGACCGCTCTTATTAAATTTTTTGATGCCCAGGTGCAAATACTAAATCTGGTATAAATGGGTTACACATTTACTAATTTGTGTTGCTTTACTAGTATCAATTTATTTAGAAAAGACTCAAAGGCTGCTAGTGTTTTAAGATGTGTGTTTAAAGAAATGTTTTTTAAACAGTCGCTCACTAAGTTCAGCTATAACGAATATTTCTGGTTGCATTGATATGTACATAGGGATTTGAAATATTTAAATTTTATTTACAAAAGGAATTTTATGAAAAATAAATTCCATAAATTATAAATTCATATTTTTGTATCTCATAGCTTTCAGGCATGACAAAGATTCATTTCCACCGAAGATAATATAAAGATAAAAGATATATTTGCATGTCCTTTGTATATTTAAATATTATATTTTTGCGTATTTTGCATATGCTCTGCTTAACCTGCGTTCATATCAGATATTTGCATGTATGTGTATGCAGCTGCGGTTTTTTTTCTATCACTTTAGCAATTTATTATAACCATAAACCAATTTGCACGTTATGGTTTCATATTGTTGTGGTAGAGCCTAAGCTGGCTTTATCTATTTTGTTGAGCCTAATGCCATGTAATTGGAAACCATTTTCTCCTTAAACTCTTTTCTTTATAACCGAATTAAATATATTTTTTTTGGAAGAGATATATGGGCAGAATGAAAGGTATTTATTTCCTCAGCTGAAAGAAATTGGCAAAAAGCGAAACCGCCAAATCTTTTGTCCTTTAATATAAAGGACTCACCTAACAAAAGGGGAGAGAGAAAAATGCCTTTTGCGTAAAATGCACCTTTACCTCGTGTTTTTTGTTTGAAGAATTATTCCACATTTAATCTCTAATCTAATAGCTAATTATAACAGTGCATATGTGTGTGTATTTTAAAGAGGATGAAGAGACATTCTAAAGGCGAAACTTCCTTTTAACAATTTGCCTTTGGATTTCGGGGACATTTTGCATCTTTGCCTTTAAATACAATAAAAACCATCTGCATGCTGGGTGTTAAATGAAATACATACAGGTAAAAAGAAATAATTGGATTGAAGCACATTTCATTAAACAGTTTTGTGTCGACGAAATTTCCTTTATAAATATATATTATGAACAATTTTTCAAGCCCGTGGCGCTACTGGTCGTAATATAGTCGTCATAAGTTAAGAAGTTTCTAATCATTGATTTGTAATACAAATTTGCATTTGAAATCAGAACTTGAGCTTTTTATATAAAGTTATTTCTCATACTTAGTTCTTCCAAACCTTCAACTATAAAGTTTCGATCAGCGCATTTTAATATTCGTAAACCACTTTAGATACGAGTACTAAGCACGCTGATTCATTAACCGCCCTGACTCACCATAAACCCAATTTGGGTTGTTTTATGTCATATTTTACAATGACATCGAGTTTTGGCTAAAAGAAATGCGTCACGTTTAATAATAACTTGCATATTAACAACATATGCAACAAAATACACGGAAGCATTTAAAAAAGAAATGGGTAAAGGGCTGAAATATTTGTGGTATATACAATAATTTAAAATTCCCTGCAGGAAAAGCTGTACCAATAAAGAAAATTTCCAGTTCCCCTGCTGCTTTGACTCGAGCTGTTTTCGAATTAAATGAGTTAGTTAGTTAGACCTCTTATTTTGAACACACTTAAAGTGTTAAAAAAAATTAAAATGTAAACTTACTACCTCTTGGCTCGTGGTCCAATACTCTACTATGACCTTTGCTAGCGTCCTACAATCCAAGCTTTACTGGAATTGTGATAGCGGGCGTAATACTATATAAGCTGGGATTTCCATAGATTAATTTGTTGAACTTAACTCCGATTTGAACTATGGAAAAGTCATGGTTCGAAAATCACTTGAAAAGCACCAGTTCGAAACTAGTGGATTTACCTGCAGGGTATGTACAGGTTGGTTCAAAAATATAATGTTTTTTGACTATGGCCCTTATTATGAGTAACATTCGATCTTCGACTATAGTCAAAAGTGCTGATCGAACGAATTTTCATTTGGTATTATGATGCTCATTCGCTGAAGAATATAACTATTGTGAATTTCGATCGCTCGACGCATTTACAATCATTTTTTCTCAGCTGATGCAGCAAATCTAAATAAAAAAACGATTGTATTGAAATTCTTTGTTAAGGGGGTCTTCTGGTCTCCAGCGAAAAAAAAATCGATTTTTTTTTTTTGCATAATTTTGTTGTATGTGTATGCGAGAATACGCCACAGAAAGGATTTTTTGAAAATCGCATTTTTTCACATTTTTCTGGGCACCGAAGTGTACCCTCCACCGGCCGTTTTATCATAAACTTTATCTTTAAACGCGTTTCCCCGAAAATCGTGTTTTTTAAGCATTTTGGTCACACTTTTCATAGTAGTTATACTCCGATTTCAATGGTTTTGGTCTTAAAAGGTTCGGAAAACTTACCGCTAAGTTTCCCCGTGTACGATTTTTGAAATTTTTTTTCATTCCATTTTTATAACCTTTTAAAGTTCAAAAAATGAGCAAAAAAAATTTTTTTTTGCAAATTGTTGCATAACTTTTGAAAAAAATTTAAAAAAAAAAATCTGTCACGGGAAAACTTAACCAGGGCAACTCTGAAGACAACGCATATCTAATTTTTGCTTTCTGATTACCCAGGTGGAAAAACCGTGACCAAAATGGAGACCTGTTTCGTTTGGAGGTGGACGTCTTCAGCGCCATTTCAAGGTCGCGGGTGTTAATTTTTTCCAAAGTCAAAACCATTTTTTAAAAGCCAAGACATGTACCTTTAAAATAAAAAAAATTTTTTTTTTAAATATTCACAGGATTTGTCACAATCAATCCCCAAAAAAACCCTTCATTTCAGGGCCTCGAGACCAGAAGACCCCCTTAACAACATTTTTAAAAGTTAAAAAAAGTATTTTTTGTGAAAATGAGTACAACGGAGTTGTGGTTCGACGTCTCATCGGACGATGAAAGATTAGTGGAACTAGCTAGAAGAAGAAAACGGTTGAGGGACCCATCCAACCCCCTAGAAATGGTTTCCACTGAGTAAGTTTAGAATGTTCAAAAAAAATGTGTTGACGTACTTAGTATTACAGAAACTTCCTTACAGATTTTTAAAGAAGTTTAGATTATCTAAAGAGGTGTTTATGAACCTACTGTCCAGTACAGAAAACCAGTTGCAGCAGTGCACCCGAGCCAAATCTATTCCAAATATTTTAAAGTTAGCAACAGTTCTGCGATTTTGTGCTCAGGGATCGTACCAATTGAGCATTGGTAATGAAGGAATGCTAAGACTTGTTCAACCCTCAGTGTCTGTTGTGCTATCGGAAGTAATAAATGTCCTGGAAAATTATATTTGCCAATGATGGATACAATTTAGTAGTACAGGGGCTGATCTGCAACAAACAAAAGCTTATTTTTATAGCAAATACCGGGTTCCAGGAATAATTGGCTGTGTTGATGGCACGCATTTTAAAATTCTCGCTCCCAGGAAAGAAGTTCGGCATATGTATTACAGCAGGAAGGGATTCTACAGCATTAATACTATGATTGTAAGTGGACATTTGGATATATGTAAATATGGTCATAAATTCTAAATGCGAACAATGTAAATTTTAGGTTTGTGATCATATAATGGCAATAACTTACATAAATGCGAAAAATCCAGGAGCTACTCATGATTCTATGGCTTTCAACATGTCGCCATTGAAAGCGCATTTAGAGGAGCAACATCTCAATGGCCACCGCAATACTTGGCTCCTCTTTGAGACCCTCAACGATGACGAGGGAGATATTGAAGTGGAGCCAAATAACGGAGAAGCAGAAAACATAAGAAATGAAATTCTTAGAATATTATAGAAAAAACTAAAAAGTATTAAATAAAGACCTTTACGCCATAGTTTCTTTTTTATTTTTGTTATAAATTTTCTTTATTCAAATATTCATCATTCGAAAATAAAATATGTATTTCAGTTCTGCTACGTAGTTAAATTTGCTATTTAGTTCAAAATCAATCTAATTTCTTTAAAAAAAAAAACATTAATTCATTTGTTTAACCTACTTTAACAAAATTAGTATATATTTATTATTTGGTTACTATAAAACCATAATTAATCGGAAACAACTTACATTTTAACAAATTTTCCCACAATTCGCTATACAATCGAAAGCAAAATTGCATTTGGTGTTCAACGAACACTTCGACAGGGTTGTACCGCTCATACGAGTAATACTAAATTGACATTCGATTTTCGATCTTCGACAACCAGCGAATACCGAAGATCGAATCCAACTCATAATAGGGGCCTATGTGTTATATTGACGCTACGAGCTTTTCTGCTTAAAATGTTGCTTTTTAGTCACCACCACCGAACAAATTGAGTCACCTTATATAGGGTTTTTCAGTAAGAGCGCTTCAACTTTTGAACTTTTTTGAATAAAACACAAACGGTTTGACTTTTTTAACTAATTTTTTTTTTATTATCGAGTTTGAATATATACATTTAAGTGTGAAATTCGATTTCTTTTGCATGACCACTGCGTGCACGTTTTACGAAGTCCAATCGTTGAACCCAATTTTCGACCACTCTTTTGCATAAATCGCCCGAAATTCCAGCAATTTCGCGTTCAATATTGGCTCTGAGCTCACAAATCGTCGCCGGCTTGTTACAGTAGATCAATGACTTCACATAACCCCAAAACGGGACGGCTTGTTAAATGGACCGTAAAATGGCCGTAATGCTCTTAAAGTAGCAGCAACAGAACGATTATTTTCATAAAAAATGTGCACGATTTGCAATCGTTGCTCAAGTGTGTAGCGTTCCATGATGAAATGTATACTAGTGAAGTTTACAAATGACAAGCGAAAAATAAAAAATATTGCGTCGTTCGCCCTCCCTATCGGAAAAAAGTTGAAGCGCACCTATTAAAAAACCCTATATATGTTTGAACAATATTGAAATGTGTATCGCTGATTTACTCAATAGTACTATAATCCAAGATTGAAAACTTTGAAGCCGTTTTTTCGAAATTTGGGCTTTCTGCATTTAGAGAAAAGAAGTTTCGGCTGAAATGAAAAATTACAACGCCGGTTGCATTAAAGTTTTGACAAAAAATTCATAACAGTGAAAAACTGTGGGCTAAGTCGTAATGCGCTCACTGTTTTCGCGTCAGAGGTTGAGGTTTGAGTTTAATGAGTTTTATTTCATTAAGGTCTAGGAAAATTGGGTTGAGAGAATGGGAAACAGTGAGTTCAGCAAATGCGGTCATAAGAATGAAATAGTGCTTCATAAATTTTTTTTTTTTTTTTATTTCTTCCATAAAATATTACACCTGTCATTAGACAATAAGTAATTTGATTAACAAAAAGATGGAATGAGAGTGATATTGAAGGGCCAATGCCCCCAAGCTCATTTAGAAATATATACATATTATTTAAAAACAAGTGGTTAACCAACAATGACATATACGATTAGTTGACAATTGATTACATGGATTTTGCAAGATCTGTTGGTGTTTGACGGTTAAGCCGACTTTGAGTAGATTTTTCTTTATTTGGTAGTCTTCTCATCATAGGATTTGTGTGCGTTAATAATCTATTTATGTGTCTTCTGCTAGCGCTTTGTATTGTTTCATCAATAGTATCGATGACAAGGTCGCGATGAATATCTGCGTTAGGTATGTACCAAGATGCATTAGTTAAGGTCCTAAGTATTTTAGACTGGACTCGTTGAAGTATACGTAGATTACTTTTTGCAGCAGTGCCCCAAATCTCAATTCCATATTTCCAGACCGGAGCAATTATCGTTCGATAAATAAGTACTTTATTTTGTAATGATAGATTGGACTGAGGTCCAAGTAGCCAGTACAATTTCTTAAAACGATTTTTAACTTCATTTCGCTTTTTCTTTATATGCTCCTGCCAGTTTAATTTTGAGTCGATCGTAATACCCAGGTATTTCGCTTTGGTGTCCATATGCACGTCAGAATTACCACGCTAACTGGTTCAATGGTTGTCCTTCGGTTTGTGTAGTTTACTTGTATTGTTTTGTCAGCGTTAATTTCGATGTTCCATTTTTTGAACCAGTTTAATGTCACATTTAATTCGTTTTGTAAATTTCGTTTTGCGACTTTTGTATCTTTATGAGATACCATGAGGACTGTGGCATCCGCAAATGTTGCAACCATGCTGTTTTCTGACTTCGGTTCCGGTAGATCAGCCGTATACAATAGATACAATGTTGGTCCTAAGACACTGCCTTGGGGAATGCCTGCGTTCATAGGTTGAATGTCTGAACATGCGTCGTTATATTTAACATAGAATTTCCTGTCTTGGATGTAACTCTCAAGCATAAGGTAAAAGTCATTAGGTAGTTGTGTTTTTAATTTATGGAGTAACCCAGGGTGCCACACTTTGTCAAAAGCTTTAGCTACGTCGAGGTATATGGACATGCACACTCTTTTTTTATTCAGGTCATCATTAATTTTGTGAACTCCTTTATGAATCTGTTGGATTGTTGAATGGTTTTTCCTAAATCCAAATTGGTGTTGGGGTATCCGATTCATGCTTGTTATAATAGGATTTATCTGGTCAAATATATTAATATTTTCGCTAGCGTAGCGTTTTTGTTAGGTTTCGGGATCGCTATAACTTCAGCTACTTTCCAGGTGCTAGGAAAATATTTGAGACTTATAGCAGCGTTGAAAATATTTCTTAGATAAATTATTGCCTTGTCAGGCATATGCTTCATAATTGTTCCCGAAATTTGATCGTATCCAGGCGATTTATTGTTTTTTAGAGTTTTTATTAATAGTTTTATCTCCATAAGTGTGATTTTTTTAATTTGCGTCTTATTCTCGTTTGCTGCATAAGTGAGATTTATGTCGTTATTATTATTTTCAAAATAAACGTTTTAGTTATTTCTCAAGAAGTCATAATATACCAAAAGAAATTCAGTTTTGTCCATGTAAATTTACTTAAAAAAAAAAAACTGTCTTTCTTTTAGACCACCCTTTTACTCATTTGTTGAATGGCGTTTGTGCTTGTATTTTTTTGTTCAAACAAAAATGGGAGTCTACAAATACACTTGTAAGTATGTTATGTATGACGACCGCCGCTTTTACAAGGATATGTAAAATATATGTGCAAGCACTTATCAACCCATTGCCCCCTCAATATAGCTTTGAAAACACCACAATGGGACATCATACAAAAAATCCATAAGGCGTTGAATGAAGAAAAAATGTGTAGCCGCAAAGAGGGGTTAAACGCTAGAAAGTCAAAATGTAAAATGAGGAGGGAAAGTTGGAAAATCTCCAAGCAAGGGTTAAAAGGCAATTTTTTCCTTTAGTATCGTATGAAAGGGTGTAACGTAAATGACGAATGATTACAGGGAAGTAAACAGTAGGCAGTTCTATAGAAATTTTTGTTAAAAATAGAAAGAAAAAAATTGAAAAGAAATATTGCGCCCCCATAACAATAGACAAAGTTTAAGAAAATGCCGGTTAGTACACGGGCACACACGTACTTATGTAAGTGCTTACATATTTATGCATGTAGGTATATGCACCCAAATGTGGAACATAATAAGTATTTCTGTTTAAATGTTCGGGCACATTACAGCTACATGTGAACATTTGAATAATATATCTCAAATATTTGACAAAACATTAGCTGCTGACGTGGCCAATATTCTCAAAAGTACAAGAAAGCCAGCAAGTAAGGGTAAATTCAGTCTGTACCGAACTTTTTATACCCGCGCACATTTTAGAAAACAATTATTTGGGCTAACTGTTAAATTTTGGCACCACGCCAACTGATAGACTATGGAGTTATAACTTGTGACGTCAGATGGACGGACGGAAATTTAGTCTCGACACATGAAAAAGTGGGCGTGGTTTTCATCCGATTTCAGTAATATTTATGCCCAATCTAAATGTGGCGACGAGCAATCCCTACCAAAAGTTTGCGTTAACTCGCAAGTGGGCGTGGCACAGCCAATTTTTTTAATTGTAGCTGCTTCGTACTACTTGCTTTTGGCTCATTATTTGTACAAAGTTTATATAATTTTGCATCATTAATAGCAGAGATATCTTTTTTTTTGGAAATTAACGCCCAATGTTTGAAGGGTATAGACTCCCTAGGACAAAGAGTAATATTTGTACAGAGTTTATAATTTTTTTCAAGCTATCGTGCGCACGAACGAATGGACAGACACGACTAAATCGACTCCTCGATCTATCTTGACCATTTTGGTCATCCTACCTATCCCTAGCGCGATTCGTTTTTCCGCTTAGATATAATCGTTTTTAAACAAAATTATAATACCCTTGCGCACAAGTCCGCGGGTATAATCAGTTAAAAAGTTGACTCATATTCCGGTGTTTGTTTGTGACAATAAAATATGCAAGTAATAACGACAAGTAAGCCACATCAAAAAGGAATACAAAAATTGCAGATACGACAGCCACAAATATTAAAAATATGAAGAAGAATAAAATGAAACCAAACATTGCAAAGAAAGGTGTTCGGTTTCTCGCACTTTATTGACTCTGTTCGTCAAATTATACATTGTGTTGCATATTGTTAGGATTGCCACTCTCTCCCCTACACACACATATACGCTAGCACAGATTTTTTGACGTCTTCGGCTTTTGTTGTCAGCAGTTTATTAAATACAAAAAAAGAAAAGAATGCAAATGAATGAATGAAGATGAAATCTCTTCCGCCCACAATTCATTGCATAACAATCAAAACGTCTCACTCCCAATGAGGGTTGTTAAGTTGCCATACTGAAGTAGCATAATCTCGAACAACTTTTAGGGTTATCAACTCTTGCCGTAATATTCAAAGTAAAGTGTGCGCGTGCACTAAATTAGAGATTCATTTACATAAATTGTAGATAAGCCATGATTTGCTAAGCCTTTATATAAACCATTAAGCTTTACGTAAGAGGCCACGATAGAATTATTGTGATAAAAAACAAAAATGCATTTTAGCAATTACTGTAACCTAGAGCGCTATAAATATTATTCATATTTTTTGGTGTTAACCGTAGGATTAATGGTATTTTTTATGTGGTATTTGTTGTATTGCTATTTGATTTTGTTCTTAGTGCCAGAAAACAAAAAGGTTTGCCGTTTTGTGATTACTTTAGTTTTCAAAATTCATATTTAAAAAACACTTCCCAGACTTTTCTTTGTAATCAAAGAAAAAAATATAAATATATAAAAAATTTACATTTTAGAATTACAAAAGTTATTAAAAAACAAAACAAGAAAAGAAAAACAAGTAATGATTGAAAAATAATACATTTTCCATTTTAAGCGCAATTGTTGCATAATTCAAATTTGTGAAAATATTCTGCCCTATCACACAATCCATCGTAGCAAATCTCCGAATATAAATGTCTGCTCCGAATCGGAGCAATTTTTTATCATGCAACCCATGGGAATTCGAAAAAGTTGTTGCCATACGCATATTTTAAATTTTGACGTTTCGAAATCAGATGTTTTGCAATAAATTGAAATTTCAATAAAGACAAGCGTAAATAAATTTAATTAGACTGAAATATATATTGGAAAAACAAAGCTTTTAAGTGTTATGGTTTCTTCGTTGATATTTTCTATAATGTTGGTGGAGGCGGAAGGTGAAAGAAGTAGATCGAATATGAAAATTCAACGAAAAATATTAAGGGACGCAAGCAATCTGCTCGATGTCGAGGACACAATGTAAGTATAGGAATAACTTCATAACTTCATAGGTTAACTTTATTTTATGAAACAGGTTTACTAAAAATTACCGCCTGAATAAGGCGGCGTTTTTGTACGTCTTAAGTGCCCTAGATGAAAATGTACGCTCAATGAGGTCGTGCTTCGTCTCTTCGTTCCAGCGTTTGTCTTCCGTATTGCGTTTTTTTGCGGAGGGTGGGTACCAGCATGGAGTGGGAAAGGACTTTGACATTCCCATGGCTCAATCCACATTTTGTGGCGTATTAAAAGACGTGTTACACACTCTTCAATGTCACCTATGTCCTCAGTGGGTGAATCTTGATTTAAGCAACGAAGAAAAAAGACAAGCATAGATGGACTTTTATCAAAAATATGGATTTCCTGGTGCGATTTTATGTGTAGACGGAACACACATTAAAACTGTTGCGCCAGCTAAAGAAAAATTCCTGTATTTTAATCGTAAACGGTACTATAGCATCAATGCTATGATTGTAAGTCTTGCAAAAACTGATATTTCAAATATCTTTCTAATTTTTTATTTATTGCAGATATGCGATAATAAAATGAGAATTCGTTACGTGAATGCGCAGTATCCTGGCAGCAACCACGATGCTCATATTTGGAACGTAAGCAGCGCGCGAAATTTTTTTGAAAATAAACACCCAAACGGCGAACGAAACACTTGGCTTTTGGGTATGTGCATACACATATAGACCGTTTGAATAATTTTTTGCTAAAATGATTTTATTTATTCCACAGGAGACGCTGGATATGCTCTAGAGCCATGGTTAATGACACCTTTTCGTTCACCTACAACAGGAAGCGCCGAAAGAAACTACAATAAAATACATGCAAAAGTCAGAAATACTATAGAAAGGACCATAGGTGTATTTAAGAACCGATTCAGATGCCTTCTGGCTGTACTTATATACAGCCCTTTATTACCTTTTTCCAGCTTGATACATCTTTGGTTGGTGGGCCTATACTGTTAAGCTGCTTCGCAACATTTTGCCAAAACTCGGCTACCTCTTCCTTCGAGCATTTGGAGAACCCCTGAGCAATTTCTGGCTTCTCCTGTATTAGCTCCAACAAACTGGAATACTGCTGACGTGTTGTTACAACTTTGTACGTGTAAAAATCAAATAAAAGTACATATACTTAAAAAATTCCTTTTTGTTTATAGTTTAGTTAATATAGCACTTACATTTTACAGCTTTCTTATTTTTCTCCTTTCAAATTTTCTTTTTATTACTACGAGTACTTCTAATTTTTGTCCGTTAGTCTAACGTTGTCGTAGAAAAATTGTACGAAACTGTAAGATTTGACGTTACGAGTGTATTCAGTGAATGCTACTCTACGAATTTCGAATGTGCGTTCGGAGCTATTCGAATTGTATGATTACAATTTCTTAGTTTCTACGAAAAACAGTCTACGACGGATTCTATGATAGGGCTGATTAGCTCAAACATATAAGTATGAGGAGAACGCTTTCACTGCACTTGATGCAATTTTGGACTTTCTTCAGTAAAATCGTGAAACGCAATTTTCAGACCTGAAACAACAAAGGCACCAAAATACAAACTCTTCACCTCCAACTTGAAGAAAAAATGTTACCAACAAAAGGGAAAGTTGCGTAAATGTTAATTACACAGTTCAACGATTTTAAAAATATGTTATTCTACCCGAACAAAAAACTTCAATAATCGATCCTTCTAATAGCTTGCATAAAGTTTTTTTGCGCACTGACTTCAACCCGGCCGAGTATTCCGTCTTCGGTAAGCCCCAGTAAAATTTTCTGCTTTAAATTCTGTGGAGCACTTTAAACTTCTAACTGCCTTTTTAATGATCTCTCATTGTCCATTTATGATACATGCCCACTTAGGGAAGAGGTAGAGAATTGGAATTTATTAACGAAAAATTCCTATTAAAGAAATTTTACGACAAGAACTTATTTGCAAACGTTTTAGATATAATACTTTTGAAAGCTATTCATTCAAAGAAATCATATGCTCCGGACTAGTACTATCGATAAAGATGATCCTAGAGATATCGTCGTCATAATTACTGGTATTTGTTCGCGTTGAGTAGTCGTTGTTGGACAGTGTTATTAGTCGAAGCGACTTACAAGAGCTCAACAACTAGAAAACAACGACAAACTACAAGATAACATCGGCAGCTGAGATTATATGAAGTTTAATTGCGATCGGCAAAGCGAGAAAAAAAACTGTGCTACGAAATATGAACTATGTTATGTAGGGTTAAGAACAGGATTCATCACTTTGATCTCAGCAATAAGCATGATATTACTCACATCTTCGACAGCTGCACAGCCTCGAATCATATCAAATTTTCGATAATTAAAAATTCTAATTCGCGGCGGCCGCCGTAGCCGAATGGGTTGGTGTGTGACTACCATTCGGAATTCACAGAGGGAACGTTGGTTCGAGGGTCGGTGAAAGACCAAAATAAAGAAAAAGTTTTTTCTAATGACAGTCGCCCCTCGGCAGGCAATGTCAAACCTCCGAGTGTATTTCTGCTCCTCATAAAAAAATATCTGCTGTTCGGTATCGGCTTAAAACTGTAGGTTCATTTGTGAAACAAGAACAAGACGCACGTCACAAATAGGAGGAAGAGCTCGGCCAGACACCCAATTATATATAGATACCTATATAAGGCATTTATAAAAATAATGAACAACAATTGGCCACTGTGAGGTCCTTGCGGAATTCCCGAAAACGGCTGAGTCAGGCTATCTACCTGATTTGTAGATAGGATAAATCCAACAAAGTTTTCACGAATCCATAAAAATGCCTAAACATTTCTTGAGTAACTGTGTCAAGGGATAAGAAACGGAATCATAGCAAGTCTTGAATAATTATGAAGCAAAGCTCCCACTGTCTGTTTTACTATAGTCCAAGCCCATTTCAAAACTTTTTATAGCTTGTAACTATGGAGAGGATAAGGCTGCAGCTGACGTAGCGTCTTACTTTTCATAAACTTTGTGAAAGAAACTTGGAAAAAAATCCCAAAAGTCCTGGATATTGTTGGAAATCATGTTGTCATACTTCAAACTGGTTAGAAAACCATTTGTTCTTCTTTTGGAGTTGACAAAAGGCCATAACGGGATGAGATTTAAGTTTTGCTTCTACAGAATGCAGAAACTGTTTAAAGAAGAAGTTATGGAGGCGCTTCTGTACATATCTCAATATGTTTAATTTGATTATATTTTGGGATATTATCCCAGAATATAATTTAAAATTGATCCGAAGACCCTAGCAGCTTAGCTAATGTTTAAGCATGTAAGTCTGGAAAATATCCAGAGTTAGGCAAATGTGAGGAGTAATACACCAGGTATGCACTTAATGAGTAATGTATGATACTTAATAACTTAATGACTGTGCACACACACCCGTGAAGAGTACTCAGCAGAGTAGCAGCAGTAGCTGAAAACTTAGGAACTATTAACAGTAGGCTTCAACCACCAGTCAATAAAATCGGTCAAGGAGAGCACCTGTCGGATATCTTACACATTTAGCAGGATTACTCTCCACTTAAAAAAGGACGCGGTAATAGAGAAAGCGTGGCTGAAGTGACAATTGGGGGTAAAACCAATGCGGAAGACAGGGAGATGTCAACGCCGAGATCAAAATAGCTGAAAAAGCAGCCATCAGCGGGGTAACTGTCTCGCTACTACCTCACGAAATTGAAGGAATCGGCGAAGTTGCCAGCGTGCTCGAGGCGTGGAGGAATGCCCAGTACTTGAAAGCACATTTCTGAGAGACCTCTTTCTCGAAGGCTTAGATAGCGCGGTACCGAGATTTAAAGGCAAATGTGATATTATGTCCTTTTCCTCCCAAATTTCGTATAGGGAGTAGTCCCTTTAAGGCATCCCATGTACATTGCCCAAGCAAACCCAACCAATGTAATTATTAGAGGGTTTTCTTGTTCATACATATATAGACTCAAGGGTTAATGAAACTAATAGTATTAGAGTAGGAAAAGAAGTAATTAATTATTGTGAGAATGTATGTGTGTGAACGTACTTTCCTTAATTTATTACCATCACAAATTACATGACAGTTATTGCTTTTGTCATCATTGTTTTTGTGATTCATCTGATTTTATAAAGTTGCAAATACACACACACACATGCATACATATATGAATAAAAAATACTTAAGTGCGTATGGGCTCACGTATGTATACAAATATTTGCAGCATGTGTCAACGACATGTTCCGCTACATTCAGTTCCGTTATGCTGGCATTTGTAAGCCCAACGTTTGTCGACCACAATTTCCGGCGACGCCTTTAAACAGCTGACAGGGAAACCGAAAAAAAGAGAGAGAGATGGGGACAGAATTGGAATCCCTTTGTACCATTGTTGCTTACGCGAAATATGAAAAGGGATTGTCGTTGTGCGTGGGTGTTTTTGTTTTGTTTTAATAAACATTGCATACAGTACAAAACCGCCGAGCGTGATGTTGAGGCCGGAGTATTAAAAGTCAAAAATATGTTTCGATGAAATAAAATAAATATAGATTTACAGGCGGTGGAAAGACGGAAAAATATTGCAGACAAATTTTTGTTTTCTTCTTTTAGAGTAGAGGCTAAATAAAAAAGCAAACTCAAGGAGGCGAGGCACGTAAGGGTGCCTGAAAGATTCCTTCGGTTTATTTTAGTAGGGGTTAAAGCGCATAGAAGGCGAATAAAATCACAGCCGGGCAAGTAAACAAGCAAAAAAAAATAATAACAAAAAAAAAACGCAGAGAAAAACTGTATAGGCGGCAGCAAGTGAATGCCGAAGGGTGACTGATGAATGGGTTAATATGTAGCAGTGCCTTCGGCAGTTGGCTTGTTCGCAGAAGTCCCCCACATTTTGCGAAAAATTGCGCACATAAACACACAAACCCAATATATGTAGGTATGTAAGTGTAAATGCAGTGCTTGAATAAAACCATTGACGTTGACTGTGAGCGGTCGCAGAGGAAATTGTTGCATACAACTGTCTTGTTTGTTTACGCCGCGTCTGTGTGTATGCTTATATGTATTTTTTTGTGTGGGTGGCACGTACTGCAAGTACGGTCGGTCACACCGTTGCCCTGATGGATGAAGAAGTCGGCACTTGAGAGCGTAGAAGCACTTAGGAACAGCGAGTGCGCGTGCACCTACTCACAAAAGCATACCGCACACATTTGCATTTACGTATATGTATGCGTGTATGTACATAATACTGACAACTGATCACATACATACATATGTGCATAAGTAGTAGCCAACAGCTGAAAGTATATGACATCTGTAGGCGCATTAGGGTGGGTCAGTTTGCTTGGAGCAATTTTTCGCATAATGCGTAGAACAAAAAGTTGTATATGGCTCTATGGTACGATTCTAAGTGAAGCTTCTGCAGGAGCTATACTTGAAGAGGTAACTCAGATTTCGAGCTCGATATGTTCTCATATAGATACATGTTTTTCTCAATGGAGATATATTTTTTGCAATGAAATATGAAAGAATTACGGCATATTGGGGAATATAGAATAATCGTAGTTTTCTGTTTCTACTTTTTCAAAAGTGATGTTGAATCAATGATATTTTATTTGATTTTCCCAACATGTTGAACTATTTTTTATTTTTATTTCAACTTCAAACATTGTCTTGGCTTATTCTCTGTAGTAAGAGTTTATAAACAACGAAAAAAGATAATACAAAGTGGGTTAGGGTATTTCAGTTTAGATAATTTCCGGTGAATGGAGTTAAAACAAACGCATTGTGTCTATCCATTTGCTGTCTATTTATAAGATGGTTCAAACTTTATACATTTTCCTCTAAATCATCTACAAATTACTTGATCCACCCTACTGTACATATGCATTAGGGTGGGTCGTTTTAAAAATCGCTCATTGCTCTGTGAAAATCGCATTCTAGGGATCAAAATAAGGAACTTTGCCGAAGGAACCATACCTCTAAAGTGAATTCTGATGGCCCCCAATTTGGTTCGAACGAAAAATCCCACTTTGACCCATTTAGAGTGCTCCAATCGAGTCCAAATGTATGACCGACCCCACTAACTTTGGACGGCCGATCCATCCATGCCAGTGGCACACCCCCTGGAACTCCCCTGTGGGGTTCCCCATACAATCATTTCAAAATATCACCATTTTTGGCCTTCACATGAGAAAAGAAACTAAAAAGTTCAACCCAAATTGGGGGACATCAGAATTCGTTTTAGAGGTACGGTTCCTTCGGCAAAGTTTCTTATTTTGATCCCTAGAATATGATTTTCACAGAGCAATGGGCGATTTTTTTGCCTCCCCACAAATCGACCCGGCCTAATATGCATGCATTATGTATATATGTGTGCATGCATGTATGTATGTATATATGTATGCATGTATGTATGCATGAATAGTTCCTGAATTCTTTTTCAACCGCCTATTAGTGTGAATGAATTCTTTGGGCGGTGTGCGTGGGCATATCACTCGCCTGGGTGTGTTTGCCATGAATGAAAAATCGGTGCGACTATGAAAATACGAGGCGACAGCATTTTATGAATGAATACCTCATATCCGTGAAATGACATGAATGAGCGTATTATGGCATTTAAAAAATGCACCTAGCAGCAGGCGACAGAAACACAATCACTGCAACGCGACATGCCATCTTCTGCAGCGTCAGTAAACTCAAATGTTGAGGAGCAGGTAAAAATATGAATTCCGTATTACCTATTCTTTCATTTTACTCAGTATCAGCTGACAATGGGAAGCAAATGGGGGAAAAGATTTTCGTATTAAGGTGGCGAGAAACAGCAGCACAGTTGCAGGTTTACAAGAAGCGGTGCCATGTTATTACACAAACAAAAGTAAACGTGGATTAATGGACATTGCAGCGGTCGGATGAGAGTTGGAATGAAAAAGAACTTAACACATTCGCAGCGGGAAACGAAAATTCTCGTTTACAAAAGAAAAACGTTGTCGTCGGGAAACGAGAATTCTCGTTTTGTGAAAAGTGTGCTTTCCTGGACTAAATAGAAATACTTTCTCCAAGGATATTTACATCCCGGTCTCCTTTGGCTCTCTTTTAGGTCGACACATGTTAACTGTTTACTTCGAATATCTCATTTCGGGGTTTTTCCTATTCCGATCCTAAATAAACAAAGCTGTTGGCGATTACGTTTTTCGACCCAAATAATATTTTGCTTAAAAATATGTTTGGCTCCAGTCTCACACTACCTTTTTACCAAAGAGAATATTGTGAAACCACTATGCAGATCAATACCTTTCCTATTATTCTGTCATACGAAAAACACCCAAATGGACCAAAAAGGCAGCACTATATATAATGAATAGTGCACTATTTAACAGCTTTGTAATATACAAAGCGATAAATATAAATAAAAAAAAATGTGTATAAAAAATATTTATTAGCAGTTGCGAGAGCCTGGTTAACTGAAAAAAGTTGATGAAATGCAGCCCACAACATCACGAACTACTGGTCCAACTTCAACACCACCTGGGAGATGGTCTGCTGACATGAAAAAACACACCCTGAAGACAATAAAGCCAACAAAGAACAAAAAATATCCCACAGGAATATGTATAGTATGTAAAACACATGGGCTAAGGAGCGAAACACGACATGTATGCACATTCTGTGAAGTACCGTTACACAAAGGAAGCTGCTTCACCGACTATCCTACTAAAAAACAAAATACTAATACTTTTTATGTACAACTTCTAAAAATTTCTATAAAATATAATAGTTACAAAAATAATTATCGTTGTTTTTATACATACGAGGCGTGCCTTTTATATGTCGGGATTAGAGAACAAAAACAAATTATAATCATCGAAAATCACTTTATTGTTTTTCAAAATATTCTCCATGAAGATCTATACACTTTTGCATGCGTTTGAACCAATTTTCGAAGCACTTTTGCCACTCTGAATGAAGTACCTCCAAAACATGCATTCTGAAAGCCGCAACCGCTTCTTCAGGTGTCGAAAAACGTTGACCTCTCAGTTTGTTTTTTACGTACGCGAATAATAAGAAGTCATTCGGTGCCAAGTCAGGACTATATGGCGGATGACCCATTAATTCGATGTTTTGGGTGCTCAAAAATGCTGTTGTTTGAGCCGATGTGTGAGAGCTCGCATTGTCCTGGTGAAGAGTGATCCGTCTTTGGCGATTGGTTTTCCTAATTTCTTGGAAGACAACTGGCAAACAAATGGTTGCATACCACTCAGAATTTACTGTTCTGCGTTGTTCTAGTGGTACGGTTGCGACATGTCCAGTTTTTTCGAAAAAATAGGCAACCATTTGCTTGGAAGTGCTTCGTGCTCGAACAACTTTTGTTGGATTTGGCTCATCTTGAAACACCCACACAGTCTACTGCTGTTTACTTTCGGGCTCATACGCGTAAATCCATGATTCATCACCTGTCACGATGTCATAGACGAGTTTCGAAGCCCCGCGATTGTATTTTTTGAGCATTTCCTTCGACTAATCGACACGAGCCTTTTTTTGAGAGACTGACAAATTGTGTGGGCTCCAACGCGAACAAAATTTTTTGACAGTCAAATGTTTATGCAATATTGAATTTATGCTGGTCCCACGAATGCCTAAGATTGTCTCAATCTCACGATAGGTCACATGACGATTTTGCAATATCAGTTCGCGCACAGCATCAATGGTTTTCGGAACAACAACTGATTTTGGACGACCTTCACGAAATTCGTCTTGGAGTGAACTACGACCACGAATGAATTCACCATACCATCGATAAACACTGGCCCTTGATGGAGCTTCATCGCCAAAAAATGAATTAAGTTCATCCATGCAATGTTGCTGAGTTAAGCCACGTCGAAAGTTGTAAAAAATAGTCGCACGAAAATGTTCACGATTTAATTCCATTTTTGGACCGAGTTGAATCTTTTAAGTTACTGTAAACAACACAAATAGCGCTGGTATTTCAAAACGTTCTGAGTACGTAAAAGCCAAAAAATGTCAAACTTTGCGATACAGCTGTCAGTTGCCAGATTGCAACACCAGGGTTGCCAAATCCCGACATATAAAAGGCGCCCCTCGTACATTTACCACAACGATCCCGAAATATTAAGACATATCTAATTTGGTGATTATGTGGTCGGAAATTGTGCAGTACACCCTATCCTTGTTGACAGCAGGATATCATCTTTATATTAAACCCGTATGGAAACAGATTATTTAAAATCGTTCTTGGCATCCAAGAATAATGAGTGAAAAAGTACGGAATCAAAATAGAATATTTTAAAGCATCAGTCTCGCTATTTAATGACCACACCTTGTGCAACGTAGTATATATATTACACTCGTATAACTGCAGTTTTCATACTGAGATGTGCATTTCAAAAATCTTGACAAAGCTCACGCTCCAAAAGCACCCAGTTTATGTTTAAGACCGAATATGGCAAAGGCAACGCTTTTTCCTCCAGACAGCATGGCATATTTTATGAATAGCTGTAAATCGACAACAAAAACAACCGGAAACAAATAAGGTGTCATTCCTCGTCTATGCAGTGAAAAATAAGCTGCAAACAGGAAGCGCAGCTTGAGCGAACTCCAGATTTTTTTTAGTGAAAATAGAAAACTCGACTCATTTGTACACATTGACGCGAATAGACGACAAGCAAATAAATAAATATATATTTACTCACATGACAACACTGCATCATCATTTAGCTGTGTCATTATGGCAAAAATATGTTGTGGCAGCAATCGCTGCGTTGCTACCGCACTGCCAGTGCTAATTATTTATAAAACATAGGTACAAGTCCATCCTACTTATACTCGTATATGCTTGCAAAAACATATACCCTAAGATATACTATAAAAAGTGTTAGAAAATATGTAAAGATAATTATGTATGTATGTGTACCGATGGCCGAGTTGCATGTACCCTGCAGGAAAAAGTCTGTGTTTCTGTCCATAAGTGTTAAGAACTATTTAATCCATGATTAGTTAAATAATCCAAGGGGATGATATGGAGAAGATAGATGAGATGAGAAAATGTGCTTGAGAAAAATGCGAGAGCACACTGAATTCAAAGAAAACTGAAAATTACAATATTTATGTGGAATATCAAGAATTCGAACATATCGATGAGAAATAAAGTTATTTTCGGATAGTCTCGATTTAATATTTGATGTAAAAAATACAGTTTATGAGGAGCTTTTTCATGGCAGAAATACACTCGGAGGTTTGACATTGCCTGCCGAGGGGCGACCGCTGTTAGAAATTTTTTTTTATTAATTTTGCTTTCACCGAGATTCGAACCAACGACCTCTCTGTGAATTCCGAATGGTAATCACGCACCAACCCATTCGGCTACGGCGGCCGCCTCAATTAAATAAGTATCATGTGACATTAGTATTATGCGCTACTGGTTTCATAACTGGAATTATCCGATACACTACCTGCAAGCGGTGACTAAGTGTCTTGCATTGGAAAGATCATTGAACTGACTTCAATCCAGCTGACGACAATTAGCACAAGAAAATCTTATAACTGTTTTGATTTCGCAATCCTATGCGATTATAAGTGTTTAACGAACACCTACTTGAACATAACTCGTAATGTTAATGAAAATCCCAGTATGAAACTTCCTGGGATTACTAAGCAAAATCTCAGCCATTAATGAAAAATATCTTAGGGGGTGTTTTCAAAAATGATAAAAAAACTCCCACAATTTTAGAGCAAACCAGTTTAATTAAAAAAGTATAGCTTATAAAGTAATAAGTAATACAAAGTTATTAAAAGAATAGAAGATACTGTGGGCAAAAAGTAAGGTGAATTTATTTGTCAAAGTTCGCGGGATTAAAATTTCGCTCTAGTTATTTCTTTCATGAGTTGGCAGCACTGCTAATAACATCTGGGCCAACTTTCATGTGAATGTCATTGTGATAATCAGTAATATATTTACGCTTGTGTTTACCAAACGACCAAGAGTGCATTTTTCGATTTTTACAATGTCTGATTTGATTGAGCAGAGAAGTGCCATCAAATTTTGTTTGCGGAATGAAATTTCGGCTGCGGAAACGTTTAGCATATTGCAGAAGGCATTTGGTGATTCGACCATGTCGCAGAAAAATGTTTATAAGTGGTACAAAGACTTCAAAGAGGGTCGAGAACGTGTTGATGACTTGGAGCGCTCCGGACGACCATCGACGTCAACAGATGACCAACACGTCAATAAAGTGAAGGAGTTAGTGCTCAAAAATCGTCGGTTGACTGTTAAAGACTTTACTGATATGATAGGAATATCAGAAGGATCTGTGAAAACCATTTTGAAAGACCATTTGGGCCTACGAAAAGTCAAATCTCGTTTGGTACCGAAAACTCTCAATTTCTTGGAAAAAAGTCGTCGCGTTGATGTGTGTGAAACAATGCTTTCAGACTATCAGGACAAGCTCAAATGCATCATTACGGGATATGAAACTTGGATTTATACTTACGACCCTGAAACAACCGACCAATCAAGCGAATATCGTGCTAAAGGCGAGGCCAGACCGAAAAGAGCACGTCAAAGTCGTTCAAAAATAAAGGTCATGATGACAGTTTTTTTCGATTTTCGTGGTGTGGTGCACTATGAATTCCTTCCACCTGGCTAAACTGTTAATAAGGAATATTATTTGAGCATTATGCGTCGTTTACGTGAAGCAATTCGTCTAAAAAGACCAGAATTATGGGCCAACAACTCTTGGTTTTTGCATCACGATAATGCACCGTCTCGCACTGCACTCATTCTTCGTGACCATTTCGCCAAAAATTCCACGCATATCGTTCCGCAACCAAATTCAAATTCACCTTACTTTTTGCCCACAGTTTGACTTTAGTCGAGTTCTCTAAAATCTCCGACATTAAAAAAACGACTGCACATCTTTCATCGATGTTTAGCTGATTAATTTTCGGGAACGAAAATTCAGTCAACATGGTTTGATAGCGAACCCCATTCACTGTAACGGTGGCTCCTTCCCCATTTCGAAAGAACTAAGGGTCGATGATACCATCAGTCCATAAACTCTGCGAACTGGTTTATGTTTTTTTTTGTTTTGCAATTTGGAAGCTTTGTTCTGGCGTTAAAAATTCAGGATTACTTGCCAAAACTTACTGCAAAGAAATGTCAACACGGTTTGCCATTTTCGGCTGTCAAACCACAGTTATCGATATCAATAGTTCTCATGTAGCTAAAAAGCACCCGATATTAGGTGAACTAAGCGCTTTGAGCCACATCGAGCCGTACAGTACGGCGATTTAAAAATGATGGTACGCTTCAAAAAAGTTGTTTGACAGATTTGAGTTTGCTGAAGTTTGCTAAAATAAAGATACCAGCAGAGAAAATTGAATACATTCTTCAGTGCCGCTACGACTTAGGTACAAATTTGAGTGGATGGTCGAAAAATGTGTGTTTTTTTATGAGCCTAATAGAGTATTGAATGCAAAGTAAAGCAATGGTTCTTTCAGTTCCCTTCTGTTAAGTCATATCGGAAGCGCTCCGGAATAGAGGGTTTGTCGGAAGATAGTTTGGAACGATTTGCATAAGAATCATTATAACTAACTCAATAAAACTCATATAAAGCGAAAAGCGTTGGAAGCAGTTTACTTAATTCAAAGCTTCTGATCATTAAAATGTAATAATGGTAAGGCATTAATATGTAAATATTAAGCAAGCTAGTCAAAAAGCCATTTTTGAAATGAAAGTTTGAAGTAGCTCAGAGTTTTTTTGAAGGTTTTGCAAATTTCCTCATATAAAAACGCATATTTTTTTATACGAAGAAATTGCGAAACATGGTCATGGAAAATATTAACCAAAATCAACAAACATGCATTTTGCTATACTGAAATTTAATACGAAAAGTTAAAAGTTTTGTGAAAATATCTCGAATTTTTATAATTCTTTTAGAAAGTTTGAAGCTTTGCATTAATTGTTTTTTCTGTAATATGCACTATATTTTTATAAAAAAGATAGTATATTGTCTTTACACGAGTAATAACAATCGGTTGTGAATGAGCTGCTTGGTAAATGGAGGGAATATATTGAAAAAAGCCTTTAATAAAAATATCAATTATAGCAAAAGGAAAACAGAGTGCGAGTGATCTCTATAAATGATTGTCATAAGGAACTAAGAGCTTCGAAGCAAACCCACGGGGCGGCAGAAGAAGAGGTCGGCCGAGAAAAAGTCGAAATATTACATAAAAGACGGCATAAGAACTATGGGCATATCTGATGTCAAAAGAAAAGCGAATTGATGTGGAACCAATAGTTTAGCCCGAACTGTCACATGCCGAGTTTGTCACATCTACCATCCATCCTATGCGCCAAAAAATGTGTTATCATCGTTTGCTTTCTGTCGTTATTGACAGTGAATCTTTGCGCATCTTTTGTGGTATAAGAACCCATAATACCGCCCAGGCCAAAGCCATACCAAACAATGACTTCTTTGGAGCACAGAGACATCTGAATAGTTTCTAGGGGATTTCTGTGTCGCTCCAAAACTTCGCTTGTTTTGGAAGCTGTTTGACCAAAGAACCGAATCATTAGAAGCTTCCATAGCTCGCGCTGTGATTCTTTTTAGTTTACTTAATCAATTAATCGAAATTGACGATTCCTTTACGATATTAAATCGTGTAGTATTTCGAGGTTAAAAGTCAAGACTAATTAAGTATTCACAAAAACTTTAATAGCTATAGCTTTACACAGATGATTGCGATACGCTATCAGTGTTCGAACTACAGTATCTACATACTTCCAAATCATTCCGATTCCGATGAGATTATCCCGACTGGCGTGCGAATGCCCAATTCACTTTCTTTCAATTAGTTCCACACCAAGTCACACTGAAAAAATTAATTAGAATCAAAACTTTGTATCTCTTTATAATTTAGGCTTCCTTGCCGGGTACCAACTCACGGCTGTCACCATCCATCTATTGCAGCAAAATCATCAACAAATGGGCATTCTCGAAAGGGTAATGACGTTGCCACTTAATCTTCGGTGTAGTGGTGTTTCACCTCCGTTACTCTTTTCAAATATTAATATAGGCATGTATTTTCACACTAACATCTATAAATGGGCATAAGCATTTACTTGCCCATATAAACAAGTATATACATTTACACCCACAAGTAAAGTTGAGTATTCTACGAACTAACTAATATGAAAAGATCGCTGTATGCACATATCAAATGTAGTTGAATGTTCATGAATTCGAAGAAGGGGCTTAAATGCAGATGTGTGTATGTAAATCTAAAACTGTGTATGTGTGCACTTTTTACTGGCTCAACAACGCTCTTGACTGCTTACAAGTGAGTAAGCGATTTGTTAACGATAAGTCGGTGTTTAAATTTACTTTCGTGTAGAGTATCTTATATTTTTGTTTTTAGTCTGCAATACGAGTACATACATATGCACACATACATAACAGTTCAAGGGGTTTGAATTTTTTATGTAGACCTAAGCATTTGGTCCTTATCATGCACACTTTCCCTATACAAGTAATCACCATGTTTATGTTGTTTTTGTTTGTGGGCCTGTTAAATGGGCATTAATTAGACGCTCACCAGTAATTCCGCCTTTGTCTTACCCAATTAGGCACTTTTTAAATTTTTCCAAATGAGGTAAAGAATTCGCAAATGAATGCAAATGTGAACAGACACTCACAAATAAGCATTACTGGAAGAAAGTGGAAAAGAAAAAGGGGGGACTATGTCTAGATTTAATTAAAAAATATGGCTCGTCAGCCATTAACACATAATAAGTAAATTATATAAAATGATTAGTTTACTGAATGACAAAAAAAATCTCATTGGCTATATACTTCGGTAGTTAGACCAATCTTAATATATGGAATACTTGTATGGTGGCCATCTACTCTAAAGGCGAGTTACGCTAAAATCATGAGTAAGGTCTAAAGAACAGCTCTTTTATGCATCTCAGGGGCTTTAAGGACTACCCCAAACAAAGCGCTAAAAGTGCTAATCAATTTGCCTGCACTAAATCTCGTAGAGCAAAACGTGGCCGCCGCCTCGGCACTTAGACTCAAAAGTATGGCGCTATGGAAAGAACGGCGGTTTGGCCACGCCTGTATTTTGCACACTCTGAACAGTCACAAACAAGAAATAGACTATTCTACTCCTAGACTTACCTTCGACAAGCTCTTCAAGACAAGTTGGCTATGGCGTCTATCAGGCAGAGGTTCTAGCTATAAAAGAAGTGGCTGCATACCTATATTTGCATGCCGTAACAAAAACGACTATAAGCATATTCTCGGATAGCCAAGCGGCTATTAAATCAATAAATGCGGCTATACTAAGATCAAAGGTTGCAAAGGAATGCCGAGCAGCCCTAAATGATATTAGCGTCGTATTCAAGGTCAGCCTTATTAGGGCTCCGGGACACAGAGGTATTGAGGGAAACTGTAAAGCTGACGAGCTAGCCAGAAAAGGTACTGCTCTTCAACTGCTCAGTGATAAAAGTACCATTGGACTACCTTTGGCCCCGAGTAAATTAATAGTAAAAACAACATTAACCAAGAGGCCAATAGGTCATGGGAAGAAGAAGATACATGCGTAACAGCCAGGCTACTATGACCGCAAATAAACAAGAAAAGAACAAAGGAATTGCTTAGCCTCTCAAGAGAAGATATCTCGAAGGTCGTGGCTTGTGTCATTGGCCACTGGCTATTTGGAAGGCATTCCTTGAGACTAGGAGTATTCTCCCATGAATATTGTAGAAGCTGCAGAGATGAGGAGGAGGAAGAAACAGTAGAGCACTTCCTTTGCAATTGTCCAGCCGTAGCTAAAATCAGAACAGGTTGTCTAGGTAAACACTTTTTCAATTCCCTTACAGAACTATCTGGCGCGGGGATTAGACCAATCCTGCGCTTCATAAGAGCCTCAAAATGGTTTCACGAAAGTAAATAAACAAGGTTCCCGTGTCGCACAGTGGTATCACAACGGACCTGTGAGGTCTAAGTGAGTTGGTTATACGAACCGACTGCCACCACAACCTAACCTAACCTATGCCTAAAAAATAGTTTTATTGATTTGTGCAACTGCGTAGCCCATTGTAGGGCCTTCAAATTTATACTTAGGAAACCAGCCACTTATGCGAGTACGAGGTTAGGCAATTAAGTTCAGAGAATTTGAATTGATACAACAATAGGATAATAGAATTCTTCTAAATCAAAGTAAGTAGTGAAATAATAGTTATTTACAATGCGCAACTACACAGAGATTTAAAAGTACTAAATTTTGGTAAAATAATGAACGGCTTCGAAATTCCTAAGCCCTTCAATTGTAGTGCGAAAAAAGGAAAGTGAAATGTATTTCCTAATAGAAGCAAAGAATTGCACGGGGACCACCGTATTTTTATGTAACTTTAATGTTCAGAATCGATAAAGACTCGACTACCAGCTGATGCAACAGAAAGGGATTGTGTTTGCCTTGACTTTAGTCTTCGCTTTATATTCAACTCTAAGTTTAACCACAACCTCAACCTGAACATTAGCGTTAACCTTAAACTCAACTTTAAACGTAACCTTATATTTAACTATAATTAGATGTACACTCAAGATTAGTTTTCACCTTAAGCTGAAACCAAACTTCAACATTAACCTGAACTTTATATGCTTATACATTAGGCCGGGTAGATTTGTGGGGAGGCAAAAAAATCGCCCATTGCTCTGTGAAAATCATATTCTAGGGATCAAAATAAGAAACTTTGCCGAAGGAACCATACCTCTAAAACGAATTCTGATGTCCCCCAACTTGGGTCGAACATTTTAGTTTCTTTTCTCATGTAAAGGCCAAAAATGGTGATATTTTGAAATGATTGTATGGGGGTTCCCCCCAGGGGAGTTCCATGGGGTGTGCCACTGGCATGGGTGGATCGACCGTCCAAAGTTAATGGGGATCGGTCACACATTTGGACTCGATTGGAGCACTCTAAATGGGTCAAAGGGGGATTTTTCGTTCGACCCAAATTGGGGGACATCAGAATTCGTTTTGGAGGTATTGTTCCTTCGGCAAAGTTTCTTATTTTGATCCCTAGAATATGATTTTCACAAAGCAATGAGCGATTTTTAAATCGACCCGCCCCAATGTATATGCAATATATATACAAAATATCGGGAATTGTTCATTTAAAAAGCGCGCGCTACACATACATACGTCTAAATTTTATTGCTGGAATGTTGGTGCAACTGCCCTCTATAGTGTCGCAGAGTTTGAGCGGGATCCGTCAATTAGCTTGTTTTTGGTATTTAATTATATCAGTCAACCGCAAGGTGTGCGCTACGATTTTCACTGTGGATATAAAATTTCGAATTTGTCATAAATTTCGTGTTTTGAACAGGATTTCGTATGCCGAATCGTTGAAAATGTTGCAGAGAGCCTATGGCGAGTGTGCTTTATCGAAAACACGGGTATACGAGTGGTATAAGGCTTTTGCAGAGGGCCGAGAAGTCGTTGAAGATTTGCCCGATCTGGTCGTCCATCAACGTCTTCAACGGATGAAAACGTCGTCAAAGTCAAGGAAATGGTGCTGGAAAACAATCATTTAAGTATGAGGGAGGTAGCTTGAGACCTTAGCGCGTCTCACGAATCAATTCGCAGCATTTTACACCATAAATTGGGCCTGAGATGCGTGACTGCTCGACTCATTACAAGAGCGTAAAATTTCTTTCAAAAAATTCATCGCAAAAAGGTGGCTGAAGACATCTTTGACCAAGTGAATTCGGGCCCAACGTTTATTTAGCGCATCATAACAGGTGAGAAGACATGGGTAAATGAGTTGGCATGCAAACCAGTCAACGGGCGGCTGAATGTCGCTATCCAAATGAGCCGAAACCCAAAACACCACGTCAAAGACGTTCGAAAGTGGAAGACATGTTACTTGTTTTCTTTGATTATCATGGTGATGTGCACTCGGAATTCGTTCCAAATGGTTCTACGGTAAATAAATAATATTACTTGGAAGTTATGAGACGTTTGAGAGAGAATGTGCGTAGAAAACGGTCTAATTTGTGGAAAGAAAACTCATGGATCTTGCACCATGATAACGTACCGTCTCACAAAGGTCATAGGTAGGTAGGAAAACGGCAAGAGTGCACAGGCACACTTCAAGTAGCACTTACGTGCCGTTTTGATACCACAATGTAGACCATTACCTGTGCAAAGAAAAATTTTTGGGATGAGAAAACCTTCTACAGCCATCCAGTGCTGTTGATGTAGCGGAGGAGAGAAAAGGGATCTAGTCTGGAGAATTTCTTCAAGTCATCCCCAAAGGGCAAGCTAAGGAATCTCAAGCGCCTAGCCGCCAGAGCCGGACATTTGCAGAGAAAGTGTTCAACAGTCTCTTTCTCTGCAGGATCCCCACAGCTTCTGCAATAGGGGTTGTACGGAATTCCAAGCTTCTCCGCATGAGTACCGATCACCCAGTGACCAGTAAACACCGCAATGAGTTTGGAAATTGAATGGCGAAGGATTTCCATCACCTTAAGTGTTCTGTTTCTATCGTATTGGGGCCATAATGTTTTCGAAATAGCGCACGATGAGAAAGACCTCCATCTGTCCTGCGCTTTTTTTAGAAAGAAATTGTGTTGTTTCCCTTTATCAACGGGCAAAGGGACGCCGATGTCTGAGAAGGGGATAGCTGAAACCGGTTCTGTCGACCCCTTCCTGGCAAGCTCGTCGGAAATTTTATTTCCCTCTATATTCCTGTGCCCAGGAACCCAGATAAGGGAGATGTTTCCTGCTCGATCGAGATGTTTGAGTTCCTCCTTACAGGAGCTCACCAGAAGAGAGATACGGCGACGACAGGGCCTTGATCGCAGCTTAGATATCGGAAAAAATAATAATGGCTCCTTCCCAACAGCGATCCGAAGCATTTTGCATGCTTGCAGGATCGCGAAGACCTCTGCTTGAAAACGCTGCTTTTTCCGGTAGTTTAAAGGAGACCGAAATGCTGGTTGATTTAGAGAAAACCGACGCTCCCACTCCAAACTCCATCTTGGATCCGTCAGTCCGTGGCGACTCTCCCCTCCCTCTAATCTTGCCTGCTTAGAAAGATATTGCTAGCACAACCCACAAAACCCAGTTTGCGGATGGAGAGATCAGTGCGAAATACAGAGAAGGGAGGGGATATCTGCTTCAAGATGCTACTATGTCCTACTTGAAGTTGCCACAAGAGGCCAATCTCCTTCAACCTAATAGCGCTCTGAGCAGCAATGGATTTAACTTGCGGATCCACAGGAAGTAGATGAAGAATAACGTTGAGCGCAGCAGTGGGACATGTTCTACAAGCACCAGTGATGCCCACACATGCAGTTCCCTGCACTCTCTCTAGTTTAGTGGTGTTGTAGCCCTACCTGTAGAGCTACCCACCAAACTAGGTAACCATATGTAAAAAATGACAGAACCACTAAGTTGTACATCCAAAGTACGACATGTGGCTTGAGACCCCATTTTTTGCCGAACATAGATTTACAGGCGTAGTAGGCTATACTGGCCTTCTTAACTCAATTTTCTATGTGTAGCTTCCAGTGGAGCTTGGGGTCAAGTATAACATCAAGAGTGTAAGACACTGGTTGTTTAGTTTTGGAAGCTTAAAAGGTCGAGGCTTGTATTTCCTGGCGAATAGCATCAACTCCGTTTTGTTCGAGTTGACTCTGAGACCGCAACTGGCAGCCCAACTACTAAGTGTAGCCAATGCACCTTTCAAAATTTCAGCCATTACTGATGGCAAGGGTCCTGAGACCAGTAGGGCGAAGTCATCGGCATTTGCTATCACCTTTACCCCACCCCTGTTCAAGCGAGTTAAAGCTTCATCAATAGCCACTAGCCAAAGGAGAGGCGAGAGGACGCCGCCCTGTGGTGTGCCCCTATGTGCGAACATAGTGATTCTAGCCCCTCCTGCCACAGCATTTATTTCCCTACCAGCCAGCAGGGATGAAATCCAGAGGTAGATAGGTCTTTCTACCCTTAGCCTATTTAGTGCAGTGACAGTTGACTCACCCGTAACATTATTAGAGACGCTCTCTATGTCTACAAAGGACGCCAAAGTGAATTGTTTCCCCTCCAGAGATTTCTCTACAGTCCCTACTACTTCATGTAAGACTGACTCAGTAGGTAAGCGTGTTGAGCTGGAGATAATCTGGTTTCAAAGTGCTCTCGAATTTGATAGTCGACACTCTTTCGAACAGTTTGAGAATATAAGAGGTAAGATTTATGGGTCTGAAGTCTTTGGCCACGACGTGACCCCTCCTTCCTGCCTTAGGAATGAAGACCACCTTGGTTTTCTTTCAGCTTGCAGGAACGTGGTTTAGCGAGATACACGCCATAAAGATCTTTTGAAGGACGGGAACCACCAAGGTTTTAGTCTTCTGAAGCATCGCTGGCATGATACCATCCATACCTGGAGATTTGAAAGGGGAAAGCTATCGATTGCCCAGTTTATTCTGTTGACGGACAAGATAGAAGTCAATAAGGATTTTTAATGATTCGCCCGCAGATTCAGCCCACTCCCCATACTCTCTTTTGACAAGAGTTTTACATGAATGGTCCTTGGAGAGGACCCTGCTGAGTCTGGCCGAGTCTTTTACGGATTCAATGGATTCGCAGTACTCTTTCCAAAAGTTGCGCTTCGCACCTCTAATGGCTTCCTTATACTCTTTCAAAATAACTCGGTAATGTTGAAAGTTTCTTGTTTGCTAAAATTTATTGAAGGCTCTCATAACCTTCTCTTTCAAGTCGGTCAGCGACTTACTCTACCAGAGAGGAAAGTCCTTCTTGCTAAAGGATACTGGGCAGGCCATTTTAAAGGCAGTCTGATAGGACCTCTCTAAGTGTCTAACTTGCATTTCCAGTTGTTCCCTAGGGGTAGTCCAAAACTTACTCTTGTTCAACTTCTTGTTGAAAACCCAATGAAAAAGAGACCAATCAGTTATTTTAGGGTTCCTACGGGGTGGCAAGGTTTCCCGACCGAAATCGATTTCGAAGAGGATCAGCCTGTGGTCCGAAAAGGAATTCTTCCGTGAAACCGTCCAATTTTCAACCTTAACAGCAGAAGAGTTTGTCGAAAGAAAAATGTCAAGAACTTCTTTCCATCCTCGTGATGTTTCCGATGCCGGGAAAACAAAAGTTGGGGTGTTGCCCTTGTTCCAAATTAGTAAATTAAGGCTAAAAATAAAATCAAATAGAGACTCACCTCGCTCATTGATCTCTCACCCCAAATGGCGTGTCTGGCATTCGCGTCGCATCTGATCAGGATGTTCGACAGTTAATTGGACTACTTTTAACAAGCTGATCAAAAGTGATTCTTACCTTTACGACTGATCCCATTGCTCAGAATCGGCGTCTGAGCTTTAGTGAAAGCCCTTCCCCCAGGCGTTGCTAACCGTACCAAGGCTCCTCTTCAAAAACTTCCTCGAGAACTCATTGGCACATTTTATTACCCGACAACCACGACAGATTTCACCTGAGTCGAAGAGAGGTGCTGGTTCTTTGTTGTCTATGAGGTGTCTGACGACCATACTAGATAGCCATCCATCAATAGAATCCCAAAGGGGCAACACCACCTTTCCACTATTGGTTTTAGCGTCCACGAGGGCAACTTGGAGATGATCCCTGGCCTTCTCACTGTAAGTCACCCTTGAAGGGCCCTCAACCCTCTGGGCTGAGTAGGATTTGCTCTTCTTGGCTTCGCGTCCACACACGTTTTGTGAACGGCTACGCTTAGCTGAGCTCCGTGCCGATTTAGGCTGTTGATGTGGTTGTTGTTGTGGCTGGTTAAGTTTAGCTGCGGTCGCGGCCTCGTACATCCGAAGGTTAATGCTAAGAATTTAATTTGGTTCCAGAAACATCCTGCTTTTTCCGCCTCACCGTGTTGGCTGGTCTCCCGCATCTCCGAATTCTTGGAAGGTTCCAGTCCAAAGCTGCTCTTGTGATGTCCTCTTGGAGTTTACACAAAGTATGCCGTAGCAGACTCGATGATTTTTACGAAATGTTCCAGTTTGATCTTAATATGGTTTATCCATTTGTATTAAGATTAAAGTAAAAGTCTTTTAATTATGAGGCATAGCTATGAACGAGGAGTGTTAGTTCGTTTATATTTATACATATGCACATAGTTGTATAGTAGCAGCATTTACACACAAACAAATGTGTATAGGTATATATATATACTAGCTGACCCGGCTAACTTTGTACCGCCCTAGAGGCAATAAAACAAGCAAATTTTTGATTTTATTAAGTATTTCAATGAAGCTGTAATAGATTGCACTCTTCAGTTAAGAGTTAAGTTATCTGCTCTGATCACTTTGCAGTCATCATTTGGCATGCGTTCCAAAGCACTCTTGAACAGCCTGACCAACGCATGATGTTCATGAAGTAGTTGCTGCAGATCTTTAAGAATTGCTCCCTTGACGTCGATCAAGTTGTTCTTCCATGTTGTCCATGAAGTATATTTGTAAAAATTTATGCTGTGCACCTTCGAAAGGTTGCAATGATCCAATTCGATGGTGAATCTGTCGCTGTATACATCTGTAAAAAGCAAAGTCAGTATTTTTTACTTATAAACACTTTTTTTATACTCAGCTAACACAATACGTATGAATAATTATAGTAAGTTCAAAAACAAATCAATAAATAAATACCTTGAATGTCGGATTAAATCCCCGATCTTCGATAATGTCTGCCCCAAATGAGGTCATTTGGAAATGACGTAATTCTGGTGTTTCGCCACAAAGCAATGAATGCAATGGCTCAGGTGGCGGAGTCAATAATGGCAATTTCACTCTTCCACTAAGGCAACACAATCCGAGCGTTTCTCCGGAAAACTTCAATGCGCCACAATACTCGCAAACAACGTTCATTGGCCCAATGCAAACGCTAGGATGCAAGCAGTAATCAGTATTGCAATCATATCGAAACGCTGCTCGATTCAAATCAGCACTTGATAATTCTCTTCTTGTGCGTCGAAAATGATCTACTTGTTGATCTCTGTTATTCGCTCGACGATTTCGCATTGCCAACCGAACCGTTTCACGGGTTGCCTCGCTTTGCTCTTGTGATTGCGAAGCACGAAGCCGAGCCATACTAACGCGGCACTCTTCACGAGCAATTCCTTGTGCTTCTTCAGCCGTTTCATTCGCAATGTTTCGTATCCTTGCATTACGGCTTTGTCGGGAAAGATTCAATCGTCTTGGTCGCGGCATTAATAATGATGGTTCAAAGAGAATACAAATTACTGTGATTATATATTTCTGACAAAATTTATATTATATTATCAAATGTTCTACTTAATCATAGACAAAATTACATTTAGCTGGCATTTGCGTTTTGTTACTCCATATCAGATGCGTTTTTGTTATACCACATTTTATAGTGACTTTACGGAAACGCGTTCGAATAGGATAAAAAGTACCCTATGTCCGTCTCCTGGTTCTAAGCTACCTCTCCACCAATTTTCAGCCAAATCGGTTCAGCCGTTCTCGAGTTATAAATAGTGTAACTAACATGACTTTCTTTTATATATATAGATAGTTGTATATATAACACCTAAATTATAAGGTGGTGTATAATTAATCAACCTGTTGGAAGATTTAAAAATGTTTGCAAATAGCTTCCATGTCAAACGTATTTGACAGATGTGAACTAGACAGCGGCGGTATACCAACAGACAAACAATAAAGGTCAAAATAAAGACTTCCATCACTCACAATAATTTTTTTATTTAGTATTTAGTAAAAAAGTTATTCAAAAACTAAATACGATGATTAATTTTGCGCCATTTTGTACTCGCATATACCTGTAACCGCCTTTTCAACATATAAATCAAATTGCATTTCTGAATTGTTTCTATTCAAATGTATCTTTTTTTTCACAGAAAGATTTCCAACTTTTCGCAAATTCTTGCAATTTTTAGTTACTTTACTCAACCGTTATTGTTAATTCAACTGCTCTCGTTTATTTCTACCAACAGATGCATTTACATACGTATTTTTATTCAAAATTCTATTGTTCATGCAAGATTGATAGAAAGGGTTGTTGCACAACGAGCTACCTAATGGCTTGCAAATATTCGTATGTACCTACATACCTACATACATAAATAACATATATGCAGGTTCTTCTTTTGTGCTATGTGGCTATGGTAGGAATTTCAAATTGTATTCGCTTTTAGTGCAGAAGTGTATTGTATGTGCATTCATGTACTACATACATACATATGCAAATGTGTAGACTTGGTGCGTTCCATGGTAAAAAGAACTATTCAAAAATAGCTATTTCTCGTGAAACTCAGTTAACTTGTGTTGGCCAGGTACTCAATTGTTGTGTAAAATAATATATTAAAACTTTATTATATGGTTTATGTTAAGCAGAGCTCATTGCTTTTATAAAAAATTAAAACACATTCAATAAAAGAAAGATTAGTAGTTGAGACTGTTTCAAATGCTGATGTGCTATTGTTTTTTGTGGGGTGTGTATAGTAATAAAATCCATGACTTTGATCAACTGAAACTGAGTTATTGCACCTGAAATAACATTACTTTTGAACTATCGATACGAAAAGGAGTCTCGAAAAAGTTGGTAAAACTTGTATCGAAAAGTTTATATTAATAAAAAACTGATACACAGTTCATGAGTGGCAATTTTTGTCGTGAGGACGCAAAAGGTGAGCTGCATGTTGGAAAACCATGATCATAATGGAATCATCAAAAATTAGTCAAAATATATGAATATTACACTAATGGTATTGAAATGGAGTACTTCAAAAACATCAACGTATTTAATTTCAACTGACAGTTTGAACAGCATAGCTCACAGAGTCGACGTTTGTTGCAAGAAAGTGCATCATCACCATCATTTTATGGATGTAAAGTTAGCCAAACGGCGTATACCCTCATCCTTGGTCACCGCTTTGAATAAAAAATTAAATTAAAAAAGTTTTCCAAAAACAAAGCACATTTTTCGTTATTGGTGCTTGCTTTGGACCACACCTTGTATAAGTAAAAAAAAATAGTATGCATGTATTGTTAATGCTGTTTTTATGCAATTACGCACTTTTAATCTCATTTCATTCATGAAGCATACAATTGCTAGCATTTCACAATTATTTTCGATTATTTTTTTTACATTTCCTTTGAAATAGCATTTAAAAATCTGCTGTGGTTGTTAAAGTGCAGTTAATTGTGATTGTGGGAGCAATTTGAGTTGAATGAAATAAAAGAAAATTAAGTGAAATGAAATGAATTGGAAGTAATTTATTTGAAACATGTGGAATGGAATAACATCAGATATTATATGGGAGGTGTCTCCCTTTTTTTAATTCAAAACTCTTTGGCTCAAACTCAACAGCCCGGAGATGAAATGATGGACATCGTCTTTCTCTTATAGCAGTCATTCGTCGGAAGTCAAGACTCAATTTCGAGAACTTTTTTAATACCAAGAAGCAACTAACGTAGGGAAGGACCTTGAAAATGCATTACTCCACCTGTGCTGGTAACGGATGATGTTAACGCATCTCGAATTCGCTACCTCAGTTGCGGTACTGTAGTACTACTGTGGGCAGAGTAAGGTGAATTTATTTGTCAAACTTCGCGGGATTAAAATTTCGCTCTAGTTATTTTTTTCATGAGTTGGCAGCACTGTTAATAACATCTGGGCCAACTTTCATGTGAATGTCATTATCAGTAATATATTTACGCTTGTGTTTACCAAACGACCAAGAGTGCATTTTTCGAATTTTACAATGTCTGATTTGATTGAGCAGAGAAGTGCCATCAAATTTTGTTTGCGGAATGAAATTTCGGCTGCTGAAACGTTTAGAATGTTGCAGAAGGCATTTGGTGATTCGGCCAAGTCGCAGAAAAATGTTTATAAGTGGTACAAAGACTTCAAAGAGGGTCGAGAACGTGTTGATGACTTGGAGCGCTCCGGACGACCATCGACATCAACAGATGACCAACACGTCAATACAGTGAAGGAATTAGTGCTCAAAAATCGTCGGTTGACTGTTAAAGACCTTACTGATATGAGCGGAATATCAGAAGGATCTGTGAAAGCCATTTTGAAAGACCATTTGGGCCTACGAAAAGTCAAATCTCGTTTGGTACTGAAAACTCTCAATTTCTTGGAAAAAAGTCGTCGCGTTGATGCGTGTGAAACAATGCTTTCAGACTATGAGGACAAGCTCAAATGCATCATTACGGGAGATGAGACTTGGGTTTATGCTTACGACCCTGAAACAACCGACCAATCAAGCGAATATCGTGCTAAAGGCGAGGCCAGACCGAAAAGAGCACGTCAAAGTCGTTCAAAAATACGAGTAAAGGTCATGATGAGAGTTTGTTTCGATTTTCGTGGTGTGGTGCACTATGAATTCCACCTGGCCAAACTGTTAATAAGGAATATTATTTGAGCGTTATGCGTCGTTTACGTGAAGCAATTCGTCTAAAAAGACCAGAATTATATTATTTTATTATTCTTCGTGACCATTTCGCCAAAAATTCCACGCATATCGTTCCGCAACCACCGTATTCGCCTGATTTGGCTCCGTGTGACTTCTGGCTATTCCCAAAACCCAAGAGACCACTCCGGGGAACGCGTTTCGAGGCGATTGAGGAGATAAAAGCTGAATCGAAGAAGGTGCTGATGGATATACCGGAAATGGACTATTTGGCATGTTTCGGGGATTGGAAATCGTTGGCATAAGTGTATTTCATCGAGAGGGGATTATTTTGAAGGGAATGAAAGTGATTTACAAGAATAAATAAAGATTTTTCATTTTACAACCAAATTCACCTTACTTTTTGCCCACAGTAGTATTCACAAGAGGATATCTTCAAACATTTAACATTGCACGCACAATCTGACTGTTGGGATCACTTCTATAAACGACCTAAAAACATGTTTCCACAACAGTAGTAAACTGATCGTAATTCGCTCTTTCCTTCATAATTCGTTCTCCAATTATGAAGACAACTGCATGATTCGCCGTAAAGGGCCCGGTGGCATAGAGCTCGAAAATTTAGGGTATTTTCAGGAACTTTTTTTACAATAAAAAAAATTAATTTTATTTAACATCTTTCACACACAAAAATTAAACAGTTTTTTTTAAAAATGGCGCTGAAGTTGACCCTCTCGACAAATTTGACCTGTACGGTGTTGTCCATTTTGGCTCTTCTATTTATCTGAAACACAAAAACCAAAAAAATTTTTCAGTATGACTGTAGCTATCTCCCTCTACTAGAATAAAAAAAAAATTTGGACAAAATGACGCGGTTTTGAATTTGACATTCTAAAAATCGGGTTTTTTTCAGTTTCTTAAACAAAAAAATACGAAATAATTAAAATAATAATATGATTCTAGTACAGGTGATAGCTATTGATGTTGTGAACAACGTATTAAAATTTCAGACGATTCAGTGGATTAGTTTTTGTTTTGTTTTTGATAACACCAGGCCGAAAAAAGTCGTTTCGAGATAAATGAGTTTAAAGTTTGAGGTTCAGGAGCGCGCGGACCGCTCTCTACCTAGTCAATAGGCTGTAGAAGCTATAATACGAGGGATGCCTTTTATATGTCGGGACTTGGCAACCCTGGTGTGGCAATCTGGCAACTGACAGCTGTATCGCAAAGTTTGACATTTTTTGGCTTTTACGTACTCAGAACGTTTCGAACTACCAGCGCTATTTGTGTTGTTTCCAGTAACTTAAAGATCTCGTCCAAAAATGGAATTAAATCGTGAACATTTTCGTGCGATTATTTTTTACAACTTTCGACATGGTTTAACTCAGCAACATTGCATGGATGAACTTAATTCATTTTTTGGCGATGAAGCCCCATCAAGGACAAGTGTTTATCGATGGTATGGTGAATTCAATCGTGGTCGTAGTTCACTCCAAGACGAATTTCGTGAAGGTCGTCCAAAATCAGTTGTTGTTCCGAAAACCATTGATGCTGTGCGCGAACTGATATTGTAAGATCGTCATGTGACCTATCGTGAGATTGAGACAATCTTAGGCATTCGTGGGACCAGCATACATTCAATATTGCATAAACATTTGACTGTCAAAAAAATTTGTTCGCGTGGGATCCCACTCAATTTGTCAATCGCTCAAAAAAAGGCTCGTGTCGATTGGTCGAAGGAAATGCTCAAAAAATACGATCGCGGGGCTTCGAAACACGTCTATGACATCGTAACAGGTGATCAATCATGGATTTATGCGTATGAGCCCGAAAGTAAACAGCAGTCGACTGTATGGGTGCTTCAAGATGAGCCAAATCCAACAAAAGTTGTTCGCGCACGAAGCACTTCCAAGCAAATGGTAGTCTGTTTTTTCGGGAAAACTAGACTTGTCGCAACCGTACCACTAGAATAACGCAGAACAGTAAATTCTGAGTGGTACACAACCATTTGTTTGCCAGTTGTCTTCCAAGAAATTAGGAAAACCAATCGCCAAAGACGGATCACTCTTCACCAGGACAATGCGAGCTCTCACACATCGGCTCAAACAACAGCATTTTTGAGCACCCAAAACATCGAATTAATGGATCATCCGCCGTATAGTCCTGACTTGGCACCGAATGACTTCTTTTTATTCCCGTACGTAAAAAACAAACTGAGAGATCAACGTTTTTCGACACCTGAAGAAGCGGTTGCGGCTTTCAGAATGCATGTTTTGGAGGTACCTCATTCAGAGTGGCAAAAGTGCTTCAAGAATTGGTTCAAACGCATGAAAAAGTGTATAGATCTTCATGGAGAATATTTTGAAAAACAATAAAGTGATTTTCGATGATTCAAATTTGTTTTTGTTCTCTAATCCCGACATATAAAAGGCACCGCTCGTATTGGGAATTTCCGCATGAAATTTGCTTACTTACGAAATATCGGAAAAGTAAGAATCGGTTTTTTGAAATTTAGCGTTCCCCTTAAACAAATTGGAAAGCATTGTAATGTCGGTAATTGCGAACTAGATCCTAATTTATTTTTTTTTGCTAAAATTATTTGAAATGAGTTATCAAATCAGAGAAAGAGGAAATAAATTCATAAGAAATTTCCAAAAATGAGCAATAAGAAAATGGAAGCAAAACGAAATTAGATATTATAATTAAGTTTATGACCAGGAGCGCTCCAAAATTGTTGGAAGAGACGAAATTGCGTTCAGAGGAATTATTGTATCTCCTGAAATAGTAGTTGAAGCTCTTGAAGAAATAGCACATTTGCATTGAGTAAAATTGATACTCATCTAGGAAAGATGGAGTTAGAAAAAAATTGTCGAAAATTACATTAAATTGTACAGATTTATAGGAGAGATTTTATATTTTTCACGAACGAAATCATTCAAATTATGGTGCATATAGTCATTAACCTGGTTATTTAATACTCCTCGAAGATAGCTTGTGGATGAGTTGAAGGCTTTTTTCTATAAATTATTAGTTTTTAACCGAGTTATGAAAAAGTAATGAGAAATGGCATGAGGGATACAACAAGAATAAGACAACCATCACAATGAATTACGAATATGCCGCGTAAACAGGGTAAATATTCGCAATAAGAATTGAGCGAGCGGGCAAGGCAATTGACGATGCCGTTGGAAATGTAAGATAAGAAACTAAAAACTGTGACTACTTCATAATTTCTGTAATAAACCCAGAAATCCTAGAATGATGCTTTGTTTCTTTCACATAGAGATTTATCACGTAGTATGAGGAACAATTATTGGGACAAATATTGATGCTTCGGCAAAAGAATCTACAAGAGAATTGAATTATATCCGAATATATTTAAGATTTCATTTTACGCAAAGCTTATCGTAGTAAGTTCTAGGTTGTACAGTTCGGCCCCTGTAGATAAATACATTTAAGATCGCGTGGTGCTTACGCGACAAACAGTCCATATTATCAAAACGATCCAAATTCTTATCTCTCCAAGAATTATCATTTCAGAAGCATTTCTCACGAATTTATAAGGAAATTTTCTCGCTGTTACAAGAACATCGCGAGAGTGCAAAGCTTTTCATAAAAATGTGTACGGAGGCTATTCAGTTGTGATACTACATCCGGACATCTTGCTCTATATATGGAGGAATCTATGGTTTTACACTATCTCTGAACGGCACATAGCATTTTATGAGGAGCTATTTTATGGCAGAATATTCGAAGGTTTGCTATTGCCCGTACGTGGTGACCGCTATTAGCAAAACTTTTTCTATTATTTAGTGTTTTATGTCCACAGGGGTTTTCGAACCAGGTCCTCACCGAATAGGAGTCACAAAGGCCCAATCGGCTACGGCACCCGAATACTTTTTATGACTTTTTTGCTTCATTTGATCCGTACTGTCTGTCCTTCTTAAATATTTTAATTCTTTTTTTAATGCTCTGCATGTATAGACCGACAAACATGAAAACAAATTATTACACTCAGATCTCGGCTTACTAAGATTTACATATAAGTTCCTAATGATTGATATTGTTGTGTTTCCAATTAAATTTCCATATACCTATAAAGTACTTATACAGGTACAGTTAGTAATAGAAGTAAGTATCAGAGACCTGCATGGCTCACTGTTTTCTTGAGTTGTTCATACGCTAAATTTCTTGCTCACATTCAGTCAATTGAACCAAAATATTTGGTCAAGTGCAGTAATCTCATGCAGGCGAACGCGTAGTTCAGCTCAGTCAACACGTATGATCTAATGTCTTCGGCTCAAATCTAATCATTGAACAAAAAGCAGCATTGAATGAAATTAGCATCGGCCTTTGCGTACAAACGATCAAACTTGTTCAAAGAAGTAATTGTCATTATTGTAAATAGCACATGTTCGAGCAAACGAGCGTTGGCGTACAATGTACGCTGTAAATTGCGTTTCGTATTTGAAAGGATTAGTTGGTTTCAGCAATGTTTCCTTATTTACATTATTTTCTTTCGTGTTTTATTAAAAGTTTTAAGAAAAAAAACAAATATGAAAATATAGTGTTTTTGCTTTAAAATTTTGCTTTTACTTTGCTATCGTTAGTTACAAGCAAAAACTCATGCGGGATCATACGTGTTCAAACCGGCTCATTTGGCTCTATAGCCCTTTTATTCTTGCTCAAAAAAATGAATGTATAGCCGAACGAGCAAATACCCGAAACGGCTGCTATGAAGACGATTGGTGATAACATCGGAGAGCTAAAACGCAGCACATGATTTGATTGCGCTGAAATAAACAATGACAATAACTTATTTGAACAAGTTCGATCGTTTGAACGAAAAGGCCTGTTTTTTTGTTCAAGCGAAGCGTATGAATGTTTTACACTGAGCCGGTGCAGTTCTCTGGTAAGTATATACCGGACACGTTTTCAATTTTCCCCCAAGCGATTCCTGCAAACAACCTAAGTTATAACAAAATTGTGTGTTATATACATGAATGAAATACAAAAATCATATTTAATCCAAATAATGACAAAATTTAAAAAAGGAACAAAATTATAGCTTTTTATATTAAACTTTATAAAAATGCGTGTCTCAAAAGTAAGTATACAGTTCATCATATTATTATTTTGTGAAATCAAAAGCATAATTAAAATGAAATCCTTGTATTTGGTAGGATAACCATTAGACTTTACAATCGCTTTAAGTCGTGATGGCATTGATTTCACCAAGTTTTCAGTTACAGCTGGTTGTATTTTATTCCATTCCTCTTGAAGGACGTTTTTCAGTTGTTCCTTATTTCTAATCGGATGTTTACTTATTTGCCGCTTTAAATGTTCCTATAAATGTTCGAATGGGTTGGTATCCGGGGACTGTGGCGGTGTTTTCAGCTGTTTTCGCACATTGTCTAACAGCGACTCTCGTACAATGTTGATTGTGTGCTTGGGGTCATTATTCTGCTGGAAGATAAACGTTCCTCCAAGGCCTAATTTCATAGCGCTTTCTTTTAAATTATTTTTCAAAATATTTGAATAACCATATCGGTCCATAATATTTTCGATAAATACCAAGTTTCCAACCCTGTTCACAGCCATACATCCCCAAACCCTTACAGAGCCCCCTCCATGCTTCACAGTGCCGGTCATATTGTTTGGATCCAATTCCACGTTTACTTTTCTCCAAACTTTTTCACGGCCATCAGATCCACAGATACTGAACTTACACTCATCAGAAAATATCACTTGGTTCCAAAACGTTTGGTCATATTTTACATGATCTTTTGCAAATGAAATCCGTTTACTCCGATTGACACTACTCACGAAGGAATTTTTCCTAACACTGCGCCCATGATAACTAGCACTATGGAAAGCCCGGCGAATAGTTTGGGTGCTAAATTGTTTTCCAGTCTCACTTCCAACTTCAGATTTCAATTTGGGGGCACTTATTTTGGGGTTTGTCCTGATTTTTCGTACGACTAAGCTTTTTTTTTCTGGGGCTTAAGAGCGGCGGACGCCCACAACGCTCTTTATTAGTGGTGCTTCCCACACTTTTATATTTATTCACAATCTTTTGAACTGTAGCAAAACTCCTATCTATCAAACGACCGATTTCTCGCAATGATTTATGCTCCTTGTGATATTTTATACTCAGTTTTTTTAAATCATCAGAAAGCTCTTTTCCTCTTGGTCCCATTACTAAAAATGTCGCAAAAATTAATACAAAACGTACTTCTCTAAATTTGTATACTCACTTTGATTACTTCCTTTTAATAGTTTTAACTTTTTTAATCAATACGTAAAAGTAAATGTTATGCTAACTGAACAATCGTTTGCTGGATACCAACTTTTGTGACATACATTTCGCTGGCATCAAAGACAAAGCAAAACGTCGATAACGGTACCTAAAATTTAGAGCTAAATTAAGGCGCATATGAAAGCTTATTCCAGTACACAATACCGTGTGTAAAATATTATGATTACATATTAAGGAAAGCGTTAGCGTTAAACAATTCCATAAATCAGGCTCCTGAATACTTATTTATGTTACTAACTGTATATCAAACGACAATTGCACCGATCGGGAAATATGGAATCGAGGTTTGTGGCATGCTGCAAAATGTAATCTAAGCAAACCTTAACGAGTCCAGTCTAAAATATCTAGTAACATGACTGATGCACCTCAGTACACACCTAACGCAGATATTCATCGCGACCTTGACATCGCTACTATTGACGAAACAATACAAAGCACTAGCAGAAGGCACATAAGCAGACTATTGACGCACACAAATCCTGTGAAGAGAAGTCTCCGAAATAAAGAGAAATCTACCCAAGTCGGCTTAACCGTTAAACGCCAACAGATCTTGCAAAACCTATGCAGCCAATTTCCAACTAATCGTATTTGTCACTGCTTGTTAGTCACTCGTGTTAAACGCCCTGTACATACATATGTATGTTATGTTTCTTCTAAATGAGCTTGAAGGCATTGGCCCTTCAATATCACTCTCCTGCTATCTCATTGTAAATTAAATTACTTATTGTCCAACGACAGGTGTAATATTTTAAGGAAGCAAATAAAAAATAAAGTAAAAAATGTTTAATATACCTAGATATGTGGACACTTTTTATATGCACACATTCACAGTCTATCTAATGGAAGCGTGACCGGCAAAATTCAAACTTAGAGTTCGGTCATAAACAAAATTTAAATGCTACTAAATATGCGTATCCTTTTCGCAATACGTGTTTTGCAATTTGTTAGATTTGTTAGAAATTTAGAAAGCGTACTTTGTACAAACCGTGTAACAGGTGGCGCTAAAGTAATCCTCCTATAAGAAAATGCTATAAATTTTGCGATTGACCCCTAATGTCAGTTCTGTTTTGACATTTGTGTAGTAAACACATGCGAAATACACGTTAATAAACAATGTTACGCTACACTGCTCCAGAACGCGGAATATTGCTGACTATTTATTTGACCAATAATCGGTCGGTGACTTTGGCACAACGTGAATTTCGTCGCAGATTTCCTCGCCGTCCAACGCCTACTGGTGAAACACTGCGACGTTTAGCCGCTCGCCTCAAAGAGACTGGCACAACACGAGATGCTGCCAGGCATGGCATACCCCGGAGTAGCAGTTCTGCAGAGAATATTGCTGCTGTAGCCGAGGATGTCATGGAAGCGCCGTCGGCATCGACCAGACGACGTGCCACGCAAATGAGTATCAGTCGACGGTCTTTACAGCGAATTTTGGCACAAGATTTGAAGATGTTTCCGTACAAAGTCCAGACGGTCCATTAGCTGTTAGCCGCTGACCGCCAATCGCGTCTAACATACGCTCAAGCCATCCTTAATCACCACCAAGAGGAAGATGATTTTTCATCACAAATAATCATAAGAGATGAGGCCCAATTCCATCTTAGCGGGTACGTAAATAAGCAAAACTTACGCTTCTGGGGCACTGAAAATCCGCGTGTAACCCACGAAGAGCCATTACACCCACTCAAAGTCACTGTATGGTGTGCTGTTTTCGCTGGAGGAGTCATCGGACCTTTTTTCTTCGAAGACGTCGCGGGCCGAACGGTTACTGTGAATGGTGAGCGCTACAGAGCAAAGATCAACGAGTTCTTTTTGCCGCAACTTGATGAATTGGGATTGAAAAACATGTGGTTCCAACAGGACGGTGCAACGGCACACACTGCACGTGCCACAACCGATATGCTGAAGGATGCATTTCCCGGGCGCCTAATCTCCCGTTTTGGCGATTTGCACTGGCCAGCAAGATCGCCTGATTTGACCGCTCCAGACTTCTTTTTGTGGGGCTTTTTGAAATCGCGGGTTTATGTCAACAAGCCTCAGACTCTTGGAGCTCTTAAAGACAATGTCGGCCAAGAATGTGAGGACCTATCGCCGGAAATTTTGGCCAAAGTGATGAAAAATGCCATAAAAAGAGCTCAAATGGCAATCAACTGTGGCGGCGGCCATTTATATGACATCATATTCTCGACTTGATGTAAAAAAAATTAAAAGACCAAATAAAAATAATCCACAAGAAGAATCAAAGTTTTTCTTTTTTTTTTAAATTACAACCAAAAAACATGGCAAGGTTACGTTTGCGCCACCTTGTACAAGGTACAAAGATGTTACGTGCATCTGTAGCAAAATATTTGAAGAATTCGGAAACGTGCATAAACAAATAGATTAAATGGTATACCGGAGTTGAAAGTGTCGACAACTTCCCCGGACGAGGTCAAAAAAACCTCTCCAAGATAAGATCAGAAGATCATTGATTTGATCATTGATTTTTTTGTGACAAATCCGAATTTATCGTTGTGTGAAGGTGAAGCAGTTTTAAAAAAGGTGTGTTAATGCGTCCAAAGAGACGATTTGAGGACGTTTACGCACAGAAGACCTCAAATTCCGCTCTCTTTATTGCACATTGAAAAAATGTTCTCACATTATATTCACGCATGAATCCTTTGCGAATATTTGCATGCGTAACGAACTTTTGAACATACATTTAAGGTTCATGATTGGAGCAGTTTCTCTGTAAAAGAATTTGACCGTCCATTTGTGGCTACCGCTAATGTGAATGCAGTTTTGATAAATACAATTTACTAAAAGGGAAGAACTAGCCAACTTAAGATTTTACAAGAAGACAACGACTCGAAAGTGTTTAGGGCGGAAACACAAAATGCGATTGAAACGTTGGATTGGCCTTCACAGTCACCTGATGCTAACCCTAGTGAAAATGTTTGAGTAGCAGTTAAGCAAATGATTTGGAGTCGATTACCTCCACAACTTGAGGAGAAATTAAGAAAAAAATATTACTCGGCAAAAACGGAAAGGATTTGTGGGGAAACAACTCTTGGATTTTGTACCATGATAACACACCGTACTACAGTGCCACCATTATCCGTGAATTTTTGACCAAGAACGAAATGAGTACCATCTAACAGCCATCGAATTCACTTGATATGGCATTCTGAGATCTGCTGTTTGATCGAGCCAAAAAACCACTACGGGGAATCACTTCGGCGTTTTAACAGCTCAATGGAAGTAATGCAAAAAGCCAAGACGACTCTGATTGCTATAATGAAAATAGAGATCCAGAAATGTTTCGAAAGCTGGATCAAATGCTGGCAAAACTGGATGGGGAGTACTTTGAAGTCGATAATATCACTTTTGAGGAATAAACTTGCATTTTAAATTCTTAACATATTCTGGGAACTTTATGGTTGAGGTGGTATTTACATTTCGTAACAGGGGTTTTCTCTCACTTTGCCGATAGGTTTTAAATTTCGTGTTATGTCAGTTGCTGATTTTATCTTGTTGTAATAATATTGCAGAATGCAAAAAGAACCCCGCAAAAATTGCTCTTAAAAACGTATTACTTTTTAATCGCTTTATATTTTTTTGGGTTTATTTTTAATAAATTTCCATTTAATCCAATTGCACACATTTTCATTGCCAACCTACCCTGAGCAAAGAGTAAGAATTTACCAAGATCCATGGCAAAATCAAGTGGAGCCACTCTGCATTGATTGAACAATTGTTAAATTTTTAAATTTAGATTTCATTTTAAAATCGGTTGGAGTTGTATGCAGTGCAAGAACGGCTGACTTCTATTAGGATGTGATCCAAACTGACTATGAACGAGCTGCGTGTTAGAGCTCTCAATTCGTGCCAGTTGATTTTCCTGCAAGGAAGTTTATAATTTATTTTCAAACGACTTTTTGTTAAATGTGGAGCAATCAGTAAGAGAAATAAAAATAGAAAAATGAAAGCGATTAAACATTGTGTGCACATTAGGGTGACCCGTCCGATGGGGGAAAATGTGCATTGACCGCAAAATGGGTGATATAACTTCAAAATTTGTAATCACTTATTTAACATGACTTTAAACTAAGAGTTGATATGAGTGATAGTCAATACGAGAGGTCATTGAATCTTCGTAACATTTTCTAATAACATTCAATAATAATAAGTAAATATTTCACTCGATGAGCACAGCTTCCAGTTCATAAAAATAATCATCGATCTCTATTGTTGGCCTAATTGCTTAACTTCTATTGGATGCCGGTATAAAATTCGAATTAAAGATTTCCCCTTTAAAGTAATATAGATCACCTTAAAGTTCGCGTAAATAAATCGGAAGTTTGAAAAACTGCTCACAAATATCCCATATACCTTCACTTACGTACATGCATGCACACATGCATATGTGTGTACATATGTCTGCATATAAATAACAGCTTTTTCGCAATTGGAGGGGCAGGTTGTCGTGCACGAATTAGTGCAATCTCAGCATCGCAATAAATCCAACGTTTACAAACTAAGCAACACAGATTTCGCTGCTACATCCAACGCTAACTAAAGTGTGTAATAAAATTGTGTTACAGTATTTATGGTTGCATATTTTTATCAAATACACCTACATATATGTTTACACACGTATTTTTTGTCATTTCACAGATTTCCGATGAATCACCATTTTGCATGCATATATTTCTGTAAGTGTATGTCAATAGAAAAGTAGCGGCCGCCCTTGCCAAGTGGGTTGTGCGTGACCACTGGTGAGTGCGAAACATCAAATGAAAAATATATTTCTTATAGCGATTAGCAGGTTGGCGAATGAATTTCGGTTATGAACAAGCTTTCATAAAAAGAAGCTGCCATTCATTGGCGACATGAACCTGCGGGGCTTCTGTTAGTGGGGCAGCATAGAGACGTACTCCACGCATTGGAGAAGCAGCACGGCCAAGCACCTGACAAACGATACGGGCATATATGTACATATATTCACATATTCATATTTTTATAGATAAAACTATGTTTATATGTGTTTCCTATATGTGCATGTATATAAATCTAAGTGTTTGAAATTTAAAATAAAAATATTTGCACATTTTGATAAATACTAATGCCATGCAAGCAGATTGTATAAAAATAGATATAGACATACACATTTGGAAATATAGTGCATATTTATTGCAACTGCATAGGTGTGTGTATGTAAAAATATATATAGGTTTACTAAGGTTTTTTTTTGTCCTTGCATTTGTTAGCGCAATTGCTTCGATTTTTGCTATCCTCTAAGAATTTTTTTCTTGTTTTTGTTCTTTCCCTTATTTGTGTATTTGTGCTTAATTTATGTAAGTCAACATATCATACATTGCGATTATGAAAAATTAAATATCAAAATAGAAACAGTTCGGATAAACGATACTACACGCGCCACAATGAAGTGATGACGGCGCATCAAGCAAATTAAGGAATTTTTAAAAAGTCTGTAAATGACTTAAAATTGTAACTTGTGTTCTAGCCTGTGAATTATAAGTTCATATTTGACTAACGGCGTGATTTATGCGCTTTATAATTCTTACCAGCGCCGTTTCACATGATCAAGGCTCAAGTCTAAAACTCTTTTCAGTTGATTAGCGATGTAAAGAACAACAAAAAAATTGATTTCTAGGTATCTATGCATTACACTATGTAACACAAAAAACAAAAAATCTAAATATACTTTTATGGAGACTTAGCGCAACTTGTAGGTATAGGAAAACTAAAAAAAATGGTATAGGAGAAATTTCCAATACACCCCCAAAATCTCATTTTATGGCCAAGAAACCGTTTTTCAGTAGGTTGATGTGAACAATCACTCCTAACTTCGCCAATTTCCTTCCAATTTCTAATTGTTTTTTAGTTCGAAAGAACAAAAACAAGCCTTTTTGACAGTGTGTTTATAATTTTTTTAAATTGAAAACTGACCAGACTGCAGTTGTAAGTTTTTGGAATTTTTTGTTTTTTCTCCATTTTTTCAATTTTGACATCATTTTTACGATGTTCTCCGATATTCAGGATTTTTTTAGTACACTATTATTATATTGTATATTAGTAAATTTAATTTTGCGTCGAATGAGCTATATTTGACTGTAATCGAATTAAAATTCATAGAGTTGTATGAGTTTTAAGATTTTAATTTTTTTTTTACTGCCATGAAAAAGCTTCTCATAAAAATATCTGCCGTTCGGAGTCGGCTTGAAACTGTAAGTCCCTCCATTTGTGGAACATCATCAAGACGCACACCACAAATAGGACGAGGAGCTCGGCCAAACACCCAGAAAGAGTGTACGCACCAATTACATATATTGGGTTGGGGAAAAAGTAATGTCGTATTTTGCCAATTGAGCGCGACATTTAAACATATCTTGCGTTGTACTTATTACATCGGGTCACTCTAAACGGCGATTTGAAGACGATAATCTGTACTATAAGTATCTCTTTGACAGTATTGTAATCGTACGTTTCGGTCTTAAATTATAGCGCGTCAAAGATGGAGTCCACCAAGCAAGAAATTCCTCATATTTTACGTCTTTACTACCTTAGAGGTAAAAATGCAACGAAGGCGGCGGCAAAAATTTGTGAAGTTTATGTGCCTGATATTGTAACGATTCGCACAGCACAGTGTTGGTTCGATCGATTTCGTTCTGGTGTAGTAGATGCCGAAGATGCACCCCGTACTGGTAGGCCAATCGTCGTAGAGACTGATAAAATCGTTGAAATTATCCAAAGACACCGGCATGTGAGCATTCGCTCGATTAGTCAGGAGCTGGGTGTAGACCACAAAACCGTTTGGAACCATTTGCAGAAGATTGGGTTCCAAAAAAAGCTGGATGTTTGGGTGGCACACGTGTTGGCGCAAAAAAATCTCTTGGACCGAATCTACGCGTGCGATTCTCTGCTAAAACGGAACGAACTTGACCCATTTTTGAAGCGGTTGGTGACTGGCGATGAAAAGTGGATCACGTATGACAACGCCAAGCGAAAAAGATCGTGGTCGAGAAGCGGCGAGCCGGCCTAAACCATCGCCAAGCCCGGATTGACCGCCAGGAAGGTTTTGCTGTGTGTTTGGTGGGATTGGAAGGAAATTATCCACTATGAGCTGCTCAACTATGGTCAGACCCTTAATTCGGTCCTCTACTGTGAGCAACTTGACCGTTTGAAGCAGGCGATTGACCAGAAGCGGCCAGAATTGGTCAATAGGAATGGTGTTGTGTTCCACCAGGGCAACGCTCGTCCTCACACATCTTTGATGACCCTCCAGAAGCTACGGGAGCTCGGATGGGATCTCCTATCGCACCCACCATATAGTCCGGACCTGGCACCAAGTGGCTATCATCTCTTGCAGTCTATGCAAAACGCCCTTGGTGATACCAAGTTGGCCTCAAAAGAGGCGCGCGAAAACTGGTTGTTTGAGTTTTTTGCAAATAAGGCGGAGGGGTTTTATGAAGGGGGATAATGAAATTGCCTTCTAAATGGCAACAAGTTTCCAAATAAAACGGGGCATATTTGACTTGAATCGGATAGTTTTAATTTAAAGTTAAATAAAGCGTCAAATTTCGATCACAAATACGGCATTTCTTTTTCCCCAACCCAATATAGGTATATACTATACCTACAAGTTGTGCTAGGTCTCCATAAAAGCATAATATCACTGTCGCACAGTGTTATATAAATGACATTGTGAACAAAAGTATTCTTTCTTGATAAATTAAGAACTTATTTGGATATTTTCTTTGTTCTTATCGAATGTACTGTTAATAATATAAGACGTTGTTACCTTGGAGTGCGCAACGCACAGGCATCTACCTATTACTAACTTAGAAGCTTTTTGTAAAAAGGTGGTTTCACACTGACGCTTTTGCGTTCCAAGAATGAAAGATGTACGGCATTTGTAAAAAGACTTTTTCTCGGAAAAATATTTATTAATTCATTAATATCTACTTTGTCCCCTCCAGCGTTACTCTTGATCCAGATACAGTCACTCAACACTTATTTGATACAGTTACAATTTTTTTGCAAAGTGTTCTATGTTTTATAATATTTTGCGAAAATGGAAAAACGGAGTATGCGGTAAAGTAGCCACCCATTTCATTGAGAGAGCATTCACGCCGCAGCTTCAATAATACATTAAATAGACACACTATTTATGTAGAAATATAGAACACTATGCAAAAAAATCGTAGCTGTATCAAAAAAGGTGTTAGTGTATATATATATTAACACACTTCCGCCAGTACTTTTTGGATGATTAATCAATTCTGATATGAGCCATTTGTGACATGGGATTGAGCTCGTCCAGCAAAGCGGTTTCTATAGGAAAACAGGAATCAGTTGAAGGGGGTCAGTCCGGTAAATACGCGAGCTGAGCAATGATCAACGTTTTTTTTTACCAACAAATTACATGCATTCATGCAATGATGGGTTGACTGGCGCATTGCAGGGTCCGGCACTCGAAGTGTAACCAACCGCTCCCGCAGCTGATGCACGTGAGCTCGAGCACCTTAAAGTAAATAAAATTTCTGTTTATCGTACCATTACTCTTTACCCTGATACTAGTAGCATCGCGAAACCTCATGGAGGGGGTCAACAAAAGGCTGCAACGTCACGTGAAATGGTACAAAAAGTGAAGAAGCGACTCAAGCGAAATCCCTGACGAAGTGCCAATTAAAGGCGAAAGAACTGAAAATATCTGACCGTAGCACCCGCCGCATACTGAAAAATGATCTCAAAGCTAAGTCTCACAAGATCCAAAAGGCGCATAATCTCACACCAAAGCAGCAGCAAGTCAGACTTGAGAGAGCAAAGGATTTGCTTTGATTGGCCGAAAGCGGTCCATTTCCGAACATTGCGTTTTCCGGCGAGAAAACTTTTCAAATTGAGCAATTCGTGAACTCCCAAAACGATAGGGTTTATTTGACCGACCGTTCATACGAGAGTTCGTGTCATCGTTAGGGCCGCTGTAACCGCAGATGGTCGCTCTCCAAACGTTCCGAACTTCATTACGTCCACACAATGGCTCTTAAATTCACCAGACGCGAATCCAATGGATTATTCTCTTTGGCCCATTGTGGAGAGCAAGGTCCGAACTAATATAAAAGATTCACCAGTCTCGAGGAGCTGAAAAAAATTGATTGTCCGCGAGTGGGCCTGCAATTCACATTCGGGTAGCTTGGTATTCGTTTCTGGACCGTCTCAAGGCCATAGTCAATGCAAAAGGTGGTCAGATCGAGCAAGAGTAAATTCATTTTGTTTGTTTTCATTTGTATTATTTTTTAACATTTTTTTACTTTGAAATGAATAAAAGTAATTTTCGAAACTAAATTTATGATTGTTGTTGTTGTAGCAGTAACTTTGCCCTGTCAGTGTACCGTAATCACCGGTCGTCTTCGTCTAGCTCATCTAACGGCAGGCCCAGGAAACTAGCTGTTTCGACGGTTTGGGTCCAGAGGGAGTGGGGTGTTAGATGAGTGGGTTTGATGGGGCATGTGAAAAGGTGGTTAGTGTCGTGCGGGGTACCTTCACATGCTGGACATATGTTTAGTATGTCGGGGTCGATTCTGGATAAATAGGAATGTAACCTGCTTCAGTATCCAGAACGTAATTGTGCCAAGGTTACGCGGGACTCTCGGGGAAGTTAGAGCTCTTCGTCTGCGACTGGTGGTGGTTGGACTCCGATAACGGCATTCGGGGGTCGGGCGCTTAAGAAGGTGGTGAGAGTCTCCCGATGAATGTCGTTTATGGCCTGTCTGTACACTGTCCGATCCAGTAGCTGTCTGTCTGTTTTGTCTAGGATCCCGTCCGCGTAGTTGCAATGACTTCTGATGTGCCTGGGAGGTGGGCCAGGCTCAAGCAGGTGTCTGCATGGGTGAGGCCTACGGTAACACCCTAGCAGAAACTGCTTACTGAGCAATTTGTTATACTCCTTAACAGGCAGCCCCAGTAAACTAGCCCTGTATAGTGTACCGTATCCCTAAATATATGGCCTTTTTAATCGGTACATTACGAGTGCCGGACCTTGTATCGTGATAGGGAAAAACCGTCAATCACACTAAAGCACGTCTGGCCCATAGCTGTCAAAAAAGAGCAAAAGGGAATAAAATAATGATACCGTATTTTGGGGGTATATTCACTAAGATGAAAAAAAAAATTATCGCATGCACGTAGCCCGCGGAATTTGAAAAATCATCACTATACAAATTTCATCGCACACTAATTTTTGTGACATTTGGAAAACGAAATTTCATGGAATTATGTATCTGGCTTAGCTGTGCAGAAATCACGCTGATACCATGTATTGCAGCTTATTCTATTTGTATTTTATTTATTCTATGTATTTTGAGTGATTTTGTTACGCTTTGCTGTGGGAAATCAAATTTTGCTAACTCCAAGTTCTATAAACTATAATAAAAGGGAGGCCAGAACGATGGGAAACGGAGTTTAAACAACAGAAGTGTCAGCTACAAGAACGGACAGATATATCAAATTGATTCTGTCCTTATTTTGAAGCTAGGTGCCTTATACACTGAACCTCACATCACTAAAATTCCCGCCTCGGCTTCACTGCTCGTTTAAATTTTTGATAATTCGGTCTAATAGCGTCTCGAATTTTTCCCTTCAGATCGTTCGAAGTGATTGGCATGTCAGCGTAGACGGAGGACTTGGCGCAGCAGGCCAATTGATGAACGCTTGCGGTTGAATGGCCCAGTAGTCAAACTTCTCCTTGACAAGTCGAGTGCTGCGCCACTTGTATGCCAAACAATCAGTCTTTATAGATGCATTGATGTATTGTGTTTGCCCCTATAAGACAATTTTGCTCTTTGATGTGCTCGCTGAGCCAGAAATTGGCCTTGTCCGAGGAGATAATTTTCGGCCAAAATCCGCTACTTCGTATTTTCAACGCATCGGGAGTGAATATTTTAAAAACTGGCAGCTACTACAGCTACATTTAGATAACTAACTATCATTGCTATCTGATGTACTTTTACTCAGCAGAGTTCATCGATAGGTGAATGAATGTACCGATTTGTGAAAATGGGCAATGTCATGTCCGCGCCGTAAATAATTACAGCACAAAAGCTTATTGACAACTTATTTGGTTTGCATTTAATTTTTATGATTTCTTATGAAACTATAGTTATTCTCCTACAAAACCCATATAAAATCAATTTTCGAAATTTGTGAAAATTTTGAAAAAATTCATCACAATTTTATACTTTTTGATCAGAATTTTTCAAAGCAATTTCGAGTATTTAGCTTTCATATAACAAAGTGGGGGTTTGCAGTTTCTCAAAAATCGCATTGTGCATTTTCTGCATGCCAATAATGTGTGTTCGAAATATTTTTCAGATGGAAGAAAACACCGTCCGCAAAAAATATTATCAAAAGTCAACGCAGTTTTTCAACTGCCTCAAACGTACACTCTATTAAATCAAAATGCAATAAGCGATGTAGCTGCATACTCAAATATTTTAGATGTTCTGTTTGAAAAGTGTGAAATTTTCATGAAAATGTTTTATTTCTTTTTTTTTTTAATTTCCACAAAGTTTGAAAATTGGTTTTATATGGTTTTTGTAGATGAATAAACTATGGTTTCATAAAAAATCCATTCAATTAAATGCGAGCCAAATAAAGTGTGAAAACTTGTCAATAGTCCCTTTTCCAAATTAATTTAACGCTGTGTATATAGCTTTGCCCATTTCTACAAATCGGTACATTCATTAAATTATTCGTAAGAAATATGGGCCTTTATTCAAAGAAGATACATGCGAACGCATAAGTACCAATAAATCATTAAATCTTTAAATCATACAAATTTATTGCTATCATTTCTAATATGTATGACTACTCCTATCTGTGGCTTTGAACCAGCGATTATTTTTAAGATAATTTATACACAAGTACTAGAACTGCTTTCACTTGCCTAGCGGCGATTAGAGAATGAATGAAATAAAATATATTTAAATGCCACATAAACAATTGTCACAGCATGCGTGCATAACATTGACACCTATATTTATGTCCATACATATAAATAATAGACGTAGAGCGTAAACGCTGACAGAAAAGTGAAACAGAAATTCATAAGCGTGTTTATGAATAAAATTACAATAAAATGAAATTGTAAAGCCTCGTTTGTGCACCACCCACAAATGCGAAAGAAGATGCAGATCTGTACATACGCATACATACGTACGTATAAAGGGTGTTGTTTTAGACATGACGAACTTTCGATTGACATACTCGCCAATTGACATACCTTCTGCTCAAATATGAACGAGACGTTATCAATAAAACGGTCCGCGGATGACATATGGCAAAAATAAATTTTTTGTTGGATGGTAGGACTGTTATAAGCTTACATGGCAAATTTCAGCGTGATATGTCACATAGTTTGTTTTCTGTGCTACTGTAAACAAGTCAAGCTCGAGTGTGTTTTTCGAATTTAACGATGGAAATTCAAGTTGAACAAAGAATTTGTTTGAAATTTTGTTATTCCAACAAAATTTCGGCTTCAGACGCTTTAAAAATGTTGCAGACAACCTATGGGGACTCTGCTCTATCGCGTGCACGTGTTTTCCAGTGGTACAAATCGTTTAAAGAGGAGCCGAAACCCAAAAAACCACGCCGAAGTCGCTCAAAAAGTAAGGTTATGCTGACTGTTTTTTTCGATTACGAAGGTGTGGTGCGCTCGGAGTTCCTTCCGCAAGGCCGATCGGTTAACGCTGAATATTATTTAGACGTTTTAAAGCGTTTACGCTAGAACATTCGTCTTAAAAGGAAAGAATTGTGGGACAACAAGTCATGGTTCTTGCATCTCGATAATGCACCAGCTCACACATCACGTCTTGTTCGCGATTATTTGAACAAAAATAATGTTAATATCGTTCCGCAAGCGCCGTATTCGCCTGATATGGCTCCATGTGACTTTTTCCTGTTTCCCAAGCTCAAGTTGCCGCTCCGTGGAAAACATTTTGAGACAATTGAAGTCATAAAAGAGAATTCGAACAACACACTCGAGCTTGACTTGTTTACAGTAGCACAGAAAACAAACCATGTGACATATCACGCTGAAATTTGCCATGTAAGCTTACAACAGTCCTACCAAAAAGCAAAACATTTATTTTTGCCATATGTCATCCGCGGACCGTTTTATTGATAACGTCTCGTTCATATTTGAGCAGAAGGTACAGGCAATTAAAATAATATACGCAGTTTCTAATTTTACAATGAAAATTACCCATCAATTACGAATGTGTCTAGTTGCTCCTCCCAAATAATTTCGAAATTTATTCAATACTCTAATCGTAACTTTTTAAATATTGGTAGTCGAAAAAGTCTTTTCGTATTTCTAATCAAACTTCAACTCATTTTTTTTTTTATATTTATTATTATTATTATTATTGACATGTTCAGGTGTTACAATACATATAGGTATATGTACTAAGAACTTAGTCTATCTACAAAAGATTTCCACATATTCCGATTGCTGGCTAGGAATTTTAATTCATTGAATGGCTTTTTGGATTCCTGGTTAACGCATCTACGCCAAGTCATTTTGGGACGCCCTCTGTTTCTAGTGCCTTGCGGGTTCCATTGTAAGGCTGAGTAGACTATTTCATCGGGTTGTTTTCGGAGGGTGTGCCCGATCCATTTGTACTTTCTGTGCATTATTTCCTTTTCAATAGGTTTTTGGTTCGTCAGTTGCCACAGGCGAGGGTTAGATATAGTACGTGGCCACCAGATACCGATAATGCGTCGCAAGCATCTGTTTACGAATGCCTGTAGTTTTCTCGTTGAGTCTTGTTTCATGTGCCACGTTTCGCTGCCATTAAATTTTATTTATATTTATAATGAACTTTATTAAACCAAATATGTACCATTTTGGTCCACCACCTTTTGCCATTTTTCTTCTAGAGACATTATTCCATCAGTTAAAACTTTAGTGGTTTCTCGGCGAAAAACTGCGACAAGTAATTTTCACAGGCTTCTCTTGAAGCCAACTTTACTCCATTAAGGGAGTTCTGCATTGACCGAAACAAATGGTAGTCCGATGATGCAAGGTCAGGGCTATATGGTGGATGCATCAAAACTTCTCAGCCAAGCTCTCCCAGTTTTTGCCGAGTCATCAAATATGTGTGTGGCCTAGCGTTGTCCTGATGGAAGACGACGCCCTTTCTGCTGATCAGTTCTGGCCGTTTTTTTTCGATTGCTTGCTTCAATCTCATCAATTGTTGACAGTAAAGTGTGGAATCAATCGTTTGAGCAGGCTGGAGCAGCTCAAAGTTGATGATTCCTTTCCAATCCCCCCAAACACACAGCATAACCTTTCGAGGCGCCAATTCTGGCTTTGCGACCATTTGTTGAGCTTCACCACTCTTGCACCATGATCTTTTTTGCACATTATTGTCGTATTTGATCGACTTTTCGTCTCCTGTTACCATTCGTTTCAGAAATGGTTCGATTTCATTTCGTTTCAGCAAAGAATCGCAGATGTTAATTCGGTCCATTAAATTTTTCACAGACAATTCATGTGCTACCCAAACATAGAGGTTGTTTTTGTAAACAGCCTTTTTTAAATGGGTCAAAACCGTTTGATGATGAATGTTTAGTGCCTTGGCGATGTCAAGGCAGCTTATGTGACGGTCCTGGTCAATCTTTTCCATAACTTCATCGACTTTTTCAACGATGGGTCGACCGGAGCGAGGTGCATCTTTCACATCGAAATTTCGAGAACGGAAGCCAGCGAACCATTGTTATGCTACACGGACTGATACAGCACCGTCTCCGTAAACTTCACAAATTTCATTGGTGGCTTCCGTGGCATTCTTCGCTTTTTTATAAAAAAAATTCGAATATAGCGAATTTCTTCATTATTTACAATCATTTTTGAACAGCTATAACTTTGTTTTAACTTCTCCGAATTTAAATCTTTTTTGGGTAAATGCAGCGTAAAATGTCACCTTTCTAACACCATATGATATGACACAATGTGATTGGTAGCACTGGAGGTAGATGACTCCAACGACATCTATTGACAAAATACGAAAAGACTTTTTCGACTGCCCAATATTTACTTTGTGCCACGAAAATTTAGTCTTATATATTTAAATCAGATGGGTATTATTTGCGACGCCTAGATGACAGTACTGAAAAATTCCCAGACTGTAACTTTTTTATGACATCTTTAATATTTATCAAGAAGACAGATGTACAATTTTACACGACAGTAAATTAGTGAAACTTAGTACGAAATGGTCGATCTTTAAAAACAACATATCGGAAATTCGTGATTTTTTTTTGTGGAAGCAATCGTGCGAATGAGTCGAAAATTCAAACTGGTACTCTCGAGAATACAAAAAGCACTGACTGACTAAAAACTGGACGTTCCACGGAGAATATTGCTGCTGCAGCGCAAAGTGTTGCCGAAAAACCTTTAACTTTCTACATCGACATCTCGACATTCTCAACAATTAGGCATTCATGAATCGACTGTTTTGCGGATTTTACTTGTAGATGTTACGGGCTCTTCGTAGACTTTTAAATTATGTCATTTTCACATATAATTGTTTATAGCCGTATTTTGAATAAAAATAGTGAAAGCTGAAATAATCTAAATTCGTTAATGTTTTATTGTAAAATAATACCTAGGCACGTCTTTTGAAACCCCTTTATTATGCATAAAATGACTTCAAATATAATTTCTGTCTGCAGACTTCTGTAATAAAATTTAAAAGTTTAAAAAAGCAAGAAACCTTTTCACAATCAATTTTTTGACTTGCTGCATTGTATAGATTAATACAATATAAAAATTAATTAAAAAGAATTAAAAGAAAAATTAAAATTAAAGTAATTCAATATTCTGTCAAAATGGTGCACCGAATGCGGACTAAATGCGAATCCAGCAAAGACAGATCTTGTTCTCTTCAATAGGAAACAACAATCTCCTCCACTGCAGACAATAACTTTAAAAGGGGAATCATTACTTCTATCAGATTCAGCTAAATATCTAGGAGTTATTCTAGATAGGAAGTTGAGTTGGAAATTAAACATTGAAAACAGATGTAAAAAAGCTTTCATAGCTCTTTATACTTGTGAGAAAGCTATCGGCAAAACCTGGGGTTTTTCACCTCGGATCATTTATTGGATATATACCTCGATCATCAAACCGATACTCTTCTACGGTGTGGTTGTATGGTGGACAGCACTCGAAAAACGGTGTAGAGTAGCCACAATTGATCGAGTCCAAAGAACAGCCTGCCTCCTGATAACAGGATGCTTAAGTACAACACCTACTAAGGCTCTAAATACGTTGCTTCACTTGTTCCCTATCGATCTGGCTGGTAAAGCGATTGCAGGGAAAGCAGCGACGCGCATGAATGCCTTATCGAAATGGAAAAAGTATCTTGGCCATTCGGCCATACTGAACAGGAACACTGTTATCTCTTCCGACATAGACTATCATGTAAGTCTTCCATCACCACCCTTGCTATTCTCCTGTTCACTCCCAACTAGGGAATAATGGAAGACAAATCTTACCGAAATCGATGGCCCTCTGATTATATATACAGATGGCTCAAAACAAGACGGTAAAGTGGGATTTGGAATCTTTTCCAATTCCCCTCACATCAATCTATCATTTAGATTACCCGACTACTGTAGTGTATTCCAAGCGGAAGTATGCGCTATCTGGTATGCTGCGAAAACTATCTTAGAAAGGAGAATATCACTTGAGGAGATCCGCTTTTTCACTGACAGTCAAGCGGCCGTTCGAGCACTCAGCTCCTCTTATACTCACTCAGATGGGGTTCAATCCTGTCTCTTATCTCTTAACGAGATAAGTGTTCAGAATTCTGTCCAAGTTATCTGGATACCGGGCCACAGTGGATTCGAAGGTAACTGCAAAGCTGGTGAACTCGCGAGAGCTGGAGCTGCGCAATCAAATATTAGTAACTTACCCACAATCCACATTCCGCTCGCAACATGTAAAATGATCATTGATCGAGAATTTCTCAGCATTGCTGATCGGAGGTGGCGAGTGGAAACTACTTGCGTTACGACCAGACAAATCTGGCCATCCTACAATCTGAAACAGACAAAAACCCTTATAAGTCTATCGAAACACGAACTAAGGCATATAATATCTCTCATCACCGGCCACTGCCTTTTGGGCACTCACGCACGTCGGCTCGGGGTTTGTCAAAACTACCTGTGCAGATACTGCGAGGACGAAGATGAGGAAGTATCGAGCAGACATTTGCTGTGCAGTTATCCCGGCCTAGCCAGAAGTCGACTCGCTCTTCTAGGCTCTCCAACAATTGACAATCTTTCAGTACTCTCGAACCTGAAAATCGAATCTCTCATTAAATTCTCGAAACGAATTAATATCTTTGACCAAAATCTACAATAAAAATCTCGGTTAGGTGGGGAATTCATATAAAATAATGAGCTCTAGGGCAACACAACGGACCCAACTTGCGGTCTATGTGGCACTCCGATGCGGGGTCACTCTTAAACCAACCAACTAACCAAAGTAATTTATTCCAATTCATTATTGGTAATTATTTTTACATTTAATTATAGAAATATTTTTATTTTTACTCTTAGATTCGTCATCATCGTTCAAAAGATCATCGTTCAAAGGATCATGAATTCGCAAACAACCAATGGAATGTAATCAAAACAACAAACTGCAAAAGTGTCTTGGTATTACGTGAGCGTGTCTAGTTGGTTTATGCAAAATGTTTGCATTTTTCAGTGAGAAAAGGGCTCATGAGAATCCCAATTCAGGAGTTCATACGAATTTTTCATGTGGCTTGCATGCCTTTATTCCCTCATATTATTTGAAACTGAGTATTACAAGTAAATGTTTAGTGACTATTTAATCTCGCAATATCAATACCAATCGTCTACTTGTAAGTGCTTCCAGCAAGCAAATGATGTCTATTCTACGAATCTCTATTTCGATCGACAATGCAGTTACGAATACAAAAAGTGTAGGTAAATCAGTTCTCAAATTCACTGCATTCCAATAACCGCATCGAAACCAGTAGACGTCATTTCTATAATTTTCGGCAAAAAAACACTTGACAATCCAAATTACTCTGTAGGAATGGTACAGAATATTTTCAAAGAAACATTGAATTTTAAATACAATAAATATTTTTATTTTTGGTTGAAAATTATTTCTTTGCACAGTAAATTGAAATCGGCTCTCACACCGGTAGCTGTTTTCTTTAATAGTTGTCAGAATGAAGCCCGGCGGGTAAATTGCCAAGAATATGACCTAACAGTCCAACGAATGCTGTGAGCGGATTAAGGGCGCAGGTAAAGTAGGCAACCGGCGAATACCGAAATAGCAAAAAAATATCCTTACGAGTATATATGTATAACATCCCTCGAATACCATGGATGCAACATGCAGCGCAAGCTAGATGTGCCAAACTATCGATGGTCGTCGATAGTACCATCGATAGTGGTCGATAGTCGCAATAAAAAACAGTGATTGAAAATCATTGAAATTTGTAAGAAAAAACAAATAATTTGAATTTTATTTTAATTCATAAGGAACACTTTAAAACAACTATATATTTTCACAAGTGTGAGTGATTTACATTTGGAAAAAAAGAGTAAGAGTACAGGCTATGGGTCTTTTCTGCCAAAATATTGAACTTATAAGTTTAAGGAACATTGCTTACATTTTATGAAATTACATTTTAAGGGAAAAGCTAAAAATACAAAAGCCTTATAAAAGACTTAAAAGCTAAAACTTGAAAACTATAATATTATTTATTTATTATAGCGAAAGATTTTTGTTTAAAAACAACAAAACGTTCACATTTTCTTCTTTAAGCCGTGTTCGCCTATCAGAAACAATTTTGCCCGCCTTGCTGAAAGCGCTTTCCGACTCCACAGACGTTGCGGGGATGCATAAATATTTATACATCAGTAATTTTAATAAAGGGAAATCCACCTGGTTGACCTGCAATCAAATGTATTACCAAAACTTAGTTTTATGTATCGAAGATTGATTTATTAATTTTACCTTGATCCATAAAAGAGGGTCCATTTCCTGTGGGGCTATGTCTCTCTCCAGATACTGGCTTTTAATAATGATTGCATCAGATCGAACATTACTCTTTTTAGTAGCACATCGTTGGTTCAAAAAATCATAAATTGGGTCCGTAGTGGTCGTGCTTGCTTCCAGACTCACAGGGTCTTCAACATAAGTCAAATTGCCCAAATTGACCAACTCATCTTCCAAATTACTTGCTGCTTGTTCAGCATTTGCGTTGGATTGAAACCCATCATTTTTGAAGCGTGGATCCAAAATCGTAGCCATCCTTGTTACCGTGCGTAGCTCATATATAGATAGTCGTTTTTTAATCGACTCCAACATAGCATCTTTCATAGATTTGCCTACCGCAGTTGCCAACTGAGATGAAAGATTTTCAATTTGCCGATATAGTCCATATGCCAATGGTATTATTAATGACACTGTGACGTATTTGCCACCAGAAACTTTTTCGGACACGTTCTTAAATAATGCTAATATTTTGTCAATATCTTTCAACACGTTGATTTCCTCTGCAGTGAATGGTAATGGTGCATTTGTTGTTGATAATAGCACACTGGCAATGGCTTCATGGGTTAATAAAACTCTCTCAATCATGTCGTGGAAGCTGTTCCACCTTGTTGGGGTTTCTTGCAACAAGGTATATGCAAAATTTTCTTGAACTTGTTTCAATTTTTCGTTCGCAATTGAACTTTTCTTAAAAAATTTTACAATATTTTTACATTTTACAAACAAAACTTTTGTGACATCGTTGTGATTGAGATTCAAGCCATCTTGGACTACCAAATTAACTGTATGAGCAAAGCATGACAGATTTTGGATTTTTAAAATTTCACATGCTTTCAGCATTGAGCTTGCATTGTCAGTTACAATGCAGACAGTTTTTTCAAAGATATGCCAAGATGTTAATATATCTTTTAAAGTTTTTTGGTTGCTAGCGATGCCGTTTTGATGCCGTATTCATGTACGAAATGAACCGTTACCGTTAAAAAGCTCACGTTAGCACTAGATGCCCACATATCGCAAGAGATAGCAATGTTCGAAACCTGCTCCAAAATTGTTGACAATTTTTCCGTCGTTTTTTTAAACAAATTGGCCATCAGGACGTTTTTCAAATGACTCCGGCTGGGAAGCTTGTAACGTGGATCTAAGGCTGTAATTAATTTAATAAATCCTTTGTCCTTCACTAGGGCTGAATATCCTCAGCAACCATCTCAGCTACGAGTTCATCTAAGTCTTTTTTACGCTTGGAGTTTGCATCATACAACACAGCCCTTTTAAAGTATGACTCCACTGACCGCATGCTTGACCTGCAGCTGCTGCTGAAAGACGCAATATTCTCGTCTTGTACAACATCTTCAGCAACTTGTGTATCAGGAGCATTTCTGTCCAAATTCAGGTGAAACCGTTTAAGGTGATCATGCAGGTTCGATGTGTTGCCACTGGTTTTATACTCCTTGGCGCAACTAAGGCATTTGGCAAATTCCTTATCATCAGATCTTTTAAAATAATTCCACACATCCGAAATTTTACTTTTCTTTTTTTGTGCAGGCTTCTCCAACACAAAATTTTTTTCGCTGTCGCTGCTGTTGCAATCGCAACTTGCTGCAGCAGAACTGCGTCCTAAAATTAGACAAAAGTGTTCTAAGCATTCTTACTACAATAATTATTTGAAAAGCGATTAAAGAAAGCGATCCATTTATATATTTTTACGAATTGTTATTTTAAAAACTTTACAACTTTACACTTTTTAATATTTGTACACAAGCGACGCCACAAATAAAAAAAGCGCGAATATTTGCTTGGTGATGTGTAAATCGCTCTTTTGACGATACTATCGTCCACTATCGAGACTTTGAACCATCGATAGTTCAGTAGCTCGATACCATCGATGGTGACGATAGTGCCATCGATAGTTTGGCACCTCTAGTGCAAGCAGGGCAATCATTCCTTTCGAAGGACGAACATTTGGTAATCATACCAAATAATGAATCTATCAACTGGCCGCCTGAGATACATATGTAACTTCACTACTTTAAGGTGAAAAGTTTGCCCTACTGATTGCGGGAGTACACCGAGTCACTGGTCCAGGTTGATAATTAATAATTTATTAGCCCTAAACGAAATTTGGAAAAAAAAAAATTTAGAGGTATAGCCAAGATCAGGCCGTTAACCGGCTCCCAGCGATTTTGAAGGAATCAGCTGATTGGCTAACGTAACTGGGGTCATACAGCGGTTTGTTTACCAAAAAACTGAGATTGTGTTGAAAGTCAAGAAAGTTTTTGTCTGAATAACGGCTGATTCGACTATTACAATTCTGCTGCCGATTCTCCGGTGACGTGGCAGCCGGAGTTATTCGCTAATTTCGTTTTTCACCAAGCTGATGACCCAGCCTAGATAAAAGAACCTACAGTACTTGCTTAGTTTCCATAAAATTAAAATGTTGATAAATAATGATTTTATTCCTTTAGAAAAAATACAATAATAAAAAATTGAATTATTGTTAAAAATCCCCGTTGTCTCCTTTTAGGATGTGGCTGTGGTGGTTATTTTTATGATGCTAAAGAATTTTTAATACTTTTTCGGCACCCAGGCTAATATGATCAGTGGATACATATACACAGATACATATGTATATGGTATATGCATGTATGTATATAAGTAGTTACGATGTATTTTCACACCGATACTTTGAAGCAGCAGTGCACGCAATTTTAATATTATTTCTAGACAAGTAATGAAATATTGCATACTTGGGTGCTTGCATATGCGATATGTGTTCGAATTTACTCTTCAATGCTCGTTTTGGACCAACCGATGCATTTAGGACATAACAAATAAATTTTTATTGCTTGTAATCTGCATAACCGTACATCTTTCTGATAACCACACACAACCGAAACTACAATAATTCAAACAACTCGAATTCACGTGTGACTAAATTTTTATTTATTACAAAATTATAAATTATTATTACTTTTTGTAGTTCAGGCAGCATCCGTGATAAAACATGATTCAATTTGCAATTTACTGCTCGCAGAGGTTTAATATTTTAGAAGCACCCCGGAAGTTTGAAAAAGTGAGAAGGGAGTCTACAACGCTACACAAATATTTCCAATTGTATATAAGTATGTGCATCCCTACGTTTTTGCTGAAATGCAGCTTACATATATTTGCCTAGGTAGCAATGCTTTTATTACCTTTAAGTCTTATACTCCCCTCGTTTTAACAGAAATAACTTTGTTCCTGCGGTTGGGTTGTGAGATTCCTTTTCTTCTACGGTTTTTCTTTTTGGTGGCCAACATTACAAAATGTGATATCCAACAGCAAACTGGAAAGAGGATAAAGGGCAGCATCCATCCTTGTCACAGAAACGCTACCCTCTAGCCACACCAAAGCTCTTGACTACACTCTTGGCTACTCAAAAATTCTAGTAACTCTAACAAGAACACCTAAGAGGAAAGATTACAGTGTTCCACAATTCCGTTTCGAAAATAAGTTTTCCTCAAAACTCGCAGAAAGATGTGAAGAATCTTGAGTCTGGGGTTGACAGTGGCATCCCCTCAGAAGTATTGCAGTTCAAAAGTTCCAAAGCATACGGCTACTTAACTACCGCAGTGTTTCTCAAGCTGAGTTAATAGCAATAAAAGATGGTGCGTTTTCGCACTCGTCCTTCGTCACCCAACCGAGCTGGCTAAGCGGTGCACCACGATTGTCTTTTGGATCCCTGGTCATAAACACATTTCAGGAAATTTAATCGCGGGTGAGCTGGCAAGGAGAGTAACTGCTCTTAAATCAGCCAATTCTGCCCAGTATGCGGGCATCCCTTTATCCTCAAGCAAGCCCTGGATCTAGTCGGTCTTCATCGCGAATCTAGAACTTCCAATAATACTCGTACAGTGATTGGATCATCACCGGGCATTGCATTATGGAACCGCATGGGAAACGTATGGGGTTTACCTTTTTAGAAAGAAATTAAGTGGGTTAGTCGAGATATAACGTGCCTCCAAAAGTTTCTTTCTATATGTCGATTAAATGATTGGCTATGGAAATTGACAATTTAACACCTTTATATTATTTTGTCTACAATTATATGCCGTTGTTGATCTCTGCGAAGAACCTGCGGAATCTTTGGGCGCCTTAGAAGGTAGCATTGTGGGATCCATTGCCGAGAAGTGATCCAAAGATGCAATCATCATAGGTGGTGGCACTAGACCAACAACCAAAAGAATTCACAAATTCGAATTGATGGATCAACAAATGAGATGAACAGGTTTTCAATTGAGGGTAGTTTCGAATTTTTCTCCCCGAAATGTGTCATCCACCATTTTGGATTCTTAAAATCAGAATTTAGATTCATAATCAGCCACTCCGAAGGACCCAAGGAGTACATTTTCGGCAAGAAGAAAAATGTCGTCATATTGGATTCGCCTAATTGGTCGACTTTGACTGAAAATTTGAATTCAACAAAAAAATAAATTTTTTTTCTGTTCTCTCACTGTTTTTTGTTTTCAGTGTAACTAAAGGAGAAACTGATTGCTCATCCCTATTGCGTAGGTTTCACTAAAATTCCTACTAGAACTCTGCGAAACCATTACCCATTTGATCTTAAATTATTAAACATGAATTGTGCGCGTAATGCTCCTTTTGTCCGCGCACTTAGATAACTTAATGAGTTAAAGAGTTCTATTTCGGTTTACTTTTCGTTGTCAAAGAAGAAATTTTATGAATTTTCGAACTTATGAACACTTATTAGGTTTAAGTGGCCTGGAAAATCTATTACTGTTTTAGACTTGCAATAAAAGAGATTGATTGAGATCATTGAAAATTTTCTCCAGCACTATTTCCTTCTTGTGGGAACGTGACGTAGCTGTCTAAACTCTTAGTTTTTGGATCTCTTGCAGGCTTAGAATCCGCAGCTATGCATAATAATTCATCGTTTATTAGAGGTTTCACCATATTAGGATTTAGAGGGGGATCTTGAGCTCAAACTAGTGACATCACAACAGACTTCCAGACCTAAGTGAGCCCCTTTACAGCCTGATGGGGAGTGGCGAGTGCCAACCAGCGCATCCTAAACCAATCTAACCTATGGCGGGTCATCCCGTGCGCTAGCTTGATTTCTTCTGTTTTTGCTTGGTTGGGAATTTTAATGCGTTTTTTTTTTTTTTTTAAATTTTGAACATGTCGTCAAGGGTCGTGGCCAGCTCGCTATTCAGTGCTTAAGAAAATTAGAAATCAAGTAAATTTTGTTTTTATTTTTTTTTATTGAAGCGTTATAAATATTTAAATACATTTCATTCTATTACGCCTAGTTCACAACTATCAAGTAATATTATTTTATTAAATACGACAGTATTTACAGGAAATACGTATATAACTGGAAGACAGCTGACAGAAATTTACATACATATATTTGTCAGTCATCAAAATTTCTGGAACAAGATGATTTGGCTTTTTTCGTTCAAGTCTCCGGCATTGGTCATCTAAATTGGCAAGCCGCCGAGCCTCCGGGCTAGTATGTTTTTCGAGCCTTTCGGCATGTGCTACAGCGTAATGTTTGACAACTTCTGATACTAATGACATCTTTAGGTCCCGATGTAAATCAGTGTTCCTCACATACCATGGTGTGTTTACTGCGTTTTTTAGAAACTTGTTTTGAAATCGTTGTATTTTTTCGGTATGAGGTTGTTTGGCACAGCCCCATAGCTGTATACCATAAGTCCACACAGGTTTAAATACTTGTTTTTAAATTAAAATTTTATTTTGTATGGAAAGAGTAAGCCAGTTTAATTTTTGCATTTTGAGGTTTAATTCCACGTGTTTTATTTTAATGTGCTCTTTCCAGCATAGTTTGGCATCAAGCGTCATCACTAAGTACTTCGCCGTATTGGAGTAAGGAATTTTCGTGCCAGAAATATATACAGGATGATATTGAATTTTTTTGTTTGTAAAATCCACATGAAGTGACTTGGCTTCATTAAGTTTTATACGCCACTTTGTAGTCCATTCGGTGATTTTATTAACATCTTCCTGAAGTTTGCGAGAGGGCTGTGTCTCATCGTCTCCAATTGCTAAAATGCACGTATCGTCAGCAAAGGTAGCTATAGTGCTAGTCTCAGAGACCGGTAGGTCAGATGTGAAAAGCACGTAAAGTATAGGGCCAAGGATACTGCCTTGTGGAACCCCGGCTTTAATTCGTTTTAGGCTTGAATAAGAGCTATCGCACTTGATCCTGATATATCTGTTATTTAGATACGAAGTAAATAGGTCCGAAAACTCCCTTGGAAGCAAGATTTTAATTTACGGAGTAGTCCGTCATGCCATACTTTGTCGAAGGCCTGAGCAACATCGAGAAATATGGAAGAGCACACACACACAAATCAAGTAAATGCAAAGAAAGAACTGTCCGCTTGCATTTGGAATGGGCCATCCTATTTAATATTTCGAATATTTTAATTAAGCAGGAACTCCATCTAAATGTGTGTTCTTTTGTGGCGCGAGGCTTACAATACACGTTCTTGCCACACAGAAACTTGTTACGAACTGCGACTACAAACTACAAAAATGCTAGCTGAAAGCAAGCGGGAACTCGTTATCGCAATTTATGCGAGTGAAAGCGTAGTTTCTGCTTTTAGCAATATTCACCAGCCATAACTCACTTGATTCATCAAGTAAGCGAGGGCTAAGCTAGGAAATTTGCAAGGCCTTTTTTTATATTTGAAACGATATGACAACCATCTTCACTAGCATTTTTTTTTAAATTTGTCTGTATGAAGATTCATGAAAAGCTTTTACAATGACGATATTGGTTTTTAACAAATCTAAAATTGTAGGGGAGGGGGCCCAGTTGTGACGCGGGTTTTGAAAAAAATTAAAATTTTTTCCTCAGTTCCGCAAATTGAAAAATGAAGAAGTTTAACATTTAACTATTAACCAAACGCAACTTTTCTCCAAAGAAAGTATGTTTATTTGAGTTACTCAAAAAATTTTGGAACAAATTTTTTCAGGATAACTTTTTTTAGGACAAAAAAAAAGTGGCCCAGTTGTGACGCACCTCAAGAAATTTACTGGAAATGAGAAAATATGAAAGGAATGTCACACCAATTGTTGTGATTTAATGATTTATTTATTTTGAAGGCTTTCAATGGCAAAAATAATGAAAAATACAAAAGAAAATGTCCTTCAATGGCCATAAATGACAACGATTTTTATTCATCATCGTCTTCTAAATATTCCTAGTCGTCGTCCACGTCACTTTCGCAGTGTTTGCAAGTGAAATAACTTGCCTGCATGTTGGCGCACTTCAAATGAACTGGACGCTTGCATACGTTGGAATTGATCGAGTTGGCAGTTGGTTTTTTTTAAACAACAACAAAAATGTAGGAATTCGGCAGTTCTATTTGATCGTAGTGCAAAAAAAGGTGCGTCATAACTGGGCCACCCGCTGAGTCACAACCGGGTCACGATGCTATTTTGTGTATGACAAGCAAGTTTTTTATAGACACCACATAATCACATAAATCCATATAGAATCACAAAATATACGGCAAATACAATATTTTGATGCATTACACTCGCCTTTTCACTGTTAATTTCACAAAATTTTGGTACTTTGAAAAAAATCAAAATAACTTTTTCGCACGATTTGTAACACGATGTTTGGTGCGTGTATACACAATGCGACTACTAACGTTGGTGTCTGCACAAAAACTGCTGAACGTCAAACGAACATGATTGGCAGGGCTCAAACTGTCATTTTCATACCGCATGTCAAAAATATTTAGCTGCGTCACAACTGGGCCCCCTCCCCTAATAAAAATGCTGTAGGAAATCTCAAGTTTACTTGCACTCCTAGAAGATGCACTGAAGGCGTGCAACCTTACCGATAACCAAAAAGGATCGATTGAGCAGGTACATTTTTTTATTTGATTTGTGCGCCTTATTTGGTTCCTTCAGGTAAAACTATTTTATATTACTTCATGTTCTTACTAAACTCCGTGAACTAATGAAAACCCAACAAGTTGAATTGTGAAAGGATACTCTGGAAATTGGAAATGCTTACTCTGCCAAGACAATAAGCTGTCTCATTTCACATTGACCTCCAGAGATCTCTAGCCAGGTTCTGCACCATCTACCTTATTCCCGGAGTTTGACGCTGTCCAACTCCTTTTTGGAAATCTGCATGAACTAAGCGCGAGAAGAGTTGTAAAAATAATTACGCGTATAACTAACTTTTGAAGTATTTGTGTTTAATACTTTAATAGTTCCATTTAAAACTGTAACAGTTTCTACTGACGCTCGAATTAGTGAGACTATTCCATTAAATGCCAGTTCACGAACTAGAATATTCGTGACTTGTTTTGCTTCCCATTGCATGTTTGGTTTCATTAAAATGCGTGAAAATATGTAGTTCTGACAAACAAACAAAAACAATGAGAAATAAAAAGTAAAGCTTATGAAATCTGCCACAGTAATTATTAAGTCGAAATCTGTAGCTTAATGCAGAAAAAATTCAAAAACAAAACTACTGTAAATATTAATCATTTTTTCACCACGCTTTAAGGCCTTTGCTGCCGGCGTATTGTGTAACATGTATGATATATAATAACCCTTTCCCTTTAAAAATTAAAATATACAGAATATTCTAATTTTCTAGAATTACTACTGTGGGCAAAAAGTAAGGTGAATTTATTTGTCAAACTTCGCGGGATTAAAATTTCGCTCTAGTTATTTTTTTCATGAGTTGGCAGCACTGTTAATAACATCTGGGAAAACTTTCATGTGAATGTCATTATCAGTAATCCATACTATTGTAATATTATAAAGAGGAAAACTTTGTTTGTTTGTTTGTTTGGTTGTAATGAATAGGCTCAAAAACTACTGGACCGATTTTAAAAATTCTTTCACCATTCGAAAGCTACATCATCCACGAGTAACATGGATTATATTTTATTTTGGAAATAGGGCTCGAGATATAGATCAAAACGTGGACCCGGGTAACCTTCGGATGTGTATGTACAATATGGGTATCAAATGGAAGCTGTTGGTGAATGCTTTAGTCCAGAGTATTTTTCATGCCGCGCCGTGACTAGGGTCTCGAGATAGAGACCAAAACGTGGACCATAGAATGTGTTTGTAGGTATCAAATGAAAGCTGTTGATAAGTGCTTTAATACGGGGTAATTTTCATACCTATTGATGACTAGGGTCTGGAAATATATGCCAAAACGTAGACCCGCCGTGTCTTTGCACCGAATTAAACCAAACTTACACACATTGTTAAGTAGGTATTGAAGATGGTTTCCGTATAGTTTGGATACCTATTTGTAGATAGGGTCTCGAGATATAGGTCAAAACGTGGACCCGGGTAACCTTCGGATGTGTATGTACAATATGGGTATCAAATGGGAACTGTTGGTGAATGCTTTAGTTCAGAGTATTTCCATCTGCTCCGTGACTAGGGTCTCGAGATAGAGACCAAAACGTGGACCCTAGAATGTGTTTGTACAATATGGATATCAAATGAAAGCTGTTGATAAGTGCTTTAATACGGGGTAATTTTCATACCTATTGTTGACTAGGGTCTCGAAATATATGCCAAAACGTGGACCCGCCGTGTCTTTGCACCGAATTAAACCAAACTTATGCACATTGTTAAGTAAGTATTGAAAATGGGTTTCGTAAAGTTTGGTTGTAATTCGGAGCACTGGCAACGGGTACAGCGTTCTTTTGAACCAGCCATAATGTCGCTTACTTTTTTAACGCTTGGGGCGGAACTGAACTGTCAAATTGACAGTGTGAGTTACAATGTGTCAATATTTCTTTCTGATTTGGATGCCATAAGGAAAAAACGTAAGTGCAACATGTAAAAATTGTTTGTGAATTTTTTTGGAGTGGATTTTGGAACAGTGAATAATTTCTTACGAAATTTGAGAATTTAATGTGAAATCCGAATGAAATTATGTGTTCGTGGAAAAAACAATTTTTTTCGTTTTTTTTTTTTTTTGAAAAATATAAATGCATAATGGTTAAAAAAGCTCCAATGCTTAATAAAACATATAAATTGAAACGAAAAATTCATGGATGATCAGGAAAAAAGACGATTGTTTATTCATATGCGTTGATTTGAAATTTAAAAACAATCTTCTTTTTTCCTGATTTTCAATTTATATTTTATATTTACTCAAAAACAAATAGAAAAACAAAAAATATTGTTTATGCCAAAGCGCTTGAATAAAGAATAAAGACTTCAAAGAGGGCCGAGAACGTGTTGGTGACTTGGAGCGCTCCGGACGACCATCGACGTCAACAGATGACTAACACGTCAATAAAGCGAAGGAGTTAGTGCTCAAAAATCGTCGGTTGACTGTTAAAGACCTTACTGATATGATCGGAATATCAGAAGGATCTGTGAAAACCATTTCGAAAGACCATTTGGGCCTACGAAAAGTCAAATCTCGTTTGGTACCGAAAACTCTCAATTTCTTGGAAAAAGCCGTCGCGTTGATGTGTGTGAAACACAAACTCAAATGCATCATTACGGGAGATGAGACTTGGATTTATGCTTACGACCGACCAATCAAGCGAATATCGTGCTAAAGGCGAGGCCAGACCGAAAAGAGCACGTCAAAGTCGTTCAAAAATACGAGTAAAGGTCATGATGACAGTTTTTTTCGATTTTCGTGGTGTGGTGCACTATGAATTCCTTCCACCTGGCCAAACTGTTAATAAGGAATATTATTTGAGCGTTATGCGTCGTTTACGGGGAGCAATTCGTCTAAAAAGACCAGAATTATTTTATTATTCTTCGTGACCATTTCGCCAAAAATTCCACGCATATCGTTCCGCAACCACTGAATTCACCTGATTTGGCTCCATGTGACTTCTGGTTATTCCCAAAACTCAAGAGACCACTCCGGGGAACGCGTTTCGAGTCGACTGAGGAGATAAAAGCTGAATCGAAGAAGGAAATGGACTATTTGGCATGTTTCGGGGATTGGAAATCGTTGGCATAAGTTTGTTTCATCGAAAGGGGATTATTTTGAAGGGGATGAAATTGATTTACAAGAAAAAATAAAGATTTTTCATTTTACAACCAAATTCACCTTACTTTTTGCCCACAGTAGTACAGCAAAACATGAAAATCATGTGGGTGCATATGAGACCGTTATGCGTGGCAGCTGCAGGATGCCAATAATAATAATAATAAAAATTCAAAACATGTCAATAGCAATAACAATAAAATCGATACGAATACTTTAACAAATACTTGTAGTATAGGTGAAATCAATTTGTTGGTGGATTTAAAATTTTATGAATTTCCGGGACTTATGAGCGTAAAGTGGAAAACTGTATATTTTTCATATAAATCATTTCGATTTTTTATATGCCGTTTAAATCGAATTGTCCGTCAATTTCTATAGGCTTTGTTGCTGTGTAATTGCGCAGGTTGTGTTGCACTGCAAGCCTTAAACCAAACAAAGGCATTTTTAATTGAAATGTAATCACCACGTGTGCAAATATTGTTACGGGGCACACACGTTCAACAACTGCCCCTCGCCCCAACGTCATCACCCACGCGCTGCTTATGGCGCCACTTTCACAAATAGTTTTTATATAAAAAGTGAAGCATCAATTTTTAATTAAATTTTGCAAAAAATCTATGCCTTTTTCAATATTTGCAAGTACTTTTGATGGCAAATGTCAGCAGGGCATGTTTTGTTGGTTGCACCAAACAGGTTGCAACAGCTGTTAATGTCAATAATTACAACGACACGATGTGTGTAAATATACATATGCTTCCACATATTTATTTGTGATAATAAAATTGCACATATGTAAATATGTACTTGATTTGCATACAAAAACAAATATGGACGTGCACGCATTGCTACTAATTTAATTATTTCATGCCACATATTATGTAGGTATTACCGGAATGAGCTCATTCATGTATTGTATTTTCTTAAATTTTGGAACAATTATGTAAATGTCCGAGCTCATCAATCTCTGGAATATTTAACGTTCGTTTACCAAAGCCCACCGAGCCCAAGGTAATTAGCAATTCTACGCACGAGATTCAAACTGTCATTGTTGGCAATAAGTACTTTGATGAATGAAGCCTAGGCTGATTCTATTATACGAAGTCCATCAGAGTTATAACTGCCAACCGTGACGCCTATTGCAATACTTGGGGTGACTTTTCGCTAGCTTTCAAGATTTAATTTTCTTTAGCTCTCGTGTTGTGCCCTTCCACAAGCCATGCTGACACTGGAGGCATTTGCGGGAACTTAATAGGCTTGCCAAAACCAATAAGTTTCGTCCATTTCACTCATACATATGTGAATGACAACTGAGTATACTCAATTGTTTGGAGTACAAATTTGTATTTTTCGACATAGTCTCCTTTTAGGCTTATACACTTCGTCTAACGCTGTTCTAGTTTGTTGATTCCTTCCTAATAATAGGAATTATCCAAATATGAAAAATAGCTTTTCGTTTTTGCGATCACCGCCTCGTTTAAATAAAATCTTTTCTCACCCAGCCATTTCTTCAAATTGCGAAACAAATAATAATCCGAGAGGTCCGAGGGAACCAAGTCTGGAGAATAGGAGGAATGCGAAGGGAGTTGGAATCATACTTCTATTAATTTTGCGACCACAACTGTTGAGGCGTGAGCTGGTGCGTTGTCATGTTGGAAAAGGAAAATCACCCGGCTTCCTCGATTCAAAGAAATGCCAAACAAAAAAGAAATAAACCGATCTGGTTTAAAATTGGTGATTGTTCTTCCCAGATATGCGGCTAACGAAATATAACCCCGATAGGCACCAGCAGCGTCATCTCTCTGATTCTGTACGGACTTTTCAATCGACTATCGTATTGCGTATATTTGTATAGAGGAACCCAGTTTGAAACCGCTTTCGAAAGTCGAGCTATTCTCTACTCTAGGCGTCCGAGAAGCTCGCCGTTAGCGAATCAAAAAAATAATTTTCAAGAATTAGAAATTCTCTGGACTTTTCCCTTCAGACAGTTTGTTTTCGCTTGAGATCGCGCATTTTTACAAAATTAAGACAAAAAGTTATAAATACAATTATATTGAAAATATTCAAAATACCCTCAGTTGTTCCACAATTTCCTACACGAAGTTCTATAGTATGCTCCACAGGGAAAAGATCTGATCATTCAGGATCTGATCAAACTTTCTTCATTGATGACGATCAATTAATAGAAAAATCTGTTTGTGTTAATCACAAGAATGTATATATATATATATATATATTGGAGGTTGAATTAGTTTTAAAGGTTTTTTTCGAAGATTTGGGGCTTTATTGTGAAAAAACGGTACAAAATATTTTATTTGAAGTATTGGCCATCGCTAGCTACAACTTTCGCCCATCTTTCGGGCAATTTCCAGATGCCGTTTCTCCAAAATTCTGGCCGCTGCTTGGCTATCCATGACTCAACCCATATTTTGGTAGCCTCGTACGAGGAGAACCGCTGGTCCGCCAAATCGAGACTCATATGCCGGAACAAATGATAATCGGAGGAAGCTATGTCTGGACTATACGGCGGGTGGGGTAACACTTCCCAGCCAAGCGTTCCAAGGTATTTTTTGACAGGTTGAGCAATATGCGGCCGAGCGTTGTCATGTTGCAAAATAACCTTGTCGTGCCTTTTTAACGTTTCCGGCCGTTTTTCTTTCAATGCCCGGCTTAAACGCATCAATTGCAGTCGGTAACGATCCCCCGTGATTGTTTCGCCCGGTTGGAGCAGCTCAAAATATACGACGCCGACCTGATCCCACCAAATGCAGAGCATCATTTTCTTGCCGTGAATATTCTGCTTGGCCGTCGACGTTGATGCGTGGCCGGGCAAACCCCATGATTTTTTGCGTTTTGAGTTATCGTAGTGGATCCATTTTTCGTCGCCAGTCACCACCCGATGCAAAAAACCCTTCCGATTTTGTCGCTCGATCAGCAATTCGCACGTAAAAAATCGCCGTTCGACGTCGCGCAGCTTCAACTCGTACGGGACCCAATGTCCTTGCTTTTGGATCATTCCCATCGCTTTTAGACGCTTGCAAACGGTTGATTTATCAACACCCAATGATTCATCAAGCTCTTCTTGGGTTTGGCACGAGTCCTCGTTTACCAATTCCCCCAATTCCGCATCCTCGAACTTTTTGGGCTGGCCAAGACGCTCCTTGTCTTCGGTGTGAAAATCACCACTTTTGAATCGTCGAAACCAGTACTCACATGTTGAAATCGACGGAGTATTGTCTGGGTAGGCCTCCTGCAGCAATTCACGGGCTTGGGCTGTATTTTTTTTCAAATTGAAGCAGAAAAGCAAAGCTTCCCGCAAATTGCGTTTCGACGGCACGAAAGTTGACATACTCGGAGCACGAAAACACTGCGTTGTTTATACTTCAGCGAAATGACAGATACTGATAAACAAAGCCTAGGGATGAGGCTTTGTCATGAATATATATTCAGTATTGCCAACGCGATAAAGTGATAAATAGCGCCATCTGTGTGTCACCTTTAAAACTAATTCAACCTTCAATATATATACTAGCAAACCCGGCCCGCTTTGCTGGACACACTAAAATAGAATAGATATGGTTAAGAACAGAAAAGATATGGTTTTCATATTATTTATTTCTTTATTCTTTATTCAAGCGCTTTGGCATAAACAATATTTTTTGTTTTTCTATTTGCTTTTGAGTAAATATATAATGTTGTTGGCTTCCCAACACGTGAACAGCTAACGTATAGTTGACCATGGGTGAATACTGGTTCTTCTAAATTCATCCCGCATATTTCTAAAGTGTGCCCTTGTGATTTATTGATAGTTATTGCAAAGGCTAACCGAATGGGCAGTTGCAAACGCTTGAATTCAAATGGCAATTCAGGTGGAATCATTGGAATTCTTGGTATTAGAACGTCTTCATTCTTGAATTTGCCAATTAAAATAGTTGCTTGGATAACATTATTCATCAATCGTTTGACTACTTCATTTTGTTCTTGACGTTCTTCTGATGTCGCGTTATTCCGGGCATTTCTCATGCGCCTACTATTATTTGTCGAACGACCAATATGATTACGTGATTGTCTTGGCATTTGTACTGTAATAAACATGATTGTATTATGGTATTCTGAGATTTTAAAGCATGTTTTTTTTTTCAATTTTGTCAGGATTATTTTATTTTGTTGTGATTTTCTTAAATCATCTCTTTTCTTCTGTAAATTGTTGACAATTTGAATGATAAGACTATTAATTTTTTCATCAAAGTTACGCATTTTTTGTGCTCTTCTTTTGCATCCTTTAACAATTTCTTTTGTTTTTTCATTTTTTTTACCATTTTTTTCACTCATAATGTATCGTAGCTTATCGCATATGAACCGAAAAAATAAATCCACAAAACATAATTTCATTTGAACATTCTGATTTCACATTAAATTCTCAAATTTCGTAAGAAATTATTCACTGTTCCAAAATCCACTCCAAAAAAATTCACAAAAAATGTTAACACTTTGCACTTACGTCTTCTTCTTATGGCGTCCAAATCAGAAAGAAATATTGAGACATTGTAACTCACACTGTCAATTTGACAGTTCAGTTCCGCCCCAGTTAGAAAACACAATTTTGTCCTCCTAACTGAAATGTTTTTGTCGAAACAAAAAATGTTTTTCTTTGGCGGCCGCCGTAGCCTAATGCGTTGGTGCGTGATTACCATACGGAATTCACAGAGACAACGTCGGTTCGAATCTCGGTGAAAGCAAAATTAATAAAAAAAAAAACATTTTTCTAATAGCGGTCGCCCCTCGGCAGGCAATGGCAAGCCTCCGAGTGTATTCCTGCCATGAAAAAGCTCCTCATAAAAATATCTGCCGTCCGGAATCGGCTTGAAACTGTAGGTCCCTCCATTTGTGGAACAACATCAAGACGCACACCACAAATAGGAGGGAGCTCCCAACACCCAAAAAGGGTGTACGCGCCAATTATATATTTAATATATATATGTATGTTAGGGCGGGTGGATTTAAAAATCGCTCATTGTTCTGTGAAAATCGTATTCTAGGGATCAAAATAAGAAACTTTGGCGAAGGATCCATACCTTTAAAACGAATTCTGATGATCTGATGGGCGATTTGTTTGCCTCCCCACAAAAGACACTAAAAGTTCGACCCAAATTGGGGGGCATCAGAATTCGTTTGAGAGGTATGGTTCCTTCGGCAAAGTTTCTTATTTTGATCCTTAGAATATGATTTTCAGAGAGCAATGGGCGATTTTTTTGCCTCCCCACAAATCGACCCGGCCTAATATATATACCTATACATATACAGTGAAATTCCTTATAATCGGACACTCACCGTCGCAGTGTTTTTGTCCGGCTATGGGAGATGTCCGCTTATAAGGGATGAAGTCACAAAATATATACCACACATATAAATTGTATTGTACATAGTTTATTTAAGAAATTTTTGGAAGTAAAGAATTTTGAATATTTTAGTATTACATATATGTAAATACATATATGTACATATAGCGATTAAGTACATTGTACAAGTCTTTACATTTCAATACTAGCTTGATTGAAAAAATTAGGTAATGCTTGATTGCTTTAATTTAAAATGTTCATTTTCAAAGAGACTCTCGATATTACTAATGTGCTGAAAAGCTACATAGTCATGTTTTGCATATTGTTTCAAGCCCGCAACAAGTTTCAAAGCCTCATCATATGATGTTATAGGCTCACTTATTTCTTCTGAAAATCCATTTTCTGAATCACTTATGTCCATAGTATCATCTTGTTGGTCAAATTGAACTTCTATATTGTTGTCCTCAGTGAAAACATTTTGATCCATTTGGAGAAAATCTGTGAACGCAACCATTCGCATGCAACTGACTTAACAAACTGAATGGAAAACTACTCTTAATTTAAAACACAGGACTTGAATGAGTGCATACATGTTAAAAGGGGAATCACCTATTTCATTTTTATAATGAACAACAAAGCTTGCTTGTGATATTTTTGAATTTTGTCCGTTTATGAGAAATTTTTTTATGAAAATGGTTTGAAATACTTTGTCCGCGTCCGGTTATTAGAGTGTCCGTTTATTAGGATGATATTTGTATGAAAAAATGAATGAAAAACCTGTGTGCCCAAAATTTGTCCGGTTATTGGAGCTGTCCGGTTATAAGGACTGTCCGTAATGGGGAATTTCACTGTATACTGAAATGTTTTTACATGGGACCAAAAATATATAATGCCAAGATAATGATTAATAAACCCAATGTAGAATAGCTTCATTTGCTTTGAACATGAGAAAATTGAACATCGAGACTTAAAACTCCGAAGCAAATTTGATCGTAAAAGGTGTGGAACAAAGTTCCGAAAATTGCATTAAGCATTTTAGCTATCGCGGCTGTAGTACATTTGCATAAAATCACTTATTATAGAACTGCTCGCAACTCCCGTGTTCATATGTTTGGTTGTAGCCATTTTAAATTTTAAATTTTCACCCTCCTTGCGCAATTAAAGTTCAACAAATTGATTAATTTCACTTTAAAAGACTTTTACTCCTCAAACTGAGAATCATTTAAAATTTATAAATCCAACGAAATTCCAAAACATCTGACCCGTATGCAACTGTGTACTGTCAGCCGTCTGGTATGCGACGCCGAAATGCAGCCAACATCCTGTCCAATCGTAAAAATAAACGCCGCATATCCATACACATGCGGAATATTTGTGTGTTTATGTGCGATTTCACAGTTTTTGCTCACATTTGCACTTGTGCGCCTAGACGCTGAAATATAGGCTATTTTTGAACTGCCTTTCAGCGCGTTTCGGAAAACGGTATTTAGTTTTTGCTGTTTTTCAATTTTTGTAAATATTTGTGTGGATTTATTTTTGCATTTCATTGATTTAGTTGCTGCACGGTGAAGTGCACAGCTGCTTTAGCTTCACGGTCAAACATGTGTGGCACATATGGGCTGTAACAAGGGCACGAATGTGCATGCACCTATCTATGTATGTATGTTAGGGTGTCCCAGGCTACAAGGGGGAATTTTTTTTTTCGGAATTTCAATACGCATACCCTTTATTTTTTTTCCATTTGACTCTAAAAACTTAAATATAAAATATTATTGAGATCGGATGTCATTAACCCGTGCCGACTTGATGTCAAACTTTAAGTTTAAAAGTTAGTATGAAAGCTATAGGCTCACAATAGAGAAAAATTTAATTGCATTTTTAGATTAATTAAATAAATAAAAATAAAACACATATTTCGTATTTATTTTCTTTTTATTATAAAAGGGACATCAATCGTCGAATTTTCTTTTCAAAGCTTTACAGTCGGGATATACCTGTCTGTGTTCTTGTACGCAACGTAATAAAAATTGTTTTTGCTCCTCTTGAACAGTGATCAAACCATGGAAGTCTTGCATTAACTTAACCGCTCTTTCTGCCGTATCATTAACTGCTTTCAGTCCTAGCAGCTTCTTTTTAGCCTGTAGAAACGAATCACCATTTGACCACGAAGAGGGGCACTTGTTCAGAAAACTGTCGGCAATCTGGAGTCGATTAAACAGGAACTTGCTTTTGACACAGACAAAGTCATAAATGTTTCTCTCTGAAATTAAAACAGGTAGATCAGTTATCAAATATACCTATTAGCAAACTTAGTCATAGAACAAAATCCAAGCTTAATTAACGTACCAAGAAGTGGGCCACAGAGTTCTTCTTTGGATGCAATGTAAGGTTTATTGTGGGCTGTTGGGTGTTCTCTAGTTAAGTTAGCAATCATTTTTACTTTAGTTTCTAGATCGACATCATCATCAAATAAAGCCAGAATAGATACTTCATCTGTCAAATACCACAAATGCTGGCGAAACTTCTGCAAAGCTGCTTTTGAAATGCTTTTGTCTATTGTTTCGTACTTTTTCATGGCCTTCAAAAAACACAAATCCTGATATGGCGCCTTAACTGCTAAAATACATTGGAGCCAGGGTTTTACGTAGGATGTCACGATGAACAGACATACGTCCAACAGAGCTGCCTTATCCTTGTTTGAAATTCTGAATTGAGAGCTAAGTAACGATATGTTTAATGAATAAATGGCTCTCGCCATCCATCGAGCCTGGTGCATTGCACCTGGAGGCCGAATCTTATATTTCTTCTCTGAATCTCCGCCAAGAAATATAATTGAAAGCTCAATTAATTCGCGATAGTCATCTCTAACGATTTCTTTGGTTAATTCAGTTTTGTAGAATTCTAGCAGCTTGTCAATTTCCGAAACATTAAAACAAGATAGCTTTTCTGTACAGCTTTGTTTTTTCTCGGGATCGATATATTTCCAGTTTTCTCGAAATTTCTTGAATAATGGGATGTCTGGGCTTGTAGTTACTTGACTGATTTTCACTTCAAACACGCCTTTAAGTACTAATTCGTAAACGTGATGACGGCAAGCAAAAATAAACACTTCTCTACCCAGTTTTTGTTCGAGAAGTATACATGCTCCATTTATGCGGCATGTGCTAGAAGCAGTTGTATCACAACAGAGAATCTGCGCTTTGTCTTCAAGGTTCCAGGCCGTAATAGCATCCCAAACTGCGTCTGCCTGTTCCCTTCCTGTCGAACTATCCAATTTAGGAACAGCAATCATTTGTTCTTTATTATCGTACGTAATAACCACCGGTATCTTCTTTACTTTTACGTGAATCTAGAGCTGGCAACAGTTTTCCGTCCCAGTGGACAGCTACCGTGTCCGGGACCTTGTGTTAAAAATCAATTTTTATAGCTTCAGCCCGTTCTTTTCGCATTTCCGTACGAACTCTAAGAATGGAGGACTTGCTTATAGGGAATTCATCCGTATTGTGCCCCAGAGCCTCAATAGTGGCTTCAGTTATAAAGACAGAATCCCTCACACTTAACTGACACCTGTCTTATGCGGCAACTAACTTGGGAGTTATGATATTTTTCCGTATAGAAGATTTATCGGGCTGAGAGGAGGCTTCTCTTGCGCTGGGCCTATTTTCTTCTAATTCAATTATTTCAGAATCAGAAGATGACTTTTTTAGTGGTGGTTCGCAAGATGATGTTGATGGTGCTAAGGATGCAAAATTTTTAGCACGTCGCTTTTCCTCCTCGATGATTCTAAGGCGCGTCCTTTCCTCTTTTTTTGTTAGTTTTTTGTCCACTCCGGCTAAGTGACCGGGCCGTCCTGGTTCTCTTAGGCGCTGCAAGAAGATCTTATCTTCTTTTATTTTAATCGATTGAAGAGCATTGGCATGTGCGATGTCAAACAAATTGTTTAAGTTTGAAACAAACTCCTGTCGACGCTGTTCAAACACTTCTTGCGTTTTTTTCGCATTTTTTTGCAATTTTCTCCAAACTTGGTATAAGTTAACTAGTTTCTTAACACAGTTAGATATTGATCTGGTCGGTATACGTGCCTTTTCCCAATAAATAATACACTCACGAATTGTGAGATTTGCACTTTCATTGACACTTAAGTTCACTTCACGAATATTATAGAACAAAACTGCCAGTACTTGCCCGTTAGAGGGAAGTTAGAACCGGTAATTTGATGTTTTACGTCCCCTATTAATAATATCTCCTTTTTGGAACTTCGTAACTCCAGTGACATGTTGACTACACGAAAAAAACGCGATTACTAATAAAACAAACAAGTAATTACACGCAATCAATCCGACCCTTCGTGCGCGCCGTACTATACAAGTACCGTTAGGTTTCCGCGCAACTCGGCACGGGTTGCCGTGATTCTAAATAGACGAAACTTTATTTTTAGATGTTTTGAGACCATTCAAACAAAATAAGAGGGTATGCGTTAAAAAAAAACACTTTAATTTTTTTGGGACACCCTAATGTATGTATTGGTATCTTTTAGCGGTAGTATTTAGTGGATGTACCTCTGTTTACAAGCAAAGAATGCTAGAAATAGCGAAGAAAAAAGGAATAGTGCCAGAAAAGCATTGCCATTGAGCAGACAGCCGTGATGAGGCTGCGTAATGGCAAAGGAATGCCGCGAATTGACATTAACAAGAGAAAAAAAAAACTTTTTCGTAAAACAAAATACACGTATTAAATTGTGTTGATTTACAAGAACTCATTCATTTCGCTTTTAAATAAAACTACTAACTGAAACAGTTCACTAAATTGTTTTCCTTGTGCTCGAATTTCAGTTTCAACAGAAAATTCTCAAATTAATTGAATGACTTCTGCTGAGGCTGGGAAAATTCTTATTGTTGTCATTTAACAAAGAGTTGTGAATCGGCGGGGAGAAGAAAGTATTCGAAAAAAGTGCATGTGGTATGCCAGTGTCGGTCGTCTCATAAGCGAGAGGCGACAATTTGTTAAGCGATTATGTTTCTTTCTATGCACTAGCATGCATGTGTATGAGTGTGTATGTGCTCGCATGTGATTATTGAAGTACATACTTACTTGCAGTGTTGTTTTTGTATTTTAACTGCTGTAAATTATCCACTTCAGATGCCGATGCCACCGGTGGATGCATTGCGTATTACGCCCTCCTCCTGCCCGCCCTCCTTGTTTTGTCTTCATCTGTTGCCATTGGCATTTAAATGATTGCACTTGCCACATTGATGGACGGCGTTGCATGCCACATGCAATTGCACTGCTAGGAGTTGCGGGAATGCTGCTGCCGCTTCAATTTATTACGTTTGTTTGGGAGACTAAAAAATCTTCCCGAGAAAATGTCAATCATGTCAAAAATTAGTGGATGTGTAGTAGTCCGGCGTTTGCGCAAGGGTTGCCACTCTGTACGTACACAGATTTGTATATACAACATATATGTAACTGTTGCATGCAACATAGATAGCTCTGAGCCATACTGGTTCCATTTTCTTCTCTAGGTAGAACTATTTATTTTCAATCCTGTTTCTCTCACCTCTATATGATTAATTTTATTGTCTTGTTTAGCTCTTCGAGTAATACCTATGTATTTGTTGTTAATGATTTACGTTTGGTTGCGTTATCGAAATTGCGGGTTAATTATATAGATACGACTTCACAAGTGATTTCTACACACAATTACATAACAACGAATGAGTGTTTGTATGTATGCAAGTAGGTTTGAGTTGAATTTATTTATTTTTCAAATAATTACTGCTCTGTCTGCCACTCTAAATTTTCCTCCATGACTTTTATTTTTGTGTCGCTGTTATTTCTACTACATTATTTGTATGTTGCAAGTTAATGACGACGACGCCGGCATTTAGTATGCCATGCATTTCCGGTAGCTGCCACACGGTTTCTGTTATTGTTTCTTGCAACATTTATGGCCTTTTCCTCTTCTTATGAAATATCACCGTGTTGCACTTGCGTGCAGCATCCAGATAGCTCCCCTTTATTGCCGTGCCGCTTGCTAGACTTGAGCGCTTGTTTACGTTAGATGCGCAGGCGTTGCTGCCACATTAAGGAACTCGCACACTTACATACTTATACAAATAAATACATATTTTCCTGGATTTTTTTTCTTTTTATTTCACTATACTTTTTTCCTTCTTATGCGTTCCTGCCAATCCATTCTGTGCTGTGCCCTACCACAAAGTCACCCGTCCCAGCTTAGATTCTGGAATACGACTAAAAATCACTCGAAACACTTACTCAGCTATGTAGTTTTGTCTATGTATTAAAACAAACCGAAGACCTTCTGCGTCCTAGACTACAAGAAAATCAGCGCTTCTGCACACTCTGCAAGGTGGCAGCGGCCTGTCAATCATTAGAAATTATCCTGTGAGAAACTGTGAAAATTTAATAAATTTCTAGCAGACATTAAACATCATCAGCTGTGTGCATGTGTGTGTTATATTCATATAATTACAAGGGAATGAGTGCAGAAACTGCAACACGTAAATTAGATATAAACTAGTAGGTACTTATTTTCTAATAGTAGGTACGCGAGGTGCCACAAACCGTCTGCGCATACTCCAGCCCAGATTAGAAAATTCCCACACGCCGAAACAGGAAAAATCATAATTTGTGCAACTCGCTACAGAAGCGACACAAATAAAAATATATACAATGTAATTATTTTAATTACATATACACATAAGCATCCCAACAAACCTTTTTGTTTGTTATCAACTTTTGATGCATTTTATAAGAAATATTTTGCTCAAATCTGCCAGATTACCTCAACAAGCAGACTGGAGTATTCTCAATTTTAAAGACACTTTTTTACGGGTAGATTTTCCTAGAAAGTAAGCAAAGAAACTAGTAATTCCCCACTTGACCTCAAAGTGATTTTTCCAGTTGGTATCAAAGGAAGTATTTTTAATTTTATTTACTATTCTGTTCAATACTTCAAATGAATTATTTACATAAAGATTTATTATACAGACTTTTTGAAATGAAGAAAAGTTATCTTATATGAGTACATAAAAATTAATATTTGTTTGTTATACGTATTTTAAAAGCTGCCAAGCCAATCATCGGATTGCAGTAAAACTTCGTGAACTTATTGCTCGTAATTGCTGGAAGGGTACAGGCGTAGTAAAATTAATTTAAAATGAAGGCGCGGGGCACCTCCCATACAAACCAATTTTTTAATATTACATATTTTCGGAGCCATTAATGTCTAAATATTGAAATTTGGTACAAGTGGGCGGCATTGGTAAAGGAGGCGTGCTAGTCCCCATATAAACCAATTCCTCATTGTAATATAATTTCGAGATCATTTATGGTGGAGTAATGGGATTTGGCACAAATGCATACTAATATCGATGTCTTAATAATAATGAAAAGTGGAAGGCGGGGTGATTGATAAAGAAGGCGGGGAACCTCCCATAAAAACCAATTTTTAAATATTGCATGATTTCAAAACCATTCATTGACTTGATATTGCCGGAATCGGCTATATGGAATTGGTAAAGAGTGCACCACAAAAAAGTAAGTACTGAAAAAATATTGGGTAGTCGAAAAAGTCTTTTCGTATTTTGTCAATAGATGTCGTTGGAGTCATCTATCTCCAGTGCTACCAATCACATTGTGTCATATCATATGGTGTTAGAAAGGTGACGTTTTAAGCTTCATTTAACCAAAAAAAAATAAATTCGGAGAAGTTGAAAAAAAGTTATAGCTGTGCAAAAATGAGTGAAAATAATGAAGAAATTCGCTATATTTTGAAACTTTTGTATAAAAAACGGAAGAATGCCACGCAAGCCACCAATGAAATTTGTGAAGTTTACGTAGACGATGCTGTATCAGCTCGTGTAGCACAACAATGGCTCGCTCGCTTCCATTCTGGAAATTTCGATGTGAAAGATGCACCTCGCTCCGGTCGACCTATCGTTGAAAAAGTAGATGAAATTATGGAAAAGATTGACCAGGACCGTCACATAAGCTGCCATGACATCGCCAAGGCACTAAACATTCATCATTAAACGGGTTTGAACCATTTAAAAAAGGCTGGTTACAAAAAGAAGCTCGATGTTTGGGTACCACATGAATTGTCTGTGAAAAATTTAATGGACCGAATTAACATCTGCGATTCTTTGCTGAAACTTTCTGAAGTGAAAGGTAACAGGAGACGAAAAGAGGATCAAATACAACAATAATGTGCGAAAAAGATCATGGTGCAAGGGTGGTGAAGCTCAACAAATGGTCGCAAAGCCAGGATTGACGCCTCGAAAGGTTGTGCTGTGTGTTTGGTGCGATTGGAAAGGAATCATCCACTATGAGCTGCACCAGCCTGCTCGAACGATTGATTCTACACTTGACGGTCAACAACTGATGAGATTGAAGCAAGCAATCGAAAAAAATACGGCCAGAACTGATCAGCAGAAAGGGCGTCGTCTTCCATCAGGGCAACGCTAGGCCACACACATCTTTGATGACTCGGCAAAAACTGGGAGAGCTTGGCTGGGAAGTTTTGATGCATCCACCATATAGCCCTAACCGTGCACCATCGGACTACCATTTGTTTCGGTCAATGCAGAACTCTCTTAATGGAGTAAAGTTGGCTTCAAGAGAAGCCTGTGAAAATTACTTGTCGCATTTTTTCGCCGAGAAACCACAAAAGTGTTACACTGATGGAATAATGTCTCTAGAAGAAAATGGCAAAAGGTGGTCGATCGAAATAGTAACGGGTGATCAATCATGAGGTGCTTTTTTCAATAGTTAAAAAGAAACAAAAATGTAAATTATGTTCAAAACCTTTATTTATCATTTGAAAGGACATTCTTTGACATTTACTTTTTGAATATGACTTCATTCAAATGTTGGCCGCAACTACGCTTAAGGTGGTCCATTCTGAAGGTCCAATTTTCAATCACTCGTTCGAGCATTTCGACTGGTATGTCGTGAATAACACGCGTAATGTTGGCTTCCAGAGCTTCAATCGTAGCTGGTTTATCAGCCTAGACCTTGGACTTCACGAATCCCCAAAGAAAAAAGTCCAAAGGTGTGATATCACAAGATCTTGGTGGCCAACTCACAGGTCCTAAACGTGAAATCAGCTGCTCTCCGAAATGACTTCTCAATAAAGTCATTGTTTCACGAGCTGTATGGCAAGTGGCTCCGTCCTGTTGAAACCAAATGTCGTAGAGATCATTAGATTCAATTTCAGGTAGCAAAAAGTCCGATATCATGGTACGGTAGCGAGCACCATTCACAGTTACGTTGCGGCCATCATCATTTTTGAAAAAATATGGACCGATGATTCCACCAGCCCATAAACCACACCAGACCGTTGTTTTCTCTGGGTGTAAAGGTAGCTCTTGAACCTGTAACCGCAATTTTGCTTATTGACGTAACCATTGAGCCAGAAATGCGCCTCATCGCTGAACAAAATTTTACTCGAAAACAGCGGATCTTCTTCAATCTTTTCAAGAGCCCAATCAGCAAAACGGTGACGTGCAGGAAGGTCTTTTGGCTTTAGTTCTTGTACGAGCTGTATTTTGTATGCTTTTAAATGAAGATCCTTCCGTAAAATTTACCAAGTTGTTCCATACGACAGTCCAAGTTGCTGAGAGCGGTGCCGAATCGATTCATCGCGGTTTTCACGTACACTCTCTGCGACTGCCGCTATATTCTCAATGCTTCTTGCTGGACGTGGTTAATTCGGTCGAGAATTATCCACCAATGAATATTCGGATTCAAATTTGTTGATGGTATGTCGAATAGTGTTTAAGGCAGGCCGATTATGTTGACCATAATGCGGTCTAAGCGCACGAAAAACATTTGTCACAGAACGCTGATTTTCATAATACAGTTGAACAATTTGTAGACGTTGTTACGGTGTGAGTCTTTCCATGATGAAATGCCAAACGCTGTTCAACAAATCCACGATGACAGTTTGCCACAACTCGCGCGCGATCTGTAAAAAAACGCAAATGAAAAAAACTCCTCTTAATTGATCACCCGTTACATATTTAGCTAAATAAAGTTCATTATAAATATAAAAAAAATGAGTTGAAGTTTGATTAGAAATACGAAAAGACTTTCTCGACTACCCAATATAATCCAACAATATTTAGTTTCGATCTGCACACTAATATCACGGGCTTCCAAATGTCATTACATGTAACATTACGTTAACGTAATAAGAGAAAAAGAGACATATGTATCTATCGCCGCTACCTGGAAGTACTGTGGGAGCGTATTCATTTTTATAATAGCATTGTGTTTTCTGTGGCAAATTTTCGAGTGAAGTATTATATATTAAAGTGAATATGAGTTTTTGTGAGTGAAATTTGTTATTATACGTTTTTTGAAGTGAATTGTGTTAAAAAATATGCTTTCAAACGTTCGCCAATAAATAGATATACCAGTGCAGCGCGTAGAAATAAACGAAATCGAATATTTCAAACAAACGAGGAACGAGTATTTAGTAATGAAGCAGGGCAGACAGCGACGCGCCGAGTCATAGCTTGCATAAAATAAAATTAAATCCATTTCTGACATTTAATTACTATGAGGTCAAAATTAAGTGAAAAGTATAATATATTTATTTTGCAGAATACCGAATTATTATTAAAGTAAATAGACAAGAAGGGTACGTCTCGATCCAAAATACGAGGGATGCCTTTTATTTGGCAGGATTTGGCAACCCTGGTGTTGCAATCTGGCAACTGACAGCTGTATCGTAAAGTTTGACATTTTTTGGCTTTTACGTACTCAGAACGTTTTGAAATACCAGCGCTATTTGTGTTGTTTACAGTAACTTCAAAGATTCATCTCGGTCCAAAAATGGGATTAAATCGTGAACATTTTCGTGCGATTATTTTTTACAACTTTCGACGTGGATTAACTCAGCAACATTGCATGGATGAACTTAATTCATTTTTTGGCGATGAAACTCCGTCAAGGACCAGTGTTTATCGATGGTATGGTGAATTCAATCGTGGTCGTAGCTCACTCCAAGACGAATTTCGTGAAGGTCGTCCAAAATCAGTTGTTGTTCCGAAAACCATTGATGTTGTGCACGAACTAATATTGCAAGATCGTCATGTGACCTACCGTGAGATTGAGACAATCTTAGGCATTAGTGGGACCAGCATACATTCAATATTGCATAAACATTTGACTGTCAAAAAAATTTGTTCGCGTTGGATCCCACACAATTTGTCAATCGCTCAAAAAAAGGCTCGTGTCGATTGGTCGAAGGAAATGCTCAAAAAATACGATCGCGGGGCTTCGAAACACGTCTGTGACATCGTGACAGGTGATGAATCATGGATTTACGCGTATGAGCCCGAAAGTAAACAGCAGTCGTCTGTATGGGTGTTTCAAGATGAGCCAAATCCAACAAAAGTTGTTCGCGCACGAAGCACTTCCAAGCAAATGGTCGCCTGTTTTTTCGGAAAAACTGGACATGTCGCAACCGTACCACTAGAACAACGCAGAACAGTAAATTCTGAGTGGTACACAACCATTTGTTTGCCAGTTGTCTTCCAAGAAATTAGGAAAACCAATCGCCAAAGACGGATCACTCTTCACCAGGACAATGCGAGCTCTCACACATCGGCTGAAACAACTGCATTTTTGAGCACCCAAAACATCGAATTAATGGGTCATCCGCCGTATGGCACCGAATGACTTCTTTTTATTCTCGTACGTAAAAAACAAACTGAGAGGTCAACGTTTTTCGACACCTGAAGAAGCGGTTGCGGCATTCAGAATGCATGTTTTGGAGGTACCTCATTCAGAGTGGCAAAAGTTCTTCGACAATTGGTTCAAACGTATGCAAAAGTGTATAGATCTTCATGGAGAATATTTAGAAAAACAATAAAGTGATTTTCGATGATTAAAATTTGTTTTTGTTCTCTAATCCCGAAATATAGAAGGCACCCCTCGTATAAGCCTCTTTATAATTAAATGTATACATTTTTTAAATAAAAGTTTTGTTTATAAATAAAATCAAATTTCAAGGAAAATATTTCTTATGGAATTCCGTTTTTATAATTCTATTCTAAGATCTTTTAAATGTTTTATAATACAATATAATATTTGAAAACTCTTAAAATTCAATTTTGCTATTATACTCTGCACATTAAGGTTCTTAGTATAGTAAATAATCCAGGTGGTGATCACTTTTGTCAATGTGTGTAAGCACTGCCGGCAAGTTGTTATTGATGACTCCAACATTACCCAACTTCAGCACAACATGAGGAATAAGGTTTCATTTTCTTAAATTAATATCAAATTAGTTTATGTGACCTCAAGTGAGATGCACCTGAAATTCAACGTGAGAACCAAGAGTTTAACAAATGTTGTAGCATAATTTTTCTTGTGTTTGCTGGGATGCGGTTTGCTTTGTATGAATGTGTGAGTTTACTTTTACTTCAGAACTTGTCTATCAATTGGACTACTGCCTCAAGCCTACGAAAACTGGCCAACAAACATACATATATGTTTCCCATGTCCATATATAGGTGTATGTGCGTATGTTTTGTGGTCCCGGTGCTACTCGGCGCGACCTTGCTGCAATTAAAATTTATTTACGTTGTACCTTTCTACTTTATTATTATTAATATTTGTATTTGCTTTTACTGCGTCAAATCAAAGGAACTGTGCCGACAATTAGAACTTCTTTATACATTTGTGTGGCGCATAGGTATATACATATATACCTACATATTTACACATAATAGTAAATACTCATGTTTCGGCTAGGAAGTTAAAGCCTGTGGTGTTTTTGAAAAATATGAAAATTGCTCTAGAAAGAGCAACAATCGTCAGTTTTTTTATATATTACTACATTCAAACATAAAAGTGTATGTGAATGTATTGTACACAGGAAAAATGCAGGAAGTAACTGCAGGAAGAAACATACGTTCAAAGTAATACATTTTAAATGAAGTAACTTGGTCAATATACAATGAAAAATCTTAATAGTTGAGACTACTTAAGGGAAATGAGGACTTTACTCACAAGGAATTGTACGCCCCTTTTTTAGCTAATAAACTACTGAGTTTTATTATTTTTGCTCCGTTTTTTTTTTGTCTGAAAAACATAGTATCTTAATTGCTGCCGAATTTTAAGTTTTGCCCCTATCATCAAATTCTGCATACCCGGTTTTGTGACCGCAACGCTTTCTTTGAGTCAGTTTTTTTTTTAACTATTGAAGATTACCAGCAGCCCATTCTTCTTAAAATTTCGTTTCACTATAGCCCAATAACCCTCTGTCTGGGACACAAATCTTATCTTTTGCTACATAACGGACCTTATTCTTTTTGAATACGACCAAAGTGGAATTGGCGAAATGCGGAGTAGCGAAATAGATGAAAAATTTTGTTTTTTATGTGGCGATATAAGGCGGCGATTAAGAAACTCCTTTCTGCACACTTCGGCGGATATAGGTTCACCGTGTAAAATGGGATGGTTTTAAGTCTGCAAGTACGAATATATAGCTTGCCATTTTACGAACTTCTCGCCGAAGTTTTCCCATTTTATGAATGATTCCGACTCAACTACGGTGCTACCTTTCTCTTTTAGGTAATACTGCGAACCTGGTAATATTCAGGCATCCATTTTGATGTAACTTTCATCATCCATCAAAATGAACTCAGCAAATCATCGAGGCAAACGGATATACAATTTCCGCAGGTAATTTAAAGGATTTACTAATAGAAAGCTCGTCGCAAAATAACCCTGATCCTACACCGGTGTCCATTTTAGACCCGTCCGTGTAGATCTTAACCGGTGTGTTGGGTGTTGGATCTTCTTCAAACCATTCCAGTCTAGAAGGGATTTTCATTAGGAAATTCCTTTCGAAGCAGAGAGTGGGAGGGTGATAATCACAGTCACTGGGTATATCTGTGTAGGAGTCTAAGATGGTTGAATGTCCATGTGTGACAGTCTTCCATTGTGAGCTCGCTTTGAGCCTTAAAATGGAGCAGGCCGCTGAGTATTTGCAGAAGAGATCTAGGGGTGGCACATGTAGTATGACATCCAAAGCCATGGATGGCGTGGTTTTCATGACGCCACATATTGCTAATTCCGCTGATGTCTGCACCTTATTCAATAAATTAGAATAGGTTTTTTTCTGCATAGCACACCACCAGACAACATTTCCATATATATTAGAAGAATGGGTCTGACGACAGCAGTGTAAAGCCAATGAGCAACCTTAGGTTTAATTCCCCAGGTCTTACCTAAAGCTCTCTTACAGGCATAAAAAGCAAGGTTCGCTTTCCTGACTCTTTGTAAGATGTTTGACTTCCAAGTCAGTTTCCTATCTCTGATTAGTCCCAAGTACTTAGTTTCTTCCGAAATCACAAGAGCTTCCCCCTTGAGCATAATTGGACTTAGTTGAGGGATTTTGTGTTTCCTAGTGAACAATATGAGTTGTGTTTTGTCTGGGTTGACTCCTAGACCACACTTTTCTGCCCACCTAGAAAGTATGTCTAGAGCATTTTGTATTAGGTCTCTTAATGTAGATACAAATTTACCAGAGACAGCAATGACAACATCATATTCTTTAAGCTATCACCTTACAGCCCACCGATTCCAGTATTAACAGAAGTTTATTTACAACTGCGTTCCATAGAAACGGTGAGAGGACTCCACCTTGCGGTGTACCTCTACTTACCAATCTCCTGAGCACCGATTCTCCTAGTTCCGCTTCAATGATTCTGCTATTTAGCATTTTGCCAATGAAGCCTACCAAGCCCGGTTCTGCCCCAAGATCAGTGAGTGCTGCAGTAATTGCCCCCCCTTCAACATTGTTAAAGGCCCCTTCAATATCAAGGAAAGCGGCTAAAGTAAATTCCTGTTTGTGCAGTGAACTCTCTGCCGTGTAAATAAGGTTATGTAGAGCTGTCTCTACCGATTTCCCTTTCGTGTAGGCATGCTGTGACGCAGAGATAAGATTTCTATCTATAGTTAGGCTTAAATGAAATTCTATCAACCTCTTCAAAGTTTTCAATAGGAAGGAAGAAAGAGATATCGGTCTTAAGTCTTTTGGATGGGTATGTGAGTTTCCACCAGCTTTTGGAATGGAAACAATTTTGACTTGTCTCCACTTAAGAGGTATATGACCGTAAAGAAAGCAACCTTTGAAGACTGCTAGCAGCCAGTGTGCTAGATATCCGGCGGTCTTTTGCAGTTCGACTGGGTAAATACCATCTGGACCCGGTGATTTAAAGGGTTTGAAATTTTCAATCGCCCATAAGAGCCGATCCTCAGATATAGCATCTATTCTGACTTCACGACAGTGTCCTGTATCTTCCATGTCATGCCCAGTAATGTCTGAGCAGCCTGGAAAATGAGTGTCGAGTAAAAGTTCTGAAGACTCTTTACTCGTTGTAGTGAACGTGTCATCACTTTTCTGTAGCAGTTCCCAATTTTGAGGACTTCCCACTAAAATCTTACGAAGTCTGGAGGTCTCAGTTGCCCCCTCAACCTCTTCACAAAAGGATTTCCAGGATTGCATTTGGGCATTTCTGATTTCCTCCTTGTAGATTTTCAGAGCATCTTTATAATCTTTCCAATCTTCTGCGAGACGTGTTTTCTTTCCCTCATTAAAAGCACTTCTGCTTGTTTTTTGAAGCTTGCTTAGTTCAACCGTCCACCACTTAGGCTTGGGTTTACCCCTCAGTCTTCTTATGGGACAGGCTTCCGCTAAGGCAGCATTCATGTTGTAGGTAATCTTGTGGACCAAATTTTCTAGTCCTTCTATGCTTTGCGGTACCACTGATGGACATGTTCCTAGGGTAACCCCGATACAATCTACATTGCAGTGCAATAAGGGTGCACAATCTTTCTACGCATTTCCAAATCGATTTGCGGCATCATGAAAACTGAAGTAATATGAGAACGGAAATTAGCAATGAAAAAATAATTATTCATACTTTCAAGCGAAAGAAATGCCTAAACCCGACGTCCAAAAAAAATTTTCAAAATTCAAGGATTTTTGAGTGGCTTCAAACTTACATTTGACTAAATGGGCTTTTAATTATACAATTTAATGAACTACAAAACAGTATTCCCAGAAAATTTCTAAGTTTTGATCAAAAAGTTGGAAATTTCGATTGAATTCAATTTCTGGGACTTAATGCAAAATTTGAAATTGTAATTTGTAAAGTTTTTGTTGTAATTTTTTTTTTATAAAAAATTAACATCAAAGAATTTCGTTTGAAAAATATAGCAGAAATTGTAAAACGAAAAATTGATTTCATTATGGGAGTACAAGTGTATGCTTACCTGAAATTAATACCATTGAGACTCATGCACCATTTTTGTCTTTTACTAAAAAAAACCAGAACATTTGATAAATCGTTGCATGTTTATTACTTGGGCCGTTTCAAATGTGCGGTCCAGTTTCGGCCTTAAAAATCTGTATTCGGTCGCTCTCTAGTCATATGAAAGAAAATGCATAAGGCTTAAAAAAAATTAGTAAAAATCAAAAAAAGTGGAAAATTTGGATTTGGACTTGGATTGAAATTTGTTAAATTTTTGTGAACTTCATACAAAGCTTGGAATTGTGATTTGTAAAGTTTTTATTGTACAATATTTTTTTTATAAAATGGGGAAGTTCAGTTCGCTTTGGTTCGGCTTTAAATGTCGGTGTTCGATCGTTCCCTGGTTAAATGGAAAAAAATGCTCAGCGCAAGTTTTGAGCCACTTTAAATTTTACACTTTATCATAAAAAATTGAATGGACCATAAAACTACGTACTCGAAATTATTATCGAATTCTCATGTTTGAAATTTTAATGCGAATCGTTTGAATTCTTCAAAATTTTGTACAAAGTTTAAAACTTTAAGTTATATGGTTTTTGTTATAGTACGGGTATAAACTAATTTTTATAAAAAATTTGAATAAAAAATAAATAATTAGTTAAGCCTTTTTAACCCATTAATGACAAAGTATTATATGTCATACGCAAAAAGAGCTTTTTTCAAAAATTCAGCAAAAACCCGCTATTATATAAAATCTTTTTATATTTACAGGGCGAGTGAGATAAAAGAGTAATTTAAAAAGAAAAGCTTTTTAGTTGTCATTTAAAGCTCTTTTGTTTACATTTTCTGCTCCAATTCATGTAGTGTTTTTCGGAAAAGTGAATAATGCCACGCAGGTGAGTTTTATATCTTAAAAAAAACCAAGCAACAGTATTATATACATAAAAACGTGCATTAACTCAAAGTTGAAACCATGAGGCATTGAATACATATAAAATGCAGTGAAAAATTTGCCCCGAAATGTGTTTTAGCTTTCTGTAAATCATTGCGTATGTTTTATCATACGTAAACGCTACCCCGGTTTGGCTCTACGGACATTCATATATAATACCTTTTTATAGACAAGGAACAACTGAGGAGATAATTGGATGGCTCGAAGATCTGAATTAGGGCGATAATGCAGACATTATAGACGACATCAGAAATGCCAATTCGATCGATGTGACTTTATTTCCACCTGAAGAACAAGAGTTATCCGATTATGATGATGCAGATGAGGACGATGACACTGGGCGACTTGGGCCGTGGGGTTCTAAAAAGGCCATGCGCGATAAAAATTCTAATTCAGAAGTGCATAATGTACAGTTGTTTTAATGATGTGATCAATTCAAAAACCTCGCGGTCAGTGACTTTCACTCAAAGGAAAAAGAAAAAATCCACGATTCGTCGAAAGTGGTCCAAAATAGAACTAAAAACAAGAGAAGGCACAAACACAGCAATTCGGGTTCATACTCCGGATATTATATCAGATATTTTGAATAACGATGTAAGTCCACTACAACTTTTTAAACTATTTTTGATGACGATTTTATGAAATATAATATATACAAGCATAGACCATAAAATACGCTATAAACAAAGGAGATTAAGCGTTCACCCTAAATCTTGAAGAATTGTACACATATCTAGGCAACCTTATTCTAAGTGGGTACAACAAGGTGACTATTCTCAACCATAATTTCACTTGATTACCTGATAAATTTATTAGTTGCATTTTTAGGTACCAACTACTCGGATGTACTGCGAGACAGAAAGTGATGTGTAGAACCATTTAGTGGCAGGTTCAATGGTGCGGAATAAATTCGAAAAAATACATCGGTACCTTCTTTTCAATGATAATACACAAATTTATGTGAATAATAAAGCACTCAAAGTGCAGCCTATTCTAGATCATTTAAATACAAAATCTAAAGAGCTTGAATAACCATTTGAAACTTCATTCTCTGTAGACGAATCGATGGAGCCTTATTTGGTAAACATCCTTAAAAGCAGTTTATACGTCGAAAACTTATACGGTACGGGTACAAAATTTGGTGCCTGATCACTTCAGAAGGGTACTTGTTGAACACCGGAAAAGGCGTGGTTCGATCTAATGAGCCTTTAGGTTTGTCTGTCACAAAGAATTTATGCTGTGGCATAGTTCCCGAAAACAGCACTGTATTTCTCGATAACTATTTTAAGAGTTTAAGATATGATTGGCAACAAAAACGTAGACAAGACGTAAAGCAACCAGTAATCATCAAGGAGTATAATTGCGGAATGGGTGGTGTCGATCTCTTCGATCAGCAAAGGGCAGCTTACCGAACTCGGATTAGATCAAGGAAATGGTATTGGCCCATTTTCAGATTTTTTCTAAATGGAACTATTGTAAACTTATGGATTTTATTTCAAAAAGCTTGAATTCAAAACCTAAATATATATTCTAATTTTATTTTCATAGAAGTAGCTCTCCGAATAAGCTCATGTATGATATATCATACTCTTTGTCACGCGCACATATTTTGAGATCTTTTTTTGAAAAATGGAAATGAACCGTTTAACATTAACACAAATATTTGGTGAAAATTTCAGTCACCTATCTTAACCCCCTTTATGTGTGAGCATTAATGGGTTAATACGTCGCGTTGCTATTATTGTGAACACTGGTGTATATCCACGGTGTTGTTCTTTTTCCACTCCATCCGATTAACTCTGGTGTATTATGTTCTGAATTGAGTTCAAAAAATAAAAAATTCAAATAAAAACTATGCTTCGCATAAAAGAAACAAATGATTAAGGTGAAATTTATAAACTTGTCGTCATGATAAATATTTTGTAATTTGCGTTATTTCCATGTAATTATAAAAATTATGATGCTCACTTAGGGCAACCTACAAACCCCCTGGCTCCCACACTGAACTAATTCTCACACTACGACAAAACTAGTTCACTAAGAAAGAAAGTGGTGAAGGGCAGGGAGCGAGTTGAAGTATGCATTTACACGAATTTGTGTATATGGGTAATAGTTTTCATATTTTTAGACAGTAAACATAGTAAAAGTTAAGCATAACTATAAAAACAAAGATAACAACAAATGCGATACTTGCAACAATAAGTGGCATAAGTGAAATACGTACTAGTATACCTGTCTAAGAGCAGGTTGCTGCTGTCGGACGAACAAAAAAATGCTTGCGAGCCCAAGCTCAAGTAACCCAAGAAAATGGAGTAAGTAGCTGAGAGGAAAAAAGAAAAATAAATAATAAAATGCATAATCATAGTATAATTGTTGGCAACTATTTTAATGAGTTGTGAAAATGAAATCTCTACCACCAACTTTGAAGCGAGCAACAAAGCATGAAGGTGATTGCTTGTCTGAGATGAAATTACTCAAAACTCAAGTAAGAAGCAATTTTCTTGGCGGAAGCTGAAATCGGCTACGAGTTCACGCATTCACGCAATACCAGTAGCAAAATAATGCAACTAATAATAACAACAAATGATAAACTCAAAAAGCAACAATAATTTTATAACAATAGCATTTGGTTACAGAAAAGAAAACACAATACGAATGAAAAAATGAAATGAAAATAAAAATGTTGAAGAAAAACAAAAAGTTGAGCAACACTATTACCATTTGAACGAGCGTCACAAAGCCAAGAAATCAGAAGAAAAATGGAAGGAAATAAAAATTAAAAACGAAAACATAATTTCCTGTGTACGGGAGGTTCACGTGACTCGGAGGAATCGCTATAAAAATTATGATTATAATTTTTTGGCACTTTGTGGTGGGTATGTCCACAAATGTTTCCTGTACACAATGACATCTCAAATGCTTGCTTTTTCACATTTAGATTTAGGAATGTAGTAACTACTGTCAATGCTTGAAGTAACCCTTGTGAACTTGGCTGGCAAGAGCAATCAACAGTTCAGGTTTCGAATGTGTGTTTCTGTCATGTTTCCGCTAATACCTGGATATAATCCAAGAAGTGGTAGAGAAAGAGAACAATGTTACAAAGATATTTTAAAATAGGTCGCGGTATCTTGCAAATACTTTTCTTATGTGTTCTATTTTTCCCGAAGTAACTTAAAACTTTGGTTTTTGGAGACAACTTCTTGTAGGACATAGCAGCATCTTGAAGCAGATCTCCCCTTCCTTCTCTGATATTTGCACCGACCTCTCCGTCCGCAAACTGTGCCCTGAGGGTTGTGCTAGGGCTATCTTTCTGAGCTGGCAAGATTGGAAAGAGGGGAGAGTTGGTGCGGATATAGATGCCTCTGTATTCACTGACGGATCCAAAATGGAGTCTGGAGTGGGAGCAGGGGTCTACTCTAAATCAGCCAGCATTTCGGTCTCCTATAAACTGCCGGAGACAAGCAGCGTCTTTCAAGCAGAGGCCTTCGCGACCCTGCAGGCATGCAAAATACTTCAGGATCGCTGTTGGGAGGGAGACATTAATATTTTTTCCGATAGCCAAGCTGCAATCAAGGCACTGTCGTTGCCGTATTGCAGCTCTCTTCTCGTGGACTCCTGTAAGGAGGAACTTAAACGCCTCGAACGTGCTGGAAACATTTCCCTCATCTGGGTTCCTGGGCACAGGAATATAGAGGGAAATGAAATTGCCGATGAGCTTGCCAGGAAGAGGGCGGCAGAGCCGGATCCAGCTGCCCTCTTCTCAGACATCGGTATCCCCTTGGCCGTTGTTAAAGGGAAACTACACAACTTCTTTCTAAGAAAAGCGCAATACAGATGGAGGTCTGTCTCATCGTGTGCCATTTCAAAAGCCCTATAGCCTCCATACCATAGAAACAGAACGCTTAAGGCAGTAGTCTGCTTTAGACGCCAAAAAAAAGCGTTTTTTAGCAATTTTTTTTGAAAGGGAAGGAAATGATTGCGGTAAACGGAATTTTAAGACGATAGTGTACTATATTTAAGGTTTAAAAAACAATATTTATTTTTAAAAAATATTGAAATTTTTTAAAGTTGTAAGTATTTTTCTGGAGCGCCTGGAGTCTGCACTTGTAAATCGGTGCCGGTGATGGGGGTCGTGCGATGCATCTGAAACAGTCGAACCAAATTTTTTTTTAATTTTTATAAGTTTCTTTTCTTTATGAACTAAAAAAATACCGAAGAAGTTATAAAATTCCAAATTTTTTCGAAGTTTGAAAAAAAAATTCACTTTTTTAAGAAAAAAAATTGACTTTAAGTTGCAAAACAAGTAGTTTAAATAATACTTTTGTCCAACTTTTTTAGTTCAAATAGAAGATAATTTAATACTGAAGCTAGATCACTTTGGTTTTTTTCGATCGGACATATATTCTTTTTGCTATCGCCGGCACCGTTTTCTAACACTTGTGAAAATGAAAACTCGAGAAAACGCGCTTTAAAGTCTGCCTGAGCATTCGCACCTGCTCGACGCTCGGCCAGCAAAACTGCTCTAGCTTCGAAAATATGTCGAATTGGCCTCTGGAATTTTAAAGACATATTCTTGGATAGTTTTGGAAGTTTTGGTTTAAAACAAAACAAAAAAATCGATTTTTTGAAGCCTGTAAAGCAGACTACTGCCTTAAGGTGATGGGAACCCCCCGCCATTCAATTTCCAAACTCATTGCGGTGATCACTGGCCACTGGGTGATCGGCACTCATGCGGAGAAGCTTGGAATTCCGTACAACCCCCATTGCAGAAGCTGTGGGGATCCTGCAGAGAAAGAGACTGTGGAACACTTTCTCTGCAAATGTCCGGCTTTGGCGGCTAGGCGCTTGAGATTCCTCAGCGACCCCTTTGGGGATGACTTGATGAAATTCTCCAGCCTAGATCCGTTTTCTCTCCTCCGCTACATCAACAACACTGGATGGCTGTAGACGGTTTATCTCCTCCCTTAATCCTTTCACAGGTAGTGGTCCATATTATGGTATCAAAACGGCACGTAAGTGCTACTTGTCGTGTACCTGGGGTACTCTTGCCATCTTACCTACCTACCTACCTACTTAAAACTCCTCAAACTTCCTTTCATTCTTATGCAAATTAAAATAAAAATTCTCTCAGCCATTAGAAAAGCCCCAAACACAAGAAAACCAACAATAGAGTAAAAAGAAGGAATCAAACATGCAATGGTGCCAAAAAAGTACTTGTATATGTGTGCAATTATGACTCTTGCTATCATTGGAAAAAACCTATGACAAATCAATTATGAAATTCAGCATTCGTAGCACCCGAAAGGCAGCAGAATAAACCAAATAATCAAGTTTTCCTTCTAAGATTTTTGTTTTCATCTGGTAAATTTTCCTAAGCCTAAGTTTTATTCAGTGTGAATTAGTTCCTGCTTTAAGAATTCTTCATCTAACAAAAATAATATAAATCAAATTTTAAAATTTTGTACAAAAATTAGAAAAATTCCGCAAACTTTTCATCCTAACCCCAGAGTTTTTAATTCGAATTTCTAAAAGATTTTTGCTGAGCAGTTTCATAGCTTATTGAATATTGGTACAATAAAGTGCAAGTTTCATGCTGAGGAAAAATCTCGTTAATTTTTCATATATTTTTGCTTAGTGGTGATGCGCATTATTTCACGGCGATCTGGCAGCTGACGTCCAGATTACACTTGAATTGAATTTGAATTTGTAAAAGTCGAGCCAAGGAGCACCAGGAGATTTGGTGGCTCCTAAAACACTCAGGCTAAAGAGCCCATTGTATTTAAAGCTCTGGAAAGGGGGTAGATAGTCAAGGAGGGAGGGAGAAAAGTATGAGAGAAAGAGATAGAAAAGAATAGAGACAGAGATAGAGATAGTTAGTCCTGTGAGAATTTTCCAGATTCTTTATCAAATCTGTAAATATCCTCCAGTTTTAGAGATCGAATATTACTCATTCTCATAACACTGGAACCCAATACTCTGATTACAATTAAGTTCTATAGGAATTACTTCTCGAAATTGCTGAATAGTAAAAATGCTGATCGTCACAGATAATATGAAGATCCCGATTCCTCTATCGTGGACGACCAGACTGTCATTCCGCTACCCGACCATGAATAGCGATAACGTGGCTAAGGAAAAACTAACCAGCGGGAGCGGACTGCCAGCTGAGTTATTCAAACATGGCAGCTAGAAGATGGTAAAGTGCATGTATTAGCTTCTATTCAAAATATGATCGGAAGAATGCATGCATGTCGATTGGAGTTTAAATGAGCTTTGTAAAGGATGATCTTGCTCGAAACACCAACCGCTGGCCAATGACAGTATTTTTTGGCATACTCAATATGGCTTATATAAATAGTTATGTTATATACACCCATAATATGTTCCAATTGGGACAGAAACCACTTAGTCGCAGAAAATTTATGAAAGGTTTACACTCTGCTCTCATTCCAAAACACTTATATAAAAGACCTAATGTGGTAACTTTTAAAACGGCAGCTCGACAAAATATACAAAGCGGACTAGTTCAACATCATGAGAAGGCAAAAAACAGTGGAGAGGTATCAGCAAGCAAAAAAAGAAAGATTTGCACGATTTGTCCATCATCCAAACGTCGAATGGCCAAATCTTCATGCGCCAAATGTCAAAAAAGCTTGTGTGGGGAGCATAAAATTGATCTCTGTGCCTCATGTGCAAAATAAAGTTAAATACCTATAAAACAGAGTTTTATTTTTAGCTTTAAGCATAAAATGTACCTTTTTAAACGATTAATGAATTTTAATTTGATTAATATTACTTTTTTGTTGAAGTTTGTCAGAGGCTATGAGCAAAAAAAAAATTTTTTATTCAATATAAATATTTTTAATTTTAAGTTTTATATTATATTAAAATAAATAAACAAGCATTAAAACTATTAAATAAATATTTAGAGTAAAATACTGCATTTATATTTTATTCTTTTTGGGTGTAGGTGCAATCTGAAGAAAGCTTAAAAAGAGTGGTCGTCGTTTCGACGAAGAATGTCTTTAGTGTACTAAAAATATGAATGTGCTTCTAGGGTTAAGAACGGCACTGTTAGTTCTGGCTTTTCTTCTATATATAATATATATATAATTGGCGCATACAACTTTTTTGGGTGTTTGGCCGAGCTCCTCCTCCTATTTGTGGCGTGCGTCTTGATGTTGTTCGACAAATAGAGGGACCTACAGTTTCAAGCCGACTCGGAATGGTAGATATTTTTATGAGGAGCTTTTTCATGGCAGAAATACACTCAGAGGTTTGCCATTGCCTGCCGAGGAGCGGCGTTATTAGAAAAATGTTTTTCTTAATTTCTCTTTGTGAATTCCGAATGGTAGCCACGCACCAACCCATTCGGCTACGGCGGCCGCCTGGCTTTTCTTAGCTAGATAAAAAAACAAATCGAATGGGTCTGGTAGTAAACGAGGACAAAACGAAGTACCTCCTGTCAACAAATACTCGCACTCGCGTAACTATAGGCTCCCACGTCACTGTTGACAGGTATGATTTCGAGGTTGTAAAAGACTTCGTTGATCTAGAAACCAGCATCAATACCCAAAATAATGTGAACCCTAAAATTCAACGGAGAATCTCTCTTGCCAATAAGTGCTTATTTGGACTAAGTAGGGAATTAAATAGCAAGGGAGAACCTCGACGAACAAACACTTTATGAGTCTCTCATTATACCTCTCCTATTGTATGGAACAGTAGCTTGGACGATGAGAACATCTTATGAGGCATTCCTTGCAGTGTTTGCGGAGAAAGATTCTGCGGAAGATTTTTTGCACCTTTACGTGTTCGCGACAACAAGCATCTCAGGCGATGGAGTAATGAGCTATATGCAGCTATATGCATAGTGCAGTGAATCAAGATTGCGCGGCAGCTCTGGCTTGATCATGTCGTCCGAATGGATAAAAACGCTTTAGTTCCGAAAAGATTCGATGCGGTATTTTGTTTTGGTAGCAAAGAGGAAGGCCTCGTTCGCATTGGATATATTGTACATATCAGGTGGAGAATCGGCTTCACATAGTGTGTCCAACTGGCGTCGGTTAGCATGAGAAAGAAACTTGGCTAAAATCCATTAAGCGGTTATCGCGCCAATCAAGTAGAAGAAGATGTGTATTATTTCCATATAAAAAACAATATCGCGACGCAGTCAGTCAGTTCGAACCAATCAAAATTTGATGAAATTTTCAACCGAAAATTAAATTATACTCTGTGGGCAAAAAGTAAGGTGAATTTATTTGTCAAACTTCGCGGGATTAAAATTTCGCTCTAGTTATTTTTTTCATGAGTTGGCAGCACTGTTAATAACATCTGGGCCAACTTTCATGTGAATGCCATTATCAGTAATATATTTACGCTTGTGTTTACCAAACGACCAAGAGTGCATTTTTCGATTTTTACAATGTCTGATTTGATTGAGCAGAGAAGTGCCATCAAATTTTGTTTGCGGAATGAAATTTCGGCTGCGGAAACGTTTGGCATGTTGCAGAAGGCATTTGGTGATTCGACCATGTCCCAGAAAAATGTTTATAAGTGGTACAAAGACTTCAAAGAGGGTCGAGAACGTGTTTATGACTTGGAGTGCTCCGGACGACCATCGACGTCAACAGATGACCAACTCGTCAATAAAGTGAAGGAGTTAGTGCTCAAAAATCTTCGGTTAACTGTTAAAGACCTTACTGATATGATCGGAATATCAGAAGGAACTTTGAACACCATTTTGAAACACCTTTTGGGCCTACGAAAAGTCAAATCTCGTTTGGTACCGAAAACTCTCAATTTCTTGGAAAAAAGTCGTCGCGTTGATGTCTGTGAAACAATGCTTTCAGACTATCAGGACAAGCTCAAATGCATCACTACGGGAGATGAGACTTGGATTTATGCTTACGACCCTGAAACAACCGACCAATCAAGCGAATATCGTGCTAAAGGCGAGGCCAGACCGAAAAGAGCACGTCAAAGTCGTTCAAAAATAAAGGTCATGATGACAGTTTTTTTCGATTTTCGTGGTGTGGTGCACTATGAGTTCCTTCCACCTGGCCAAACTGTTAATAAGGAATATTATTCGAGCGTTATGTGTCGTTTACGGGGAGCAATTCGTCTAAAAAGACCAGAATTGTGGGCCAACAACTCTTGGTTTTTGCATCACGATAATGCACCGTCTCACACTGCACTCGTTTTTCGTGACCATCTCGACAAAAATTCCACGCATATCGTTCCGCAACCACCGTATTCGCCTGATTTGGCGCCGTGTGACTTCTGGCTATTCCCAAAACTCAAGAGACCACTCCGGGGAACGCGTTTCGAGTCGATTGAGGAGATAAAAGCTGAATCGAAGAAGGTGCTGATGGCTATACCGGATATGGACTATTTGGCATGTTTCGGGGATTGGAAAAATCGTTGGCATAAGTGTATTTCATCGAGAGGGGATTATTTCGAAGGGGATGAAATTGATTTACAAGAATAAATAAAGATTTTTCATTTGACAACCAAATTCACCTAACTTTTTGCCCACAGTAGTATACCATCCCGAAGAATCTAAAAGTGAAAGATCAACAAATAAACTTTGCAATAATGCAAAAGACCTGTATTCGACACACATCAAAATGCTAATGAAATACAATAATTGCTTGAAATTCCAACAAAAGACAGCAAATAGCTAAAGCATTTTATCCGAAAAAATCGTATAATGTTAAAAAAACTGAAGATATTTCACTTTAAAAAACTGTGCACCCAAATATAAAACAAACAAAATTCTTAATTTTTGTTAAATGTTTCTTATTATATACTCAAGACTACAATGAACCAATTTTCAAAAAAATTGACGAATTACTTGACAGGAGTGGTAGAGCCTTTCATAAGTGATCACCCAAAGCATCGTCGGCTTACTTTTCAAATATACTAAAAATCGGAACTCGTGTTGGTACAATTACTAAAGTTGTGAAATAGTATTGTAAAATAATAACAAAATAATAATACGATTTTTGAAATAAATGAACTAAAGTTTAACGGCCATATAATATTAATTTTTTTATTACTCAGCTAAAGTGGATGTATAGAAATTTAAGATATGGATTTTTCCAATTTACATTTCGCAAAAGACCTCACCTTTTCAAACATGTTAATTATGATTTATGCTAAAAAAAAGAGTGAATATTAAAAATTTGTTTGTTTTCATTTCGTTCACTGCTTGCATTTACTCTGTCAGGCATAGTTGAGTAAGTCTCTCATGGGAAAAGTTTGTGAAAACAACAAGACTATAAACGACTGCAAAGAAAGATAAAGAAACCATAAAGACAGCGTCAGCGTTTATCTTACGACAAAACCACAAGGCGAATATAAATAAAAAAGTGCGCCTGAACTAAGAAATAGAATAAAATAATAAACAAAATAAAGTATTAGACAACAAGACAGGACCTAATAAAAAATTATGTTATCTTAGCCACCGTCAAAATGCTTCAAATAAATTTCATAATATGCCCAAGAGTAGTGAGGAAAGTACAATAAAAATAAATAAATACACACCCTAACTGATAAGCAGTGAGTGGACAAGTAAAAAGCACGGAAGACAGCGAGTGAAAGAAGGCAAAACACAAAGACGAAAAGTATGTGCGGCTTCCGAAAAAACCGGCTAACAACCACTATCTCAAAGGGAAATTACCAGTTAGCGGACATCAACAAGATAGTCAACAAAAAGGCCATCACTCGCCGAAGAGTCGGAAGATGAATTACCAAATGACCCACAGGCAGCCACACCACACATCATTAGCCACACTCGCACATTATTTAAGTCGTAAAAAAGGCGTACTTTAGAATTTGGCCAAGAGGAAACAGACAAACGAGATGCCCATAGTCTTGCCTTTAGCGTGTGTGAAGGATGTCATAAAAGTGGCAACGTACGTAGGTGAATTTATACTTGCATATGTGTTGGATAAGTGCTTATATGGAGATGTCTTGATAGCTGATAGTTCAACCGCAATTCACGCTCCAATTTCCCTAATAATACTCATTAGTGCCTTCATTAGGGTTCGAAAATCTTCGGTAGGCCTCTTGCCCTTGCTGTCTTTTCGATATCAGACGATTTTTGTATCGCTTTCGTCATGTCCACGACAATGCAGTTGTATGCGTAAGCTCTTGAAGATTAAGTCATGTCATGTCATTAGTCAATTTTTGGAAAAAATCAACAACTCATTGAGGTCAATTTGTATAAAATGGGAGTTTGTACTTTTTTTTGTAAGCAGACAGTAAACTTTGTTGCAGTGATTGATTGGTTAATATTTCATTAAAAACAGCTTTGTTTATTTGTTCAAATAGTTTGACTTGACATTCGAACTATTGCACCCATGTCCCTGTGACACAGTTGTACAGGGTGACACAAATTTATTTACCCTATCGGAATGTTTATCATTTTTTCAGATGGCAAAGATTTGCATCCCTCGAAATAACTATTTTTTTTTGTTTTTGATTTGCTAAAACAGGAATGATAAAAGGTTTGCTCAGTAAGCAGCTTTCTCGTTCTCTCTTGACAAATCGGCTCCCTTAGCAAGACACTGGGTTGCTAGTTCTAGAAATTTTGAGTAAAAGTGGAGGAAAAGTAAAATATGTAGAAAAAACATTTCATTTTCAAAATGGTCTGCTTACGAGCAACAACTCGCTAAAGAGTTTTCATCGTTATGTTCAGGACTATGGTAGTATGACATGAAATGCATACCGCTTAAGTCAAGACATGATAGAGTATTTGACGTACTCCAAGATCGATGAGTGGAGAATTTACATAGCTTTATTTCTTGTGATGTGTTGATTTAGAAGGAATTCATGTTTCGCGAAGAGCTAGCATTTCCCAAAGAGTTACGACAGGGCGAATAATTGGTCCGATATCTCATACCTCATTATATGCATACCTCATTATAAAAAAAGTTGGGATTGACTGAACTTGTTTCCAATGAGCCCACCTTACCATGAATGGATGAAGTGTCCAGAGGAAGCTTAGTAAAGCACAGTGCCAGCCTGAAAAAGCTCTACATAAAACTGTAGCTCCTTCCATTTATGGAACAACACCAAGACGCGCGCTACAAATAGGAGGAGGATTTCGGCCAAACTCCTAACAGAATTGTGCGTGCCAATTATTTATTTATTTTTAACAAAATTGTTTCATATTGGCGAAGCTTCGCAATTTCGCGATCGGTTTTAAAATTAGTAAATAATTCACAAAATAAAATCTTGGATTAAGTGAAATAATTTGTTGTTTTAATATTAGACTTGGCAATTTCCGCTAATAACTTCTATTTGTACCATTTTTTACATTGAAATATTAATTAAAATTCATTTTTTAAACCGTTCGCAGTTTCTTTCCATTTAAGTAAGAAAATACTTTCTTGATAGCATTTTTACCAAAAAGTATTCAATTTGTTCCACTTTATTCACCTTCTTAAATACAACCTTTTGTAAGGGAGTGTCAAAAATCGAATTTCACTAGTGAGCAAACCTTTAATAATTGAATCATGTATAACATACACATATTGGTGTCAAATGAAAGGAAATAGTTTTTTTTTCACTTACATACATGTCGAGGGCATTAAAATTTATTCCACACAAACAAATTATGATAAGGACCATTGTGCGCTCCTGCTTTATTAGTTATCGGTTAAAAGGACCCTGTGTTATGAGGAGTACACGTTGTGTCGGGTGTTTTTTTAGCTACATGCGCAACCGGTGCCATTGGTTGGACAGCTGAGAATGGAAAACTGTGTTGACATTTCTATTCAGAAAGATCCAAAAAGTCATATCTTTGGAATAAAAAGTAATAAAACAAGTAATAAATCTCTTCACATAGAGCAAAATGATTCGTCGTAGTTCTCTACTTGTTGACCTTTGTCCTTCTACTGGACACCAAGCGCCAAGGACTTGGCCGACGTGTCTATAAAGTACAGCCCGTGGAAGAATTGAAGCCAAATGATCATCGTTTGCGTCCTATTTTCGCTGATTGGACTCACTTTGAATTATTTTTCAGATTTATTGGAAAAAGGAGTCAAAAATTGTACTGATCGAGTGGACCATGCAACTCGTAGCCGCGGCGGGCATATGCCGGATATCAATTCGAAAAATAAATGCCGTGAAATTATCTACCAGACCAATTGTAAAGTCGCCACGATCATGTGTTAACAAGAATATTATGATAAGTATACTAAATCGGTTATATCGTTCGATAGAGGCAACTGTAGAGTTGCAGCACACGCTTACAAGCTAAATTTAACCCTTAACGACGTTTGCAGGAAATGTAATGAGCGGGGTACAAAAGAAAACCTGGAGTATCTTCTATGCCGTCCAGCTCACTCGGAAACTAGACCATCTATGCTACCTGAGCTTTAAAAGGCCAAATGGCTACATCATGTGTTATTAGAGCGATATAGTGAAAATTGTCAGGACTGAAACAAATCGAAAATGAAAGGAGAAAAAATTATTTTATTC